>NW_026902257.1:675405-1350811 GCF_033783945.1 Neopsephotus bourkii | reverse complement strand
CCTGCCACTTATATTAATTATAAGAGCAGTGAGAAAGAAACAGAGTTGGGCTTCAAGCTTCTTTTGTAGATTCAAAGGCTTGACCCTGAATCTTCTAACAATTTCATTAAGATATTTGTATTATGACTGCTATTTCTGAGTCAAGGTCTGACAGAAATTACTGTAAAATGTCTGAATAAGTCTGTTTTTACTAAGGGCTTTCCTTAAGCACCGAATCAGGTTCTCTCTTTCAAAAATTATAGTAATGTTTACAAATTGTACACTATTACAATGGCAAGTTTTCTTCAGGTATGTCTTAGGAAGCATGCAGGGTATGAGACACTGATTTTTTCTGCTTGACCAAAAGATTTAAGATATATTTTCCATATTGCCAATGCCACCGAGGTCTGAAAAGCACTGTAGTTGATAATATTGATTTATAGGTGAAAATTTCAGTTGGAATTTCATATCTGTAAAGGAAATGTGAGAACTGGATTGAATTATTTATTTTTTAACTCTACTAATTGAATTATGGGTTGTATCTAATTGCTTTACCTGGAACACACACCAAAATCTGAACAGAAATACAGTAGCTCTAACTTTTCCAAAGCAGAAGAAATACACTGGGGTTTTCAGGTCAAATGACCATGTAAACAACCAACCCTGACTAATTCGTTTGCAGTAACATTACATTACCAACTCATTTTCTGTTCAGAATTGACTGCAACCTGTGCATACATTGCCAAAGAACTCCCTCTAACTAACTGTTCCTCAGAGTATTCAGGTGAGAGAAAGCAGACAAAAGAGAGCTAAGAAATCTTACGGCATACAGTCTAGAAGCTGAGAAATGAAAGGGTTTAGTGGGTTAAAGGAAATCTCTGTTCTTTGACAAGCCTTTTCCTGGATAAGCAAAACTTTGGTGGTCCTTTCTTATCAAATTTCCTTCAGACCTTAAATTCTTGAATCTGTTGTATTAGGTCTAGACAACCACGTATTTTGTTAGGCACTATTGATTCTAGGAGAGGCAAAATTTGCCTAACAGCACTTTACCTCCCCTATGCAAAAAAACTTGTTAATTAAAACACATCATACTCATGTAATTTGTTTACCCAGCAAAGTATTAATTTTAAGGCTGATAAACCTATTCTATTTTGTGAAGCCATTTGTGAACTTTTTTTCTTTTAGGAGGAATTGTTAGCTGATACTTTTATGTAATGGAATTAAAATATCTACAATGGCAATGTTAATTGAGCACCTTGGCTTGACTTGGCCATGAAGGGAAAAGCAAGGCTATTGTTGTTGTAACATTTGTAAACAAGTGCAGCAACATGTCTGGGATACTGGGAAACTACTGAGACTAACCTAGCTCCTGGCAATAATACTTCCCTACCTCAAAATCTGTGAACGTCTAGAGCTGCATTCCTCCCACAGGCCAGTAAATATAACTAGTATAAGACAAGGAAGCCAGCAATGAGTTCACACCTTATCCAAACTGAATTCAGTTACTTGACCTTGCTTTAACTTATTTGTACTTCAGTACATCCACTTCCCTGTTAGTAACATGAAGGAAATAATTCCTTTTTCCATAATTTTGCCTGACTGCCCTACTTAACTGTAAAGTCTTTGGAAAAACTGCTATCTGATCTAATGTGCATGTATGGAGCAGAGCACAATGAAGTCCTGATCTCAGCAGGAGCCCCATCTGCTACTGCTGAGATAAATGATCTTTTCAGTACTGGTTGTTTTTTAATCTCTTTAAATTACCATAAATACATTTTTAAAGCCATATGCTTTCATTCTATATCCTACTCCACCAAAGAAATCTGGGTTTCTGTGAAAATATAATTATATAACCATATAATTAAAGGCTGCATCATACCCCGTACGTGCAAGGGGGCTGAGCTGAGGTCAAGTGCCAGATTGATCTGCCACTTTGTAGGTTTCAAGTACCTAGACTTACTTTAAAAAGATTATTTTAAATATGCTTTTGTGTATGTAATTTTATACTCTTTCAAGGACAGAATATTCTATTGAATTGCAACTAGTTCAATTAAACTGAAATTAGTTTGCAGGAGAATCTGTGATCCTGAAGAGACCCATTGGATTAGGTCTTGGATTGGGTGCCTAGCATTGGATGCTCATCAAGAAAATCCAAAGGAAGCTTCTCATTTTGTGGGGGGAGAGAGAACTTATGCCATGGCAGGAGTATAGCCCACAGGATCAGATGTGTCACAGTGGACAGAGGTTAGCAGAAGCTTTGGGTGTGGGGAGACATTTTTTCTTCATATCTTTCTTTCTGCTGCATCAGTGTACAGGTGCTCCAGTTTATCATTTGGCATTGCTGCTACTTTGGCAGCGGCACGAGCCTAACATTAAAATATTTGCTAGGGCTTTGGCTGAATACCCAAGATTTCTAGAGTACTGCAAATGCTTTAAAGGAAGTGACAAAGTTCAAGAGTTAATAATGTATCCAAACTGGAAGAGGAATATGTAAGCTGAGCAAAAAGCATGTCTCTAGTCATAGGTATTTTGTCACTGTCAGCTTTTAGCTTTTTGCCTTAAGTAGTGGAAGTGTTGCAGCCTTTCAAAAAGACCATAACATTCTTAACAACAGAAATTATTATTCAGCCTGGGTGTCAGGGATACCACCTTTTTCTGTGTAACAGCATCTAGGGAATGTGGGTCATTATCTCTTGACAGACCTTCCTCTTTCACGTTTTGGAAAGGGAGAGTAACTTGTATAACCTGAGCACTGAAATTTGACTTATAAGCTGCTGCAAGGGGTACTTGTGCAGACAAGTGGGTGGAGAAGGATTTTTTTGAACCAGCTCCCTGCACTACCTGTTTGTACAAACTAGAGTCTCAGAATACTGGTTTTCCACCCCCCACCTTTTTGAACAGAGAAGCTGTCTACCTCTAGTGCTTCTCTACCTTCACGCAATTTAAGTTAGCTCAGGATCTGTCTTGTCATGGTGGTGTTTTAAAAGATGATTGTGGTTGCTTGCAGTTCTGATGATTTTGTTGTTGTTGGTTTAGGGTTTTTTAACTTCAGGAGAGATTGGAGATTTACATACAGAAAATGTTTCGTTCCTCAGGCAATCTATCTTACAAAGAATCCTTATAAGCCAATGTAATTGTCTGTCTACAATTGTGAGGTTCTTGCTAACACAATACTTAGTTGGATATATACACAGTATTCATTTCTCCAAGTGAAGTTACATATATAAATTGAAGGTACAGTAGGGCCATTTATGTTTAGCTTCCTTTACATAAAATTCTTTATTTTTTTGGTAGGGGGCTGGGGATTTTTAAACAAAATCAAACATCGACATGTATAAAATGTAACATTTTGGAATTTTTCACAAGTTGTTAGATCTCCAATTAGGTTTCTGCAATCTGCACACACTTAGTAGTAGCATAATATACTGTTATCAAAAGAAAATATGTTTGATATATTTCAAACGTAAATTAATTTACTTCTTCAAGGAAGAAAGAAAAACTTTGGAAAATGATGTTTTTTCTAACATCAACATTTGCATATCTTTGAATGGTTTTTCATAATAACAGAATTTTTGGCACTTCCTTTTGGCCTTTCACCCAGTCTCAAGGTGCATCACAAATATGATGTTGCATAGTTCAGTGTAATCCCCATATTACTGATGGAGCATAGAGAAATCTCTGCTTCCGGTCAGATTTAAATTGAATGTTGGCTTCAGTTTCCAGTGACGGTGACCAGGCAGCTTTGTTTTGAACTAGCCAGTGTAAGCTTCCCAAGAAGCGTTGCCTTGCACTCACTGAGCGGCTCCTGCTTTCCAGCAAAAGCCAAGTTCTGCCGCATAGGTAGGGTATCCCCCTGCTTATGCTAAAGCTTCCCACATGAGGGAAGTTCTCAGTTGCTGACTGTTCAACCCTCACATGAAGCTTAATCACCTACGCAAACAAGATGCCCAGTAAAGAGTGGAGGTTAGAGCATCCTCTAGCTGAGCAGGATGTTTTATGCCTTGAGGAAACAAATAGGCCAAATCAAGCTACCTTCTTCTCTGTGAAAACTGCATATTCTTTCGTGTTCAGTGTTAGTTCCTCTGTGGAGGACAAAAATCCAGATTCTTTTATTTTCAAGCACCCATTAAGAACAGGGGGAAAAAAAAATGAAGTTTTCATGATGGGTGATGAACCCTTTAAAACTGATCTCATTACTTTGAATAGTGCCTCAGATGTGTTTACAATTAGCCTGCTAATGCAGGTATGACCTTTAACAAAGAAAGAGCAAACTGGATTTAGAACTGCTTTTTATTCTGAATCAGGTTCCTCTCCAAATACTTCTTTCAAATTACAAATATTGGACTGTTGTTGATGTGTTTTATCTTGCAAAAGGGCAAATTATTTGATGTTACTAAAATAGTTCTCACATATTTTTATAACTATGGAAAATGAATGTTCACTTCTTTTTTATGATCTTCTTTAGATGATACACAAAAGAGGAACATGGGCTGGAGTTCCTGAGTTGACAAACCATATCAAAACACTGAAGCTTAAAGAACCAAATATTCTTTGTTGTTTCAAAAAACAAGTTGCCAAACCATTTGTCAAAATTACTACACAGTCATAACATCATCTAATTAAAATTCAATCATATGCTTTCAAGTAGCTTTAATAATAGTCCTCTTCACACCTCATGGTTATTGAGGATTAATGGATCAAGGAAGAGATAAGAATTTGTACCTCTAATTTATCTGCCCTAGAAATTTCCAGAAGTCATCTTACTGAACATGTAATGTTAGTATTGTGAAGTGGTTCTTTTAAACCTTCGAAGACTTACTGAATGTTGGGCTGTTTTAACCAGTGACCAGCTTGCACTGTCTTCCTCTGGTGACTGCTGTCTGTTTCTTTAATTTGGCTATTTAGTATGGTCAATTCATTTTGACATAATCTAGGACAAGAAAACAAAAGCTTGTTCTTATTCTGATGTATGGGATAGTTGCTGGAAGTTACCCATGGAAGTCTTCTCAGATTTGAGGTGTGGGAGAGGGAAGCAAAAAGCTTTCTTCCCATGTACCCCACAAGGGATGTCCCACCCTGCCTGGGATCAGGCAGAAGGGGTGTTAGAGCAGGAACTGTAACAGCTGATTTCTGGGCTCAGTCGGGTTGTGTCAGTGTCTCAAAGAAAGTTGCCTCTGGCCATATTATTTCAGGCTGTGATGATGTGATGATGTGTACTGTGTAAGGTCAGGAGATCATTAGCTGGACTGAAGAACTTCAGTGGCCACCCAAAAGCTGGTGGACATGCTGGAGCATGCAGAAATTGCCTTTTTCTGCATCTGTGTTGAATCAATGTCATAATGTATTACTGTGTTTTTGTGTGTGATGCAGCTTTTGTGTTATGTGAAAGTTTGTGGGTTTGTATGCACTTGGATAGCATGTTGTCCTCTGAATACCACAGAGAACACACACGAGACACTGAGGAAAAAGAAGATAAATCACAGAGAACTTGTGCATTATCTCAATAATCTCATAAGGTACTCTGAGTGCCAGTAAGTATAATGGGAAATACTAGTTACTGAGTCTAGGCTACAGCTCCTTTTCAGATTAATAACAACTGTTTTGCATTGCAAAATGCTAGAGGCAGTGGGTACACACTACTAGCAATTGAATACAGTTTCACTAAAATAGGGCAGCCAGTTTTAGTTATGGTATTGTTTGAAGAAGAGGAAAAAACATCCAGAAATGGACAGAATACTAATTTTTATACCTCTCATGGAAAAAAAAAAAAAAAAAAGAAGAAATTGCCAACTGATTTAAATCATTTAATTTCATTTCTAGGTTGTGAACTGGCTAGGCAAGATAGTCTGAATCATTGTTTTGATTCACCTTTCATGTACAGCAGAAGAAACACTGATACCTCCATAGGTGCCCCAGGTAGCATCCTTGCCATGCTTCACCAATGAAACATTTTTGTCTTCTTTTACTGGTGTCACCATCTATGCCAGGACAGACCAAGGATGCCAAAGGCCTTGTCACACAGTGGTCTGTCAACAACACTTAGAAACGGTGAGCTAAAATGTTGGTAAGAACTGACCCCAGGTTGTGGGGCGGCACTGTAGAACAGCCTGTCCCAGTACAGATATGGTCCTGCACCTGAGTGTCCAGTGCAGGAGGAGACAATCTGTGTGCCTGGGAGGACAGCCTGGCTGGGGAACTTTGGTGGCTCACTCCTGTTTTCTTGAGGCAGTGGTGGTAGAGAGGCTGGTGGTGGTCTTAAACAGTGGCTGTTTCAGTGCTCTGGCTTGCATTGATTATTGCGCTGGTGTAAGTGATATATGGCAAATTGTACTGTACAGCAGATGTGACTGTCCGGTCGTTGAAGAGGTGGCACTGTGGTATTAAAAAACATATCCTTGAACATCTGCCTTGCCACAGTCACCATTTCTTCAGCTGAGGGCAGAAACCTCAACACAGTGCCCTTATTTGTTAAAGCCTCTTCCCAAACAGACAAAGCCTGGCATGCTTTCTGTTTTCCCTCTGGCAGAGTGCTCCACCTCACAAATTTGTCCAGTGCATGGCTACATAAGTGTTGTTTTTCTGCGAGGTGATTGAGTGTGGGTATGTACACACACACTTGCACAGAAGGATGCGTTCTCCTAAAGAATAAGAAACTGTCAGCAAATTATCTTGTCTTATTTCGGCTATCATAATCCCCTTCAAGCCCCAACAAAACACCCATGCATGTTTGATCAAGTTGCTATTAAAGAGAAATATTGTGCTATTCTTGCCAACTGGACCACCTACACCTTGGTATCACTATAATTATTGTCAAATATTATTGTTACAAGGGGGCACAAACTGCATAGATCTTTCTTTAATATGACAGTGGCCAATTTAATGGAACATTACTGATTAACATAGCCGGCACAGAATATGCTAACGTACCTTTAACAAAACTTTATGTTACAGTTGAATGGATTACAGAACACCTCTTGAATGCCTAGTGGCTGCTGCTGTGCCAGAGCCTTTAAAAAAAAATTGAAAATGCAGCTGCTTTCTCCTTTTTCATAAAGAAATCTGAAAGCAGAAGCACTGACCTTGGCAAGTTTCTCACACTAAGTTTTCCAGTAGGCAAAAGCACTATAAATCAAACCAGAATAATCCTGTGTGTGTTTTTGTTTTCATGCAGGCTACTAGGATTGTTCTTAAGGACTTGATTTTTATTACTAAAGGAATGTTTTTAAATCATCAAGACCCAGAGCATGTTGTGAGCTTAATCCGAATTTCATCATCATCTTTTGCAATTTGCCTAGCTCTGTGCTCCCATGGAAATACAATTTATTTCTCTTGCAAAAGTCATTACAATCTATGAGCACAAAGACAGAAACCTGCAGAACTGAAAATGAGCAATAAAATCATGACAAAATCTGTTACCTAGATTCTTTCCCCTAAAGCAGAAAAATAAGATAAACAGTGTTTCTCTCTGAGTTATTATTAGCTCAGTATTATTTATTACACATCTTGGAAATCTTAAAAGGTTACAGTTTATTCTTCATGCATGGCTTTGGGGAGCCTTTTGACTCTGCTGAGAATTGTAACATGACATTGTTTTGGAAATAAAAACTCTGAACAGATCATTTTCCACATTATCTAGATAATAGAGGTGGTAGATGGGACCAAGTCTAGCCGGTGTAAGCAGTTGTAACTTGTCTGAATTATGGAAATTTGCACGAGCAAACAACCTGCCCCTAAGGTGGGAAGTCTGGAGAAAAAGTTCTTATTCAAATTTATGATGGATTTGTTTTTAGATAGTGTGGTTTCGGGTTTTGTTTTCTAATATGGGCATAGCTTGTCTTTGGACTTATAACAAAGAATATTAAAACCATCTCTGTGTTCTTATATGTTAAACCATTAATAGATATGTTCCCTATGCCTGTTTGAAGCTTCATTTTTCTGCACATCCAGGTCACATAAACACACTCTTAGATCAGAAATGGCTGACAAAGTCTATATTAATATCAATGTGACTTCCTATATGTCACAGTAAGCTTTGATAAATATTGATTATTATGAATGCATATTTAAACTTAAAAGCTGCAGTGCTCTCCTGACTGTGGGCTTCCAAGCCCACCTAAAATGACACATCTTCAACTTGACCTAAACATATCTTTCTCCATGTACATATTTATATGCATTTTTTTTTAATTAATGGCATTTCGTAGAACTACAAAGATGTGCATGTGAGCAAGAATCACAGAATAGTTGAAGTTGGAAGGGACCACCAGAGGTCATCTAGTCCAACCTCCCTGCTTAAGCAGAGTCACCTAGAGCACATTGCTCAGGATTCTTTCCAGATGGCTCTTGATTATCTCCAGGGAAGGAGACTTTACAATCTCTGTGAGCAACCTATTCCAATGCTCAGTCACCCACACAGTAAAGAGGTTCTTCCTCATGTTTATGTGGAACTTCCTGTGGTTTAGTTTGTCTGTTGCCTCTCCCCATATCATCTTGGAAAAGTCTGGCTGCACCAAGAAGAGTCTCGATCCATTTTCTTGACACTCTTCTGTTAAATACTTGCATACATTGGTCAGATCTTCCCTGATTCTTCTGTTCTCTGTGTTGAACAGACCCAGCTCCCAAGAAGCAGAGGGTATTGTTCCTTTCTTTAGTTTTACAACACAGATTTTTGACATTATTTCTGAGTTATGGCACCAGTTGGCAAGGGAAAGTTCTCAAACCCACCCACAGCTGTTTCTGTCAAACCACCAGCTCTGTAGCGCTTAGAAGCATGCAGTTGAACCATGAGATAAAAGTCTGTAGGGAATGGACTTTTTCCCTATTAATTTTCTGACTGTGCTGCTGGAACCCTTGCAAAGTTAATAGTTACAAGTGCAATGATGGGCCTATTTTACAATGGGCATAGTTTACCATTAAAATTTTTCTATCTTTTTATGCTGTAAATAAAACTTCTGTATTTCTACAGGTTCCCAGATGACAAGCAAACATATGCTTAAATATGCTGGGGGCAACCACACAACTTAATCCGTAGCCTAAGATTTTTCCTGAAATTCTTTTCTGTCCTTGTGAATTTTCTTTAGCTGGCTTCTTTCCTTTTGTTTCCCACCACCAGAATAAAAGTTTCTACATCCTTATGTACTCTGGGGCAAGACTTACACTGTGAGAAACCACCTGAACCAACACAGGACGTCATGAAAATAACTTCAGTAAAGACTCTTGTCTAATACTTCATCGGCTGCATTTTACATTTTTTTGTGGAAGCGGTTCAACAGATGTAAATCCCCTAGATTGTACTGTAAGAGTAGCATATTTTAGCCTAGCCAAAAACAATTCCTAAGGTATTTGGCTTAAAATATAAGTACCCATATGGGGTTTTGCTGATTTAACTCTTCTGGTTACGAAATGTAGTTTTGCTTATATCTCTAGAGAAAAAAGTTGTACTAATTTAAGACCTAGCATCTAGTTTAAGAGTGTCTCTAATGGGGAAGGGGTGGAGAAATGAGGGAATAGTTCTACCCTGAAATTGTCATATATCAAAATGAAATAACAGTAAAAGCCAAAATCATCTTAACCAACTATACCTTCTCATTTGTATCCGCAAACATTACAATATGAGGGGAACCTCATATATGGTGGGAGGAGAGGGGGGAGAATATTCTGATATAGGTGATAATATCATTGACAGATTAAGCGCAGCTAATTTTGGCCAGTTTAAAGCTTCCTGTATGTCCTGGGATGCGACAGGGAGGGGGGAACTGCTCCAGTTCATTCTGCTGGACATAAATGTGCAATTTCCTGTAAGTGTGTCTGCATTGTCAGACAAAATCTCAAACGCACAATATCTATTGAGCTTCTTGCCCAAATGCATGCATTCAGGAAAAAAATGTTTCTATAGCTTCTGTAAATAACATTAGTCCACAAGTGTCTCACAGGCTCACAAATGCTGAAGCACTGCTTGTGTACCAAGGTGATAGACTCCCTACAAGTGCTTACGCCAGACAGAAATGGCACTGGGTAGATCACTGCCTCCCATATGCAGATTTGATTTTTTTGTAGCACCCCTTTCCACAGTGCTCAGTAATAGCTAGGTGGATGCTGCCTATATGTAGGTATGTGTTGGTGAGTTGGAACATCCACACACATAGTCTTTGTTGGTAAAATATTACTTACGGGCTTTATTTAGTAGTGCTTTTAGGAGGCTAGAAGAGCAGCATCAAATCTCTGTCTATGAATACCTGTGTTTGGCTGTCATCTAGCAGGAAATAGGTATACAACAGCAGCTCAGCTGACAACACTGTTAGATCTTAATTAAAGGAGGCAAGATCAGGTCCTATTCCTTGGACACCTGTTGAAATGCCATTGATAGTGTTACAGTGATGGCCATGAAACTTTGAGCAGGTGTTCTGTACCCTGTTTAATTTTTTACTGTGTTTATATCTGTCCAGGGTAATTAATGAATAAATGGTAACAATTATGAAGGTGTAGGTAGTTTTTGGTTTTGGTTACATGAGTTGGTTTGGTTTTTTAACACACACATTCAGGTCAGGAGTTCTTAGCAAAAGGCATATTTAATAAACTACATTTGATGTGGGACATAACAGCATGTCATGTCTCACCATATAGCGATAATATCTTCTGCCTTACAATACAGGTAATTTGGTGTCTGGCATGTGAAAGATCTTGTAACTGACCTTACTGGCCCTGGGTTTCTTAGATCACCATTGTGTGATTTCTTTATTTAACCCACTGCACTGGTAATCATCTAAAGACAATATAAACATTCTCAATAATTTGACAGGCTAGTACCCTAGCAAAGTTTTTCAGTTTGTAATTTCAACGACAAGAGACAGGTACAAGTAAAGGCTTGGGGGAAAGGACCCCAGCTCTGCCGAGTCATTAAAGTTTTAACACTGACATTGTACCGTTGGACATAAAACAATAAATGAACAATATTCAACACGCAGCTTTTAAATCTGCTGCAGTTTTCCTTGCTGAGTTTGTATTAATTGAAATTATTTGGCTTTTGTTTCAGACCTTCAATGGATACGATCTAGTACAAATAGGTGGTGACCCCACTTCTAAATACTCATTTAGATCAGAATCATCTGGTTTCTTTAATCTGCACAAGTTATAATTTTATTAGAATATACTTGAAGCTTTCTATGTTCATTCATCTGGAATTCAGTTCCTTCCAGTATTTATTATACTTAGTTATGTTAAATGTTAAATATGTTCTTCTAAAATCTATTTAACCACACTGGAAGTGTTCTTCTGGAAACAGATCTTTTGAAAGGAAGAAAAAAAAAGTATTTTAGATTGGGTAAATGCCATCAAAATGGACCAGTTAGACAAGGCAAAAAATAGGTCAGTCTGGGGAAGAGACTGGAGCTGTGTCTGCATGGCATTGGCATGCTTACTATAACATGATGATGGGAAAGACTCTTGCAAAATCTTTATCTGATGAACTTCTATTTCTACTAAAGAGTTTGTGCATGGGTCTTCTAAGAAATGCCTCTTTGATTTACAGATACATATAATCTTTTAAATCTGTGGAGATAACTAAAGCTGTTATCTCCACAGCTGGTGACTAATTGTTGAATCTTTTTGTCTTTTTTTAATAAGTACTGCAAAAAACAAAATATGGAAAAGGTCATCCTCTACAATTACTTGCAGCCAAATATGAAAATAAGTGAGCTGGGATCCGTGCAAAGACTCCTGTACGCTTCAACTATTTCTCTACAACATACGTGAAGTTCTTAACATTGCTAATGTTTTAAAATCAAGATGAGATTCTCAACAAAAATTCAAGAAAAATTTGGCTACAGATAGCTGCTAAAATTGGCTAAGACTTCACAGTAATACTAATTTCTTTCTACATTGTAGTCTAAAACAGTCGTCACTTCATGAGCCAATCGTGCATGCCAGAGTACCCAGAAATAGAAATTGTCTGATAAGCATCATGCACTCTTATAGCAATGTGGAAGAGGATGATGACTTTGAAACTTTGAAAGTTTATTTACTTGCTATATCACCTTTTCTTTCTAGTTATTTTTGATCTGTCAATGAAATTTGCCATGGAAAATTCTTACTTACCCATCTGTGTAAAGCCCTATGAAAGCAAAGTTCAGTGAACTTTTTGGCGAATCTGTTATAAACACACAAAAACAAAGGAACCAAAAACTCAGTCTGAGGGTTGCATCTGGTTCTCCATCCTTAATATGCTGTGATGTGTCTAGAGATACATACGATCTGTAAAATCACCCACCATTTCAGCGTCTGAAAGATATATTAGTACATGTAGTGTCACAAGTTACAAATGAGCTAGAAGAATGGATGCTAGCATTAAGTCTACAGAAATGCAAAATTATAGAGTTCAAGCTAGATATCCATTCCTTTGTTCTGACATTGCACCGTTCATGCCTCTCCAGGCAGTGCATGCCTCAGGCACCAGCTGCACCAGATGTGCTGCACCACCAGGGTACAGGCAAGGACAGTATGTGTGTTGGAGGAAAACTTCAGCAAGGAGGCTGTGAAATGAGTCATACCAATGGCAGTAGCTCTCTCAATTTCTTGTTATTCTTAAAAGCCTCTGTAATTTTTAGCTTGAAGCTCACTTTAGGTAGTTATTTGTGTGAGTAGTTTTGCAATACTTTCATGAAATTTGATATGCCATTGTAACAGTTTAAAATAGTCATCAGTATTTCAAGTAGATAAATGTAAAAAGCTTCTCAAAATAGGTATTATTTAACTGTACCTACTCAAATAGATGGCCTTCAATGGGAATTACTGAAGCACAGCAATATAAAACACTATCCTGATGACAACACAGATCTCAATCACACTGATGTAGACGTGAGGAGTCTTGTTTTCTGCACTGCATATTCGACAAAATAGAAGACATTTAATTTCTGGTCAGAGAGAGTAAAAGTGCTAGGGTTTTTTTTTGTATCAGCAGTTCAGCAATGCTGCTGAAATTGCCTTTACCAACTTGTCTAACTCCTCCTTCTCAATCTTGCTGTAAGTGGGAAAGGAATCCCGTTATTCCTGTTATTGATTGAACTCATTGCTTTTATTCAGCCTACCTTAAGCTTGAAATAGATCTCTCTTGTCATAAAAATAATAATACAGCTTTCTCATAGTGGAGAAGGGGGTCCTAGTTGCTATGAGAGTTCTTATTGCTCACAGAATAAGTCAAATCCGTTTGGATAAGCAATGGCACCTATGCCAGCTTCCATACAGTGACAACTAGTGCTGCACAAATTGATGTGCCACCTTAATGCTACACAATTGATTGAACGTTTCCCTGCTGTTTTTTTTTTCTTTTTGCTGTTGTCTTTCCTCAAGAGAAGAGTGTTCCTAGCATGACCCCTTTTTCTTTGCACGTCAAGTGAAGGAAAATCACCCTTTGCTGTACTTGTAGGGACACATATTGATCTCAGACACAACGAAGCAAACCAAAAGTAACTCCTTGGGAGCTGAAGGAATTGCTCCAAACATTGGCCTGTACATCTAGGGTCAGACTTCAGTTGCTGGCCTCCAACCTTTATTTCTTGCCTAATGAGAAGCAGTATGTGTAATGCACCAGTGCTGCAAGGATTGCTGAGCCATTTGGCACAAGAGAAAATTTATTATTCTTTATTACTGATGCTTATAATGCAAAACACTGTATGTCACAGTCTCAATACATTTTCTTAATGGTCTTATCTATGTCAAACGTATTGATATTTCTGCAACACATTATGAGCACTAATACCAACATTTAATTTTCATGAAAGCTTTTTTTTTTTTTTAAGCTTCATCCCATAATGCAGCTACCACTTACTGTACAACAGATGTTTTGCACTCAGTTGGTGTCACTTCAATTCTTTTTAGAAAGTGCCGGATATGTACATAACTAAACACAGAAGAAAACCCTTCAGTCCTGCCTGTAGACCTTTATTTGGGTTAAATATCAAAAAGTTTGTGCATTTAAAAAAAGAAAAAAATGGGGAGATAGAAGGGATACTTAACAAAATCTTATCAATTAATATGATGATCTACAGACAGTTGATATTGTGCAGAATATTAGAAGCTATTTTCTCTAAGATTCAAATAAAAAATCCAAGTTCTTATAACAGTCACTAACTGTTGCCCTATTTGCAAAGAATTAGAAAGTGCAGCTCGCTCTTAATAAAACACCACCGCAGCTAAGTGCCACTGAATTAAACTGAGTATGCTTTCTGAAAAAGGCTTAACAAAGATTGCAAAAATTGTAACCAGTTACACAGAGCATCTAAAAATCTGAAACATTATGCTGATGTCTACTGTCGAGGCTTTTTTCTCCCATGAATGGTTCATACATATAGGAAGATTTTCCTCCATGGAAAAACTACAGAAATCAATCATTACTACCATCAATTATCATTACACATTTGTAGACAGTCGAGATACTTATAATAAAAACATACAACCCAAGGAAAAATGGGTATTTATTATTACTTAGTCTAGTTTTCTGCATATTCTTGCAGTCATTGGAGGATTAATATTCATAGGAAGCACTGTAGGAATGCTTTTATGGCAGAGAAGTGGGTTCCATTACTGCAAAGAAGACAAAATAGTACTTCTTGGTAATGTGGGGTTGCGGTTTTTTTGTTATTATTATTTTTTATTCTTTTCAAATCTAGCTCATTTTGATTTTAAATTATCTTGCTGATAAGAATTTTTACAGCTTACCAACTGTGGTACACCACTGATCAACTAAGTTAGATGGTACTTTTCCATTGTCCAGACTAGGAGAGAGTTATTAGGTTTTTTGGTGGTTTGTTTGGGTTTTTTTAGCAGAAAAATAATGACTGGGGATGGGTTAAAATGAGGAATAAATGGTGATTGGCCAGTGTCCATGGTCATAAAAAGTGAATATATCCTTTTGTGGCCAAGTGAGACCATTCACAGAGATAACAGCAATTCCAGACAAGAGTCATACAAATACAATGCTGTTTGTGAATATAAATTTAGAAAGGTACAGTAGGTTGTACAAAAGAGAAAAACCATTCACAATTCAAATATTCTTTTTCTCAAACGCTGCTAGTGCAACATTTAACTGGCTTTGCACTAAAAAGTAATTCAGTGCTGATGCTTTGCTTCTCAGAGATGGAAAATATTTCTGCTGTCGTTTGCCTGAGATGGTACTATTTTCTGGTGCTTTAAAGTAAATTATTTATTGTAGCTTGAGGCTTTCGCTTTAAGACTTCTCATATATGATACACTACTTACCTTAGCATTCCTGTTTATATATTTACATTGCTCTCATCTCAGTGGTAGTCAGGCTCCTATGTACCAATGCATCTTCCGCTCCCTGAAGAGGAAGAGTATAAGTCATTAATGCTTCTGTATCCCTGATGATTTTATTAAATGAAGTTTAATTACTCCCATTGCTTTTGTATAACATAATCTAATGCTCATTTACTGTATTATTAAAATTCAGAGGAATTAAAATAGGGTGCATTAGCATCAATACACATTGAGCATGATGTAAGGCCAGACGCAATTAATTTCTCTCACTTACAGCTATTAAATTGTTAATTAAAAAAAAAAAAAGCTAATATGTAGAACTTGATTTTTTTATTTGCATTAAGGCTACTTCCTGTCATTCTGGAGTTTTGGTTAAATGTGTTCCTATTTTTACTTTTGAGCACTGTTTACCAGAGTTCAGTCAAATGGTAAAATGTAATAGTGTAGCTAATTCTTTTTGCTGGAGGGCAAAGGAAATGATACTACACAGTAAAAGTTAAATAACTGAACTACAGTTCTAACTCCTCTTATGAATGGTAAATTCTTCATCAGCTTCAAGGAAAAAGGCCATGAGCCCCTCAGTGATTCCTAGCTTTCTGGAGCGAATAAGTGTTCTATATAGGAACCTAGTCAGGTCCAGTTCTCCTCCAGCCACTGCACCATGGCTTTTACCCTATTCACAGCTCACATCCTTAGGCTCTAAGTCTGTCATCTCCCAGTTCTAAATGGGAGGTCTGGTGGCACCACACCTCTCCTGTAAAGTGATCACATCTCGCATATTGGGAACTAATGCCCCAAATGCCATTATTTGCAGAACTGCCTGGTTTAGAGAGTTTTACATTCTGTTTCACTGCTGACAGAAAGCCAAAGCAGTGACCTATTTCTTTTTTTAGAGAAAGTGCTGAAAAAATGGTTCTTCTGAAGAATTAGTTTCGTTAAAAGCTTTCTAAAATGGGAACCCCAAAACTGAGGAACACCTAAGTCCTCAAGCGCTTTTTAAAAATATACTGCTTGTGTAAGAGGATTTGCTAACAGAAATTAGCTTGGAATTTTTAAATGAACCACTTTTTGAATATATCACTTCAGTAGCCTTCCCTGACCCTTTGCAACGGATCATCTGCATTTGTTGCTCAAAAATTTTTTGGTAGAGAAATGTTTTTATCTGTCTGTTTTAATCCTTTACTGTTTCTACTTGGTAGCATGTTAAGAGATTGTTTTTTCTGTCCCCTGTCAATAAGTGACCTGCCTTAACTGGGCACTCAGAAATGAATAATAACACTTGTCATCATGTGCACCAGCAATTGATAAGGAGCTAACCCCTCAGACTATCTGCAGCAGCACTTGTTCATTTCACAGTACAAGGGTTAGTGGCTTTATGTCTTTGGCAGTGAATGTTATTCATGAAAAGTCAGATATAGGAGAAGTGAAAGAGGGAGAAGTGAAAGAGAGGTATTCCATCAGCTGCAGCCATTTTGTTATTGCTTCCTGGTCATGAAATCAGAATGGGTATAGAGGTGCAAAACAAGGATGTAGCAGCTGAAATGGAAGTGGTCCTATGGGGGCAGGAGAAAGGAATTGGGTTACTGCTTGAAAAGAGGTTTTTAGCAACTGTTTGGGGAGTATTCTGTTAGCCCTGACAAAATCAAAAGTAAAGACTGAGTAAACGTAGATAAAAGAGTTCAGGAATTTGATCACTGATGCAAGCCACTGCTGTGAACTTCATTCTTAAGGAATGTGCATCCCAAAGTTGTAAATATCATACTTCTATCTCAAAGATAAATTCTTCTGTAGTTAACCTAGTTTTCAAAGACAAAGGCAGTGGGGGGAGCTAGATGTTTCTTACCTTTTATACTGAGGAATTCCAAGGAGAAGATGCAAGAAAAAGGATGTAGAAAATGCGCACCTTGGAATAGTAAAAAAAACTTCTCACATTCCTCACTAAGGTCTAGTAAACAAAGTACAAGACATCCACTAAGACCTCTGCTGAAGAGGTACAGATTTACTATGTCTGAGTACTGTGTTTAAATTCTTAATACTCCATCTCAGTTAACTCTGGAGTTAAAATGGAATCCTGGTTTATGCATTGAACCCATATTTTGGAAGCAGAAACAGTCATCATGATTTAGACATTTTTCTTGCTGTACTAGAAATTCAGACTTCAGTCTACTTTCTCTTTGATTTTAGAAAACTGTGATGTTATCCTAGGTCATTTGATGTAAAGAAATTAAAAAGCAAACCTGAGGACCTTCCTGAAATGTGATCAAATCATATCTTATTTGCTAATAAAATTTAGTCCGTGGGCCTCTTAAACATCTTTCAAAACTGGATTAGAGTGATGAAGTAAGTAACATTGTACTGTGAGATTTAGCATGTGACAGCTTTCTTTATGATCTGGTTTTGAAGATATGGATAACTGAACAAAATGGAAAGTTCCTCTTGAATCAGCAGTCTTGTTGTTTCAGTCTAAGAAATACATTTTAAATTCCACAGATTTAGTTACCCTCAAAAATAACTTGGGAGACAAGATAAACAGTCTGAGAAATTGTTCTTGATAAAAGCTGGGGATAAACTCCTCCTTTTCTTGATGCTCCCAAATCTTGCTAGATGCCTTCTTTGGGCCAATAAGGTGTATGCATAGTGCTAGATCGGATTGCTGTTGGATTAATAAAGTATTAATAGGGCAATAGCTTGAAGTTATTGATAATAAATTTTAATTTTATGAAAATCAAAAGACTGAAACAGGAATTAATCGTACCTCACCATTTGTTCAATGGACTTTGTAGTCCCCACATACCATAAAACACAGAAATAGAGTAGGCTCAAGGAAAAACCTATTAAATGTGAATGGCATATGGTGGGTCTACAGCCTGAGTTAAAGGCCACTGTAGTTTAAGGGAAGATTTGGGGAATTAATAAGCCTTACTTAAGTCATCTTTTCTCTCTCTGGCATACTTATGCTCATGACCATGTGTTTAAAAAGGTGATAGGCGCAGATAACTTGCCCTTCTCAAATCTGACGCAGGAAGTTGCAGGAAAAAAAAATAATATCACAAAAAAGAAAATTATAAATGTTTCTATATTTTCATCACCTATCGTTTAAAAAATAAATGTTATTCAGGATATTCACTTGTTGAAAATGAATGTTTATTGGAAAAACACAGTAGAAAGACATTAAATAAGGCACAGAAACATTAAAAATATCATTTAAAGTAAGAAAAAGGCACAAATGCCTCTAGAAAAGTTATCGGTATAAATTATGATACTTGAGTATGTTCCATCCAGTTAAAAAAGAAAAATAAAAAGACAATATTACCATTAATAATATTTTCCTAATAACAAAGTTTCATGTTCGAATTCCAGGATACCGTGTAAACTGGGAGCAGGGGAGGAATATTTCTGGGACTTCTGCTATGTACAAATCTTTCCCTATAAAGTAAACTATAAAGCTACATGAACTACCCTGCCTGCATTTATTTTTTTTTTCTTGCTGAAAATCATCACTGTCTTTCATCATACCAGAAGGTTTCTTGTAGGTAATACATAGTGTCTGTCCAACTTTGATAGGTCACAGAATTTTTGATTTCTTGGTTCAAATAAGCATCACTATTACAATCTTAACTCTTTTTTCATAATGAAATTAATATTCCTAAAGACAGAAAAGCCATAGCTCCAGTTTTTAGTTATGAAATTGTATCACCATACAGACAGAGTAGAAGAATAATCTAGATAATTATCTTTAATGTTAAAAATTCCATCCACGTTTAAGAAATTCATCTGTTTTTCATATGGAACATTTCACAACAAATCAAGTAAGCTATGAGAAGCACCTAAATGAAATGGATGGGCAGTTACAGTCTTTAAAATCCACAGAATTCCCAACAATTACTGATTGATTAGAACAGAGTTTCTAAGTACTTTACATGAAGTAATTACACTGTCCCCAAATATCCTTGGCCTGAAGCAGTACATTAAAATAGCCCATATTTCTCATCTGGTATGGTAATTCTTCTCTATATTAACTGAACAAAACAGCATGGACAGGCTTCAGTAGATATTTCTCCAGCATCTAATTGCAGAAGTACTGAGGAATTACAAAGGATTTGATCTTGTAGCCTTTAAATGTTAATCACCTGTGTTTACCCTACTTCCATTTAAAATTTTAACTTCTAAAGAAAAAGGTGTTTTCTAAGAGTGCAAGATCCTGAGCTACATTCCTCTGTACGTATAATATACATTGCAACATTTTTAACTATTTTTACATGAAACTATTGTTATGTAAAACTATTGGCTGATACAAGACCAGATGCATTGTTTATAGTGTGAGATTTCCACTACGAAGCACAGGTAAAAAAAAAAGTTTTAGAAATAACAAAGAGGTCATGACCATTTGCTTTTCTCTCAGAAGAAAGCCCGTTATAATTATTGATGGTAGGGTTGGTAAATTGTGGCAACAGACTCATGAAGTTTAATGCTTCGTAATATAACAAGAGGAAATTGTTGTTAAGGTCTACTTTTAGTTATTTCTGACACCAAGTAATTATTAGTACATTCCTTCTATCTTTTGTGTCAGGAAGGGGAGGTATTACCTCATCACTTCAGAGCATTATGTTAGGATCTAACCCTGTAAGGTTAGATTTCTTCAGTTTTCTTCCTGTGGTGATTCTTTTTCTATACATATGAATTGAAAGCTGATTCGGTATGTCAGACTCTATAAAGTTGTGCGTGATTATTATTCACTGCTGACTTCAATGTTTAAGCATGAGTTTATGGCAGGTAAATCTCTTGGTTTGGGCCTATTAGACTCCTTGCGGGAGGTCTGCTTTTGGCATTTGTATATTGGAGTTTCTCACCTCACAAAGGCTGTATTTCTCATCTTTTCTGGCCTCCATAGTTAACTATGTGTTTCTGCAAACATTCACTATCCCAGATAGGATAAGTAAATCCAGCAGTGGATCCCCACTTTTCCTGACTCTTGTTCCTCAGCTGGGAACTTGGTAGAGTTCAGGAGCTGCTACAGAGCACCCTTGACAGACCCCTTCTTCTTAGAATGGGAATATCACAACAGCTCCTCCCATTCTTACTGCATTTTGCTTTTGAGCACCATGCCACACAAATTCCAGTGATCTCATTAAAGCAATTTATTCTTACTGGGCTTTTAAAAACATTAATACAGCTGGCTCAATCTCAGCTTTGCCCAGACTTGTTTTGTTTCTTCTTTGGCAATTCAAAAGAGCACATTGGCTGTTAAGACATTCATGTTTATCCAGAAATACCTCTCTGACATCTTTCACTGTAGCCTCCAACTTGAATTACCACCCTGTTAAATAGAGCTGCTTGGTATTGTTAGGATACCCTACATAAACTAGAAAAGTCAAGAGCTGTTCTTCAGCTGCTAAATGGATCCTATTGATTCTGCCTTTCAGGATCCAAATAAACATTTGGCTCTCTGGCTTCAGTGAAGAGACAGTTTGATATTTTGCTATGGTCAAGGGGCAGGGGAGGAAGCTGTAGCAGATATTGTGAGCCTTTGCAATTTGATGTACACATTGGAATGTCTCCTTGGATGTATATGGTTGTCTTTTAGAAGACAGTAATTCAGCTCCAGCATCTTTTCAGAGTACAGACTATTTCCGCAGGTCTTGGAGGTCTCAGGTAACTGGTAGCTGTACTTCTAGCAAAAGCTCTTTCAGCAGTTGTGACCAGTCACAAATGATTCTGCAAGCATTTCACAGACACAATCTTATTAGGAGGATGCATACATATTTTCCAGTGGTGGGAAGTACAACGGCTCAAAGCAGAAGCTATGTTAGCTGGGAAATCAGCAGTTTAGCTGTTGATTTTTAGAGTAAGCTATGTGGATTTTGGAGGGGAGGATTTGGGAGGGGAGAAGAGGGTTGTTTTGTTTTTTACAGTGCCTTGTTTTGCTGCAAATACATGTTAGTCTGCACATGTCTTTACCGTTGTGCAAGTTGAGTCCATGTTGCACACACACCCAAGGTCAGGATCATCTGAAACTTCTACTTTATCTGCCAATTGATGAGGTAAAGAGCACATGCAGTAAAATATTAGGAAAGCTGAAAGGAGAGGTGACTACCTGCCTATCACTATATCGAAGAGCCATGCTGAGCAGAAAAATACCAACAGTCAACAGAGCCTCCGCCACTTCTCCTGACCCCAGGTTATGGAAAACCCAAGTAAATTTTAATTTCTGATTCCCTGTAGTCTGCTTTGAGCCCCTGTCCCTGAGCCTTGGATATGAGAGAAGAGTTTTTACATTAGAATGCAAACACATGAGACTTCTAGAGACATTAGAGAGCATGCTTCATCTCTAACAAACTCCTCTGTGTTCCAGTGTAGAACCTTATCCTTTCCCTTCTTCTCCAAGTTTTGGAAAAGAGAAACTCATATCTGATTCTCTGAATGAAAGAAGCAGAAGACAAATTAACTGATTCCAGTGTTAATAAGGGGGGGGGGGGGCAAATCATTGAGTTCAAAGACTCTTTATTCAGAATCTCCTGAAAGACAGAAAAAGCCTGTTAACATCTGAAGGGAGCAAAAAGGAAGTAACTGCTTACTAAGAAAATAATCTAGCTATGCACAGGAGAAAATTACTCTGAGAGCAAGAACCCCTGGGAGATTTCCTACAAGTTACAAAATAGCCAATAGCCTAAGAGAGATGCTTTGTATTAGTGGTTTATAAATAGATAGTGGGTTTAAGGCAGGCATTATTTTTAGCTGTACTTTTTATTTTTAAATTATTTTACTATTAGCAAATATTCAAGACAAATGTTGTACTTATAAAATTAAAAAAAAAAACAACAAACCTTGAACACATGATTAGAGCTGTCAAGATACAAGGCTTCGACTTCCTATCATCCCCTCTTCCACAATCTCAGAGAAGTGATTTTCTTTCTCTAGTTACTTTGAAGAAAGATTATGTTACTTGCATCTCACATTCATATACATTTCTAAAGAGACAGAAGGTGCAGAAAGGACTTGGAAGTCTTGCATTCAGTCTGAAAGTTCTACCAAGTCTACATGGCTGATGTGACAAATGCACCTGGATCTTGTCTCCAATTTGCAGTAAGAGGGAAATGGTAATGCTGTATTGACTCTACAAAAAATAGATAGGACAACTCAGAAGTGCCTCTGTGTATTTCAGTTCTGCCTTTGCAATTTACTTGGACAGTGTTTCAATCTCTACATCTGAATAAGGTTTGTGCTCACGTATTTTTTAAAATGCATGAGGATTTTTCAATTAAAGGAGTGCATAAAATATTTAGAGTCCTACATTTCCCTGCCCAGTACAACTAGCACCATGGGGAGGATATCCTGGGACACAGTTTGTTTATAACATTAAAATTGTCATTATCTCATAGTTCATAGCTGACGGTGTCATTCTTTGGCTCAATCATTAGTATTTATTCCTAAGAGAGGGGAGCCTTTCTTAAATCCTGTCTTAGTCTCTTCACATTTCTGTCAAGAAACACAGCTCTCCACCCAACAGACAGTTTTGTACCTTACCTAATGTCTCAGTACCAAAGCCAGTAATATCTGATCTGGAACTGAATATCAGAGCTTTCTTGAAAATCAAACCATAAAGTAACCGCTATCTGTTCCATGTTTACTATAGCAGTTATCAGTGAAAAGAAAACCTCCCTCTATATATTAGTTAAGAATGTCCTTCCACAGACAATAAATCTATAGTGATTGATAAGTAGGTGATAGCTTTCAAGGCATTCTTGCACTCAGTCCTCTGAAATTGTTGCCAGTGATTTTCCTGTTCTGTTCAGCTTACTTGCCTATAATGGAGTTGATGTGTTCTTTGTTTTCCTTTCCTTTTTGAGTAGGTGTTTTGTGTTTGCCACTTAAGAGTTCTCTAGGGTCTGTTCTGAAATTATCAAAGTTTATAGCACACATTTTCAAATTAACATGCTTAAATATGCCCACAAAATCTGTTGCTGCTCCCCAAATGCATCTTTCTGCATTAAACTGCACATTAACACATGTAAATACCAATTTGCATTCACAGAGAATGTACAAATAGATGCTCAACAAATATTGCAAAGATGTTCCATGAAAAGTTTGACAGTTATTTAAGGCAAATGTTTTCGGATCTAATAGCATATGTGTGACCAAAGCCAACAGGATCTTGGTGTACTTTCTGGATTGTTGTGATGCAGATGACTCTCAAAGTTACATACTCAGAGAGGACCCTATAAATTTTAATCTCCCTCTAACTTATATCTGGGTATGGATTTCATCACTTCAGTGGTGCTCTTTTTTTTTTTTCCCCTCCAACTCTTTTTAGATTTTCTTGCATATAAACAGATCTTGAATAAAAACACAGTAAGAGCAAGCAGAAAGACTTCTCAAACAACCCCTGTGTCAGTAGCTATAAAGGATCTTTTTAACGCATGCTTTTATTCAAGTGGGTTGTCAATTCCCACACTGTCTCAAATTCCAAGGATTATGTTCTTTTTCCATAGATCGTGGCTCTGCAAACTCCAAAATATCTGAAGTATATAATCTGAAGTATCTGGAAATCAGTCTGCTTTCCTTCTCTATTGGAAATTAATAGCAAAAAATATTTATCACTTCTGATCTCCATTGGTAACTCCTTGGATAGGAGAAGCAGAACAGATTCCATTTTTAAAGTCTATACCTGTGATTTTTATATGTGACTATCTGCTATCATCCTAAGGCTTCAGCCTTAGTCTATTTGATTACAAAACACCAAGAAAGAGGCTCAGCATAACAAACGTATAAATTTTTCATTATCGCTTACCAGTGTCTTTCAATTTTATGTTCTTTGACATTCAACGTATTTTTCTTAGCCAAAAATAATTTGTAATATGAGATTCTAGAACATCTCACAGTACCTTTAAAGTAGGCTAGTAATACTAAATGTAATTGGTGATGGATGTTACAAAAGGGAAATAAGCTGTTGCTCAACATGTTCTTCAGACGTTCTCAACATTTTCACCTTCTGACTGTTCCGGAGTGATTTCTGGCAGCATTGATTTCCCCCTGAAGTAACAAGCACTGTATTTCAGAGTTGAGGCTGTTGATCACTTTGATAGTAACCTTTTCAAACATTAAAAATAAAATAAATAAATAAAAATCCTGCCTAGTAGAAATTTCCATCCCATGTAGTTATTTCATACTAAAAAATATACGGATGTACATGGAGTGAGAATGATTATTACACAAAACTTCTCAGCTTCTTTCTGAATGCCTCCCTTTTTCTATATTGCACTGGTATTATAATACGATGTTTATTTGCAAAATCCCTAAGGTTGCCAGGAATCTCTTTCAAAGAAACATTTGTGTCTACATAGACTTTAGTAACTTCTATAAGCATTCTTTCTTTTTTTTTTTTTTTTCCTCTTTTTCTTTCCTCTCCTCTTTCTTTGGTTCTGTCAGCTTCCTTATCTCTTAACTTCTGGCTCCCTTAAGACAAAAGAGTCAGATGAACACAATCTATCTTTGTCAAATAGACAAAGTCTACACCTTCTTGAATGTCTGGAAGGTGCCTCATATTTCAAAGTATGCCCAGAAAAGAGCAATAAATAGCTACATAGATGAATTTCTGACTTTAATTTTGAAGCAGAAATAGGCCTGAATTCCACAATCTGAATCTGCTTCTGGAGTACTGACTTTAACTGTTTCATTTCACCCCATCACAGAAACATCGAGCTGTGGAGTTCAAATCCTAAATTCTGATCTGGCTCTGAGCACCTGGAAAGTTCAGAGAGGAGTACGGAGCAGATGCTTCTGGTCTAGTCACACACCGCGTGAGTTCGAACCTTAAAGCAAGACTCAGTCGAGCAGACCAGATTGACTGAACTTTCCTTGTGATGGCACAGAAGTTATTTAAGCACGCAGGTCTTTTTTGTTTTCCCTTTCATTCTTTCCTTTTTTTTTTTCCCCACCCGTCTCTCCCCCAGGTTCCCAAAACTTAACATGCAGATATCATAAAGACAGTCTGAGTTTCTGGTTTGTCACAAAGCTTTGGAACGAGGCACATTTCCCAGGGTTTGTGGTTTCATTCCAAACATTTTGTAGAGCCTTAAATCATATCCAGGAGCTCTCTTTGTGTTTTACAGAGAACAAAAATCACAAATCTGACTACTTATTGAAATTGTAACTATTTCATTCACCTATTGAGTACAGTATATTCATCATTTGCAGGCAGCAAATGAATACCTTAACAGATGGGAATTTTTATTGTTTCCATGGTTACAATAATAAATACAATGCTGATCTGCCCAGAGTAGCCCTTGTTTTTCAAAAGGGTCTTTAAATTACTTGCATTTTCCAATGGATTTTAAATTTCTATTTTATAATGATAATCTAGAAGCTATTTTTTATTACAACAGTTTACACTGACACTGCAGTTGTTGCAAGAAAATGCAATTTATTTCTTTAAAGCATGCAATTAGTGGGTGAGTTAAAAGAATGCTGCATTCTGTGCTTACGTTAACCATCACTGTCCTGAAACATAGAAAATCTTTAAAACCAGCAGTAAAGTTACATCAGCAGTCTTGAATTTCACCTTCTTTCATTCTTAATTGTGAGAATTGCAGAACTGAATTAGCCCAAAGAACCGGATGAACACTGAAAAAAGAACTGATGAAAAATCCACAGGTTCATTTGGAGGGAAACAAAGTTTATTTGCAGGCTCTCTGAGACAGTGACTGGGTTGTTGAATGCATTTAAACAGTATATCTGATTATAGGCCATGAAGTAGGTACTTTAATCCATGGAAAAATACTGTCTGAAGCATTAACATATATTCAAAACACCATTATTTCAGAATTGATAGGAAAAGATCACTGAATAAATTGTACATCAACATTAGTCATTCTTCAGCCCAATATAGGCATCATCAGTAAAGTCTTTGCAATACATTTTAGTACCTAGTTGGCCTAAAGGTAAACCTTCTCTTGAATATGCCTGTACTGTGATCAGAGTCATTGCAACGGCCATTTATTTCACTATTTCTCTTACTAAACAGTCTTTAGACTTTCTCTGAAGCAACCAGAATTTCTTCATGTGCCCTTGGAATCAAAGGGAGATGCTGTTGACACACACTGCAACAGTTGATTTGAGCAGGAATTTTGCTTCCAAAAGTGAGTAAATACTGTATGCAGCTGAAATGAGAACAGACAGCTTTAGGAGGCAGAATTTCATGAGCTGCACTGAAATATGGCAGATTAGAAAAAGCACTGACACTCTTGGGAACTGATGCTTTTAATGACCGGAAGCAGTCAGTGAATACACTGAGCAAAGCTCATACCTCCTAGTTAGTTTTTACGGTATCAAACTGAATCCCAAGTTTGGTTTGTAAATTCTGGGGTTTAATCCTCTGTCTGTTTGTCTGTGAAAAGCTATTTGGGCATCTTTTTACTGAAAAACTAGTTAGATTTGTAGGCTGCAGGAAGGAGGGACAAAGACTGGGAGCTGATACTAGACATCGATTTTACTCAGACAGCCTGGCCTGATGCATTGCTTGTGAAAGACTCAGTAATTATTCTACTGGGTTGCTTCCCCAGGCTCAGGATTCAAATTATGCAGGCTGAATATGTGGCAAAACAGGATTAAAAAATGCATTTAAGGCAAGATGCTGTCTGGGCTGAATACAGACCCGCTGCAACTTGCCAGAAAAAGAGACAGCCAGAGCAGATAATTCAGGAGGGAGTCTGTCTGGATTTAAGTGTTGACCAGGCTTTGTGCTCATATATCAGCTAAAGGGCTGCAGAGAGAAGCAGCACATCTCAGGGATCCTTTTTGTTTTGTAAAGATTAGTAACTCCCTGGTGTTCTCTTCAGTGTAAAGATAACCATGCTTAAGAAATTACTTGGCTACACTTGTTTTCCTGGCCTGTCTTCCACATTGATTTTGAGTAATCTTTTCAAACAAGACATGAAATTCACAGGGAATATATCTTAAGCAGCCGGGTGCTTGAAGTAATAAAGTGCTTGCTGATGATCTGAGGCAGCAAGGTAGAGCTGTGCTCCATGAGGAAGCAGTGGGCACTGATGCTGCCACCCCTTGGCATGCACCTGCTGAGAGCCACTTCCCAGCCTTGGGAACCCAGGTTTGGCTGGGTGCAATGGCACTGAGTTCCCAGTGCAGGAATTGATACAGAGCGGCTGGTGTCTCCCTGGAACAGGCTTGCATCAAGTTTTGTCACCATCTGTGTGTGAATGATGCCCAGAAGTACAGTGGAAAACCCTTAGTAGCGGACTGTGATCCTGTGAATCAACCACTAGTCACAATCTCAAACTACAGAACAAAAATTGCAGTAAAGGATTTGGTAACACACTGTGAAAGCAGCTAAAAATTCCTAGTTCTTTACACATATGAACATTGTCTATCGATGGTATTGATACTAACACCAATAAGCAGTGTTGTTTTCAAGAAGAGGTTGAGGAAGAATTGGAATTTCTGGATGCATGGGCTCAAACTCTATAATGGAAAAGATAACTGCTGTTGCTCTCCTGGCAACATTTTACCAAACCTTTGTGACTCAGTAGAGGAGAGGGCAGAGATTCTTATGTTGTTCTGAGAGTCTGCTGTTTTACACAGTTTTAGGTAGTTCGGTTCCTCAGAAATGAGTGTATTTCTGTATCTTGCACTTTAAAATGCACCATTCATCCTTGAGAGGCCATAATCTTTGAGGTAGCTTGCAGCATTCAGCCTGCAGTGCAGGCAGCAGTAACCAAACTTGAATTACTCTGCTTCTGGTAAACAGCTGTTTACTTGCTTTTCTTGGTTTTAATTCAAAAATGTAACCAAAAAATAAGCTCCAAGGACTTCAGGAATCACAGAAAAAAACCAAACAGTTACTTACTAACTGAAGAATTAACCCTGTATAGCAAGGTTTTTTAGGAAGTCTGTAACAAGGTATTACTTCTGAATGAATGTGTTCTTGATTAACAGAATACCCCATAATTACAGGAAAGTTAGTGGGACACATGGTTTAAGAACCTAATGTTATTCTCTGAAAGTGCAAAAGAGAAGAAATAATTAAAAAACCCCAACATGTTAACCGTTAAAAACCTTTCTCAGGAACACTGCTAAATTTTATATTGATTCTAGAAAGACCATTATAATTTGGGGATGGGGGAGCTGGGGAGCAGGGAGTAAGTAAGTAATCTTACTAGAAAACCAGCTGAGTTGTGCTGTTTAGCATGAAAATACGAACATGTTAATGTCTTGACCATCAGGCAAATTCCAAAGGTAACCAGTGCCAGATAGCACTGAACATTTTTGTAATAGTATTCTGAAATGTAAGTGTAAGCAGACATCATGAAGATTCAGTGAATTTGAAAAGCTTTTTAGTTGGTGCATAATTTTACATCCTTGACTACTGGAGTTAAGTTCAGGGTTTCAGGCATGATCTCTAATACACTTCGTAGCTTACAGTTTGGAAAACATAAATGTAAGCCCTCCACTTTTACACATTTTTATCTTATTTTAATGATATTGAAAAGCATTTTTAATCAGTTTTATTATTATTTATATGTATCCTATTTAAACTGTGTTTTCCTAATGGTGAATTTGCAAGTCAGAAACAAAGGAGTTAGGAGAATTAGAAAACTTTGCTGAAGCTGGTTTTGATGTAGCTCAATAAAAACTAATTTTCAGTAGAGGTCAGGATTTGTAGAAGGCTCACAGACCAGCCACCACAAGGGCTTCACAATCAATATTTTGACTAGTCTGTTTAAAGGCACTGAGGGGCAAAAATCAAGTCTTATGTGACTAATCTTTGTACTGCTTATATATGAATGGAAAACCACTGAAAATGCATAAACATTACTCTAGCTTTACCATGTGTTGGGCTCATGTCCTTATCACTGAACATGGTGCAAGCATAAGTTATATGGCTCTTGATTTAGTTTTCTCTCTAATTTTTCTAATGTCTCTTTGACTGTCTAAAATACTGTAAAATACTAAATATCATTGACCTCAGTTATACAGACTGGTGAAGGGAGATGATGCAGACAGTGGACTTCATTGCCAAGGAACATGAAGGATACTGTTTTTTCACTCGGTGATCTTTCCTGGACTGTTTCTCTCTCCCAGAATATAGTGCCAACATCTGCAAAATATTGCAAGCCAATAAGTGATGGGTGGGACAAGTGCTGATGAACCAGTCCCAAGCTGCAAATCAAGAGCCTGTTCCTTATAGCAAGAATCAAATACAGTAAAACGGTGCTTCATTCCGCTTTGACATTAATGCTTTCATTTTCAGCACTATCCAAATAACACCCTTAATTGGATATCTGGGTAAACTCTAAGTCCAGAATAGCAGAAAGTACTACCAGAAGTAGCTAGGCCTCTGGGTACTTCTGCTCTTATCTTTCTTCCATTCTGTAGATTTGCTTTGCAGTATGTATTTTGCTCTACTTAGTATTTTCTCCTCAATAAACAAGAAAAACTTCTCTCAAAGGAGACATGACAGTAGGAGTTCAATGCACTATGCAGAGATTAGGTGCTGCTCCACCTGGGTAGAGTCAGCACTCCCTAGAGTCTTGTGCATTTTACTTTTGTAAAGTGAAAGTAATTTATTCCCTTGAAATGGAGGAAGCTTTTTGTTCTGGATAAAAGCAGTCCTTTGAGTATAGTCCTATGTATCTTTCTGGGGGCACAGGCGGATGACCCGTGGAAAGAGCCACATCCCCTGTTCATTAGCATAAACATTCCTCTTGTTACCTAAATCACCATCTGTTTGATCTCTTTGATGGAATGAAGTAACAAAAGTCCCACGTCATGGGACTCAGTGGCAAAGGCAGCTTGAAGATCGCTTAAAAGGAATGTGCTTTAAGGTTTTATCAGTCTCAACTGTCACTACTGATAAGTTACTCCCTTGACTAATCCATCAGGGCAGCAAACTTGGCTAAGTTCTCACACAACTATTTGTTAAGGTACCAAAATATACCTAATGTTAAAAAAAAAAAAAAGAATATAATTTTTCAGTTTTAATTTTAGCAATCAAATAAATGTGATGGCTGCTGAAGTTGCACAGAATTCTCACCTAATTTAGATGGGGTGAGGATGGGGAGGGCATATAGTAAGCAAGCTGAGATTTCCGAGTGGGAAGGGTTTGTTCAAATCGGTGATGTTTAACCATGCACCTGTCAACTTTCTTTAGAACACTCCAGTTGTGCCAGTTTGGTTGCAGTCCTGAAAGTGGGTGGTTGTGACTCTTGTTCTGAGTAGAGCCCAGAGCAGTCATATCAGCATTAGGTAATGACACCCTAGAGCTGACAGGCTTCCAAAATCTTTTTGGTCTCACAACTGGTACAAATCTTCATAATTGATTTGAATTGTGGGGCTGGTAATACAGCACTGAGTAGCAATTAACACTAACATTTTGTTTCATTTCATCCTGTCAAATAAACTTGATGCTCTTTTTATATGCGAGATTGTCATGTATAAAGCCATGTGTCTCGTTATATGCCTGTTTGTCACCTCCCTTCAGATCACTGCCATGAGTGATGCAGGTAAAGCCTCCCCTACTCTTCATTTATTTAGCTCACTGATTTTGTAAGAAGAATTAATAAAAGATGTGCATATAGATTCCTTTAAATCTGATCAAATCCCACTACTGGCTCATTAGAATTAAGCACATAGAGGGAGAATAAAATTGCACTTCCATTTGAAATAAAAATAATTTTTTATAAAGTCCTAAATAAAGACGTTTCCTTTGTTATGGTGCCATTTTGGAAAAAGAAATATATTTAATTGTGAATTATTTATGCTTCTGCTGTTTTAAAACTCAACAGACAAAGTTATATCGTACAAATTGAGGCTGGCATTGGTACCTGGAGTCCTAGTGAAGTCCAGCAAGCCAAGTCTCCCATACCAGAAGCACTAGCAGATGAGCCACAATACTGTTTACGTTTTCCTCAACTGTTCTTAAGTTAGGCTGAGATTCTTTTGGTACCATGTTAAACATATTCACAGAACATCAGTTTAATAAAAAATTACCATAGAATTGTCTTACCTTTCAGCTGTTTTATTTTGTAAATGCAAGTTCTATTTGATTAAGATTTCGTCTTGGTGGCTGAGGATGTACTATAAGGCTTCAGTGTTAAGGCTGCTGGATAGATACTGTAATCATTTGATCACTGTGAAACTACTCATTGTTTACTTGCTGGGAATTTTTATGCATATGGTAAAAAATACTGCTCTTGCAATCTGCTCATCTTACATACATCAGCTTCGGGATATATCAATGTCAAATAGGACATGACAATTTCAAAAGTACTTAAAAGGTAAACCTGTGACATAACAAGTAATGTAAGAATGCCGGATCACAAAAAGCCTCTAACAAGTGTACAAATCCCATCCATCCAGATTTCTGTCTCTGCATAATAAGGATTTGCACACAAGCTAGAAGGCAACTAACAGGATAAATCCCACCTCTGTTGACAGCTTTCTGGGTTCAGGTCCAACAGAAAGTAGTGTTATTGCTTTAGTGAAGAACTCCTTCAATATCAGAGGAGACTGATATACTGCTAGCAGACGCTTTCCTCCTTTTCTGAGTATTATAGGTCCCCTTTACTGAGGTTTCAAAGAGAAGGTGGGCAGGAGAGCTGGCTGGAGCTTGGCAGCTCACACCATGCTTCTTCCTTTGAGTCAACGTGCGGGCTGAACCAGGCAAGCAATATTTGTCTTGCTGGTGAGCCTGGTGTTCAGGTGACTTTATTAAGCAAATTATCTACATAGAGGTGCTGAACAATGGAGAAAATAGCTATGAAGATTTCCCAAGACATTCCTATCTTACTTTTAAAAGCTGAGCAAGTTTCTATAGGTTTCATCATTTATTCAACTGTGAAGTGCAGTCAGGATTGAGGGGAAGCTTTGGGATTTCTTATTCCACTTTGTCAGTCTACTTGTCCATTTCTCTGTTAGAAAAGAAGTTGTAAACTGAAAACCCACCATAAAAATAGGAAAAATGGAAAATCTGGGAAAAGTACTTAAAGAATTAAAAGCCTTTTTATTTTTGATTTTTTTTTTAATTTATTTAATCACAACAGCTGTTCTTTGCCAAACTAACAAACACTATTGTCTCATGCACTTTGAAAGCCTTCAAACTGCGTAAATATTTACTATGCATTAAAGAGTTAATGAAGGGTTAATCCATTGGTGAGGCAGTTTTAGTCTTCAGTAATTGACAATTTTGTTTCCTCAGGATATCTAATTCCTCTTAGCTTGTCACCCAACCCTGGTTTGTGCCATGTTGCTTTGCATTGTCTTAAAAAAAAAAAAAAAAAAAAAAAGAAAATATTGCCTTTCACTCTTACTAAATAACTGCATGTTAGTAGTGGGATTGCTAAAGAGAGATTGTGAACACTAAGGTCATTGCTTTAGAGCTTTTTGTATTCTACATTTGCCAGGCTTGTCTGTGCAGTATCTTTGACGAGGTGGTTGGTGTCACGGCTTCACTGTGACCTCTTAAAGTATATCATGCAATATGAATGAGTCTTTTGCAAATGTACAGAAGAGGTGGGGTGAATTAATATACAGTATTATGTAATTTTTAAGTCGTACTAATCTCTTTCCTTTTTATGCAAGTTTAGCAGTTTTACAAAACCCCATTTGAGCTAAATCATGTTAGAAGGAGTCTAATAACAGCTTTATTTCTTGATATGAAATCGTATTTCATTTAAAAAGCGAAAGCACAACAAAAATATTATTAAATAACATTGTGATGCAACTGTTTGGAATTCACTTGCTCTTTCTCTGTACCATGCAATTGGTACCTGCTTGCAGAACTACTGCAACACAAAACATGATGCTCATAACTGTGTGTACAAACGTACAGGTGTACATATCTATAGACGTACACACACTGATGTCATAAGTACATATACATATTGTGGTGCATTACTGTTATAGAATAATCCTCTTAAAAGCAAGATTCTTTTCCCAGATGATCTCCTGCTAGCATTTATCAGTTTTATTCTTTTAATGATTGATAGGTTTTCCTATGATGTGCTATTTGGTGCATGGGACTTTATGGATTTAGCAGTTTTATTAATTTGAGATGTTTCCTCTGCACAATAAAATGGCTCAGTATGACAAAGGAAGTATCATAAATGAATTGGTTTGTCATCTATCAGAATGTAATCCAGCAGTGATTTCATTATTGTGGTTATTTCCCTTCAATTATCTGAAAACTTAAAATGCTACATAACATCCCTGTATTGGTTGACAGAGGAAAAAATGCAAATGTGACTGGGTTGCACAAATAACCTTCAGATTATTGGTGCTTCATATTAATTCTTATTCCTTAAGGCACAGTCTTCATGGAGATAAACTAAATATTTATCCAGTATTTTAAGTGAGCTTGGTCTCCCAGGAAAACTACAGATAAGATGTCAAAAAAAAGTCAGTATTTGAACATGTGACACTGCTGTTACAGAGGGCTGCATGCATCCAGCATGATATGGGTTCTCTGTAAGACAGACTCCCATATACCTAGCACAAGTGGGATCATAAAGGAAATGTGTAAAATGTGTATTTAGAAGGATATGGTATGAGTATTTCAGCATACACTACTGGGGTTTTCAAAGGAGCAAGCCTGTAGAAATGACATAAAACTGAGACGCTAAGTCCCATATGTCTTCAAAAGCCCCAGCCTAAAATTATGTGGCTTTATTCACATATTTACCCCTAAAATAGCTGTAGCTGTTTAAAAAGTTATTCTCTTTTCACTCATTGTGAAAAGGTAATTTAAGCAATCTCACTTTGTGCTGAGATGGACCTGGAACACTAATTGATGTGTACCCCAGCTACAGGGTGATTTCTTGAATGGTGAATTTTTAAACATTGAAGTCAAGCGAGTATAGAGAGATGGACTAAATGCTCTGGCATTCTGATTGCCTGAGAGTCTTGTGGAAAATACGGGAAATGCTGTTGCTGAGGATGCTGCAACTGATCTTTTTAAATAGAAGTAGCTGATTATAGGATCATAGAATAGTTTGGGTTGGAAGGGACCTTGAAGATCATCTTGTTCCAGCTACCTCCTATGGGCAGGGACACCTTCCACTAGACCATGTTGCTCAAACCCCCCTCCAACCTGGCCTTGAACACTGCCAGGGATGGGGCAGCCACAGTTTCTCCAGGCAACCTGTTCCAATGTTTTACCACCCTCACAGTGAAGAATGGGAAGAAAATATCTTCCCATTAAATACCATTTATCTTCATCCAGATAGATCTCTCTTTCTTCAAAGATGCAATTATTTTCTCAGTGACAGATGTCGCATGGTACACTCCAAAGATGACTCCAAGACAAATGTAGGGGCCCAAAGCACAGATTAAGTCTTACATCCATGCAGTAAAACACAAATAGGACATGCAGTAGACGTGTCATCTTCAACCATCCCCTCGCAGCTCCTGCTATATTGTGAAGGATTAGTACAGCTTCCACTTTGAAACAGTCACAAACCAATGGTCTAGACAAAATGAGAGAAGAGACACGGCTGACTTGTTCCAAAGGTTTACATTTTTCCTGTTCCATTTTGAAGGACACATAGGCTTTACCTTCTGCCTTTACAGAAACTGAAGACAGAAAGTGCCCAGTTTTTCAATGACTCACTGACATTCTAATGATGGACTGCTAAGTACTGCAGTTCACAGAGACCAGAATATTGTCAAAACAAACCTCATGGGTGGCTTAAGATAGCACCAGTAGAATAATTTCCTTTCCCTCTAGCAAAAAGAAAACAAAAACAAAAAGCTGCACCACGTGGCCTGGCAATTCAGAAGCAGATACACTTTTTCCAGTTATGCCCTATTAAATGAAAATTCTACCTCTCTCCACTGAGTGTTGTGCTTTCCTTAATATTGCTTAGTGTCTCTCCTCTAGGATTGCTTGATTTTCTGGGGAAAATAGATTCCTGGAGTGGCCATCAGCATCTGTTGCCTGTTTTGTATTGCAGTCATGCTTGCAGGCTGAAGACTAGTTCTGCTAGGTATCTACACAATGATACACAGATTTTGTGGTTTCTTGTATGAATATTGGAATAGACATTAGATGGACTCAGCTTTCAGATAGCTTAAAGAATTACATAATTTCATACCCCAAGGGACATCACTGCTACATTTTGAGGCCCTTTTATTAAATCTCACTCATTAGTGCATTAAGTTCCATTTAACCTGTTAAAGATCTCTTAGCAAGACACCAAATACTGATTTATGGGCTTTGGATACTTGAACATCCACCACATTCCCAGGTAAATCATGTAAATTGTTAATTATCTTGTAAATTTAAAGCTCTCCTTTTTGTTAGTCAGAATTAACCAGATTTCAGTTTCTAAATGTTACCTCTCTGTACACCTGTAATGCATACCTATATACTTCAATCATTCGAGTATCTCTTTTCCAGATGGTTTCTAATGGTTTTCAGCATCCTTTCTGAATTGCAGGTGCTTGGCCAACATGTCCAGCACGTTGCCATACAGGGTATACCAACACTTCGGTAGGGTAAATGGAAGTAGGTGTTTACCCAGTTCTTGTCTGAGCAGTAAAGGAGGATTTATCCTAGACTTCTGCCTGTTTAGGGAGTTTTTTGATCCAGAGAGCTTAGGAAGCAATTTTTTTTATTTTTCAACTGATTTATAAAATTAGTGTCAGGCTATGAGAAAATGATAAGATCATATCTAAGCAGAAGACACTTTTAAACAGACACAATTATGAGTTTTAAAATTTAACAGACAGAAACTGAACTAACTTCCTACACCTCTGGTCCCAAGCCAGAGCACTTGGTGGAGGGAAGATAATCCTAATTGTATACAGAGCTTGAAATGCTGCAGGGGACCAGGGCAGGTGAAGAGGTGTTTGTTCCTTCTCCAGGGGTGTAGCTTTGCTACCTTTCACCAGGTCTCTTAAACCTGAGAACAGAGCATCACAAAAGACAGTAAAGAATAAAAATTATCCCATATTATGGCAACAGTTTATTGATATTCCACATTTTACTCTTTGCAAGCACTGAAAATAACTAAAAATAAATGAAGTATTTCAAGTAAAATATGAGAAAAAAAGAAGCATGACCGGTTCCTTAATTCAGTGTATTCTTTGTGATTAGGAAACTGGATGGAATTATATAGGAGTACATAGCTTTGCATTACAATTATGTAGGAGCACAGATCACTGCACTACAAATGTAACATTTTGTCAGACCAGTAGAATAGCTGACATTTGAAGTCAGAAAGACAGGTGTATTCATGTCATCTTATTCTGTCTTTCTGGGCTTTGCTTTCACATACTGTCTGTGGTTACATCAAATTATTCATGTGCGCTAATTGTAGGTTTCATTCATGGGTTTGCAAGATGAACAGTCAGACTCATACATGGGAAAAATTACTAAACCTGAAATAAATTCAAGGTGAACATGTATTCCTGCTTTCTGCCTTGACTCTTTCATTACCATTTGACCCATAATCACTAATAAAGGTTTACAATATGTCTTGCATTAAAATAGGCTAACATGTGCAAAGCATATCTTTCAAATTAACTCTGTGCCAAGAAACAAGTGTCCCCATTAAGCTGTGCATGGAGGGAAGTTAAAGACGTACCTGCAGCAGGCTAACACATCTGAAAATTTACAGTAAGTGAAAAAATTAGGAAAATATCAAAGTGACTGTGATTTTTATAGTAACCCCAAAATGAGTTCATAAACATTCAAAAAATTTTAAAAGGTGACAATAATATTCTGCCTAAATATTCACATTTTTACTATAAAGAAGACTTCTCTGATCACTGATTTTGTTACTAGTTATTTAATAGAGTAGCAAGGATACCTAGTGGCACAAAGGATTAAGACATGTATTGCATGTAAGTGATAATAGTTGATCAGGTGAGAATTACTAAACATATCCTTTCTTTTTATCTTTCTCTCTTTTTGTGTGGTTTGCATGTTTTTCTTTTATGTTATACAGCAAATAATTAAGTATTTTATAGAGGGAAAGAAAGAGATTCTTTTATTTCTGTGATCTGGTATCACTGAGTTTACTTCATCAATAAGATCAAGAAATGTAAATTGCATGAAGGCAAAAGAAAAAAATAAATTGGATGAGTTAGCTTTGTCAGCATCTCAGCTAGAACAATATATTATTGCTCCCCTTCAACATAACTTTGGTATGCATATCTTTGCAGAGAAACTATCTGAAAATATCAAAAGGGAGATCTGAAATGTGAAGTCCAAGCCAAGATAACTTTTCATTATGAAGGATAATAGTAGCACACTGATGTCTTATTGTTACAGGCCAGCAGAAAACCACAGATGTGGAAAGAACAAACTTAATATTGATTCATCCTTTATTCACTCACAACAGCATCAAGATGCAGTTCTGACCTCAGTTATGTCTCAATATAGGAAAATTAACTCAGCAAAATTACAGCAATTTTAAGCCACATTGGGATCAAATCCCACCTTCGGTGTTTGTAACAGTAAAGTCTAAGCAAAATAATTTCATACTATTTCATCCTCATCAATGTATTCTTTTCATTTGTTTGAACAGTCAGCTAAAATAATCTTTTTTCAGTTTTAAAGAGCAATAAGGATTGGCTTATTTTTTCTGTTTATGGGCCACATTATAGAGAATAGAAATGCATAAAAGAAATTGAGAAGGAAAAATAGAAGGAAATATCACTCTCTTTGAGATTACATAATTAGTTGTGATGTTCTTTGGTATTCAAAATGTCCCGTTTCTTCTTGTTGAATGCAACAACTGCTCCAAAGAAACTAAAGAAAACACTGATGACTAGTCCTTTGATATGAGCTGCAAGTATTGAGAGAGCTGTTTGACTATAAACATGTCATATTTCATTAGTACTTCTCCAGATCTTAAGGAAATCCTGGTTCATGTATTGGTAAGCTTCCAAGGTAAGTTATTAGCTATCTACAGAAAAGTGTGTCCTGAAAAAAAGTCTGTCTTAGGGAAAAACACCAAACCAAAACAACAGCAACAAAAAAAAACCCAAACCAACCAAACAAAACACAACATGGCTTAATATATTAGGCTTGCCATGTTTTGATGTATAGGATTTTTTTCATTAATCAGTGAGCAGTACAATAGAACATCAAAACTTTTGCATACAGAAAGAAAGTCTTCTTCAAAAAACTTTGAGGTGTGTGATTTATCCCATCTTCCTATGGTGAAGTCCTCCCCAGATACTAAAATCTGGTTGGTCTAAATTTCTGCATAGGTTTTTTTAAAAGCCGTTTGATTTAGATATCTCAAGAAAAAAAAAAAAATGCTGCTGCCTACCTTCCCTCAAATAAGACATAGAAGTGGGAAATTATTATTTTTTCATTCTTAACTATATTGTATCTGCTGAACCTATGATTTCAGGATAAGACACCCCATTTGGAGAATTTACGTTGTGCTTCCCAGAAGAATTTGGCTTTTGAAACCTTCTGTGGGTGAGCGCCAAAAAGAGAGATGGAAGGAACGACGGTGGTGTTATTCTCTCCTTTATGATGAATAAGTTATGCAATACACTGCTGTCCTTGTTCTAGCTAGTGCCAAGGAAGTACCCAGATTATTTTGTAACATGTGTGTTTGCATTTTTTCGTGGTAGCTCGGTAGAATGTGATTCAGACTGTTGTTCTGGTTTATGCAGATACCGAGTTTTTATGCACATCTTGCAAATCTTGAAGTGACTCAACTACCAGACTGTAACAGGAGTACCTTTCACTTCTTTTCTATAAATGAATATTTAAGAAATCTCTTCTCCAGGCTGAAGAGAAAATGCTAACAGCAGTAAGAATATTTTATAATATATTAGTTATAACAGTCTTTTGAAAATTTACTTCTAAACTCAAGTCCTATTTAGAACTTCAGCTGATCTAAATTTCTAGCACCTTGGACTCATATTGTACTTCTCCACACACTTAGGCTACTGAGTATAAGAAGAATTAGAACCCCTCATTCTATCTCTATCTTGTGACTGCAGCATAAAATTAGCCTTTCATTTTCATTTGTATTAATTACATAAGGAATTACTTTAAGAAAATAAAGCCTTTTTCTCCCCTCTCCCCCTCCCAATTTTTCTTTGTCAAGTGAAAGCAGAGGGTTTTTTTGGTGCGAAGAAGAAGTTCCTTTCTGTTCATAATTAAACTTGGTTGTTGTTTTTACTGTTCCATCAGATCAAACTGTAAACCAAGATGTTTGCAGTGGCAGTCAGGGACTGCACTTGGCCGCGCACTGTGTTTTTCCCAGCACAGGTGCCAAGTGACCATGTCGAGTCTGCAGGTGTTAGCAAAGATGTGTAGGGAAGGCCAGAGGTCAGCCAAAGTCATCATGGCTGGGTGATAGATGTGCTCCTGAGCTGCAAGGCAGCCCCTATTTGTCTATGATCCTTGTGACAATCTCATGGTAAATTTACCACTGGTAGATTACAGTTTTTGGTTTGCTCCACTGTACAGCGAGCAAGTGTCAGTACTGGCTGTCCTCTGAGGCAAAAGAGATAAGTGTCCATGATTAATGATGTGGACACTATCTGGCAGCAGGAGCCCATCAACCTGTGACAACTTTCTATTCCATGGGCATTAAACTCCTAAATGCTGTCACAGTCACGCAATAGATTTTAACAGACAGCAGGGAACAAGGAACAGGAAGGAGTTTCGTAAACCTTTTATTTTTCTTTCAGTAGGTGGATTTTGTTAATAGTTATTTTTCCCTCCATTATTTTGTTAGGCTCCAATAAAAGTTTGGGAAGAGGTCCATTTCAGCTGTCTCCCAATCTATTTGGCAAATACCAATACTTTGACAGATTATTTTTTTCTTTCTAGAGATGATCTTTTTAAATCAAGAAGGGCTGGTGAAAAAAAAAGGATATAAAAAGTTTGAGGCACCCATGTACTTCAAACAAAATAAACAGAATATTGTCTGTAGTTATCACCTCCAGAAATACACAGCATGAGGAAGCTTAAGTAGAATAACCAAGTGATAATACTAAAAGGAGACTGAGCTTTGTTTGAAATCAGGATCCCGTTCCTTCTTCCCACCTGTTGACAGCAGAGATGCTGCAACTCCAGGGCTACTTGAGACACACCAAGAACACGGGAAAGGTTGGTTGTTGTCTTGCGAGTAAAGGCTCCTGCCTCTGAGCATTGCCTGAGGTGCAAGACATGCTGGAGGGAGGGAAGAAAAGAGAAAAAGGTGAAGGTTTAGCATTAGGCAAAAGTGGCTGATGGGGAAAGGCTGAGTTTGCTCTGGGAAGGGAAGGGAGGCTGTGAGGGAGTTGAGTTTCCCTAGAGAACTGCAGCTGGGTGTTGAAAACACAAACGAGCCTCTGTAAAGTGCAAAATCTACAACCCCTTCAATCTGCAACCTTCAATTACAACCCCCTCCTCCTGGTCTAAAAAGCGCAGAGGCCAGGAGATGCAGTGTGGCTCCAGGGAGCGCTTCCTGCCCAGGTCAGTTTGTCCTCATGCTTCCTTCCTCCTTTCCCTTTCCTTTTCCCTTTCCCTTTCTTTCCCCTTTCCTTTCTCCTCATTTGCCATAGTACCCATTTCATGTTGCACCACACAGATGATAGACAGCAGTGCAGTGTTTGCTGAGAAAGAGTTAATCTTCTCACAACTATGCATCACGGATTGCTAGCTTTCCTAAGAGGCAGCAACCTGCTGTTAAGAAGCTGAATTTTCTTTTAAAGTCATGGTTTCCTTTTTCCTCACAATATTTTTTATTGATGTGGGACAGCTGTGGATAAGCACTGATATGAAGCATTATATTCTGTCTCAGGTGTGAAAAAAAAACAGCTGCATGAGTTATGAACATGTCATTTTCACTTGAGTATATTGATACATCCCATATGTTATTGACGTATGAGATGAATACTGATTGTAAAGAGGAAACATAATGAATAAAATGATTCAGGAAGATGCTAGCTGTAAAGGTTGCCAAGAGATTTGTACTTTTTTTTCGTTCCAAAGATCAGGGAACACAGTCCTACCTGTGTTTTTTTTATATTTTAAGTGTAGGAGTCAGATGCAAAGTTCAGATCCCTGATTCCAGCATCTCACACAGGCTTGTATTCAGGTTCTTTTCCCCCCTACAGATTTACCCCAGAATGTCCATTAAAATACATCATAGCAGAAAGAGAGAGGAGGTAAGGAAAGACATCATACTCCTGTAGCTTGCCATGATGTCATCATGCCACCAGTAAAGAACTTCAAAGCAGATTCAGAGATCCCAGCACTCCAAAACGTTTCTTTGGGTCGAGCAGGGGAAGACAGGCTGGGACTCTGTGAAGGAGTAAGCATGGTATCTGACACATCCCCACCATGGGGATAAGTAGCACAGGCCCCCTTTGAGAGCTGCTCTTGCCAAATTACTACCGGAATAATTTTGTTGCTGTCTGAAATGCAGTGTAAAAAAAGAAAAATTCTTCTGATTTTGTGGCATCTCTTATTGTAAGAAACTGTTAGAGATACATTCTCTGAGGCACTGAATCATTGTTTTGTACCCGGAGGCACTAACCCCCCAAAGAACCTTAAATTGTTCAAATACAAAACAAATAAAAGAGCACCTGCTTTTGCCACCAGAACAATTTGGTGTTTGTGTATATTAAAACTGAGAATTCAAGGAGCTTTGTTTGTATGTTCCCCATTATTCAAGAAGTCTTTGACAAAACCATTTTCTCTTGGAGGTCCGAAGAGAGGGTTGAACTTGCCCCAAGGGAAATCTACTATGACTGGAGTGATTCTGTCACTGGTTCTGGAAGCAGATTGCTATCTATTTTAGTACAATAATACTGTTGTTCAAACTTTAGACATTGTGACTTTTGGGTGTGCATCACAGTGGATCCCTAACCCTAATCTGGGTGTTCTGGGGTTAGAGCCAGCAATAACATTGTCATAGTTTACTAAGGAAACATCCAGATTGGACTGTTACTGGTAACAAGAGTCCAGAAGGCTAAGAACTGCAGCCTGCCCACAACAGCTACCTTTATTAGCAAGAAAAGGGCTTTTTAGCAACTTATAATGGTTGTAATATGTTAAATGCACCAATCACAGACCCTGGGCAATGGGTTCGTTTGTTAAAGAGGGCGCAGAAAGATGTGACATGGAGACTGGTTCTCACAGCGAGGGCAGACAGTGTAAAAGAAGTGTTAGAAATTTGGAGGGAAAGACTGTGAGAGGGTGTTAAGCCAGGAATTCCTTTGTTTTTGTCTATCAGTTCCCAAAACAACACATTTAAGTTTCTAGAAGTGCAGTGACTTGGGTGCTTTGGGGGAAGGGGAGGTAGTAAAAGTGAATTATATTCCTTCTGCTGCAGTGTAATTCCAGCATCCTTTCACAGCTGTAAACCTCCCTAAGAAAGCTTTGAAAGTCTTTTTGAGTGTTAAAAGCTTGGGTGGTCAAGGTCAGGTGAGTTCCTTCCTCCCTCTTTCCCCAGACAATGAATACTTTTAAGAGGCCTACCCTTCTAGTCAGGTTTCGTTATCTGCACTTTTTATATCCCTCTCCCAACAGGAAACAAAGAAGCTCATAGAGCCTGCTAGGGGCTGCACTTGAGCACTGTGTAATTCCTAACACAGATTTAAAATGGGAAAAAAGTCCTCCTTTTCTTTCTTGCATATTCCCAGTAGACGTGATCAATATCTAGTGAACCCGCAGAGACATAGATCCATTCACTCCTATATGTTACGATGTTATCTTCTGAGCCATACCTGAGAATATTATGTTGCACAAGAAGAAACAGCAACAAATAGCTTCCAAAAGAATAAAATGCACTGATCTTAAAATACTGAAGATCTTTCCTGGACTATATTCAGGTCCTGCTCCATTCACATGCAGAAAAATACTTCATGTGACAATTCTACTTTTTATTTATGTGTGTTCAGTTTTGAATACCTGCATTGTTTTGTGAAAGGATAGCACACACTGTTGTAAACAATAGGACACACTAGACATTTTGTTAGAGAGCAGCTTGAGACCCCTGGCTTGTTCTAACAGTGATTTTAATGGTTCAGGATGATGTTCTGAAGGAGCTTGTACCTTCCCTTCCCACTGGTTCCCTTAAAAACCTCTCATATGCCTCTGTAAAAATGTTGCAGATAACCATGTTTCTCAAAGATTAAACTACAGTCTGCATCATATACATCACATTAGTTTCCTTGGGTTTTAAAATTTTTGTCCCCCTATTATTGTCTTACATCAACAATATTCCTGTACCTTTGAAAATGAAGGTCTGATTATTAGGACCCTTCCAAGTCAGGCTTTGTTCATATTATGAAATAGGATCAAGGTTTAATCACAATTGCCTGCCATCCTGTGTATGATTTGCTCTGATCTACACTGACAGGTCAGTTATGGTCATCATTATGTCAAGTCCAGATACAACAAAATTTCTTAATGTATGCAAGTGCACAGACAGTGAATTTTAAGAATCAGAGTGGAGTATTTGTTGTACGTGTAAGAAGAAGTATATCATGGAACTGTGTGTACTGGGCATGCAGGAGATAGTAAAAGCTTTGAAAGTTCAAACCACTTCTGTACTTTATAACTAACTCCCCATACAAGAGAGAGGCTTTACTATCAGCAGACTGTATTTAAGAGGTGCTACTTTTTCAGTGTGGGCTAAGAAGCAGGTGCATTTGTGACTGCAGTGGGTATCTTCAAAAGGACAATCTTTCAGACAGTGTGGGGTTTTGGACCTCTAATAAGACATCACAGCTTTTACAAGAGCTGGAACAGGACTACCTGTCTGCAGGATTAAGTCTCAGCTCTACAGAGTCCTACCTTGTAAATCTAAACTGAATTAAGGACTGGATCCTAAATTCTTTTGGTTTTGTCAAGATTTTGGATCAAAATAACCTATACATCAGGATTTTAGTGTTGCATAATCTAATTTATTGAAACATCTTGTCATTTATGGCATCTTGCAGGTAACCGATCATATCAAGACATTCAACTTCTTACATTTATCTAGAGAAGAGCTTTTTTTCCTCCTTTTCGCCTTCCAGGAAATAATCCACAATATAGATACTGTTGGTTTTCCCATTTCTTTCTTTCATTTTTCAGGTGACAAGATAGTCTTAACTGGCCCTTGATTTTTTTATCTCTTTAAACCTATCAGGCCTTCCCTCTCTTACTAAGAGCTGAGTTTCTGTATGGGTTGTGATAGGCATCTGTTTCTTAAAGCACATTATAAGCCAGGTTTATCGCTTTGGAAGACTACATTTGTATTGCTGAGCGCGTGATGCTGCGTTGCACATACACTTCTCAATCACAGAATTCCTCACGGTTTGTATTTGAACTGGTCTGTGTAATAAAATTATAAGAATATGGTCATCATTTCCATACTTTGCATAGTCCCCATTGTATGAATGCCTGGCAGAAGATAATTTTGAATAGATCACTTTCAGCACCTCCTGAAAATGAAATGCTTCCAGTGGAGAACCAAAAAATAGCAGCGCCCAAATTGACATTTTGGGATCCTACCTAAACAGTTCTATGATTTTATGGAAGGAGGTTGCTGAGACAAAAGCATGGCATACAGAAACAAGTGGGCCATCAAATTGTCTATGTTTATGCTTGCTCTTGCCTAAACTTAGATCTTTCTTACAACCTAACTGCCTGAACACATCTGGCTGGGCACAATTCCTTCTGTTCTGATAGATCTCCTTACCTGCATTTAGTGAAACCCATGTGTATTATTGCTCTAAATTTACTCTGGCTTTAAGTAAGACTGCTCATGGTAACTGTCTTGTGTCCTAAACAGTATTTTAGTGTGATTTAGTCAAGCATATATTTCAGTGTTTGAATGACTTGGACAAAATCCAGTATCTTCCTAAATCATGATCAACACTACAATATGATCTATTGGTATGATAACCAGTGACTTGCCCAGAGCATAGCCAGCTTCCTGATTTGCTTATTTTGACTCTGTGGCAGGTGGTACATGAAAAAGAAGTCATATGGTTAACATCCCCCTCATTTCCAGTATGGTGACCATGGCTGAGCACTATGTCTGTCATATGCACGTAGAGGAGTGCCGAAGCTCCTGCCTCTGAATTAAGTGAAGGCTACTTTTCCCCACATCTTGCTCTGCCTCACCCCACAATCAACACTTTGTGGGTGCTGTCAGCCCAGTGTGGTCACAGCATTTACCAGCTGGGTCCTCACCACAAACTCTCCCAGAATTTCCCATCTTTGATTTCACTGTGAAACTGCCAATATCCTACTGTATTTTCAGTTCATTTCTAATTACTATGAATTATTTGCAAGGAAATAGTGGCAGATAATTCTGCTCTGGGTGCATGAAAACTGTACAACAGGAAAGGAAATCCAGGTGTTATCTGGGTGAGAGAAAATAATTGTGGGGTTTGCTTGAGATTTTACCTGAGTAATGTCCTTTCCTGTCACACTCTAAAAGACACTAGGAAATGACATCACATTTTTAGGATAAAGAATAACCACAGCAGCTCTTGAAGTCTAGTGTCAGGATAGTAAGTGAAACACATGTTAAAAGCTTTGCTGGCCTGCCAAAGACAAAACTCATTCGCTTTCTGGTATGTCTCTTACACACAAGTCAGAGTGCAAATTCTCATATGTATTGACAGTTGAAAGGCTGACATTTGCATAGGGTGAAGCAAGCATGGAAATTCTCAGTATGAACTCTCAAAACATGCTTAGTTGCAGCAAAAATGTAGATGGCCTACATGACCTAATGCTAGCCCTAGCATTGGTAAAACTGTGTTTAAAACATGTCAGGGAACCACTCCTTTTCCACCCCACATTTCCATCCCTAGCTTCAAGTGGAAAATGTCATCAGCATCTCCAAGCATAAAAAAAATCTCTGCCTGTTCCTACTGCTGGCAGTTTCCTTAGTCTGCACAGATGGGGTACTTCTCTCTGGAAAATCATGCCATAAATTGCACAGACAGTCAGCTGTTGTGATTCTGTCCTCGCTGTCCATTTCCCCACTTCATCTCTGCTGGAGAAGATTCCCCTTTTCTCATGCACTGTGAAGAAACTCCTCTATTTCTGCTAGAAATAAGAAACAGTAAATTCTTGCACTCTCTGTTATGCCTATTTAACAATGTCCTTTAGTCAAAGTCTACTAAATAGCAGTGCTGTCTTTGCCACGTCTAATCACTGAAAACTTTGGAAAAAGGCTGTTTCAGGAAACCTGCGCTGCTGCAAAGGAAGCCATGTACTCAGCATCCCTCAGAGGAATTACAAATCCCAAAGATGTGTGCTTCATCCAAGAACACGGCTGTCAGTTGAGTGTTTGCTCATTAGCAGCATGTCCACATGCAGAACTATGTCTTATGACTCTTCAAGGGCTTACGTTTTCTTATCGTATCTGAAAACTTCCTCCATGAAGTTTGTGTGTTATTTGTTTATCTTTCTGTGTGTTGGGTAGTGTCCAAGAACATACTGGACTGCTAACAAGGGGAAAAGAGTAGACTGTTCATAAGTGACTAAGGTTTTCAGTGAGGAGAGGAATGTATCTGCGACTCCTGAGTGAGTCTCTGGACAAGAAGCATAGCCAGAGGCACATGGGTAGAGGCAGGAGTTACCTTCCCTGTGTTCAAACATAACTGCTTTTTGCCAAAGGAGCTCAGAGGTGCCAAAGCATGTGTCTGCCTCTTACAGGGATTGATGAAATTTTCTGTTTCACTCCAGTCCAGTCCCGAAGGCTTTGCTTTCTGCTTCATTCTCTCATTTGAGCCTCTATATTTAGTACAACTAAGAATTTCTAGGTTATCTTTCTCCTAACCATGTATATTATGTAATTGTTCCTGCGCTTCTGTGACCTTTCTATGGCTTGTTACATTTCCTTTCTTTTTTTTTTTCTGATCTCTTTTTCTTTGCTAGATCCCAGGTTGACAAGTTAATTGTCCTTTTCAGAGTTATGTTTAAATGATATGTCCAACACTTGATTGAAAAAATGTCTTCTGTAGTTTTGAAGTGAGATGCAGTGCCAGAAATAATTGAATGCTAAAGTTTCCTTCTCCTTCAAAATGCAATTGGAAAATTGTATGAAACCCCTTCCTTGCTCACACTTGGAAGCTCCCAAAGAGGTGGTTTCATTTTCATGTCGATGAACTTTAGGAATAATAGTCTGACCAAACGTTAAGTAGCAGAGACACTCTGAGTTAAAGTTACTCAGTCATTTGCCAAATTATTTTTTCCTTTCCATTCCACATAACAGAAGCTTCTACTGCAGCTACAATTTTAGACACTTAACTTGTAGTCATGCTAAAAAGAAAAAGCAGAACAGAAGAAAAAGTGGAGAATATCCGCTGGGTTTTAAATGATAAAAAAATATAAATAAAATGATAAATACACAAATGATATATTTCTTTTGCTTTGATGATAGCTAATTTCAAAGAATGGATAGGAGTTCCAGGTAGAAAATCCAGGCAAAACAGATGTATCTAATAAAGTTAACTGAGTCTTTGCTATTTTTTTCAACTGTTAATAATCCAAGATTCACAACGCATAAGTTTTAAAATTATTTCTCTGTGTGATATTTGTGTTTTCTGCTGGATTGATGTTTTGGTAAAAGGGATTTGTAAACTTGGTTATATTTCTTAATCTGAAAAAATGAACGTTTTCTTCAATTCTTTTTAAAACTGCTGCAAACATGCTGATCTAGAAAGGTCTGTTAGTCCTGGTAATTCCTATATTAAATCCTAAAGGAATTTAAATTTTTTAGGACTATTTCATCCAAGTTTAATATCTATGCTGAAACCAAAATTCAGATGTGATTAATATGCATATAGATTTCATGGTAAATAGCTTGCACAGCTCTATTCTCAATTTTGGAATGTTTAGAGCATACAGTTTCCAACTTTAAATAGGTTTCCTTTAATCTGGTGCTATCACCATGCAATAGTATTAACATTACAATTTACTAGAGTCCATTGCATCCCGTTCATGATATTATGTATTTCCATTGCAGACTAGGTGTCTAGTTTCCTTTGTAGCTGAATTTTTCAGCATCTCAGCACATTGACAAAGCTAAACTACTTGCATAATTTAAAGACAGAAACTTTACAAACTTGAAATACCTTTTTTTTTTTATGTATTTTCATGATTACCCATCCAAGATTGAGGATTGAGTCTGGAAAAGAGCTGCCCTTAAGGCAATGGTAGTCTTTAGGTCATCTTTTATATGGCATAAGAAGAGACTTTCACTGACCGTTTGGTAGCGTAGAATTTTTAGCCTACTCCTTCAGGTTTGTCCATGAGAAAATTCCAGCAAAGTAAATTAAGGAGTCTGTGTGAAAGTACAAAGCTAGTGAGAAGTGTTTTATCCAGTTTCAACTGCTAAGATAAAATTTAAGTTCAAATAAGATACAAGATATGAAATTGGTATGTCATATTAGAGGTTATTTTAAATACAGCTTTGGTGCATTTATTTATAACAAAAGTATTTGTGTGCATTACAAAACCCTTAATACAAAGTCTGCAAAGGTGACCATTTAAGTCAGATCAGCATCTGTCCTCCTCATCTTATCTCAAAGTATGAGGTCAGAAAAGGTTCAGTATCCCCAGAAATTCTCACTGTATCTTCATGAATGAAAGAACAATATAGCTAACACACCAGTGTTAGAATTAACATCCATTCTTTAGACCAAGTCAGAGAGATTCATCGCTGGAGCCAACTTCTTTGCTGAACATTTCCATATGTTAATAATAAGAGTCATAGAAAGACTTGCATTGTTATGTGTAAAAAAAATAAAATAAAAAAGAAATGGAAAATAACACTGCATTTATGTTTTCTTCTTCACAAAGAACAACAATACTTCTTTATATGGTTCTAAGGTAAAAATGTTTTTTATCAAATGATTGTTTTCTCTTGTGACTCACAAAAAGAAAGTATGGGAGCTGTTACAAAAAAAGCTGTGGGTCTATTAAATTTACATTCATACCAACATTAGAATTAAAGACTTTGGGACTCATTTCTCATTTGCAACAGTGCAAACGTATATCATATTTTACAAACACTTCAATGCTGTTTTCTACTGCCAGAACTGTGAAAAGTGCCCAGAGGGTAAACAAGAATCAACAATTAGCCTGTAGCCAAAGCCTCCAGTTGGAATAAGACTGTTGAGAAAATGTCTATAACAAGTGCTTAAGATCCCAGTCTTTTCAACGTATTATTCAAAACTTCTGTTTTGAATATAATACTATAAAATTGACAGGGAAAGAATGGCTGTTCGAGGGTTAGATGTGAAAGTGCCAGGGCTTGCACCTCCTTTTCCATATTTGTAGGGAGCTTGCTAGATTTTTTAAAGAGTCCTAACAGACTTTCTCATATTTTGTTTTATTATTTCACCATACTTTCACTGATGGCTTGTAAAAATGACCAGTGAGATATTCAATCCAGAACCGGTGGTCTGTGCCAGCAGGTTCTGACATCACCTGTAAGTGCTTCAATTGAAGACAGCACACTTTGGTAATAAAAATCTAGGGAATTCTAAGTTTAATAAGGAAATGGCCAAGATCTACAAGAAATATATGTTTATTTCCATAGGAATATACCCTCTGTTATTCTTGGATAATGTTTTATCATTCAGACTTTCCTAGGGCAGCAAAGTTCTTGAGTCCTTTTCTCACATGTCACTTGTCTGTGTTCATCCTTGATATGTACAAGTCAGAATCAGCAAAAATAGTTATTAGCATGTGCTATGCTTCTCTGCTTGGAAGAATAAAGGCAGACAGTGACCTGTCAAACAAGTCAATCTGCTCTTGATTCTGTACCAAACCCAAACAGTATTTCTTGTAGTTGTGTCTTGAAGTACTGGGGTTATCCAATACTTTGAGAAACCCTCAGATTCGAAAGCTCTTGTTGGAGAGAAGAGTTGGCTTGCAGAAGAGATTTCCAGTTTCTCTACATCTGGCCACTGGAAATGGCATTTCAGCACTTGTAGTTTGTAATATTTGGTCACAGTGAGGATTAAAGGATTTAGAAAAATGGCCAATGCAAAGAGAAACAAAAGTCGGGGGGGGGATAAATTATTTATTTCTTTTGGGGTTTCTGATTTCCTTTTTTAGTCAATTTTTATTGAGAAATTAAAGGAATTAAAACAAAAATTAGTGTTAAAGCATGCAGGTCTTTCTTCATCAAGTGCCTGAAGGAAATAAAACAATATCACAGCACAAAAAAAACTACATGTTTATTTTGCAGTCAAACCTCATGAATAATAAAAGCCATAGAATTTGACCTAATAATTGCAGTGAAATACTCTGCAAATTCTCTAGTTCCTGCAGAGTCCTGAATATCATAGAATAAAGGAACAGAAAATAGAGGACAACTCTGAGTCCTTCACATCTCAAAACTGACTCAGTTTCCACCTGCTCTCCTACTCATTTCATCTTTCTCATGTGAGAGATGTAAGCCCCATCAGATGAGAATCAAGCCACAATTTAGTGAGTGAGACAGCAAATAAGCAAAGGGGGCTACATTCCTGTCATTTTCTGTTGCTGTGATCCTTCAGGATTGCATCAGATGTGATGCAGAATATACTAGATAGGGCCCTTGTGAGAATAAAGGAATTGAATATTGCAAAGTGGTGCAATGGGAGCCATATATAAATACTAAGATAAATACAGATTTGATAAATTACTAGCGAAGGCACTGGAGGGAACAATACAAGATGATGAAGTCAGGCTTTTTCATCTCTAACTCTCGTGACCCTTAGAGAAGACATGGCTTTCCAGAACTCTGCATCCGAGGCAAGATGTTTTAGTCATTTTATAAATAATTACCCCTGGAGACCTCTCAGATTCTAGGATAATAAAACATAACTGTAGGTCTTCAAGTGTGCTGATATACGGATGTTCATTTCAGAATACAAAAAGATAGAATAGGTCCACATTTCTTAGCTCTGATTGCCCGTGAAAATGTGTGTAATTGTACTGAGAAAGCATGGTATCTTTACAAACTTACCTTCTTGGTTGCATCTTGTGCCCAACACTGCTAGAGTTTGCTCCTAAGGCTTCCAGCATGCAGGTTGCTCAGACTTGCACTGAAGACAGCTCCCATAATGCTGAGGATTTGTCCAAGCTGTCTGTGCTGAGCAGCCATTTACTTCAGCTCCACGTATCCCAGCACCTAGAAGCTAATATAAAATAAAACATTTTGAGCAGCTAGTGAAAGGACAATAATTTTCGCTCCTGACATCAGTCTTTCTCAGAGCTGTTAAGCAAAGGGATAATTTGCTGCAGAGGAGGCATAGCAAATAGAATACATTTTTACAAGAATGTGTTTATTAAGGAATACCTCTGTAAAGATGCATAAATGCATGCACTATCTGAGAAAATGCCCTCTTATAAGAGTTCTCACAATGGTTCATATTCCGATCGTGTTACTTAGGACCTTCTTAAAGGCCTTTTTTATATCTTTTACAAGATGTTTTGTCTTGCATCACTTTGCTGACAGAAATATTACTTACACTAACATCCTTAATGTGAGATGCCCTATAAAGAAATTGTTTAATTTAATAACATTCATTGTATTAGTTCCCCCTAAAGTAATCACTTTGATGAGAACACACTCTGTGTTTCTTTATTTGATCTGGGAATAAAATTATCTTGTCTTTATTTCAGTATCTCCTTCTTATTTTTTCTAGAATAAACATGAAGCTGTCACTGCAGAGCAAGCACTGCCTTTCCCTGTTATAAGCCTTTTGATTTCTGTGTTGAGAGAATTTTTCTGCACAAAAATCCTTTTAGAATATGCTTGAAGCACTACATTTTCTTGCTGTCTTGTTTCCCATGTAGATACATGAGTACTGACAGTTCCTGCTGTCCAAGTAGATTATATATCCTACCAAATTTTCTGTCCTCATAGAATTGTTTTGATTATTTATCATAAAGAAAATATTTCATGTATCAGGCACTAATTTTAGCATAATTGTTATTATAGCAACCAAAGCCAACAGTTGTGAAATTTGAGTCCTTTTGTACCAGGAAAGCATACTGTAGCCCTCTGTTCCGTAAAGTCGTACTTAAAGTGCTTGGCTTATGAACTATTCACCTACATGGCTGTCATGAGCTGCTAAACCATTGCTGTGTAGCCCAGCCCTCAGAGTTGTCTCCTATGCTTTGGTGAGGCCACAGCTTTAAGTCTTTGTAAGATGGATTTTGCAATCCACCTTTGCAAGGTGGATTTCTTGCAAATTCTTGATGGTATGAGCCTTTCTTTTGAAGTGAGAAGACGCTGAGGTACGTCAAGTTTCTCATTTTCATTAAGTAAGGGTTTGGGTAATTAATCTTTACCCAAGCATTTGGGTTAACCACATGCTGGAATTGTTAACAATGATGATTACACACTGCTTTCTCAGGTCAAAGAAAGAGACATGATAGTCAGCCATAGGCCACAAGTAACTTCACCACAACTTCTTTCAGTGTAGAAAGGGTGTAGGCTAAATAATAATGATGACAAATTATCTTACTACATTTTTTTAGCTTATTATTTGGAGGATCAAGCCACAAAACTATTCACCCTCAGTCTTGTCACCTGCTCCAGATAGTTTTGGTACCGCTTGCCACATTCACCAAGAGGCTGCAGCATCTGCTGGGTAAATACTGGCAATCATGGCCTAGAACATGGTAGCTTCTAAAAATAATCTAAAACCTGTAGGGAAAATGTGTTTGTCACAGACAGGTTACTGTTATCTATTCTATAGAAAGTGATAACACTTTTGAGTCCCAACTCGGCATTGCATCCATTTACTCCGTGTCTTAACTGTAAACTTGAATTACTTACTGCTTGTGTACTATAGACACTTAATGTACTAAACATCAACAAAATCATCTATTAGAAAAACAGAAAATATGGGTTTATTTACAAATAAAGGGTATATCAAATCACGAGATGTAAATGTTGTATGCTTTTAATTCTTTGGTAACACCAGTAAGAAACACCAATTTGCATGGTTTGTGAAAATCCAAGCTGGTAATCTGTCTGAGACACCATCAGGGTTTCAGAGGAAGTATTCAAATGAAATATTAATTATTTGCAGGTTTCCTTCTAGCTTAGAAGGCACCAAGCTCCTTTTTGCAATGTGTTAGGAGATAGTTCCAGAGGCTAATGAGGAGATATAAAATCACAGTGAACCCAGTGACCATTTCAAATCCAATCCAAGTAAGTATTTTTCATTTGATCTTTAATCTGGTATCTAATCAAGGCAGGTATTTTTCATGTAGTCTTTAATCTGGTAGCTATCTGATAAAGACATATGAGAAATGAGTTGACTGTGTCACTGCAATTTCCCAGACAGTTGTAAGAAATCATCTTCCAAACTGATGTATTTATTTGGTAGCACCTGTGAAGAAGCCGGCAACTCAACAGGAACAGAAATCTTGTCATCATTTGTCAAAGGACTGACACAGTCAAAGGAAGAGAATAAATACAGTGGGGGTTTTCTGGTTTTCTTGCCTAAAGAACAGCACTTTTTTCTTCAAATAACACCTGAGAACTAAGCTAAGCAGTGGAAAGGAGGTGGCTTTAATAAGCAAAGAGAAATGCAGATGTTAGGCATCAGAGAAGAAGGAAACACATTTATCGCCAATGCACAGAGCACACAAGGCAAATTTCTATCCCTGGGTAAAATAAAATACCAGAGCCTCTAGCACCTCTGCCTCCTTCTGGTTGTTGAGGAATACAGTGCGACTGTAGTGTTAAAAAGAAGTAGGCTCTAAGATCAGGATTTCATTTTTCATGAAGAGAACATTCAATTATTTACCTCTAGCTGATTTTCATTGCTGCTGAGAGGATCACTGTCAGGAAACAGTCAAGCCCTCTTTTCAGTCTGTGTGAGACTTTGGTGCTTATCTCAGCTGGAATCTTGTTGCCATAAGTAGGAATCTGGTATGTTCATCCTAGTCTTAAAAATGGAAGAGGTGGGTTCACAACTCTGTATGTTTTCTCAGAGCCTTAAGAGGTTTTCAAGACCCTGTCCTATGCACTGCCAGGAGGGATAGACCCTCTGCCCTGAAACTGGGTGCCCAAGCCCTGTGCACTGTCACTAGAGCCCCACTGAAACTAGTCCCCCACCGCCCCATATCACACTACCCCACAGGGCGACTTCGCCCTGCCTGCAAACTTCCCAAGGACTGAAAATATATCTGTGGATAGCTCTCTTAAGCTTGTTACCCCAAATCCTCCAAGTTTGGTGAGGGGAGGGCTTTATTTTTCTTTTTTCTTTTTTGTGTTCCCCCTAATTTAAGTTAGACAAACTGTAAGTGGTTTAACATAAACAAAGAGCAAGTAGTCTGTGTAGTATTAGAATGAACATTGGATTATGAGCTGAGGGACAAGGCTCAAAAGGCAACAATTCAGCAGCCAGTCAATATCACCAACTGAATTTTTCTTTACTTATTTGAGGGGTTTTAGTGCCCTCTGGAAGGACATCAAGAAGATTTAGGCACAAGCATATCACTACTGTAATGAACACTGCCGAAAAGCATTGAGAAACTGGAACTGGAAATGCATTTGCAATACTCCTTCTTTGGGAATTACTACCATAATTACACCAGTTTAGAAAGCAATACCTTCGTAAGTGCTTTTACCCCATCATGTATCACACTGGGGATTATAGCATTTTAATGACCTTGGTGTCTAAATTGTACACTATCTAAACAGTATGAAATCTAGGAGAATTTCTACCCCCATTGAGGCCATAGAAAATCTCCTAGTGACTTCATTGGAGCCAGCAAAATCCATCCTAATTTTCCAGGTGTGACCAGCTCCACTCACAAAAGGGGCTTATATTTTCCTCATACTGTTAATATGAGTGAACTAATACTTTTCATATACGTATCTTAGAAATACACTGGTTTTTATTTCAAAAAAGATGTTATGACATGGAATATACTGTTTCTTCATGAAACATGCACCTTTTAATAGCAGTTACTGAAAGGGTGATATATACATCCCTATTTCTCCTGTCACCAAATAAAATGAAATTCATAGACCTGCTCTTAGCTAACGTGATACATGTTTTATGGCTAAATAAGGCCTTGAAAATGAAAATCTTCTGCCCTTCTCATGAGGTATATAGATCCAAATTAAATGAGCAAGTTAAGGCACCTGCAAACCTTGAAAAGGGTGTATTGGCTTGTTCATTCTTCCTATGGATAATAAACTGACCCATCAACCATCTCCTAGAGAGCAAGCCAAGGAAAGCAAATGTTGCCCTGCCTTAGCTTTCTTTTTATCCTTCCAGTATTCTGAAATTGGGCATGTCTTTTGGAGATAGGACTTTAAGAGATTGATAGATACCTTAGGATCACTTTGCACATGAAAAGGTAATAATTGATCCCTGGCCACTCCATGAGCCACCATTTAGTGTGTTGTGCAATTGCAGAGGTAAATCAGAGTAACTAGTTTAAAAATAAAAGGAGGTAAAAAAGCTCACTTTCCTTCAGCTTTAGAAAATATATGTTGTATTGGAAAAGGTGTTAACTGACAACATCTTTTAACTGACATGGCAATAAATATGACCAAGTACCAGCATTTACTCCAGTGTGCAAACTGCCTTTGCAGGAGCCTGGAGAGATTCCTGCTGGTCTCTGTAGGATTTGGCTTGAGCTCCTCTGCAGGAATTAGTTCATGCCAGTGGAAGTAAATAGGCTCTTGGGAATGCTTCTGCTGTTGCTGAGGTATTTATTTTTATAATAACTTGTTGGCTGGTGCAGAGATGGGAAGTCACAACCACAGCTCCTGCATGCAAAGCTCCACACCATTCATCCTTATCAGTTAGAACCCTTTGCAAGGACAGAAATGACAAAAGCCATAAACCTGGGGGCCTGGCTACCAAACACTTCCTGCACCCTGATGGCCACTTGCCATGCTTCTGGGAGTAGCTTCTGTTCCAGTGCCTCCCAGCAACTAGCAAGCAAAACAGACCCCTTGGACCATGAGGTAATGCAGGCTGAGGGCTTCAGAAGATCACAGCATTTTTCTGACTCACAGCCAATAAAAGGCACATCTTGTGAAGGAGCCTCCCTCAGTATTCACAGCTTCCAGTGGTTGCTCACACTGTGTTATCTTTCAAAAATCCTTTGTCCAGCTTGTCTTCTAGGCACCTCCTGGCTAACAGGGCTCAGCAGCATCTGAGGAGCTATTCTTCTAGTGTTCTAAACTGTCACCATGTTTCTCTATTCTCACTTTTAAATCAGGTAGAAAATAGGAGGGGAGCACAACTCCCTATCAACCACCTCAAAGGAAAAGAGTGCAGATTGGTCAATGACCACATTTCGTTAGTCAAAGAAGAAATGAGGTTATCCTCCTTCCCTTGCTAGACTCCAGTATTTGAAATGAATGTAAGACTAAAAGGGCCTTTGATAATGATACTGCACTTTCTCGTCATATGCACTCTTTTATCAGCACTTACAGGCATTTGAGCACAGAGTGGAGCCCTGTAGGATTGGCTGGTTTTCACATTTTTAAGCATTGTTTTCTCGCTTATTTCCTGTTTTCTTACCAGCAGGCTCAAACGCATCCAAAAGCTAGATAATAGTTGCATTGGTATCTCTGCCAGCTTTGTTTAAATTCCCTTTTCTACTCTTTAAGCAAGCTTGGAGCTCCACTTATTCCCCTTCTGATACATAACTTAAGCAAAACTTGACTTGAGGCCAACAGTATCTTAAAAAGGAGACAGAAGGCTTGGGCCGAATAAGAAACAGGTAATTCTGCTGCTATTGCAAGTGCTGGAACATAGACTTAGCATTTTCTAATAACTTTCTCCAGCTGCCAGTTACTTGTTCAAAATGAAACACATATACTTCAGGAGGAAGAGGGCTGATGGGTTTCGAAGTTAAAAGAAATGTCAAACATCTGTGTCCCACCTGGTAGCCTTAACCAAAATTTCTCCCTCCTCTCAGCTGCTGTTTGCCTTGTTATGCACCCATTGCTTTCGACCTCCACTCCAGCAGTGGCTGCATTTCAGTGGCTTTACACCTATAGCATGATACCAGAATCTGTAGGCTTCATTTTCACCAAATCCAAACTCCCACTGGAGTTCACCTGGGGAGGCAGTTAAAGTGACCTTGAGCCCCAAAACACATTTTGGAGCATCAGAGTCCAAAACCCTTTCTGCAGTATGTAGCCTTCCTGGGAAGCCATGAGCCCCCTGAGTACCCACCCAGCCGGACAGGAAAGCCTATGTTAGTGTTGGACAGCTGTAACACCCTCATGATTTGTGAACAGAAAACATCAAAGGCCCCTGAATCTCAGAGTCGTAGCTCCCTCTCCTGGCAGAGCACTGTAGCGGTAACAGAAACGGGGGCTGTGCGGGGTGCTCCCCCCCGGTACGAGCATGCCTGAACTCCGAGCTGCAGCTCTGCAGAGGGAGGTGCAGGGGAACCGGGCCTCCATGAGCACTGTCTTCTCCACAAGGATCCCACTGGTAATAATGCACTTATAGCTCTACCGGCAGATTAATACGGGATTAGTGAAGGCAAAATCTATTCTAGTGAAGAACATCTGCCAACAACTTTAGCCACATAAAAAATATGCACTTGAGCACAGATAAAACTTCATTGCTGTGTTTTATTCACAGTCCTTAAGGTTGGGAGTAATGCAATTTATTCTTTAATATTTCGATACCAGACTGACTCACATGCAACTGTGCCGTGATTCCTCTCCAACACCACAGCCTCCTTCTGTTGCAGTTTTCTGTAAACACCAAGCCCACAGAATGCTTCCCCAGGCTGTAACTTACTCCTTGAGAAACACACATCTATCTGTCTAGATATGAACCTGTCAGTGCAGCAGGTAATGTACAACACCAGGGGATCTCATTAGTAGTCTCAGCCCTTCAGAAACATATGTTGCACTTCCGTATGTGAAGGCACACTTTATTGACCCTATGTCCCAAGAAGCACCCATGACATCCCTGATTAGTGAGACACCCACTGGCACCATGTCCTTGGGTATGATATGTGTGGCAACACTAGAGTTGGAAGCGTGGCATCTGCTGCCCTGGCCCAAGGCTGAGCCAGTGGTGTCCGTCTCAGCCAGCAGCACGTGCTTCCACCTCTTCAGAGAACAAGCTGGCTCCTAAAGTAGGGCACACAGCAGGCGTGCAACCTGAGAGCACAAGCCTCTGACAGCAACCTGATCTGCAAGCGCTCAGCTGGCACAGCACTGCAGCACCCACCCTTCTAGGCTCAGCACTGCTCCTGTTGTGTAAAGGTTCGTGCAGTTTGGCCAGCTCAGCCATGGGCCATCAGCAGCTTGGGTTGAGCACATCAGCAGTTCAGTTTTGTAGCATTTGATTCAGTTATTCTGTTTCCACACTAAGGGTGGCTGAAGTAAACCAAAAGCCTCCCTAGGAGTGGGTGGGCTCGGACCTCTGGGGACAGGACCTGTTAGCAGACTTTCATTTCTGCTGTTTCTGTGGAGAAAGTGGAAACACGGTTTCCCATCCAAGTCAACAGCTCTCTTGGCAGTTTACAGTGGTCTTTTTTAGAGGATTATTTTAGGGCTTTTCAGTTTTTGTCAATGAGTTTATAGCTCTTGTTTACAAGGAGCAGGAGGCAGCTCACAGATGTGCATGCTGGTTTCTGTTGTGGTTGTGTTTCCTCCTAGGTTTCACACCAGTGCAGTTTTCCCAAGATGACGGGCTTTTGCTGTCAGTGGGTTGCTTCAGGAGGCCCCCTCATACTCCAGCACCAACTACAGCTCCTGCTTAAATGGTAAGGCCTTAACTGTGTTCTTACAGGTTCTTAAACCAAAGCTGAAGCTGCAGAGAAGGTATTTAGTAAGCCAAGACAGTGGCTCATAAAGTGTCTCATTATAAGTTAACCATCCTGGTCTAGGAGACTTTCTGTATATGAGTCAGAATTAAATTATTGTTACTTCCTCAGGGAGAGAAAAAGGAGATATTGAAGAAGAGAGAGAAAAACTGAAAAATATGTTTCTGGATCGTGCAACGATCTCTGAACTTCACCAGGGGATTTTACCAACATGCTCGTTGGTTTCATATTAGGTATTGTGCTTACTCCCAGCTTACACAGAATTACTGGTGTAAACTGAACATACCTAGTTATGTTTGCTCAGTCTGTTTTGCAGACTGAGGATATATTTTCAGACATCTGTATATGCTCCTGATTTTTCTCATAACATTATCTTTTAATGCCATAATTTTCCCAGTTTGCACATGTTTTCTTAAAGCATAGAAAGAATATTTACATACTTTGAGTTCTGCTTCCCCACAGTTCAGGATTTGGCCCCTTGTCTGACAGTTGGTCTTGCGACACAGCTAGTGTTGAAAGAGAGATGTTGCACCTAATATACTTTTCATTTTTATTTATTTATTTTCACCTGCTGTCTAACTGTGTCTCCAATTTGAGACATAGTTTGTAGTCTCAGACAGAGAAAGGGAAGATGAGTCAGTAAGTACAAAAGCTTCCAGGACTGAAGGGCACTGGATGAAGCAGTGGTGCTGCCCTGACCAGCCAGTAATCCCAGGCTGAGCTCCTCCTCTAAACCTGAAAGTCTGCATTTCCTGAATCAACAGGCCCAGCACAGGGCTTGCTCTCACCACCATTACTCATATAAGAAGCCCTGTTCACATCACTGACTACACATGTGTTTTAAGTCAATACACAAAGTGGCTGATATGTGTTGTGTAGCCATGAGAAGAGCGAGCAGTCAATTCACTAAACTTCGTAACAGGTCACAGAGGGACATGGAAAAGTTCTGAGTCCTTAAATCAGAGCTGGCCATCTCTCAGAAAGGGACAGTCTAATTCAGCTAAAAGTGATTGGGACTGGTGGAGAAATTATGGGGCAAAATAATTGTATGGCTGCTTTGATGCAGTAGACCAAATTAAATGCTGGTCTCTTAATGTCATGGGTATTTTTACCTGAGGAGGGTGGTATGTACGGCCATAGGCACACATGGTAGACTCTAACTGGGTACTAACTCTTTTGTTTAAATTTTGCAGAGCTGTGCATCTATGGGGAGAGTTGTCATTCTGCCTCCCAAGTACCTGCTCAGGAAGAGAGCTTAAAACACATTGTTTCATGTTAAAAAACATCCAGTCCTTTGCTTCCAGCAGCAGCTGATGTAGTAGGAAAGAACCGTCCACCCTTCATTTACAGACCAGTTTGGCCACACAGCTTCACAGGTAAGGACAGGCCAGTGCACTTACACCGGTCCCAGGAATACTGCTACTGATAGTGCTCACTGAGCCATGTTATATCAGCTGCACCATGTCAGAGGAGCATGTCCAAGAGCAGCTACAGCTAACAAGGATCTATTTGCGAGAAAACATGAGACCAGAGTGAGACTTACGACAATTTCAAGTGTAGAATACAACATAACAGAAAGAATGAACTAAAACACTTTTTCTAAGTAGAGTCATTCTGCATTTCCTATGGGATTCAGTTGAATGGGGAAAGATAGAAAGAAAAGGGAGAGCAGAAACAGCTTGCAACACAGAACAAACCTCGAGTGCCAAGAATATGCTCCAGATTTGTTTAAAGGTGCCTGACTCTTATCTCAGCCCTGATTCATCACAGTTTACCCCTAGAATTATTCAGAATTCAAGGACCTTGCTCCTATGGGGTTAATGGGTTACATTCAGCACTGAAAAACGTGACACAAATAGCTGCTTAATTATTCAGTCCAGACTGATTTTAGTGGTTAATGGAAATAAAAATAGCAACAGCAACAATTACATTGGTTTACGTTTCGCAGGTGAAATGATTTTTTTCTTTTAACTGCATAATCCAGGACTGTGCACAGGAGGAGGGGGCAATATAAAGGAGGGGTTGTGCTGCTTGTGACACAAAAGATTAGCATACCCATGACTGAAGAGGAGGAAAAGGAAAACACTGCCATAAAAGTGACAGTAGAGGTGAAGAATTGTGGTGAATGTGTAATGCACCACTGAAAAAATGCAGGCGAAAACATACCAAAAGTCTTATCATATCTATCCTGCTACTCCAAAGCAGGAATTAATTTGAAGGGAAGAAGCTGCTGTTCTTGCTGGCTCACATCACTTGTTCATAAACACAGGCAAGAAAAATGCTGAAGTGATACGATTACCATAATTACTGTCTTTGTTCAAAAAATGCAGTTGTGGTTTTTCTACCCTGAATTTTGTTCAAGCAGCCATTGTGGCTAGTACCAATCAGGAGCTAACAGCACATACTGCAGCTACTCTAGGAGCAAACAGTAAATCTCCCGCTTCAAATGCACCAGCCACACAGGATGTCAAAGCATATTACAAACACTGGAGCACCTAGAGGTATTAGTCACTGTTCCTGTTACAAGGAATTTGTGTGTAGCTTACCAAAGATACAGCGTCAAACCAATCCTAGCAAACATATGCCACTCTGATAGCAGACAAAACCAATTTAGAGTCAATGGATTTAAATGTAGGGTTTCTGCAAAGGGTCAGACTTAACATTTAATTAATTGAGCCCTGTTTTGAAAGCATGCTGTGGCAGCAGGGTGAAAATAGGCAGGCCAAAGAATAAACAGGATCATTTTAAACCCAAATCATCCCCAAATGCAACACCGCTGTGTGTAAGGGTGTATCAAATTAAGGCAATCATTCCCAAACCCTACCAGCTTCCTGTCTTGCTGCAGCTGTCTAGGGAATGAGTTAAAGACACGGCTCTCCTGACTGGAGGAGGCTGTAAAGCCCTGGTTAAACAGGTATCTGTTTGAGTTTGGATAAGGCTTAAAACAAAGCAGGTTAAATGACTTGTTCACTTGATTATACTTAGCAGTCCTGGTCACTAGTCTTTTGCCTTCTCTTTCTCTTCTATCTTGTGATAATTGCTGTGCTGCAGCAGAAGAGGGGGATTAAGACAAAAAGGTTTTTACTTCACTTTTTTTAATTAATAGGAAAAAAAATTCACCTGAAAAATACAGAGGCCGGACTATTTACAAGACCAAGTTTGGGTTCGAGCTCTAAGTCACCTCTAATTCTCTATTCCTTCTTCCTGTTTACAATTTCTGCCTTTTTTTTTTGGTCATGTCATTGAAAAAGAGGGGAGCAAAAGGGAAAAAAAAACCCAGGAAAAATGCTAGAATGTCCATAAAAGTTGTTTTCGTCTCTTTATTTAAGCCCTTAAAAAAATTGAGGTTATTTCTTGAAGTTCCTCAAAACATAGAGAAAAATTTGGGCTCTATACCTTACTTTTTTCACTGTGGTACTTCATACTGCTTTCTGGCCAAGTGAAGGTTAATATTTGGGTACATTTGGAATAAAAATACAGCAGTGTGTTCTTTGTAGTATTAACATAAAGGCTGCACTGTCAATTTTGTATCAAAGGAAAGCTACGTGATCATTTTGGTTTCAGCACAGAAGATAAAGGGTTACTGCCTGCATGTCACTAGAAGTACGGGATTCTTCTGCAAGTGGCAGTGGTGGCAAGGGAGTTTTGTGCTTATGTCACAGAAGGGAAAGGATTACTGTGCAAATGATGCTCAATGAAAAGGATTAGACCACATATGACGTGGACAAGAGAGGTCATTGTGTGCACATCATAGAAGGAGCAAGGTAGTGTGGCATGGGGTTGGAAGGATTCTTTGAAAGTCAGCAATAAAATGAAAGAGAGAAGAGGGACTACAATTGTGTGAGTGTAGATGGAAGATAAGGTTTCTTGTGGGCAAAAATAAGTATAGAAGGAAAGCAATGGCTGCATTCCTAAGAAGTACAGTTTGTTCTACAGCCAAGCACGTCAATTTTGCAGAAAAAAAAACAGAGCACTGTGACACTCGTTAGTTTAAAGGAATAAAACATTTTTGCAAACACTTTGAGTTATAATTGGATAATGGTATCTCAGAGAGATACTTTGTCATCTTGACCTCAACTCTTACAGACAAGGAGTTGGCTCCTTAGATTACTCCTTTTTTTTCCTTACTCCTCTAATGAGAAGTAAGTGCCTCACAAATCACCATATCCTTCTCAAGAAATAAGAAGCTTGTTCCCGGAGTAAACCACAGGTGAGATTGGATGCAAGCACTGCAGGTCTGCTGGGCATTCAGCATTTTTCTTCTCTAGTTAGGAATCCCAGTCACCAAGCAGTAAGATAGATGGTTCTTATCTGCATGTGAATGGAGAAGCACCGCAAGCCTAGGCAGAAGATCTTTGGTTGTTGTTTCCTTAAAAAAAAATATATATACATATATATATATCCTTCTCTATAAGAAAAATATGAATGAAACAGAAGGGTTTCACGTTCTTTGTGGCACATTTCCACACCACAGCAGCCACCAAAACCCAACTTCAGCTGTACTTTTGTAAGATGTTATAGGTAATGGCATAAGTTCAGGTTTATTGCATTGGTTTTTTATCACGAGAAAGGCAAAGTAACATGAAAATAGGAATTATTTATACTTTTATTATGCCAATTTCTGGTTCAAGACTTGCCAGTTATTTGGGGATTTGTCTGTTTTCACACAATGATCCTGACATCCGGTTATTCATAACATGTCACTCTCAAAGACTGCAACACTTTGTACCAGGAACTGCATTTCAGAGAAGGTGAAGCTGGGGTCAAACACATTCCTGCTAATTGTACCGATTGCAGCAGAGTTATTCCATGACTGCATTTTCTCTCTGATGTTAGAGGGGGTAGCTGCTAACTGCTTTTAAGGAGGACCCAGAAAAATGATTAGGGGCTGGACAATAACTCCCTGCCCAAGTGTACAGGGCGCATGTGCAGCTGTGTACCCGTGAGATAGGCACTGCTAATCTTGTGGGGAGTGTGGTATGTGAGGAGGATGTGCAGGTCAAACTATGTGAGGGTTTGGAAGGGAACACATGAGCAACCAGTGATGGAAAGGGGTTTCTGTATGTCCATTCATTTTGTACTGTTGGTACAGACTGCGTAGAAGAAATCTGCTAGATTAATCTGATTTCTTCAAAGCTGCCACTGCTGCAGTGGCATGGCCACTGGCTCGTTTCTGTGGTGTTTCTAGAATGTTCAGACTGTTCTCGGGCTCCACAAAGCCTACATCTATTGTTAGCATGATCCCAACATGTAGCATATAGGTTTCCTTCCTGATCTGACCTTTTCTTATAGCTTTCCTGTTTATCGAACATATACTCTCTCTTTAAGTTGAAAAATTCATAGGGAAGGAGAGCCACAGAAGGTGTAATTTGTGCAGAATATCATAGAACAGTCCTGGCTCATTGATGTGCAGTGTCACAAGGGCAACCAAACTCTGCCCCTCCACTGTAATTTCTGATTTGATATATCAGAGTAAGCCTCAACTCATGGTCCTGTTTTAATTACTTTCTTGTTTTCCACTTTTGCCATAAATCCTTTCTTCCTAAACCTTTCCTACTCAGAAATTCAAGTTCTGAAACCTGTCTGAAACGGCGTCCTGTTTTGTAAATATCTGTTGACCAAGTCATCCTGCACTTTATCGCTGAGTGCAGCCCTGCAGAGGAAGGGTAATTGCCTGGAATTTGGGCAGCTTTGCCCATTTTCTACATGAGGAAGTGTATGGGGAAGATCTAGGAGGTTGTATTTGCTGAACTTCCTCTAGCTTGTGCTCAAATTTGTGAAGTAAGAAACTAGACAGCAATTTACAGCAACCTGAGATTGCTTGGTTTGCAGAGCTTTTACTAGTGGCCACCTTAGGAGATGGAGAAAGCTTCAATCTATCTCGCTTCAAGAATTATTCTGCCCTTACTGGAAAATAACAGAGATTGTCAATAAGATTTCAGCTGACAAAAACTTTGTTCTGAGTGCTTTTGGAGGATGTAGAAGAGCTGCCAGGCTGACTTCCTGTACTGAACTCCAGCCCTCAGTTTCCTTTGCCTGCTGTTTCTTACTGCTGGTACAGGCTCCCATTTTAAGCTGTTTGCTTTTGAAAGGGTGTAACCCCTAATGCACAGGTAGACTGCTGCAAGTACACTGCTCTCAGTACGCCTTTGCTGAGTGAGACCATGAAGGAGGGAGGAATTTGCCCTAACAACTGAAATTTAACAGGTCTGGTTCACTGCTCACAAAGTCAATGGGAGACTTTCCATTGGCCTCAAAACGAAAGGGACAGGGTATAAGGACCAGCATGAACAGTGCAATTCTGTTGTTTGCAAAGGAAAAGATAGGTAACACCAGCTAAAACTTAGATTCTGAATGATACATGTCAAATACAAAACGTACTTATAACAGGTAAAGGTTACCTGAAAGTGACTTACATAAGATTGGCTTCTAAAACTATTTCTTATGAGGGCTCTTCAAAATACCCACAATGCCATTTGCAGCCATTCCCCATGACAGTGTTGGCCTGGTCTCATGCTTCAGTGTACATTTCCCCGGAGGCAGGCAGTGACCGTGTGGAAGGTTTTGCACTGGTATCAGGAAAAACTCAATGTTTACAGTTCAAGATTGTCTAGTTTACAATAAGTCAATGTGGATTGGAACCTGGTATCTAGAAGAAAAATCAACATAATCCTCTCAAATGAAAAATACCATCAGCAACTGCATGCAAACAGCATCAAAGCTGCATTACGCACAGAGTGACAAAACAAGGTGATGTTTCTGGTGCTATTGCAGACACCCATGACAAGGGAAAAGTAGTTGGTACTTGGCCCCATGGAAGCTGTGTTTGAGGACAGGAATTGTTCAGCTTATCATTAAGTCCACTCTTTACAACACTTCTTTCCTGGGTAGAAACAACAAAGACAAGCAGCAGTATGGCTGCTTTTCTGCTAGGTAAATGCCTGATGAGGTGTATTTGTTTGCAAAGGGGCCAAGCATGACCTAATCAAAGGTGATCTGGTGGCACAGAGTTCTCCCCTGATTTTGCTCTTTCCAAAGACAGTGTCTTGCAAACCAAAGTTTCAGTTCAGACCCACTGTTCAGAAAGACATTTGAAAGCAAGGCAGAGGAAAGTAATCTTCTCTTTAACTCACCTGTGTTGTGAGGGATTCTGTTTTCTCTATTAAAGGTGATGAAATTGCTAACCCAAACAGCTCCCTGCCCTTCATTTAGGGATTAGTGACTTCATCCACACAAGCAGAACAAACACGGAGTGCTGAACTTAGATCTTGGCAAGTTCAAAGCCTCCCAGTCTGAGATGAGAAAGCAAGAAAACACTCACTGCAGTAACAGTGTTTGAGTCTTTTAAAGAATGAAGGGACCTACAAGCTAATGATAAAGGCTTTGGGAGCCAATTGGTTAAGCCCATCGCTGGTGTAAACCTGGTATTCTTCCAATTCAAACAGTGGAAAAGGGGCAAACCAGAAAAATCCGTGGATCATCTGATTAGATGAAGCAAACAGTAAAGACTCCCCTGCAACTGCAGTTCATCATGCAATTAGTTTCTTAACGGCTTCACCATTCAGATGGCCCCTTCAGTGGCATAGTGCCATACTGGCCAAATAAATCAGCTTCACATACAGGACAGTCAATCAGAACAGCAGCTCCAGGTCTCTGAAGCTAAGCTGGAAGGCTCAGTTGAAAGAGAGAAGTAAGGCTTCAACAGGTAGGTGTAAACATACCAATGAGAAAGGGACAATGGAGACGTATAGTACTGGAATAACACTTGGAGACATCCAAAAGCCCCTACAGAATAGAAGAGCTTGCCAAAAGCAGTTTGTTAGTGAAGGCCTTCATATCTCTGGCCCTGTCACTGAGATTAAATAGGATCATTGGGAATAATGGTTAAGTGGAATGCATATTTAATTAGAGAAATCAATGAATCCAAATGATTGGGAGGGGGTAAATCATTAAGGTCCAACTCCTCCTGCCCCTACTCAGCAGTATTTCAGACTGCTGGCATTGTGAGTGGGTCTCATGCATGGTACATCACTAGCAAAGCAGAGTTGACTTTTGTGATGTCTTTTTTGAACATGGAACTGCTGTGAAGGGAATAGGGAGCAGGCTGCTCTGCTCATGTGAGAGCTGCTATCTTCAGAAATAGGAACAATCACTAGGAAAGAAAGTGATCACACTGCACTAGGGCAAACCTGAAGTGTCAGTCTCTGGGGTGTTGCGGTTAAATCCTAGCTGGCAACTAAGTACCACACAGCAGCTCGCTCACTTCCATTGCCACCCCTGGTGGGATGGGGAGGAGAATCAAAAGAAGGCAATACCTGTGAGTTGAGATAAGAGCAGTTTACTAATTGAAATAAAAATACTGACAATAATAATAATAGGAAAAGAGAAAGAGTCATAAAACTCAAGAAAACCAAGAGGTGCACTATACAATCACTCATCACCCGCTAACTGTTGCCCAGCTCATCCCTGAGCAGCAGCAGGTGGCTCCTGGCCAGTTCCCCCCAGTTTATATACTGAGCACGACATTCTGTGGCATGGAATATCCCTTTGGCTGTCCTGGCTGTGCCTCCCTCCTGGCTTCTTGTGCCCCTGCTCACTGGCAGAGCATGGGAAACTGAAGAGTCCTTGATTTTGAGTAAGCACTACATAGCAACAACTAAAACATTGGTGTGTTATCAGCATTGTTCTCAGACTACAGCACAGCACCACATCAGCTACGAGCAAGAAAATTAACTCTATGTTAGCCAAACCCAAGACATAGGGTTAGTCACAAATGGATACAGTCACAATACACAGACACATTGGGCTCTTAAACCAGAATAAAATTAAAATCTTGACAATTTTTTTCCCCATAGCAGTGTTGCTTTTGGAAGCTGGCTGAAAATTATTTGACAGAATCGTTTTGGCCTGCAAATGGTATTTTGTCAAAAAAAAACCAAACAGTGTATGTCAATTACAGGGGGGAAAAATCACAGTAGAGATTTTTCAGAAACATTTTGGGGTTTATTTCAGTATTGTCATCTCAATGTTTATTTTCTCTTATGGTTTTAGGAAGTAAAGCAGAAAAGTCAAAGTAAAAATCAGACCCTAACTTCTGACTGAGTAAAAGCAAACAGTGCCAATGTTTCATTACACGAGGCATTTTCACTTCATTTTCTTTCGGGTTTATTATATACTGATATATATCTATATACAAAATATATATATTCCTGGACAACTGCTCTACTTAGTGCTCAGGTAACTGCAGGAAAATGTCCTCTGACTTCATAAGCACATCTAAAATGGGAGCCAGATTATTTCAGGTGCTTACAGACAGGGAAACAGAGTTGACATTTTCTGTAATGTATGCAAGAACTAACTGACAAACCATGAAGTCTGGCATTAAGTAACCTTGTAAGTGTTTGGTTTGTGGTTGGGGGGTTGCAGGAGGGCAGGGGGAGATATTAAAATTATCACAAAAATAGTGTGTTGCTCTGAAACAAGAAATTATTTAAATTCTTTCAAAGAGCTTGGCTATGTAACATGCCTTATAACTCCCCTAGAACACTGTGGAAAGGAAGGAATTTTCTTGCAACAACATTTTGGGATTAACTGAGCCATTTTGCCCAAGGCATGATTTAAGGTACTTACTTAACACAATTTGTGTTACCGTTTGAGTAAGAAATCCTACTCCACAACTATTTCTAGTGTCATAGCACCAAAGTCAGTGAGTTTACACCAAGGATGAATTTGCTCTCATCCTGTTTCCTTCACTTTATTTTTTTTTTGCCTTGGAAACCAGAATCACCCACAATTACTAATTTATCGAGTCTAAAAATTTGGCACCAGTTTGAAAAAGCATTAAAAGCTCAATGCAAGAGTTCCTGCTCAACCTGATACCTAAACCTAAAGCAGTCATGATCATTTCACTTGATACTTCTGGATGAAACAATCTGGCCTGCAAACCAGCTGATTTAAGAATAAAAAGTAATATTTGCATAGTAATACCTAATTTCTCCACTTGAATCCATGCCACGGAACTGCCATTGGCTCATAAGTCAGATCCTGATGTACTTCTGGTAATACAAAGACGTTGTACCCTGTGTTTGGCTTCTGTGGGACTTGGTTTGTGGCTTTATGAAGGCAAGACACTCACCCTATCTTGTGGCAATTTCGGTTTCTTTACCTAAGACAAAGGTTTTTTTCACAAGTAAAAGAGAAAATACATTGGTTTACAAATAAATCTAAAGATTCATAAAGGCTTTTCAGTATTGCTAAGATGCTGGTAAACTCATCTGTCATTACATCTAAAGATATTTTAGGGTATGCTTAATTTACTGGAAGACATAGACCTACCTTTTAAAATTAAGCCAGTGTTCTGTCTAACACTGCTCATTTTCAAATTATAGCTGTTAAAAAATATAGTTGTAAATTATAATACTTGGCTGTATACTCTTACTTTTAATTATAAATTCCCACATTTTGACATGTTCTGACCAGGGATACTGAAACCAAATCCACAGGGAGTTAAAACTCTTCACAACAGTCCTGACTCAGAATCAGTCAAGTCTTATGTTCTGGGGGTTTGACTGGGGCTTTTTCCCTGTGTGTATGTACCTAGGAGGCAAAGATATTCATCACAAGAACCAACCACACAGACTGAGATTTCTATCTAATTTACAACAGTATAAATCAAAGTAACTTCACCGAGGCTGAGGGAGTTAATCTGGATTTACACTCATCAGTTGTAACAAATATAAAACATGAATTAGTGCCAGTTAGGATACTGTGTGATTATTTTTTTCACTGAAAACATGATGGAAGTTTTTTCATTTGCAGTAAAAATAATTCTGTTCTTTTTCATGCATCTTCAGTGAAGTGTATATTAAATTTTGAACAGAATTCCTGTTTTCTATGGAAGAATGGAATTTCATAATTTTACAAAGAATTTCATCTATCTGAAAGCTATTTTCTTTAGGAAAACTGTTCTGATGGAAATTTTCTGACCTGCTTTAAGCTGAAGTCATAATTCATACAAATAAGACACTGCTCAGCAGATGTTCAGGAAAGAGCAAGCCAGTGAGCAAGCACACACGCATCCCCATGTGGTTACACTTGAGGTTCTTGGTGTAGAAAACAGGAAGGACAGGACAGTGACTAAAGAGGTATGAGAGCTATGAGAGTAATTGGGGTTTAATTCAGTAGGGCACCTAGGTTTTATTTCCAGGAAAACAAAATCATATCAAATTCCATTTCAGATTAAACAGTGCTATTTTGACTCTTAAGGAAACCTTTCCAAGCACCCCTTACCCTGGTTGTTGTGAAGCCTATCTCCTTTTTAAATGGAAAATGAAAAATTATGATGTTAGCCAATGTTGAACTGCGTAGCTGTAACTATTCATGAAGTTTGAACTGAATTTTGTAGATATGAAACTGCCTTTCACAATTAGTAAGCTGACTGCATGAGAAGAATCTGAATCTGAAGAAGACTCGGAAACCTCAGCTGAGGGTCAGCTTTGCTCTGTGACTGTACATCACCTAGGTCAGCTCTTCACAGGTACCTGGCTCCCAGAAAAGCAGTATTTTGAAGATCTCAGCCACAGTGTCTCTCTAGTAATTCTATAATTATACCATTGGCTGAATTAAGGTACCTGCACAAACCTAAGGAGCAAGGCCCTAGCCTGATGCAGTGATTTCTTCTCTGGAAGCAGTGCAGGTGACACCTGACAGTATTTCCATGTAGAGAAATGCCCCCTCTTTCTTTCCCCCCAGACATAGCATTTCTCACAGAAGATTAAAATGCCTTATTTTCCCGTGTCATGTCTAATCCCCTCCTGTTTTCTAGATGCGAGGACTGAAACCACACAGCGTTGAATCATACTCTGCTTTGTAGCTATGCTTTGTGCGTTGCTGAGGACAGAGACCGGGCACTGTTCCCGGCGAAGAGCCGCTGTCTATCGAGATGGATGGGCTCTGCTCCCGCTCTGCCCAGCTGCCTCTGAATGCTCCCGGCTCATGGGAAATGGCCAGAACCACTGAATTTCAGCCATTGATCTCCTCCCTCCTTTCCTCTCTTTCTACCTCTTTCTTCCCTGCATTCCCTGAGGGTTCTCTTGGCTGGCTGAAGACGCTGCGTTGCTGTGGGCAGGCTTTGATCGCAGCCCCTGCTGCTGGAGGCAGAGAGGAGGGCACAGCAAGGACTGCAGGCTGGTTTGGGTTTACAGCACGGGATTCTGTGACTGACAATCCTTAAAATAAAAATAAATAAGTAAAATCAAGTGGCTGTAGCTGCTGTCAGAGCCATTTCACAGTAGCCGAGTGCATCTGCTTTTTCTCACCTCCAAAGCAAATCAATATGGCTTTAAATGATTTCCCTGATGCCTGGGTTTCTTCCCTTGCGCTGCTCTTAGCCCAGCCGTGCAATTGCCTGGTCATTCCTACCTCATTTTTTCAGTCTTTCTCCCCTGGCTGCTTCTTGCTGCCTTCTCTTACAACCACATACAAAGTACTCACTGGAGCAGCTTGGGTTTGCTCATGTGTCATTTTCTCACACACACACATTTGCCATCCCTTGCAGCCACATGCACACTCATCACAGTGCCTTAATGCATATGCTGCTTGACTGTATCTCCATCCCTCTCCCCCGTATGCACACACGCTGCCTAGCTAGCCGCTGCCTAAGCAACATCTGCTTATCAGGAGTTTTTCTTCTAATGTGGTGGTTAGTGCAGACACACTCATGTTTACTTGCACTCTCTCTGTTGAAGATGTTCATGCTTAAAAAAAAATATAAACTTAATAAATAATCTCTTGAGCTCTGGGTGTTTTTTTTTCTTTCCTGTACACCTCTTTCCCCTTGAGGCAAGCATATTTGAGTGTAAACCTATAATTAGTGCTGGAAATAAAAGACCCACACACAGGTAAAGCCATGCTTTGGGGACTGCCCCATTTTTCTACATCCTGCCTAATCTTGGATTTGGGTTGTTCAGAACATGAGGTATCACTGACGGCATGAAAAGCCCTCAGAAATGCTTATGCATCATCTGAGTATACTGATGTGCCAGTGATGTGCTGAGAGAAACCCAGAGCCCATCAGTGTAGCCGGCTGATGCAGGAGTCCCCTGAATCCCCTTATCACTTCAGTGGTGCATAGAAACACATGAGCTGCTTATTCCAGACAGAACCCTCAGCTTACAAATCCAAACTGCTTTCACCAGTATCATTGCCCCTTTGTTACTTATTTAGTTTTACCGTGTATTGTTCTCTCCCTAATTTTGCATTTTGAGGTGCTTTTATATGCCTAGTCACCCGCTTCAAGTGTCTAGGAGATCATTACTTGCTTCTGATTAGCACAACGCATTTGTGTGGTGTGCTGGAGGCAAAAATTTAAAATGTATCAAAATGCAAATATGCCCCCATTGACCTCTGGAAAAAAAATGTGTTACATTTACAGAGCACTTTCAAAGGAAACCAGAAAGGAAGAGGAGAGCGAATATGGGTTTTACAGAGCTTTGTAATAGTAAAAACAATAATTACGAATGGTTGCTTAGAATTTTGCATTCTGTGTAAAGCAGAAAGCCTTTCTTTCTTGTTTTTCCTTCTTTACAGAGGGAATGGGGGGACCAGATGATGCTCCTGCCCACTTTGTGTCTCACTCTGTTTACACTGCTAGAAGAACCACTGAAGTGAATGGGATTGCTTGTGGTACATATTTTTTCAGTCTGCCAAGATTCAAATATGTAGCCTAATACATGGCAATGGCCCAGAATGAGACACAGAAATTATTCATGATCCTTCTTTCAGCATGAAAGACTCCTTCTCTAACCTCAGCTTAATGACTCTGCATTAAAGAAGTAAATGATTCTCACCAAGAGAAGTGAGAGGTAGCCAAATTTACCTGGAGAAAATAACAGTGGTATTAAGACAAGTGACATCCCTGCAGTGAGTATGCCTCAGAACTGCACTGAGGAAAAAGGTGCAATGTTACCCAAGTTATTTGAGCTGGTTGCTCTTTTACCCTCAGTGGTAACAGTGAATATGCTCTTTCACTAGAGAAGACTGCAGCTAGATGTTGGGTTACACTAGCAAAAAAAGTATTCCCTCACCCCGAAAATAAGTTTATGGCCTGGACTTATCCTTAGAATTCATAATGCTTTTCTACAAATACCTGTTTGCCTGGAGGCATGACTTCTCTCTCATCGCCTGACACAGCCAAAAATGTTGATGTCCTCTCAAAGCAAGAAAAATGCTTTAAAGTAACCTACCCTGCCAAAGTAAGAATTTGTATGAAAGTTTAGTACTTCGGTCAGTGTTCAAATTAGCACTGCTGGTGTAATGAGAGATGTCATTATGGCATCTTGTGATCAGCCACCTCGCTGCATTACACTTTGCTGCTGTGTCTGGGCATGGAAGAAAAACCACACAAAGGAGCACAGCTGCTTCTCGCTGCACTCAGTAGCACATATTTTTATGTGATAAACACAACAGACTGGCAAAAGGAAAGGAAACAGACATAGCTGTGATGATTACTAGCATATAAAAACCACACAGAAGAAGCAGCATATGACCACCCCCACTCTACCAATGGTTGTTGTGCCATTGCTGAGCTAGTTTCTCTGTCTCTGGCTATTGCTTCATTGCACTTGGTCATAAATGAAACCTATCTAATGCTAATGACCATGGTGCCCACCCTAATCATGCATTTGAAATATTAATAAAAATAATTTATGTCATGTGACTGCTTTTTAACTAGCTGCTTTCAGGACTTTAGATCAGGATTATAAAAGACATGCATTTATAAATTATTAGCCTTGCCCACATAAGCACTGCATACTACAGGGAGCACTTTTGTAGCACTTTAAATTAATTTATTGTTATTCATTCCAGCTGTCTGTGATGTAAACCTTTGGCTATAAATTTGTACCATCATCCAACATACCATTAAACTAAAGTGGTGCCCATGCTGGAGCATATAATAAAACATATGAATAACATTTCTGTGGGGACACTTTTTTAAACTCTCTTCTCAGTTAATGACACAAGGAAAGCAAGATAACATAGTCACCCCATAACTATGCATTCATTAAAACGTCTGGTGGGGAGTGACTTAAATTTGCACTTCTATTGAATTCTGACTCAATGTTTTTCTTTACCAGATTGTTTCAATTCATACCCTATCTCAAGTAAAAGGCTTTGGCTGAAGCCATCATGAAGTCACTAGCTAAGACTGCCAGAGGGTTTCTGTTGGACCGGAGCTTTTCAGGGTGGAAATAGCTCCTGAGCACTGAATCACAGCAGTACAAGAGTGGAGCACTTGTACTGTCTTACCTCCTCTGCAGGCAAACATTCTTTCTCCTGCAGATCACCATAAGGGTAACAGAACCTTATCTGCATAACTAACACCATAATGTCTTAATCCACTTAATGGTATAGATCTTTTTCATACCAGCCCATTGGGATACAATCCCCTGAACTTTAAAGCAAGTTATGATTGTGCAGTGTTCTGCCAAGCAGGGTTAGAACCACCCATTGCTTTGCTCTTGCCATATAGGTCTCATCTTGCTCATGTACTTGTTAATACTTTTTGTCACTTCTGTGACAGATGACTTCTAACAAGCCTGTTTGAAGGCAGTCCTGCCCATCTCAGTCTTCCACTGGTATCAGTACGAGTTTGGCTGGTAATTTCTTAGCTTTGGTTTCCTGACATCAAATGTAGGTATACGATAACAGACAAAAATCTGAATGTCAGATTTTCTGCTCACATTATATAACTCCCTTAATTTGTGCCAGCTGCTCATTTATGCCATGCTTTTCAGGTCTAAAGCTTTACGAGTTATCCACCCAGTAGCAGGGCTTTTGGAAAATCTACTGAGAGCAGAAAACGGCACTCATACAGAATATTAACTATAATTAATCTCACCAATATAAAGACTAATTTGATGGAATTAAGTTTTCTTTTCCTTTATTTCTAAGTCTATGTGAAATTTCACTGTTTGGGAATTTTGGTCTTTGATTTGGGATCATCTCCAAACAATTGGCAAGCAGGATGTCTGAACTACTTGGGAATATGTGTACACCAGTAAATGCCCTTCATATGCAAAAATTAACATTTAATGATAGGAAGATTGTATAGCAAGATACTACCTTGCCAGAGAATTTAATTGTGATACAAATAACTAGCTCAATGGTCAAAAATTATTGAAGCACAATTAATAAAAACTTTAGAAAGGAGCCTATAGAACACCCCAGAACTGAATTCTGCCTCACATAGTTGAACCACACAGGAGCTCTTACAAAAATGTTGTTACTTCTTAGATGAAATATACCAAAGCTTAAAATAACATATGGACAATCATTGTGTGTCTGATTTACATGCCACAGCAAGACCCTCATGTGGAGATCTGCACAAGAAGGAAAGATAGCAGTGGGGTGGAGTATATAGAAATAACCTGAGCTTTATTTGCACTTTTGGGAAAACTAGACGAGAGATCAGATTTACCTATGTGTGTTATTCCTTCCTCTCTGAACAAAACATAAAGCACTATCAATTTGCATTTTTATATCACTTCCACTGAAAAGAGAAAACAGTTATGGCAACCTTCTGCATGGTAACAAAATGTCTTTCTGCTTCTGCCTAGGGATAGGGTCTCCAACTGACAACAAGCAAACAAGGAGTTAGTAGCACTTTAACCTTCCCTGGCACAAGAGATTAGGACAAGAGACATACACCAGGTGCCTGAGATGCAAAAGGCTGCTGATTCCTGGGTTAGAGGGTGGGCCTTAGCTGTGAGTCTGAAGACATGGATGCTTACAGCAGTCAGGGCTGGTTTGGGCTCCCTGTTCATGCAATAATTCTCTATTCATATTGAGTTTCCTTTGACTGGAGATGTGCCCTGTTACTTCCAGCTACAGGGTTAGTCTTCACCAACAGCTTTTATATTCTGTCTGAGGGCATATGCAGAGCAGCTCCCTTGTGTGTTTTTACCCATGTACTGATTTGGGGCTTTTTTGCTAAGATAAAACGTTATTTACCTGATTAAAATTTTCTTTTAAGTTACTTAGTACAAAAAAAAAATTTGGTTCTGTGGAACAAGCAAACAAAAAAAGGAATATAGAGCCTTCTCTTTTATTAATTGGTTTATCACTGTCGCTTGATGCGGTTTTAATTATTTAAGGAGAGTTTCCTTTCTTGTAACACATAGCTTATTTTTATCATGTAACTTAGGTGGTCTCAAAAGAAGGGATTGTGTTGTGTTCAAGTTGCAGCAGCTTACACAACAGTATTCTCCTCCCAGCTGCTAATTAATCTGTTCAGTTATCTTTGCCTCCCTTTCCTGACTGATTACATAGAAAGAAGGAGCCTTTTTCCTCTTCTTACTCAATCTTTCAGGAGTTGGCTGTATTGACTTCATTCTACCAAAGTTTGCTCGAGTCCTCAGACAGCTGTGTAAAAATCATCTGAGGAGAGCTGGTAGCCTGTTCATCCCCTACCTGAGCTCACAGACATGGGGCCTTGTGTACCCAGGAGGGCATCTGTTTCTGTCATCTGAGTCATTAAAGTGATTGCCATGCCTGCCACATCACCACCTCACAGGCATATGCTAGCATTTGTGGTACTGTCAAAATATGCTTTAAAGCCCATTTCAGCAACAAGCTTGCTTAGATTCCTTGCCAGAGAATGTTAATTACTGTGGTGCAGTCTTCTGTTTTCTGTGATGCAATAACAATTAATTTACACCACTTGGAAAAACACTTACACTTTTTTATTAACAATCAATAAAAGCAAATCAATATAGTGTAAAGTATACAACATCCAAATGAAAAGCTCTTGTTTTCATACTTGAGAATTCTTAATAAAATTTCATTGTTGATTCAAGCAGCTTGTCTATTCTAATCTAATGAGAAGCTGTCAAGTTTCTTTTTAGCATTTTGGAAATGACTACAAATGGCTAGCCTGATACGTGGCAAAAGAATGCAATAATTAACTCCCAAGTTTTAAGTCAATATAATGATGTAAATGCTGCTGCATTCATCTTTCTGCATTGCATCACACACGCACCTGATAGTCCATGAATTCCATTTTGAATCAGGATGAAGGTTAACTTTTATTTATAGCTGTAATTAGAAAACACTGTCACTAATGGAGGTTTATCCATTGGTAGAACGTGTCACCACAGAGTATATTCCCCAGCAATTTTTGCATTTTAACAGCTCAAAGAGGAAAACAAATGAATTGCTTCTTTCTGGGACAACCTCTTTATTCTTCAAATCTGACGATTTACTGGAACACTGATTTCAAAGATTCTTGGAAAAAAAATCCCAGAGTTGTTTTTTCTGCCACTTCTGCAACTACACTAGGTGCTGCAAAACCTGGGAAGGTAGCTCACGCTGCTAATTTCATGGCTCCTGGCTCCCCTGCAGCAAGGGCCAAGGAAAACCAATGCTTCTAGGTGGCTTAAATCCCAGCTCCTGGCCCCCAGCGTTGAGGGGATAGAAGTTCTGAGACCTGTCCAGAATTGATCCAGCCCAGCACCTCCACCAAGTAAGTGCTCACAGCGGGACATCCCCAGGTTGCAGTGAGGAACACTTTTCCCTTCACAGCCCAAGCTCCGGTTTTCATCACCATGACCCACTCCCATAACTTGCCCATTTCTGAGTGCATCCACAATGATTGTAACTTATTTTTAGGAGTTAACCAGAACAGAAAGAAAGAGGGTAACTTTAATCTTGTGGATGGGCAGATCACCATTTCCTTTCTACAGGCAGAGCTATCATGGGTTTGAGTTTAATGCTGGGATTTTTTTGACAGTGAATTGATAGATGGTGCTTTTAAATGTGTGAAATGATCCACATATGACAGCAGGTTTTTCAAAGCCATTAGGCAACTTAGGTAGCTCATGGCAGTGGGGTACAAGGACAAGTGTAACTGAGATTAAAATGCATTAACTAGACTAAACACAGAACAGCATGGTACCAACTGCAAAGAGTTTACTTTTCATCTGAACCCGACAAAGGATGGCTAGGATAAGAGGCAAGGATGAGGCAGCATTTTTGCTTTTATTCAGAAGTTTATGTAGAAATTGTTTTTCCAAATGTCATAAACACATGAGCACACTCAAGGATCCTCTGGAATAGATGCTTTTGAGGCTTTAAATATTTAACTGGTCCTCTCATTCAGGTAACATACCATGGCACCATGTGAATGTGTAAGAGGGATTTTCCAATGATACTCCTTTTCTTCCTTTAATGGATGTCATAACACAGAGAGAAATATTAGACTCAAGCAAGCCCTATGGTTTTGATTGTGGTTAGTCTGACAGTTCTGGTTTGCTTTAAGTGGAAGCTGATGAACAATGGTTTAAAAGGAGAAAAGGAAAACGGCTCCAGCACTGAGGTCAGCCAGCCACTTCCTACACCCAGCTGTTTCAGTTTATTTTTTTAATTAAGTTTGGCTTAAATTAATGGTGACAGTTTAAAGAGAACTCTTTCACCTATTGAGCTTACTTTACATCTGAAACCGAGTCCCTTCTGTCCAATTGCATTTTGTTACAAGATTTGCAGTTAGGTTCCTAAAAGTCCCTGGTTTCTCCCCACTTTATTTTGTCATCTCTCTTCTCTGATATTGCCCTCTGCCCTTTCATGCCCTGTCAAGGGAGGGGTAAAGCTATTACTGCTGCAGTATGGAAACAAAGTGCCTCCTAATTGATCGTTAATACTGCTGGAGTGTGAGGATGTTGGGAATTGCTAGATCAAGCCCATTTACTCCAGCTTCTGGGTCAGCTCTTCAGATGGTATAAATCAGTGGTCCTGCTTGTCTTTCTAGCAGCTCAGTGTAGGTTTTCAGTGTGGAGGAGCTGGTTCAGAAGCTCTTGACTGCAGCTCTGCCCAGGCACCAGGTTCTACGGGGTTTTTATTTAACAAACTTAAGTATGCGTTCTGCTTCGGAATAGTGGTATTACCTCCAGAAGCCTGAGAATGAGCATCTTTAGGAGTAACTGCTATGGTTCTCTGCAGTTTAGGTGATGGGGGAGAGAAACAGAAGTTGGGATGTTTTTTTCAGAAAGAATACATCTTAAACCAAGAAGTTTTCAGATCCCGTGAGATGCCACAGAGTCACAGGTGTGTGCATGGTCCCTATGGCTTTTCTGTCACTGCTTTTTTCAACAAACTTTGTACTTGCTGTAGAGGAGTAAAATAACATCTGCTCTAGGGGTTTTGGCTTCGTTAACATGGGGATTACTTAAACTGTTCATAACCATTAATTTAAGCCTCTCCAGGCTTGACTACTTTTCTTTCCCAATTAGAGCAATTTTTTTCACTGATGGGGAGACCTTGCCTTAGTATTTAAGGTAAGAGCTGATGACTCAGAACCAAAATAAGAAATGAAGTGCCACTCCTTGTTCCTCTCCACTTTTGCTAAGAGAGCAGTGAGAATTGCATCATCACTCACTGCAGATATAAACATGATCGCTATGGGTGCAGTCCTCCGTAAACAGTAAAACACTGAAGATTTCTTATATTAAAATGAGTCCCATGGTCTGAGTGGTATTAAGTTTGGCAAGGGCTACCCAGGGAGCAGTCCTTAACTGCAGTCTTGAGAAGGCTATCAAAGCCAAACAAACTTGTGGTGGTTTGGTCATTCATTAGTTGGAACTAGGCTGTCTCTCATCCACCTCCTTCTTCCCAGTAAAAGTGAGTAGAGGCAGGGCTGTGCTTAGTAATAAGGTAGTGACAAATTAGTCTGACACGTGATCCAAACCCCTGACAGAAATCAGCGTGAGCCAAGAAGAATGACCATAGAGGATCGCCTCCTGGGTGAGTCTTTTGCTGCTTTGCAGTACAGTTCCTAAGTTACAACTTGGTAATGGTTACAAATGTTTTATGATGCCTAATTGTAAGAATGTTGTACATTTTTGCCATCACATGTTCTTACTGAAATGACTACATGGCAGATGAGATTGCATGCACCCTACGGATATCAGGTGAAATCTTCTATAGAAGTTTCTGGGCCAAACTCAGCTAAGGTAATAAATAGCTATGTATGCATCATATAAAACTCAAAAATTGACATAAATGGCAAAGGAGCACAACTTGAAGCAATTTAGTACCTTATATGTGTACAAGTCAGGATCCAAAAACAAAAGCAGTTGAAAAAAGGTCCTTGTCTCTGCCTGTTCTCCTTCAAAAGTGCCCAAGCTATCTAATTTATTTTGGATGTCTTTTTCCTGCCTCATTATGAAGATATTTCACTTGTGCTTTAAACAAAAACAGAAACATTTATAGAATGTAATCACATGTTGTTGTCTTCCAAGCAAATCTGCAGAACCTACATCACTGAACAGAGCACAAATTCACAATTAACTTTGATACCGCACTGTGCGTTGTTTTAGTGTTCCCCTATGATGAAAGTCTCTTCTTCACTGGAAAAAAAACTCTCCAGCTGTATTCCTGGTCTTTGTCTGAGGTGTTAACAACCAGACACTAACACCTTGTTTTCAATTTGCCTCTGTTGGAGACACTACTTAAATTTAGGCTTTTCTTTTACTGGCAGTAGCTACAATGGTCTAGGCTTTAATCGCCAGCAGCTGTAGAAATGAGAATAGGATTGCAAAAGCAAATGTCCCCTTGAAGATCATATGAATTCACATCTGCATGTGCACTTTTTTCCTAGCATTACACTCCAATTTAGTAAGGTTTTGTATACCTTGGGAACTCATTCTTGGCTCTTCTTCCACCTCTGAGTTAAAATCATGCATAAAATACTCATTGTGCAGGGAATGGTGATGTGATCTGGGAAGAGAATCTTTTGCCTGGCTTATTTCAAAGTAAAATTATACAGAATTTAGCTTATTGATTTTCAGAGACATAAACCTCTGCAAAACTCCTCCTGAAACCAAGCAGACTAGCTGTGCTAGCCAAGCCTAGTGGATGCAGAAGTCTGACAAAAATCCAGCTCAGTCTGACATTTAATATCCAGCTTTTTATGCTGTAGCTAGATGGTAGGACACAGAAGGGGACTTGTAGGCCCTGGACCACTGGAAAAGCTATTGCATCCTAATGGCCATCCCACCCTTTTGGCAGAAGTTACTAGAGCAGGGGTGGCAGAAGAGGTAGTTTCCCTGCTCCAGGGCCATCACAGTTCACAGCACGGTGTATTAACTCCAACAGCCATTGATTTCAATTCATGTTAACATGCTGGGCTGTGAGCTGCAGCAGGAAGGGTCTCTGGTTCATGACTCGTGTCAGGTTCAGAAGAGCCGAGGTTATTGCCTCAGCACTAACCTCTTTAGCCACCAAAGTTGAATCCAATTCAATCATGAACCAGAGCTCTTAATTCTCCTTTGTAAAAGCCCAAAGCAATCATATTAATGCCAATGAAAAAAAAAAAAAAAAACAAAACAAGTCCCAGATGAGTTTGGTTGTTTCCTCAATATAAAGAAAAAAAAAAAAAAGTAGTAAAAAATAAAACTCAAATGGCTTTTAGGGGGACCAGATTGGTTTATTAACATATCACATGCATGTTCCAAAAAACTTTTGTGTTAACAATTAACCCTCACAGATTCTCAGGACAAAAAATAATTGCTGTTCTGACAGAATGGCTTACCTTTTCAGTATTCCTTTAAAGCAAATTACATCAGTTGAAATGTAAGAATATATTTTTAGTGAGGAAAAATTACACCTAAGACAATTTCAACTGCACTCCCACAATTTAATGCATTTTCTTTTAAAAAGTGAGCAAATGACAAAACACCTCACAAGCTGGCCGTAAATAGCTCATAAATATCTCAGCTGCCTACCAAAGCTCCCCAATCACATCAAAATAAAAAAAAAATCAGTCTGAATCATTTTATGTAGGTCTGTGTATAGAATAATCTTTCTTAATAGCTGGGTAGATCTCTCTACTCTTAATAGTCTTACTTCTGCTCAATCCTGCATATTTCAGAGCCATCAAGAGATATGCAAGCTATAGAGGACTGTGAAAGTTTTGGTAAAAACTAAATTCTGAAGACTACCACGGTTAGGTCAACATCATTTTGCTGTTCAATGCAGACATATCATAAGATTCTGGAAATAAAAAGTGTTGCTCCAGAGAAAAAATTGTTTTGGTTAGGTCCTTGGGCATCCTTACATCCTCATGGCCTCATTAGAGTATGTCTGGAAAGACTACTTCAATGTGCAGAGGCTGAGGCAGGAAAGGGTTTTATGAAGGTCTAGGTTGGAAGAATCAATCACAACAAGCAAAATAATGCTTTCACTCCCCACTCCAAGTGACCACACCAGACAGGGATGCCCGGACCACAGGTCAACTAGATTGCACTGAATTGTATCCACAATGCTCTGAGCTTCAGTCCTTTGGAACAGTTTGGTCACATCAAAATACATAGTTGTGGGTCTCACCAGGCTGTTTGGTGACAACACCAATGACTTCAGCATGCATGCGTATAAAAGACACCTTTTGATTCAAAGTGCCCACAATGATGAGAAGCTGCACTGACAACCACCAGTACGGTACAAATACAGCTTGCTTCCATGGGGGTGTGCTGCGCAGCGTGAGGAGGTGTGGAGGTACCTGAGGGCACAAACCCTGCTGGGGTATGGTTTGCCCTGTTGCAAGTTAAGGAGCAAACTTTGATATAATCCAGGTTCTTTTGTCTCTGGTGTGGCACCTGGGAGCAAAGCATGCTGTCCACCCTGCATGGGCTCCATCTCCACACAGGACTGCAGTAGCAAACAGCGTTTGTCACAGTGGAGGTGACTGGAGAAACAGGGTCTAGGAATGAAACAGAGCGCCAAGAAAGCACATGGCATAGGTACACACTAATTTAGATGGAGCAGCCTCACTGTGGTGGGTCACCTCCCATAAATGTCTATAGGATCCCTGGCACTTAGAAAGCACGTGACGGTTAAGCAACTTAACTGCTGTTTGAAATCTCTGATTTGTGGCTGGGGCCTTTGTTGCCTTTTTTTAAATTTTTTTTTTTTTAATAACTGAGCTTCACTGTCAGGAATATTTGTCCTGGTGAAGAATAGGGAATAAAGACTCTGGCAGTAAGATTCTGCAGGAGGGGAGCGGGCAACCCGCTTCTCATGCAGTGGCCTCACAAGCCTGGGTTTCATATAGCATAGCTGGAAGTTTGAGTGAAAGCAAAATAATTCTTCAAGTTCAAATTAGGGCATATTTAATCTTCCTTGGAAGTAACAACAAAAAAACAAGCTTGTGTGCTTTTAAACAGAAATCTAATAGAAGTAGATGAGCACATGCCAGCCAGCCCTGCTGAACCGCAGCCATGGCTCTGCCCTGTGGACACGTTTTGTCCTGGGATTGCTGACGGGAGCGTGGCTGTGCATGTTACTGGTGAGTAGAGCCCCTGCTGAGCCATAAGCGACAGGCTCTGGCAAATAAAGCTGACATGAAAAAGGCTTAACAGTGTTTAATCTGGGAAGGGAAAAATCTCCTCTAAAACAATCTCAGCCTGATCCACCCCTGACACGGGTGTGGGTTCATCAGCAGGCCTGTCCCTCAGAGGCAGGGCACTGGGAGCCATTCCACAATGGATTTTTCCCACTCACAGAATTAAAGAAAACTGAGACATTTTGGCTATTGGCTTTGCACCAGCCTGGGACCTGCCAGGGACAGGCTACCCAGAGCCTCAAGCAGACCCTGCCCTGCTCACAGCTTTGGGGTCAGGGGCAGTGATGGTCTGGGGCACTGGCCTGGAGGGCTGCAGCTCTGGCTGCTCACTGCTGCACCTGAGCACAGGAAAGCCCCCACAGTGAGCTGGCGATCAGCAAAAGGAAAAGCAGTGGATTTTTGGTTTCCACTCTAAGTACAAACTGTTAGAATCTTGGAGGTCTCTTGCAGAGTATAGTTACAGGCACTTAACCTCTGCTTTTGTTGCAGTAAGCCAGCGCTGAGTCCTGGGTTCAGAATCTGTCCAGAAGGAGCTGTGCTGGCCCATGGGGAGGAGCTGCTCCCTGGAGAGGGGAGATGGGGGCTGCCACAGAACAGCTGTGGAAATTCCTCTGCAGGACCATTCCAGCGTCCTCATCCCAGCTGGCAGAAGGCTGGGGAGCAGCCACAGCTTTGGCAGGACTCAGTGGAGATGCTGAGTCACCAGTGTTGAGGTCTAGGGCACCTGGACTGAAGTGAGAGGGCAGAACTGTGTCCTGGCTATCCCAGAGCTAGGGACAGGCACAGGCTGCACCAGGGTCCCACTGCTTTGGAGATGTGGATCCCAGGCTGTGTGCTGCTTACAAGGCGAGAACAGCCCCTGGCTCCAGCTGCTTCCTGGTGGTGTGTGTGCACAAGTCCTAGGGGGTGGGTTTGGACACCTTGCCCTCCAAGTGCCACTAGCCACATAAGCACAGGTGACAGCAGAGAGCACTTATGAAACAGGGAGGTGGAGGCTGCATAGTGCCTGGATGGAAAGTTTCCCCTGGTAAGCCTCTTTCTCAAGGGAAGAGAAGGGGAAGCCATTTTCAAACTGAGAGCTGCTAAGCTCCAAGAGAAAAACCATAATGTGACCTGGGCAATAAGATCCAGACAGGATGCCGAGTTGTCTGGGTTTTTTTAATGGGTTAAAATGGAGCCAGTTGCAGCAAAAAGGCTGTGGATTTATTCAGCTGTAGAACTGGCACACAGCAGGTGCCTTGGAGGGACAGAGGGAAGGAGCAGAGGAAAAATGACAAAGGCTGATGAGAGCAAGCAGCCAGGGAGAAAACTCTGGAAGGTTCCGCGTGCAGGAGGCTGCACTCATGCTTCATGTCACTGCAGAACATTAAATGAGCACTTAAAAAGGTAATTAGCACCTTTACATGGGACCAGAAATCAAAGGTGCAATTTACCAGAAGTCGGTGAACAATGTAAGAGACCTAATTTAATCACATTGCGTAGCTTAGCCAGGGTGAGAAATCAGAAACCTATCCTGGCTGAACGGCTGCGCTTGCAGCAAAGCCACTTTTGTTCCCCTGACAGGACAGTGCCACCATCACCAGAACCACACTTGGTTCAGGCAGTGAAGAGGTACAGGGTATTTGTGCTATTTTGAATTCTATTCCATCATTTTCATTATTTCACAGTAAAAGAGAAGGGACTGTGATACATGGAAGAAAATGCTCTTGCCTAAAAGAGGCAGCAATTTGTAGCCAAGCTTTGGTGTCACAGTTCAGATGTTCTCTTTCACAGCCTCCAAACAGGCTGACAGGATCACACTGCTCCAAAGTTCAGGAAGAAGGGGAGGAAATGGAGATTTTACTTTAGCCCATTGCAGATGAAAGGTGATCTTTCAGTATTTGGATTTCAATTTAGACTTCAGGCTGTCCAGTCCTGCCTTACAGACTTGAAACAGGTGATTCAGCTTGTTTCTAGCTTTGGTATCAAATGAAATGTTCAAAAGATCAAATAAATAAATAGGAAAGAAAATAACAAACAAACAAACAACCCAGTAGTAAAGTTTGAGTGCCATATAAAGAAACTAAGCTTTAACTCAGTCATTTTTCAAGCCATAGCTGCATCATCCCATTATTGGGATTTCATAAATAAGAATGTGAACTGTATGTGAGCACCATTGCAATATCAAGAAATCAAGCTGTTAGTTGACTAACAAAGCTGCAGTACAGGAGAGCATGTCCAATGTTACACCACCTAGTGAGGATTAAACTTTGTCCCCTGAACATTGCTGCCTTTCCAAGATTTCTGTCTTCCACTCCCCACTGAATCTTTATATGTGTTTCAGTGGCAGCTTGGAAAACCTGGAAGTCCCAACTATGGTAGACAGAACTCCAGATTAAAATGGTTAATCATACTGGCCAGCTTTTGATAAACACAGGCAGATGCCGACATAAAATCATAGGATGATTTGGGTTGGAAGGGACTTTAAAGATCATCTGTTTTTAACCCCCCTGCCACAGGTTAGGACAACTTCCAGTAAACCAGGTTGCTCAAAGCACCATCTAACCTGGCCTTGAACACTGCTAGGGATGGGTATCCCTCCAAAGGCCGTCACAGTTACATCTGAGCAAAGATCTGAACTGCAGAGCAGAACTGTTTGTATCCATATGCAGTTCCTCTGTCAGTGGCCACAGTGCAGACAGCAGAAGGTAACAAACTTGGGGGTGATGTGGCCTCTGCCAAACATCTCAAGAGAACAATTCTTGCTGGCTTCTACATGATAGCTCTGGAACAAAAATCTGACCTCACTTTCTTAGAGCTGTAACCTAAAAAAAAAAAAGAAACCCTAAAAACCAACCCACAACAAAAAAACAGTTGTAATAACTGTAATGTAATGGGACTGCACAAAGGGAATTTTCAAACTCTTAACCTCAACAGTATGTCTTGTTTATATAAGGATTAGCTCCTGCGGAACTGTACGCGACTGAGATTTGGATAGAGTGGGGAATAGTCCAAACAATAATCATTCCAATTCAAGAAAACTGAAAAGGGAGTAATCAAAGCAGGTGACCTGGCAATCTCTAAGAAAGATCCAGTTTGCTTAAGGAAAATTCAACAACCATGAAGTATGTCTTTTTGCTGTAAGACACTCAAGCCAAATAATATATTACCATGCTCCTAATTATTATATCTAATTATAGATTGTCTTAAGCATGTTGGCAAGGGAAATATGTTATAAAATGTACATTGAAATATTAGTGTACTATTGCTGAGTCAGCTCCTGGGACACGAGGCATTAAATGTCTGAATCTGTCGCTGTTTTTATGTTGCCTAACCACACAGCTAAGCTGTTTTGCTGCAAACTTCTCCCTGCTGGTTAAATTTAGCTCCCCCATTCTCCACGTGCAATCTGATACTCCTAAAGAACTGCTTTCCCATTCTCAAACTTTTTCCTCCACCAGGCATTTGTTTCCCCAACTGACCTTATTTCTTTTATCTTTTTTGTTTTAATCTATACTGTAAACATTGATTATTTCAAGCTTCACTGTAAAACTGTGCCATTTGTTGCTTTATATTGCAGCCTGATATCACACTCTTGCAAGCCCTGCTATTCCTGTGTATGCTTTGTACTCTGTCAGTGGATGTGATACACTGTCATCTACATCCTGCATTCATCACTAGATAATATCCTACAAACCACTTGGAAGATCTGGACATTGAGGATGAGTTTACATTAAGTGAATCAGGATATTATCCCATGGGGAAAAGATACTTGGCCACAAAGTGTGGCAGAGAGAGCTCTAGAAGAACTGCTTTTCACTGTAGGTGTCCATGAGTGAGTGACACGAAGAGTGTCTGATTTGGCACTGTGTTTCATCAGCTACATAGAATCATAGAATAGTTAGGGTTCAAAAGGACCTTAAGATCATTTAGTTCCAACCCCCCTGCCATAAAATATATTATGGCCTTTCTTAAAAAAGAAAAAAAAAACAGCATTTAACATTAAATGTTAAAGTTAATAACTCCAGGGGTTTTTTAGTAAAATGGGGAAAGGTCCCAAAATCATTGCATTTAGTAATTTCTAACCACTAATCTTTTAAAGTAATCCCCTTAAAACACCTCTGAATTTCCTCAAAGTCTCCAGATGCGTTTCAAGAAATTACATGACAAATTACTTCAGATAACCATTGTATAGTCATGCGGTGATGTGCAATACAACACCTGTCCCTTTGTCTCTTAGTTATAATCATGCACTGTGGTTGATAATTGTATTAAAATGTACAGCAGGCCATGCTGCCAGAGCAGCCTTACGCTGTGAGTGGTGGGATAAGGATGAGCCAGGAGGCCAAACGTGATTTACAAAACTACTTCTTTGGTACAAGCCTTTTTAGCTAATTAATATACTGAATTTTTATCAAACATCACAAGCATGGTTGTATATGGACAGGTAATATAGATGGGACAAACAAGTTGCAGTACTGTTGATATCCCCAGTCTTGGGACATGCACAGAAGAGAGGTTAAAACTATTATTAGAAATGTAAAAAAACACCTTGACTTTGCTGTTTACACAAACTACACAGATCTGGGAGGGCGTGACTGCTGGTTTTATTGAAAAGAAGAATGAAAAGAGAAAGAAAAATCTTGATTAACTTCAGGTTGTTTAGTCTGAATCCAGTGCAGAAGTCTGAGGGAATGCTGTTCTGTTCTTTGGAAGTCTGCTTTTCTCTCTTTGTAAAAATACTGGATCTTTCCATTGTGAAGGACCCTGATGGTGTTTTCTCCTGCCTCAGCTTCATTCTAAAACGTTCTGAAGTTCAAATACTCCATGATGGACTTTAATTGATTTCCAGTCGAGACATCTTAAATCATGCTTCTGAAAAACCCACTTCTTATTGGCAGGCTATTTCCCCCATTTTGACTAGTCTGTAGTTTCCCCTCCTGCAGCACTGGGAGGAAAATATATTTATATACAATAGTTACCTGAGTTAAAAAAGAGCAGAGGACAGAAACTGGTGCACTGGAGCAGGCATGGTATGGCTGTGCTCTGTGAAGTGCTGCAGACAGAGACTGGCAGCTGCCTCTAAATATAGACATGGATACTGAAATGCTAAAAGTTCAAGACACAGGGGAAAAAAAAAAAGTGAGGAAAATTATAAGTTTCAAATGTCTCCTTTCTCTTTTCCCCTTGTATATGCTGCAGCCACAGCAGTCTGACCACAGGTCTATTTGACATTTATGAAGTTCAATTCAGTCGCACACCACAGAAACACTGAAGACAAAAACCCAACATACAAAACCTGTTCAAATGGTCTGCTGTGTGGTACCTAAGGATGATGAGCATTGCATGTAATGATGGTTTTGGGTCTTCTCCCCTGGGCTTGGGTCAGACCTCGCCTTGTGTTTGACAAGAACAATTTCACCAAGTCCGTCGCCTGCGAATTGGACTCTTAGATGTTAGTACAGCTAAAACTTTCAAAGGGAAAGGACTCCAGGGAGAAGAGCATTTATTAAACCTCTTCAGTTCTTCATTCTGATAAAGAAAACTCTTCAATGTAATAAAAAATGGTTCAATCTTTCTTTTGAAAAGATTTACAGACACGATCTTGCTTAACTTAGAAGTTCAACGTATTAGCGCATAAAAAGGATTCCAGCAGCCCTCAGTACCTTTGTCCACAATTCCCAAAAACTCATCTGCCCAAGTGCCAAGTTAGGACCTGTGCCTAGGAAAGATGCTGTTAAAGATGCTGTTAAATTTGCCTAAACTGCCAGCAAAAGTTTGTAAACTTAGTTTCCAGAGCACATCATTGAACAGAGAACGCTGTATCGTGTTCAGAAAAAGAGAAGCACACATTGCCCTCTCTTTCAGAGAAAACTTGGTAAGAGACATGACTTATAGCAAATTTCTTAATCTTTTTAGCCATATCTCCTTTAATTTTGAGGAGGAGTTCAAGGTTATAGCATGCCTCCATTGCTGCCTGACAGCCAGGACTTTAGCAGTTAGGAAAGCTCACATCCTAGCTCTGGCATTCAGTGTGGTCTGAGCGTGTGCTGCTGCACTAGGGCCAGTGTTAGCACTGGGGAGGGAATTTGCTCTGTGCCCCTCAGGATAAGGCAGAGATGTGGCCTTTTAACACATCTGCACAGTTTCTGAAATGGTGGAAAGCTAGCAGGGATGTGGGGGCAGAGCAAACTGCTATACTGCAGTTGTACAGGTAGCAGGAGGAAAACTACAAAAGGATCATGAAGCAGGATGGAAGTGGATGCTGTTGTAGGAGAGCACACAACCTCAGCAACAAATTTGTGTGAGACAATTTAATTTCTCCCTCTTGCAACCAAGTAAAGCTTTGCACACTGAAATATTCTAGAAGTGTTGGACGTTAGCTTAAATCTGGCACTGATGCAAGGAGTAAAACTTACATTGATTTCCAATTGGTTTCATTCATATTTGATTAGAACCTGGCCAAGCATCACCTTGCAGCCTTACATGATTGCTGCACCCCTACTTCTTGGCAGACTTATTTTTTACAAGCAGAACTGTGCAGAGCAGAAACCACCACTGTTGTCTGAACGGACACACCAGATCTCCAAGAGGGCAACCAAAACATTTTCAAAGCATTGTTGTCACTACTATTTCTCAACATTTCAGCTACCCACAAATACAACAGTGCTTCTGTGAAAGCTCTATCATGTTGTTTGTTTTCTTCTCTGACAAAGTATTTTTCAGAGAAATGAGTTGAAACCCAACAGAAATGCAGTGGTAAAATGCACATATTCAGACACTAAATATTTCTTTATTTGAGAGTCTTAATATCATTTAAAAATCAGTACTGTTGGGTTTATTAGATTAAAAAGAAAAATGAACAAAATCAAGTAAGCTGCTTCTAAAACTGTATTTGTTTCCTAGAAATGCAGACAAATGCTGTGCAAGAGCTTCTTAACACTGACATGAAAGCTTCCAAAGAGACAAACTATCCTGAAATCACAAAATAACTTATCAGACACCACCATACAGCCTGTTTGAAGTTTGCACGGCTGTTAACACTGACAGTTCCACAACTGTAGGTATTCTGAGTGACGAATGCAGAGCTAGGCCAAAATTACAAAGGTAGCTGAAGACAAACTTTGATGCTTGATATCATTCAAAGAAGTATGGTTTGGTGTCTAACTCCCAGTGAGTTGATTAGCGTGCACCTCCTTGAGGAAGGGATGTGTTACAAGTTAGCAATCCACTAATCCTTCTGTGATGACAGAACTGAGTTGATAAACCACCACAATAAAGTTATAGGTGAAACAAAGGATCTTGCATGGTAAACTATCCTGGGCAACAGGGAGAGAGAGATACAGGTTTCTTTGTTGTATTGGGAAAGTACAAGGTCATAGGGAACATGAAGGTTTTGTCAGTTTTCCTGCTTTTATTCCAGCGGTTTATCTTATGAGCCTCCATTTTACGTAGGTACCAATCTTGGTGTGAAGATGATCTAAAGGTGTACCTTATAAGAATTTAAAAGGTTCATCCCTGTACCACGGCTCTTTCAAATATGATCAACTTCTACAAGCACCTTGTATATTGGCATAATAAAAGAAGGTGACCCTACCCAAAGGCATTTTAAATAAATCATGGGTATAGTGGACTTATATAGAAGATGGCAGGTTAATTCTTTAATTGCGTAATTCATCTGTATGCAGTTTAGTTGCGTGTTATTTGATGTTACATTGCAGTCAGTGGGTCAGATCCATGTCTATTTGTTTCCTTCCTGAATTTGACCTGACTACTTTTAAATACTAAAAATTAAGGATTCTGATATTAAATATTTTCAGAAAACTTAACATTGTAACTGTGAGAAAGGAAGAAATCAGTCTGAACAGCAACAGTGATTTGATTAACTCATCAGCTGAAAAGTAAAGTAATGACAGTGTAAACATCTGGGACAAAAACTAAAAAGGATAAAATTATCCAGAAGACCAAGACAATGCAGGTTTTTTTCCAGTGTGCACTTCGTTTGCTTCATTTGGTCAAGATTGGAGTGAAGTTGGAAAGCGAATGTGGCACAGTGCCTAGGGACAGTATAGATCAGGATGTCTTTGCATATAGTGCAATATGCAGAAGACTAAACAGAAAGGTTATTTATTTATATGAAAGCAGCTCCAGTAAAAGCTGGGTATCTGAAAACAGTTAAACTTCCACACATTCAAAAGAGCCCTATAGCCCCAAAGCAATATGGAAAACGTACCTACCCATTAATCATTGCTAGCTCCATGACTAGCTACAGGTAAAATAGCATGAGAAATGACAATTTGCTTGCCTACAAGTGAAATCACTGTAGTTTTAACCCTAATAAGGTTCTGGAAGAGTGCAAACTTCTTGCTTTTTTTCTTAGAAAAGAGCTCTTATTATCTGCCTTGGTTGTGCTTTCCTACATTGTAACAGTGGCTCCAAAGGCTTTGTAGCAGATGTACCTGAAATGTATTCAGAAGGAACCTGAAGTTACTAGCAAGTTTGGAACAGAAAAAAATTGCTTTCCTTCCCACCCATAAGTGAGCAGGAGATTTTCTATCCTCCAGCCGTGCAGGTGGGAGCCCGATCCTTGTCCTTCCTTACAGGCCATGCTCAGACACTGACATGGGGAGCTGGTGGGTGCTGCTCTGCAATGGGCTCTCAACCATTACAGTGGAAGGAAAAACAATGGCTGAGCTATTTGATGTTATTGTTCTGTTATGTGTATTTTTAATGGTTTGGAAAAGGAAATTAGAACATGCTGATTTTTATCTATATATCTGTTGTGAAAAGCAGAAGCAGTCGTAAGAAGTGATAGGAACTCTGATACTATGGATGAAAGACTGTATCATATACAGAGACTCTAAAACTTTTTTAATAAGTGAGCTCTATAACTCTCCAAGTAAAGGCATTGTTTTGGGGAGGGGGTGGGAGGGTTGGTAAACAAAGACTGAGAACTAATACCTTCCTTGAGGTGCTGTAGAAAACTCATTCTTTCTTCCAGCTTTATGAAGAAAGAGAGGATTAGAACTGATTAGTAAGGAATAACTTGGAGGGGGGGGAAATCAACCCAACTTTTTAGCTGAATTTTCTACAATAATTTTCTCCTTCTGCTCTTAAAATCACAGAGAGCTTCAAAGGGCATTGAAATCCTTCAGTATCTTTAACACCCATATTCATGAAGATATTAGAAACTAATATTTTATTGTAGAAAGCAGATAGCTAGGGTCACCTAAATTGACCCACAAGGTGGTTGCTGCCTCCATTCCTCCCTTCAGCTCTTTAAGTCTTCTATGCATCTTTCTTGGCAAAAGGGTTATTCTCGTTTTTCTCAGTCTGGCCACGACACAGCAAATGTTCCACCAAGAACAAATAACTCTGCACAGTGGTGGCTGTGGCTGACGCACAGGGCAATTCTGATATGAAAACATTTTTGTTACAGCATCAGATTTCTTATGCTAGCATAAACCTTTGTGTGGAGAACTTTATCTATGCTTAGTGTGATCATGGTAAAGCAGACCGTAGTAAATTAACTGCCACAAGACAAATGTCAGTGAAGATAGCTTAAGAAATTTAAGCGGATCCAAAATGAAACATGCTCCCTTTGGACTTGCCTGCTGTAGGATATTTATGTAGCAGATTTGCATCTTATTTTTAAAACGAAACTTAAATGTTACTTCCTGTTTGATTTTGCCTTTGTTTTGCCATGGGCTTTGGCAAGGGGGCAGAGAAATGCCAAACGGTCATAGCCATGCCTTGACCAGGCAATCAAAGAGTTTGCCATGCCAAGAGGGCTTTGGCCAGTGCACTGTCACAGCCATAGACTTATCTCTTATTGTCTCTTGCACACATGGTGTTTTATCTTCCAGGAAACAGGAACCTGGTCACTGCCAGTGTGGTCCATAATAATAATAACAACAGATATAAATCAGATGAACTTGATTTGACTTGCAAGGAAAGGGTTATAGTTTTGCTATAAAAGTTTATTCAAGCTGAGGCATTCTTTAAGATTACTCTGCAATAAGGAGGTTTACATTATTTTATGCATCTGTACTGCGAGACTAGAAATAAAGGTTAGACTGGCTTTGCTCCAAGACCTCAGTATGAGTACTCAGCTGCAATAGGGTAGAAGTAAAACAGAACACCTTTGGAAGCTCAGAGGAAGAGGATGTAGAAGAAGCTATTTTCTATAAGCTCATACCTGGAAACAAAGTCAGATTCCTCCTTCTCTCTTCTTAATCATCTCGCTGCTCTGAGCAGAAATCTGTGAACTACGGTGATGTTTCAAATTCTTCTCTCTAGCCAACCCACCTGCCTGGGTCTTACTTCATCTTTTGCGTCTCATAGTCATATATTAACAAACAGTGGAGCACACAGTTGCATGTCAGCTGCCCATGCATAGCATCCGATGCCACAGAACATCAGAGATGGTCCACGGAGCAGTTAACTTACTGCAGTGGATTCACAAAGGGAGTTCTACACAAGGCAACATGTTCAAGCTCCCATGTTTACTCACTCTATCCTGTCTATTTCTGCTAGAATAAAGTTTCTCTTTATTCAAACAGCAGTGTGAAATGCCTAGTGGTCAATAAAATCCTTCACAACCTGTGGGATGGCCACCACTGTTACAAGGTACCTGAGGGACTGCCCTCTCATAGTTTCAGTTAAAAAGGACAAAAGCATACCCTTCAGGTGATGATGCTATAAAGGATCCCCCTTTGATGGTCATGGTTTGATGGACTAAGAGTTTTCTCCTCGGAGTTAATGCTGTTTAAAGAATCTTTTCATGTTTATCAAGAGCAGCAATGTTATACAAAGTCCTGTTAGCTGCTTTTACAGGCTCAGAAGTCAGATAATGACATAAAATTTGATGCACTACACCACAGACTTTCTCCTCTCCTAGCATGCAAACTATTGAACTATTAAAGGCATAATGGGTTTTATTGTTCCTGTTGCCTTATTAAACGTGATGTGTCGCAATAGGGCTGACCTTAAGTTCTCTTTGCAAGTTCCAGATCTGGTCTCTCCAGGTCGTCTTGTGTCAGATAGGCTACTGAAGTTGTCAGTGGTGCCTCAGAAGGCAGCTCTGGTCCTTACTTTCAGAAAGGACACTTATTTATGACAGCGCCTTCTTATTCTGTAAAAAAATCAGTAAGTGGGAGGGTCTCGAAGCCTCCAGGAGCCTTGGTCATGTGCAGGTGACTTCTGGGCTATGGGAACAGGAGCACACTCTGTGTTGGATGGAATTTCCTTTTTCAGGAGCTGCAGCTGGCGCTCTGGGCCTCCCAAAGACGACTACAATGAAGTCCTTTTTTCCAGACTAAATAATCATGCTAATGTAAGCAGCTCTCTCAGAGGCTTGAATATTTTTAACAAGATCCTTTTGATTCAAATCAAGCAGGTCTCTTACCTCTTACTCTTCACTCACAGAAGCACATAAAGGCTTGTGGGGCTTCTAGGAAAGCAGAAAGAGGAGAGACTGATATTTCTCTCTCTTTCCCCTGATCTCATTCACAAATGTCTTTACCATTTTCTGTGGGTTTAGATGAGCCTTCCTGCAAGCTCATCAGTTTGAATGAAAGCCTCACCTGCTTCCATACGCAAAAGAGATGGCCCTACAGACTTGAGCAAATTCTGGATCAAGCCTCATATATTTTAAGTGGCCGGTTCTTAGCCAACGAGCTTCACAAACTGTATTTAAAGTTTTTTTCCAGTCCATCAAGACTTCCTTGCAAAACATTGGCAAGCGCAGGAACATCTTGAGGAACTTCAGTGGTACTAAAGGAAATAGACTTGGGATAGTGGATATTAGGTTTTAATCGTGACCTAACGACATTTCAGGATCTTCCTCAGTAGTGGAAGTAAAAAGTGCTGGTAAAGACTCAGAGATGCCCCTTCTATCTATTTCTTCTAGGAGTACCTGTGGATGCAGCTCTCAGATTTCATCACAGGGACCTTTCTGACTGAGCTGGTGCATTCTTTGAAGTGAGAGACACAGTGCCCCTAGATATGCCCTTCCTCAGGTGAGTTCTGGAGCAGAGCCACTGGCCACTGTGGATGTTAATTAAGCAAATTATCTCTCACTAGCAAAGTATTTCAAAAGTCCTCGAAGTCTTCCAACTGCTTTAGTGTCCAGCATCCTAATAGGAATTGAGTATGAACTGGTAGATTGGATATAAAGGGGTGCGTAACCATCTTGGTAGCTGATGACCTAAGTATTGCACATAGTCACAGGACTAAAGCATTTATTCTCAACTGTTAGAAGTATAAACTCTGTTCTTATCTTCTCAAATTCCTGAAGCATTGTCAAGCACTGATTTGTTTTTCCACACCTCTATTGATAATGTGGTTATGTACCTGCTGCACTGCAGTAAAAGGTAAAGCAATTATCATCTATTGTTTATCCTTCTGTTTTGGAGTGCAGCTGAAGCTCAATTGAAGGATAATCTAAATGCATAAAAGACACTACTGACATACAAAATTCTTGCTATTACTTTCAGGACAGAAGAAGGACAAAATCCAAGATAGTATATCATTTGTTAAACGCACTGTCTTCCATGAAACCTTAAAAGCTTATTTTCATAACTAGAATTTCTGGCAAGCTATTCCTCATATCCATGCTGCTTTGCAGTTTTGCTTGTATCCCTGTGTGTTTGCCTCTGCAGTACCCAGAAGAGGCGACTCTGTGCTAACTATGCAAATTTCATCTTTTGCCTTATCATCAAAACAACAAAAAAAAATGATAAAGAGCCCTTTCGATTCCCTACCCCCAGTAGATGCTAAGCAACATTTCTATGTTATTTTGAGTGATGTTACTGCTGATGCTTGGTTTCAGAAGATGAATACGCACCAATATACAGAATTCAATTAACATTCTTTTATGACTGCATCCATATTATTCTTAACGAGCATAATCCTTGGTGAGAGTGAATATTTACCTTGTGGCATTAAATCCACAGTTTTCTACCTTACCATTAATGATCATATTGCAAATGATTGCCCCAACACCCTGGCTCAATTCCAGTTCAAGTAATTATATTCTGCCTCTCCTAATTTCCTTTCGAGAGTAATTGGACTGGTAACAGTCTTCACTTGTTATCCTAAACTGCTCTACGGCCTGACCACATCTCAAAGCTTCAAGCACTTAATCACAGCTCCCAATAGGTGTAATATTGATAAATGATCTCCCTGCTTATCCCATCTTTTTATCCCCTATAAATCCACTAATTATTGTAACACCAAATTAAGGCATCTACCAAATTCAGTACAGTAGGTACTGTAGACTATACCATCTGTATATTGCTAGCTGCCTAGAAACATAAGTCAGGAGCTTAAATTATCTTACAAACCTATGAACTCATTGATGTTAGGAAGCTGATGATACAAAACTGCTGTACTGTTTATGCGCTTCTGTCTACATTATCAAGCCATTAGGCACAGTAGGAGCAGATCAGTGGGACAGTGCCACTGGCTATGAGGGCTCTACATCTACAGTGCATGTGATCTAGCATTTTACTTCAGACTGTATTTTGATTTGCTGGTCTGGACATCCCCAATCCATGTAGTTTAAATGTATCCTACAGATCTCTTTTGTCCCTGCTAGGGGTTGAAGCACCACTGGTATGCACCTGAAGCAGAACTTCTGGTTTAGTTTCCTCCAAAAGAAATAAGATTCCTATGCATGAAAACAGCAAGTCAAACTAGAGTAGGATAAATGGGGATGATGGAGAGGTTCGCCACGAAGTTCCTCTACTGTTCTGAATGTTAACACGGCTGCAGATCCGCTATACACTGGACTGTCATCTATTCAAAGGCTGTAAATGGACAACAGACCTTAACAGAGGACTGTTTTCTGACCAACAATGAGACCAGACAATAGTAAGGAAACATGCAACTGACTCATAATGTTCAAAAAGAAGTTTTTTGGGAGGAGAGAGAAAGAGAGGTATTCTTCAGTAGCCTGGTGGGGGTGAGGTCTTCAGGAAAAAGACTCTTGAGCTGTAAGGAAACTGCTCCACATGGCAAAGAATCTGAGACAGACAAAACACATAAGGTTTATTTGATATGTGCATGGTTTATTTTTGAATTATTCCAGAGAGACCAAGCAAAGAAGCAGTATTATTGCCCATTTATACCGGAAAGCAGTTAGAACATGGAAGAGTTCTCAGCATGGCAGGAACTGCCACAACTATGACAGCGGATGGAGGGCTCCAAAGTCACTCTATGGGGTACCTCACAAACCAGAACCATTGCTTCACAGTATATTCACACAAAGATATGAAAAATCTTTAGCATCAGGAGGAAGCAATGAGAAAATGTTTCTTTCATGTCTGATTTAGTCAAACACCAGGTTGCAATCTACTTTTAAGTTATTTAAGCATAAAATAATTCTGAAAATGATTAATTTTAGCAAACTTCCACCAGAAAGGAAAAGGAAAGCAAAGAGAGGGTGTTACCACTTTGTTTTTCCTCTCTGTGAAGTTATTGTCGTGGGGGGAAAAACCCAACAAAACCACCCTTAGTTGAGGGGGTTTGCCTTTTCTCCTCTTACCCCCAGAGAAAGAAATATGCCTATTCAGTGAGATTCATCCAGTCTGTTTTTCAGTTGAAATGTTCCCAGTAGTATTCAGCATGCACCATATATCCCAGGAATTTATTACACGATGTGAAAGTCGGTCTCTCAGAAAATTAATAGGTTGGAGCCAGCAGTAGCCAAAGCCGAGGTGTCCTAAACCAAGCATTAATCTGGAAGGAAAACATAACTAGCTGGAGATTCAAGGGCTGTGTTGCAGAGGTGCATGTAGTTCCTAGAGAAGTGTATGCTCAAGTTCTTGTGAAATACACCATTTAGCACCTGCTGCTCTCCAGTCACATTCTTTCACTTCACTGTTCATATTTACTTGCCTTTTTCTGCCTTCTGATCTTTGCCATAGCTTTGTAATTTTCAGTTCGCTTCACTAACATTAAGTGCAAACAGCATGAGATCAAGTAAGACGTGTTCAGGAAAATGACAAAGAACGTGGTGTCCTAGGCCAGGAGTTACCTTGAGGACCCAGGGAAGATTTAAACTCTTTCAATCATTGTCTTCTATATATCCCTATGGTGCCCCACACTGAAGGCCATGAGAATGAGCTGAGGCCTTTCTCTGTTACTACACTACCAGATAAGAAACATCTCCCTTGCCTGGGGAAGTGGGACTGGAAGGGGACATCCAAGTCATCCAAAGTGATCCCTGCAATGGTGTGGGAAATATCCAATGACAGGAGGTTCCTCAGAATGACGACTCCATACCCTCAGCCAAGGAACTGCTTCCTAACATTCCTCAGGAAAAATAATGCCTCTAGTTAAAATACGAAAACCAAACCAAGCCTATTTACGATGTATCACAAACAGACAAGGAGGAGGTCAGAGGTACCATGAATACCCTGTGTCAGTGCAGTAGCAAAGGACCTACTGAATAAAACTTCCTAACTATTAAAGACAGCAACTGCATTCAGTGTTATAGAAAAATTAAAAAAAAAAAAAAAAAAGGAAAAGGAAAAGCCAGTTTTAAATGGAAGAAAAATTTCTTGTTAGCCAGAAAACTGGTGACCAGTTTAATTCTGAGGCTGTCAGGACGCATTGGCTGGGTACCTTAAAGATGGCAATGCCAGCCATGTCTTGGACCAACCCACTTCTCCTCTGATCCAAACACGTCTGCTAGGAGAGAAGTGCAACGGCAAGCTATCCCATGCTGTATGAAATAACCTGTCCCTTGTCTCAAGAAAGGGAGGGTGAAATAGTGTAACTACATAACAAAATGGTGCTCCATCTGCCTGTCTTTCATCCTGCAGCGCAAGGTCTGTTGCCATTATTCCATCAAAATTAGAAAGCAAAGGTCTAGGTGCCAGTAGCATTAAAAATTTACAAATTATATGTTGCAGAGAACCACGGGAAGTGGCTGCAGTGCATGCTAAGGGTCTTTAGCTCTGTCAAAGACACCTATGCTCAACCAGCTGTAGCTGTCTGTTATCCTGTAAGAGCTGTTGAGGTCCTTTTTGTACTTACAGGCTTTCAGTAACAAAACTCTGCCCTGTACATGGGGATCAGCTGCAGGCTGGAGCTGCTCATTCATGGCATGTAACCCTCTGCAGGGTGATGAGGTTTGTGACCAGCTTTCTCATTACCCGCCTGAGCAGGGGTCAAGCTGTTGGCAAATGGCCACATTTCTTCCAAAAGATGAGGATGAACAGATAATGGTGAACATGTTGCTTTATCAATCCCACACTGATTATTTTAATGACCATGGGCCCTTCTGGGTACCTCACAGGGGGTACAGAACATCACAGATATGGCAGGAGCCCGGCAGCTGACTAAAAATGGTCCTGGGGGGACCCACTTATTCATGGATAGATGTACAAGCTAACAACAGACACCCCATCATCCTTACTGCCATCACAAGTTGTAACTATGAGGACTCAAGGTAAACCCCTGCAGTATTCAGCCACAATTCCCAGTCAATAGGAACTGTCCCGATTAAACTGAGAGTGCAGCTGACTGAGTATTTGAAACTCCACTCAAAAGTAAATATTGACATGGTTTAAAGGGATTAACCTAGATGACTGGATCCTTGTTAAAATCTTTCTGAGATAAAAAAGAACCTTTTACAAAGTCTTCTCAGTGTTATTTCCTGTGATAAATTGATAAAAGAGGGAAACTTGCTCTAAAACCATATGAAAATCTCATGTTCTTAAATACTTATCTTTAAATTATTACTCTGAAAATATTAGCTGTCATAAAACCACATATCAAGTACCTCTGTGTGTGATTTATTAATGGACAGTAGATGACGCTGGGGAGGGACTCTTTGTTAGGGACTGTAGTGATAGGACAAGGGGTAATGGGTTAAAACTTAAACAGGGGAAGTTTAGATTGGATATAAGGAGGAAATTCTTTCCTGTTAGGGTGGTGAGGCACTGGAATAGGTTGCCCAGGGAGGTTGTGAATGCTCCATCCCTGGCAGTGTTCAAGGCCAGGTTGGACGAGGCCTTGGGTGATATCGTTTAGAGCGAGGTGTCCCTGCCCATGGCAGGGGGGGTGGAACTTGATGATCTTAAGGTCCTTTCCAACCCTAACTATTCTATGATTCTATGATGTCACATTGGCAGCAAAGAGGTAAATAGATTAAATTTCACAAATCCATATTTTTTAGTGTTGGCAACATGAAGTTGTCTGTCCTGATTTTTACTTGCTTAGCTACCTTCATTCCTGCTAAGTGCGGATTATGCATTTTGCTTCTCTGCATCAGTCATCCCATTGTACAACGGGAACAAAACCTGTAACATCAGCCACAGAAGAGTTTTAGAGGGAGGGATGGAGGGGTGAGTGGGATGGATGGACAGACGGACAGATGGATGCATGAGGGCCTGGCTGCATGTTCCCACTCTCCAGTGGAAAGACCAAGTTGCCACCCCAGAGCCCATGACTCAGCCAAAACCAGCGGGTGGCTCTTCCCTGGCTGTGTGGTGGGATAGCCCCCATGGCAGCTTATCTCCCCATGCTTATCTCCCACTGGAGCTGGAGCCTGCTATTTCCCTATGGCCATCTGCACATGACAGCAGTATCAGCTTTGCCTGTTATACAATAGCCATAGCTGGGAAGAGTGTCCCTCCCACTGCCTCACCACGCAGACAGGCAGGCAGAGCCAGGGCGAAGCCAGCCTGGCCAGCTTCAGATGCATATGCAACAAACCGCAGCACGCTCTGGCTGCTGGGGCTGGGGAAGAAGCCTGGGCTGTCAAAGAAAGTGGAGATAATAATAGATATATATCGATATTATGAAAGTCTTTGAAATCAAAACAACCTCAAAAGAAGCTCCCAGTTCTCTCTCTGCAAAAATCCTGGAATTAAATCTTTGGCTTAGTAAACAGATTCTTTTAGCAAAGCAAATTTAAAAATGCCACAGTGATGAACAATGTAATAAAAAAAGCCATCATATTATTCTTGAATGAGATTTAATAAAAATCAAATAAAAGCAATTATCTGAATTTTCAAAAGGATCACCTCTTCCTTCCCTGAGGTACGGAAGAGAATGAATTCAGGAAATCATTAGAATCAGAAACTGGCACTGCACAACAGAGCCACTGTTTGCTGTACAAAGACAAACAGAAATCTCCTCCCAGACTAACAGGCTCCTTGCTAAAGCTGTTGGAGTGGAAATTCCACCTATAGGTGAAGAAGGGTAATTAAAGAGGCACAAGAATTTCTTTGTAGTAGGGCTGGCTTTTCTACTCCAGAGCAGCCTCTGGCTTTTCAGGTATTCGTATTCTTCTTTATTCATACAGAAAGAAATTGGACTTATCACAATAATCAGAGCTGCCCACAGACCTCAGTACGCAGGTACGCGCAGGTACATGTGAATTAACAGCCATTAACACATAGCACGTAGCACTTTGTGCTCTCACTAACTCCTGTGTAAATCCAGAGGGCCCGATTTATCATTTCCTTCACCTCCTGCAGCTGTTTAGGTTGATGGAGGGCATACACATTTCAGCTGAAAAATGCACTCCAAGTGAAATCCAAATCTTCTGTGAGAACGTGTTGATTTCAATGACATTTTCAAAGGCAGAGAGCAGAAATGCATTATTTCAACACTTTCATTCATTTTGATAAGAGGAAACCTTTTCATGCTGACTCATTTCAATTGCTTTTGTTTCCAGTGTTACAGTATACTAAGTATTGCAATATTAATAATTCTGTTTAATATTTTGATGACAGCATGGTTTTTCAATTTTTTGCAAGAAATCTTCAATGTGCGACGTTTATTTTTCTTCAGATTCTGAATTAAAGCACATTCTGAAGTATAAGTCTTACTGTCAAACTAAAACGTATAGCTAGATTAGGCAGTCAGACTCAGAGCAACTCCACTGACTTCAGAGGAATAGCTTTATTTTGCAGCATTGCTCCAGAAGAGCAGAAGTATGTCCTGTGTGTTAACAAGCATTTGTGGATGGGAATAGACTATATAAATGGGCATATCTTACTCATTTAACTGATATTAATAAATGCTCTGGCCTCTGCAGAGGGAAGGCTGAATTTGAATGCCACATTTTCACTGTGACTGTCTCATGGCTTTACTGTACTCTTGGCCAAATCATTTAAGGCTTGATTCAGCCTTGCAGACCTTGGTCCTTATGTATCTCAAATAATACAATCACTTTTTCTATTGGCCTGAATCTTGCTTTGAAGTCAAACTCTCCATGGCTGATCTTTGGCAGCCCAGCAATTAGCAGAGTGGACACTGATTTTAAACATACCAACAAGTTTTACTGATCCCAGTCAAAACAATTTAAAAAGAAAGCATAACAGTGACCCAAAGAGGCAGACAGAGAGAAAAGAGCCTCTGATCCTGATCTTGCACAAATCGTATGTAATTTGTGCCTCAAGGAAGCTGTTGGACTGTGCAAGTTTCCCTGTTGAGCATTTTGTAGAATTTGGGCCTTAACTTCATGCCATGAAAGCGGAGAAAAACACTGAAATGGAGAGAGGTTTCATTCTCCTCCCATTGATGCCCTGTGGGATTCACTGTTCAGCTTCCCTGAAAAGAAAGCAACAGCCTTCTTATTACATATGTTTTATAATACTTGGAATATAAATACTATTGGGCCAGATGATCAGATTTTTTGGCATACATTTTCCCCAGAGAAATAGCTGAGTTCTTCAGAAGTCTCAACAGCAAAAAGACTGAGAAATGCAGGCTCTTCAAATTAAAACAGGAAAAATAATCTCACTACAAGTGTCTAAATATTACATGAATTATATGAGTTCAGCTCTGGCAAGCTGTGTCTTCCACGTACCTATAAAATAATAAAAGGATTGTTCATATATTTGAAAAGATCAGGGTCACTTCCCTCCACCCTTTCCTTTCTTAGGCTAAGAGCTGGGGTTTCATCACTGTTTTTCTTTTTTACCATTTGAGAAGCCAGTTGTTCTGCTTGTCTCTTCCCCACACTGTGAAGTTTCCCCCCTTCAGTCCCCAAGGGCTGATTCTAAAATACCATGCAAGAAGGCAACACTGAGGAGAGGATGAGATGCATTAGCACAAATTGCCCATAACCGGACTTCTCTCACCTGTGAAAATAATAGAGCAGTACAGGCAGCATGAGCGTTCATACTTTGCCCTCACTAAGATTTCTTCTAGCAAAGGTGCCTTGTGATTTCAGGACTTTGCTGAGGGTACCTTGTACTCCACTGATCTAATCTTCAAGTCCTACCAAGCCAGTGCAGGTTACCCAGAGAGGTTGTGAAGTCTCCTTCCCTGGAGATGTTCAAGAATACCCCTTGCTCTGCTTTTGGACAGAATCCTGAGTAATGTAGTCTATGTGACCCTGCTTGAGCAGGGAGGTTGAACCAGATGGCCTCTGGTTCCTTCCAGAGGACTTGGTCCCTTCCAACCTCAACCATTCTGTGATTCTGTGATAATGTTGGAGGTGTCACTGATAACCTCTGCACTCCCCATTGCATGAGATTATGCAGTCTGAACAGAAATAATTTAGGTGCTTCCATCTAAAAGTTTTATTCAGTGTATAAACAAAACCCGATAGTGGTAGCCATACAGCATATGCTGTACATGCTTCCAGATGGGATTGGGGAAATTCCAGGTTTTTAAAGGTAAAGTGTATGTAGTAATACAAGGTCTTAAAGCCATTTCTATATATTGGGACTATTTCGGCCCCTACTGATCAGATACAGTCTAACTAACCACTGCATGCCAGCTGCCAAAGGAAAGAAATTTTTCAGAAAGGAAAATGTGGAAAAGTAGCATTCGTAAAAAGAATTTCATCAAAAGTCAGGAAGACACTAGCTACTGCATGAGCCTCTGTTTGAAATAAAACACAAAAAATGTAGAATCTTTAACAATAACAGGAAATGGCTGCTGTTTCAGCATGTACACTAGAAAAAAGTGTATGCAGAGAGATTAAATAAAATAAAATCTCACAGCTAAAGAAATGGCTTAAATCATTACTTTTCTGCTTTTACTTTTTCAAGGGCAAGGGAAAGTGGAGCAAGTGTAGTTCTGCCTGGAACAATAGCACTATTATTCTTTAAAAGAACAAACACAGCAAACAAACAGGTGTTGGTAGGCACCCTTTGTAATCCTGTACTGTGATACATAACCTAGGAAATACCTGCCCAGCTTTGGCTCACACTAGGTATGGATTTACAGGGCTGCGCCTGCACTGCAAAGGAAAGCTCCAAAGGCAGTTTGTAGCAGGTTAGTAAGGATGACACGCTCAGGTGGTTTACGTTCCATTTAAATGATGATGACTCAACATGGGGATTTAAAATATGCAGACACTGTTGCCGACTTGTTGGAACAAGGCACTTAACAATGCAGTTTCCCCATCAGGAACAGGTTCAGGAGCAGGTTCTGGTCACAAATCTGCTATTGATTTTTGAGTAAATCATGATGCTTAGTCTTGCAAGAATATCTTCTGTTGCTGGGTGTTTGGGTTGCAAATACCCAGTAATGGACACCTCCACCGCAAGCAGGCTCAAAGCAGCCACAGTTCATATAGTCCAACAGCCCCTACTGAATAACCTGCTGTGTCAGCATTTCTTGTGCAAGAATCTCAGAGCAACCAGTTCATTTCACAACCACAACCTATGAAGTTCATTGATATGCATACGTTTGTATTTACTAAGATCTACTTGTATTTAACATAATTTATTCATATTTTTCATGCCAGCCAAAAGAATAGCACAGATGTTTAATTTCTAAATAAACTGTTTGCTGACTGCAGATATTTTCATGTCCAAGGTATCTATATGAGACACTGTGGACGTGACATCCAACCAAGGTAACAGCGAAACTCTTCTTGCTAAGGAATGTGAATGTCAGCTTTCCCTGCAAACTGCTTTTGCTAATCTGATTAACAAACACTGTTTTCATAAATTAAACACTGACCAGAGGTATGCTTCACAAACAAATTTATTTTTTTCCTTGTGCCTTGTAAATCTTCCCCAAATGGAGGTATTGGGTTTTTCCTGCCTATACACGCAGAACATGGAAGAGCATCAGGTCCAAGGGACCTTACTGGATTGCAGACTTACTCAGCTTGGGTACTGCTGATGTTGGAAGCAAGTGTTTATCATACAAGTTGCCGCTAGACATAAACATCCGAAAGACCTCTGAGTCCTGCATTAACACTAGTTAAAGCTTTAACTTAGTCTCACAATGCTGCTGTGCAACAAAGACAAGCTGAAATAAATTCCCTACAGACACACAGAACATGTGCTCCAGCTGTAACCCAACCTGCCCGCTTTCTATTCATGCCCACAAACCCCAAATTCTATGGTTTTAGACATCCACCATCCATTATCTAAAGAACAGATGAATTTACTGAAAAATTAAAGGAAATTAATACAACAGATCACTGGTTTAGCAATTTCTTTTATCAGAAAGACTGCATTTCTGTGAAATCCTCTGTAGTCCCACAAGATTCTCAATTAACCTGTTACTGCAAATTGAACATTTAAAAATGACACCTTATCATCTTTAATCCTCATCAAACAAGAGAATGAGAATTCCTAATAACACAGGAAATAAAAACTTTGAGAATATGTCTGTTGTTACAAATAAAGTAGAAAATAGTCTGTCACAGACAGCTTTGAAGGGCACCAATTAAAAGCTGGTTTTAAAACAAATTTGTACTAAATTGGATCAATTTTTATCACGTAGCTTTAAAATTGAGTGTTTTCAAAACCACACTTTAAAAAAAAAGGCACCTGAATCACATGAAGCTTGTTTAGAGCATCAGGAAAACAACACTATTTCACATCAACTGTAGTTCTAGTAATTTCTTTCCCTTGTATTTTAAATAAATGCAGAAATATTTATTAGTCCTGTCTCAGAAGGAGGGGTTGTTTGTTTTAGATTTGGTTTTGTTTGATTTGATTTTTCAGACAGAAAACAATTGGCAGATGGCACACTCAAAAATACATTTTAAAAGCAACAAAAGAAAAATTGAGTTTCTGACAACTCCTCCAAGCCGAAGAAGTATTAAAGAGAGGACTAATTATTGTCCCAGCTGTGGCTGAATAGCCAATTTGAAACAGCTGTACTAAAAGTCTGCCTGAAATCAGCAGCTGGGTATACTGCATGGAGCCTTAGGGAAGGGTTTGGAGGCTAATAGTGTAACCCTATGGCTATATGGAGGTTACAGGATATGGGTTTTTGTCTTCTGATACTCCAGAGTGTCCTACCTTTAGTATGAAGTGTGACGTCATGCTGGGATGCAGCAAAGGTAGCTGCTATGAACACAGAGCTTTTTGACCTATGTTTATAGGGTTAGGTTTGTAAAAGTAACAATGTGTGGTTATGAGCCCTATAAATCCCTTCAAAGCTTTTGTGGCAAATCCTGTGAAAGCTTTCTTTGGTGTCTTGGTTTAAGCTGTGAGGTCTTGGTAGCTTAAAACTCTTGTGTTGGTTATCTGTTGAGGTGTCCAAGAGTGAAGATGGGTAGCTGTGTATGATCAAGCGGGACTGTAGCTGTGCCATGAGGGCCAACAAGCACACCTAAAGTCAAATAGATGGTAGTAATATAAAGAATGTTTCTGCATTAACTACAAGCCAGGTTGATGCTTTTCAAGTGGTTTAGGTCTCATGAATGTAAATGCTTTTCAGTGACTAGAAAAACTAGTACTTGACTTAAGTGATTAAGTTCTCAAGCAATGTATTTTGAAATGGAAAGCTTTTCAGTAGGAAATACTTAGTAGTGCTCTGAATTCATAGTACCTTATTTTATGTTGCTGTGCTTCTTGAACAGCCCCTTGTGCTCCTGGCATAAGGATAATAGGCTTGTTCAAGGGAGCTGCTCAGGTTTGCTGTTGGAGGTGATTAAAAACAGCCAAACAGTTGGACTATGTTGTCCCTATTTGCTGTCTTGGTACAAGGAGATGTACACTGAGTGTTTCTAAAGCTGCCTTTCCTTCATATGCCTGAAGTCATTAAGAAGCTGTTAATTCCCCAGGACCCTAAAGCCCCATGGAGCACAGCAGCAAGAGCTCTGGTGAGCAGCTGTCCTGTGGCACGTTCAGCCTTGGGCTGCAGCATGGGGCAGCACGGAGGAATGGGCAGCTCCTGCCTGGTGCTGGGGAAGTGCTTGCAGGGAGGCCTGGGTGCTCCTCACAGGAAACCTGCAAGTTCCTCTCTTAAGATTTGAGGGTGGGGGGAATGGCTGAAGTCTAAGGGGAGGGTAGAAAAGAGGCCAAAAAAAGCCAAGACAAAAGCAACTTGAGCCTGCAGCATACGACTCCTGCATTAAGGCAGCACACCGTGCTGGGAGATCGATCCAAATCCAAGCACTGCTGGGATATTGCCACTGACATATTCAGTGGAGTGTGATAAGGCCTCTGGGAGAGGGCGAAAACTGGTAATATTAGCAGACGATCACTACAACAGCAAAAAGAGATAACAAATTCATTTCTCCTCCTGTCTTTCACTGGCTAAATGGGAAAAGCTGACACATTAGGCGAAGAAAGTGGGGAAAATACTTGATCTTCAGTTTTAATGTACCATGTCAAGTTCTGTGTTTTGGGTGTTCCTAGATATGGTTTGTTGGGTTTTTTTTAAGTCTGGTAAGAGATTCAGAAGCTGTGCCCAGGCATGGCAGCCTGTGTTTGATGATGTGGTGTCCTCTATTTACTTATTTATGCAAAAATCCCTGTATTTTATTTTAAAAGCATGTTCTCCTTAGCCGCCTCCTCCTCCCCTTTCCCACTGCGTTACATGACTGACACTTTTGCCATGACAAATCCATGAGTGTCTTAAAAATTTACCATGAAAACCCTGGAGCTTTAATTATTGTACATTTACATAATTAGTGCAAATACATGCAATTACCATGTGTACCTACACAATTACCAGCTACAATGATGTACTAACAATCCTTATTAAACTTTAGTGGGGGAGGGATGAATTGATTGTATGCATAAGCAACATCTGTAGTTTTGTCTTTCTTGCACTTATTTGAAATAGCCCTGAGTGTTTGGGGATGGGGGAGCTAGCATGCTGAAAGCAGTGACCTACTAAAAGTAGGTCAATAGCTGTCCAAATTAGAGTTCCAGTAAGATGAAAATACAAGATAGATATTCCCAGCCATGTTTCCAGGATGTAGTAGCTTCTGCAGTTAGTGCAATACAGTCAATTCTTGATTACCCATGGGTTAATCATCAAACTTGTGAGGTAACTGTGCTGCATCAGTATCTACATCCTCTATCATGTCTGTAGTTCAGCTGAACAGAAGTCCCAAATTCCTATCACATCTGCACTCCTCCTTCAGTTACAAGTGTCTGCACGACTGGAGTCTTCATGACATGGCCTTTAGCTGCGATGTCTAACTGAATGTCTACTACTGGGGAAAACCAAGTGTTTCCAAATTACTATATTATTTATTTTAATTAGTCTTTGAAGATTGGGGGGGGAGGGAGTATAAGGGGGAGAAGTTTCAGCTCATGAACGCTCTCACTTGCAAAACATATGCTTCCTTTCTTTTAGAAAGTATTACAATTAAAAATCCCAAGCATTAGGAAGCCTGCTAATTCAGTAGTTCTTCAGACTCTTCTGTTCTCTAGGAATTTCAGTGGCCTTCTACTTCTCTTGGCTCGCAGAAGGTAAAATACAACAAATGGCGCATTAGGGACCGCACCTCTTCCTGTTGTCTTCAGTTTTGCACTTATTCTCCTATTCAGCTGTAAGGAATTTGTTGCCTGTGGTACTTTTGCAAGACAGCCTTATTACAAAATTCGTCACTGCTCCCTCTACCCAATGTAGTCCCCTAGAATAGGAAGGAAAATTGTCTGATGCTTTTTGTTTGTTTTCTTTCCTACACTTCACAGACCACAGTTCAAGCATCTTGCACATATGCATGTGTAGAGCCGCACAGAAGAGCCTGAGTTTTGTTTTGTTTTTTACTTCTTAGAGAGTAGGAAACCATACTGTTAAAGCAGTTAAAAATTGGGAGGCTAATTGTTGCTGCTAAATGCAATAAAGAAATACTTTGGGCTCTCAGGCATATTTTATGACCAATATGGCAATTACTGAGTAAATTCCAATGCCCCAGAATGTCTATTTATGTAAACAACTTATGCTTATTTATTCATATTTTATGATTTTTTATTATTATTTTTCCAAAATTATATTAGCCATCCCATGTGGTACAAAATACAGTTGGTTAGGAAAAAGTAAAAAATGCTAAATAGGAGAACCTATTGAGAATCTAGTCCTAAGTGTGTTTAAGGCTACATTTTATTTAGCGTGATTAGCTGTGCCACAAATGTTCTGGCAAGGTCTATTTGATACGAAGCAGTCCTCACTGTCCCTTCAGTAACATCTTATTTTACTCTTGGTTGGTCTCCTTTCGCACTGCCAAGCTGGCTAATTTACACTAAAACCTCTCCCACAAATTCAGACGAGAATTCAAACTAGAGTTCTCTACTTGGTGCTGGTGTTATTTGTCATCTCTGTCTCCTGACTGGGTTAGATAAAAGCCGAAGACAAGGAAAGAAACAGGAAGAGGATTTGAACTTCGACATTCATGTTCTACACATGGCTGCATTTGTTGTTCTTTAAATCTCATTACCTTTCTCCATTAAAGATCATTGAGGCTAAAAGAAGACCTGCTTATTGTCAAAATCTGGCATTAGGTAGACAAGTGATAGAAAGAGTAGTATCTACCATCTATGAAACAGGAGTCCACACCATGGACATCCCCACTAATATACCAAGTGAAATGCTTTCAAGGTAGTCGTATGCATGTCTGGTTTTGGATAAGGTGACTCAATTGCATTATTTGGAAGAGATTAAAATAAGGTCCTGACTTTATGGTCATTCAAAATCCTTGGGTTTTTTGTAAGAGCATGAGGTTGCACACAGCACTCTAGCCATCTTCCAGCTTTGCTAATTATATTTTGCAAGAATACATTCCCCCTGAGTTTAAACTTGGGTAAGGTTTTGTTTTCTTTTTCACTTTTCCTCCTGAAACTGTATGGTATAGCTAGAAACAAGTTTAATAACAACGGAAGTGGCTAAAGTCCCTATCTACAAATCTCAGTTGCAAACTTTGGAAGTTATTTGCTTTATGGGCAAGGTTTGCACAAGTCAAGTGACTTCACCCCGACCAAATTTTGATATGAAAGTTCTTAAAGTTGAGACATACTCGGTTCTAGAATTTGGATTTTGGTTTGGCTCTGACAGGGTAGTGCCTTTATCCTCTTCAGAAGGAAAGACTATATGCACTGGGGTGACTAATGTTTATGTCCCCATAAAAGTATACTCTTGGAACTGTATAAATAGCATGCTTACAATGCTGCATTTCCTCAGCTCGCATATGTTAAGTCCCTTTTTGGTATGTTACAAGCACATGGCATGCCTTCTCTTCCTATCCTTTTGGCTCTTTGTTTCTGTATTTAAGCTGTATCCTTGAATCTTGAAGGCACACATCCTGGATTTCAGTGCTTTCTTCCTATATCATATGTTTAAAGACTTCATTCTTTTTGCCAAGCTAAGCAAACTGCCTTGCATAATCCAGCATGGAGTGCACGTGAAGGCTGAGTACAATGTTGTTAACTACAGCTCTAATCTTTCTCAGAGTATAGGCTATACTTAACTGAGCCATGGCTGCAAGGCTGTCCAGTAGTTGCACAAAGGTCATAGTGACTTGGGTCTTGTGTTTGCAAGACCAGACACCTGGTGAGCGTCTGTGTTATCATACTGTGGCACCCCAAAGAGGCCCTGGAAGAGCTTCAGACTTCTGAGTACATGGAACTGTTTGCAGAAGACTGGCATAAGTAGCAGCTTGGTTCAGAAAGACTGACTGTAAAAGGAGGTGTGAGTGTTAAATCCCCATAAAAGATGTGTTTCTTTAGTGACAGAAAAAAATGTCATGATGATACTCCTTTCCTTCCCTGTTGCACTGAGCCTCCTCTGAAGGAATCCAGTCCCTCATTTTAGTCACAAATGACTATGTGACATAGGCAGTAGAGGTTGAGGGGGACCAAAGAGGAATCGAATTTAAGACAATATGTGAATGTTTTCAAGCCTCAAAAGAAAAAGCGAAGGGGAGAAAAAAAAAAAAAACCAACCCAAATCACCAGCCACTTCTGTCTTAACATCTCGTAATTGTTTTCAGTTTGTTTTTCTCAGTAAAATTGTTAACTTTTTCCTCTAGGACTCCAGTTGCATAACTGCAGATCTCCTTAATGTTTTTGCACAGCAATTTCATCTCTAATTTAAGAATCCAAATAAACCCTAGTGTGGTGGTTTTTTTTCCCATACTATTAAGTAAAAGATAAAAATGGACATAGTTGTCAATAAACTGTACCAGTTTCTCACTGTGCATAGCAAAATGTATACAGCCTGACTGCAGCCTCACTTAAACTTAGTCTCACTTTCAAAGTGGTGTAATTTAACTGCATCCAGTAGTATTACTGCTGGCATCCTAAGCTGTAGTTGGAAAAAGACTTGTTCTCCTTCATTTTGAAGCATTATTAGCTAATCTTCAGCATAACTATTGATGTGAGCAAGCATTTGTATGAGATAAGCCCATGGGTTATGACAGAAGAGTAGATCAGAGGTCTGTATTGATGGATGAACAGTTCCATGAGGGCTCAAAGACTTCAGAACATGGGTTATTTGGGGAGCACCAGGTGTGCTGGTGTCATGCATGTGACTGTGACATGACTATTGCAAAGCTACAAGAAAAGCAATGCTGATGTCAAACTCTACCATGAAATCAGCTCCGCTCATAAGCAGTCTTTTGTGCATATTGTACACCTGCAGTCTGTGTTGTGCTTACTTGAGTTATTTTCTTATTTTCTAATGGGTATAGCACCCAATAGCTCAGCGTGGACTTGGTGCTGTAAGTGCTTACTCCCTTTAGTCTCTGTGGTCTGCACTAAACACTATGCTGCAAAAAGCTGCACTGATAGCAGTTACCTGATAAAACTTGTATACAAGTAACCTGGATATGTCTAGACACGGTGTCTACATGCATCTCAATCAATTCCGTTTTCATTACAGTACAGCATGAATTATGATAGCAGTAAAACCTGATTTGAACTACAGCTGAAGAGGGTTAGGGGGAGGTGATATTCTAGTTTAACATACAATCCTCTGGAGAAAAGAGTTCAGATCTGCCTTAGGTTATATAACAGAAATGAGGTTAGCAGATTTGGTCTAATCCCTTGTGGACAGGCCCACCACAGAGCATGGAATAATGTGGATAACTGTCTGTCTGCCTGCTCACTGATGGCTTTGCTACTGCAGCGGCACAACACTGTTAAGCCAGGATCGGAGATCATGCACTGAAGCTTGTACAACTTCTGTTTTAAGGCTAGTTACAATTCTTCTTCCCCTAACTGTCAAGTGCGCTTATTTGCAAAAAGCAGCCTGGTCTCTTAAAACAAACAAAAAGGGCCTAATGCTTTATCCTGTTGCAAACACTGCTTTTGCTTTGCTCTGATATTGCAAGAGAGTTGTAAAATCAGGCTGATCAGCCTAACTGGGTACTTTCTTTCAGGGGTGCTCCTGGGACAACACCGAATAACCTGAGCAAGCCCTGTCATATATTGAGGCTCCTGACCCCCTTTTTTCCAGTCCAAGTGGCCAGTCCACCTTTTATGCCCCAGCAGGCAGTGACCTGGAACAGCTGTAAAAGTGCTTTGTTCCTTGTCATGGATTAGCCCAGTCCCTGGCTGAAAGCAAGCACATCAACATGGGTTAGAGGCAGCTTTCTAATTCCATTAATCATATCAGCACAGGTCAGAGAAAACTAAGGCCCTCCTAATATTCAGGCAGTTAGATTTAATTTATATATATATATATATACACATACATACATACACACATTATAGGTAAACTGACTGCTGCTTTTGGGCCAAAACCTAGCGGGTGACCGATGCAGCTTGTGGAGGAAGTAGGGAATGTCTCCTGTGACTGAGAACACAAAGGGCTCTGTGGGCAGGTGTAGCAGTTAGAATCTGGCTATGACACCCATTAACACCTGCTGTCACTGTAAGTGCTGTCTGGTCTCTCACAACTGCAAGTGGCCGAAAGCTGTTGCAGTCACACGTCCCCTGTAGACAGCTATTGCCTCCAGCCCCTTCGGTGCCTACGAACACTGTGAAGTAGAGCCCCATTCAGTGGAGGCAGGCTCAGAGATTACAGTGACACCCGCTACATCACTATAAACATATTTTCTTCAAGACCCTTATTTTCATAGCTGTGTACTTATCAAGCAACTTAGTTTCTGAAAGCTGAGAGGGTGGTGCAGCTGGTAAATCCTGCACAATGTGGTGATGTGGAATGTGTTCTGCAGAAAAGCTACAAAAGCCTTGCAAAAGTAAATGTGTTATTACCAATCCGTGCTCTGCCTGGATGACATCAGTGGAAGTTATGCTTAAATACAGTGGACAGGCTGTGCCCTTGTAACTGCTTTGCTGCACAGATACGTTTAATTTTCCAATCCTGTATTTCTGTAAGACCGGTTGAATCCATGAAATGTAAAACCTATTGCTTGACTTTGCCTGCGTCCAGGAAGGAAGTTTTGACACTTGGCTAAACTGTTTCCTTGGGAAGTGAAAGGGGGAAAACTAATTGCAAATTAATTGCTATTAAAATATGATGCAATGTCATCTATGTGATTGTCAGGAAATAGCTATATTGCTACAGTGCCACCGTTGGTTGCTTATAAGGCTGCGTTTATTCAGCGCCTGTTTTAATAATGGATATCAAAAGCTGCTCCGGAGTGGAATGACTTATGGGCTGCATTGACTAAACAGTATCCACTGATTAAATCTGTGGACTGCGGGTTAAAATCATTGGGGCTCGTGTGGCTCTCAAGGGACGGCAGCGCACAGGAGAAAGGAAGAGGAGAAGGGGTCACTGCTGGGAAACCTGACGGTGGCATCTTGGCCAAACTCTTGGCTGAAAGCCCTTGCGCCCTCTCCTCTGGGGAAGCGCTGTTCCGTAATTACGCAGCGCCTGAGGGCCCGGAACTTTGAAAGCCGCTCTAAGTGACGGGCAGCGGGGCTCGTATGTGCGACACCGGGGAACGGGGCCTGCGGTTCCCCCACCTGCCCCGGGGCCTTAGGCCGCGTCGCCACGACTACCGCCCGCTCCGCTCCCCGCGCCCCTCATGACGGCCGCGGCCCACCAGGCCCCCTGGGGGCGGAGGGGTCGGACCGGCGGAGGCCAAGAGCTTCATTCAGCCTGGGCGGCCGCCGCGTCCCCCGGGCAGCTGAGGGGAGTGATTACAGCGGTGCCGGGCAAGGCGCAGCGCGGGAGGGAGGGAGCCGCGTCACGGCGAAGCGGAACCGCTCCCAGCCAGGGCGGGCGGGTGGCCAGCGTGCCGAGGGGCCAGCCGGAGCGGCGGGGGACGGACACCCGAGCGCTCACAACGTGCCGGCACCGGTGCCCCCGGTAGCGCCCCGTGGGGCGGCCCTGCGCCTTTAAGGGGCGCCGGTCTTGCGCGGGGCGGGCTGGCTGGCAGCAGCATTGTTCCCTGACGTCACTGGCAGCCTGTGCGGCGGCGGCTGCTCTCAAACTTGTCTTTGTTATTCGGCGCTCCCCGGCTGACACCGCGGCCGCACGCAAAACGCGGAGCCGGACCCACGCCGGACCGGAGGGACGCGCCGGCTGCCAGCTCCTGCCGGGGTCGGGGGGAAAGGGGGGCGCTGCCCCCCCGCAGCTCCTGGCCGTCCGCGGCTCCCCTCCACAGCCGCACGGCGGTACCGGGCGGGTGTTGTGCCGCAGCGCTCGGGGCGGCGGAGGGGCGCAGTGTCCGCGGGGTACTCCCGGTATCCACCGAGGCGGGCGGGCGGCAGGAGAGGGGAGAGCGACAGTAATTGGGGTTTTGGGGTGGTGTAGGGTTTTTTCCTCCTTTTTGTTTTCTTCTGGTGAAGCCACGAAGGCGCAAACGAGTGGGGCGGAGGGCCAGGGGCGGCGACGCTGTCCTCGGGGGGGCCGAGGCAGCGGGCGGTGCAGCCCCGCTTGCCCCTTCCATCCCCGCTGCTGAGCCGCCCCATGCAAATCAGTACGTAAATGAGCGAGCGGCAGCCGTCGGAGGGAAAGGAGGGGGGGAGCCCCGCGGGGTTACCGGCGTGGAGAGCGGCGTGAACGTGCGATTCCGACTGCACGCGTTGTTATAAAAAATAATAATTAAACACCCCCCCCACCCCCGAGTGATCCGACACCCCTTTAAAGTCCAGATCGTTCTCCTCCTCTTCCAACAAGACGAATGTGACCAGCTGAGAGATGCACTGTGCTGTTTAAATTGCTTATCTTAATTGCATAATCTAACAAGCCCCGTTGGAGCAGGGATGAATATATTAGGCTTATTAACAACTCATCATAAAATATTGATTGTCCTGGAAGTGTTTTATCAAGGGGAAGAGAAGTCGAGGGAGATGTTTTTTAGCAGATCGGTGCTCGTCAGACAAGGACGGTTCCTTCTTATTTTCCTCTCTGGAAATCGGGCTGGATTTCCTGAGGAGGAGACGGGGGAACCCAATCCCAACCAAACCGGCCTATTGTTAGAGCCGCGGGACGCGCTCAGGGCGACTGGGGGAGGGTGGGTGGGGAGATAGGGCCAAACACCCCCCCCCCCGGGCCGCTCCGCCCCGCCGGGCACCGCCGCCCGGCTTCCCCGGCAGAGCCCTGCTGGCGGGCGGGGACCCCCGGGAGAGCCCCGCGCCTACCTGGGTGGCGGGAGCTCCGGGCTCTGAAAAAGCAGCGGCCCGGAGGGACGGTGGCGGCAATAAAGGGGGGGATTGGGGGGGGAGGGAAGAGAGAGAAGAGGGGTGGCTGAAGTGAGATACCCCGCTGCTCCCTCCGGGTATCTCGGCGTTCCCGTGTCATCCCCCTGCCCAACCGGTAGTTCCTTCCATCCCCGTAAAAAATCTCCCGTGAAGGCGATGGAGACGGAGGCATTGCACGCTTGAGAGCACATCGGATCCAGGGTGGCTTTCCCCTGTTTAATAATACAAAAAAACAGAAGGGAGAATAGGTATTCTCCTGCTTTCGGTTTCCAGAGTGGAAGGGTTTCCGAGTGCCTGGTGTTCAGGAAGACTAAACCGAGGTTCCCCGCCTTAAAATAGACTGTAAGACAATATTTGTATTTTAACTCGTATCTAAGATTTTTAACTTTGTTTAAATTGGGGGATGGGGGGGAGGATGGGGTGGAGGGAAGAGGGAAAGGGAGAGGGCGAAAAGAAGAACATCCCTGTAGGAGGCAGCTCCCTTTCAGATAGGAATCTGGGACAGATTTTGCCAGCAGCCACAAAGCATGGCCCTTTGGTAATAGAATAGCCAATGTAATTTGACACTTCAACTTGCTGTGCTCTCTGCTAGTTGATTCACTTACTCACCCACTAACATTGAGCTCCTTTTCACTGTCTGTGGGCAAGGGGAAAAAGGGGGGGGGGAGAAAGGAAAAAGAAAGCGGGGGGGGGGGGAGAAGGAAGAAAGGGGGAATAAACAAAATCATATATTTAAAAATACCCGAGTAGAGCTGCAAATCAGTCGGGGAGAGAGGATTTTGCCTGCCTTCTTCCTTATTATTTTGCTGCTACAAGGCTGCTTTGCAATCTGTAGGTAAGTTTCGCGTCTATTTGCGCTCCCTGCTCGCACCTCCCCGTTCGCGGCCGGGCAGGGGTTGCGTCTCGGCGGAGCAGAAACAATGGAGCGGCCACGCTGGGGAAATAGGTGTACAGTGGAGAGGAAAAAAAAAAAAAAGAAAAGAAAATACGTATTTATTCTGCGAGGGGAGAAAATGTGCGGAGACTTCTTAAAGGGGCAGGCTGTCCCCGCCGAGGGAGCGGGGCGAGAGCGGGCGGCGAGCCGCGGAGCCGGGCCCGGCGGCGGGGAGGCGGCTCTACCCGGGAAATGCCCTTCCCGGCCGGCCGCGGGGCCTCGGGGGGACCCGGCCCGGCTGTAACTTGTGGCACCGCGACGCGAGGCGAGGCGGGCGGGAGTCGGAGCCACGCAAAAACAAAGGGGCTGTGGGGGCCGGGGCGGCGGCTGCCCCCGGCCGGGCAGGCGCTCTCGGGGCGGGCTGGAGACCCGCGCCGGGGCCGGTGCTGCGGCCGCGGCTCGGGGCGTGCGTGTCCGGCTGCGCGTGTGGGGTTTGGGAGACGCGTGGGGGAGCTTGCGCCTGTGTTCCGGGCTGCGGGAAGCTTGCCTCGGTGTAAATTCCTTGTGTCTGGGTTTGGAGAGCCAGTTGGGACCAGGGCCTCTCTCGCCAGGCAGGAGGAAGGAGCAGCCCCCCTCCTTCCCTTCTTCCCTCCCTCCCCCGGTGCATCTGTCCAGGAAGCCGTCGGGGCGGAGGGGAGGGGGCGCGGGGGCAGAGGGCCAGGGGGGGCCCGGCCCCAGCCCGGCCGCTGCTCGCCACCCGCTCGCCTGCCTGCCTGCCTTTGTGCGAGGGGAGAGGGGAAGCGGTTCCAGGGGCGGCTGGCGGAGCTGCTCGCGGGGAGAGGGGGAATGGCAGTCAGTTAAAAGACACTTCAGGAATGTAAACATAAAAATAGGAGCCATCCAGCCACGCTTTTATTCCCCCCCGTGCCGGTCGGGATAGCGCTCCGGGCTGGCTCGGTAGCGTGGAAGGAGGAGTACAGCAGCCTAAGGCAGGGGGAGGAAGTTGTTACTATAATCGGTTTTTTAGACTGTAAACTTTGTTTTGCACGTGTGAAGTTTAATTTCGGTGCTACCGTGGAGGCTGCGGCGTGGGGCACGGAGCGGGGAGGCTCCGTTCCGGGGGCTTCTCCCCCTGTGCAGCCCCAGTTACCGAATGTTCGGAGCGTGAAACGTGCCGGCGGTGGAAGCATGACCCCCGCGCCGCGGCGGAACGGCTTTTGTCTGGGGTTGTCGGGGTCCCGCTAAGCAGTGGCGGCAGCTGCTCAAATGATTACAAATTGCAGCCATACAGGCAGTTTATTGAGACTGAAGCGAACTTACGGAATAGCTCCGCGCTGCCGTCCGATTGTGCACGGTGTATATTTTTGTGCTTCAGTTAATAATCTGCAAACGGCTTAATGGCTCTGTAGTGCCAGAGGAATTGGTTTTCTCCATTTACTTGAGCAGGCCTGAGTGAAGCTGGTGTTCCGACTGCTTTTTTCAATGCATTGACATGAGAGAAGAGGATTTAACTTGGCAGCCTGAACAAATGCTCTATCAAAGGTTTCCTAAGAGACAGTAGGAGAGCGGTGGGAGGGGGGGAGATGAATGACCTGGGGTAGTTTTAGGGTGCTACCTATGCAAGCTTTCTTTTAAATATGAAATGGCCATTTAGGGCTCTGAATAAAACTGTGCATCAGAAAGGCGACAGGCTTACAAAATTTAAAAGGGCAAAAGCCCATTAATGCTGTGGCGAAGCTTTGGCTCCCAGCTCTGGTTGAGTAGTTCCAACTGCCTTGAAGTGCCAGAGCTTTTAAGGAATCTTTAGCAACAGCTTCTCTCTAGCTGCAATATGGACTTTGGCCTTGCATACTGGAAGGTTAATGGTACAGCCTCTCCTCCCCAGGCAGGGGAGCCTGGAGCAAGGGCGAGGGCAGCAGGCGTAAGGGCACTAGGGGTAACCGAGAGGTGGAGCAGAACCAGGAGGGGGCGGAAAGGGGAGGGCTGGGGAAAAAGCTTGGATGTATGACTAAAGCCTCTTATTTGTGGGAACCTGTTCAGGTCCTGGTACTGGGGCAGTAAGGTGGCATGGGGCAGAACTCTAACTCGAAAAGTGTTGCCAGCACCAGCAGAGAAGTTTCACAGCAAATCTAAACACCACTGATGATCTCTGGGAGAAGGATCCTTCTAGCAAACATAGTTGGTCTCAGATTCAAACCTCCACTTCCTTCTCTCGACTGGAGGAAATGTACTGTGGCATCAATCTTCTCTTGTCGGGGCCTGGTGCAGGTCTGTGAATGCCAGAAGACTTGCTCTGACCTTTTTCTGTTCAAGTTGAGGATGTCGAAACACCAGCCATCAAACAAAAGACACATTGAAAGCAAGATCTGCAGTGGAGCACGTGTGACTTTGAGGCTAGTTGAGTGCATTTCGTGACTGTTTTCCTCCGAGTTTGGGGTGGAGGGGAGGAGAAAGAAAAGGATGCTTATTGTTAGAATGAGGCTATGGAAAACATGACTTGAAATCCTTTAAATATCCCACAGTCAAGGACCTTTCTCCTTTTTATCTTTACTTTTAAAATGTTGTCTTAAAGGGGCTTGATTTCTTCTGTTTTTTACTCGTGTGTCTACGATTGCCAAATTACAAGGTTATTATTATTTTTCCCCGTGGTTGTGAGGAGGACCAGGAGTTTTGCCAAATTTCCTGCAAGTAAAAAAAAAAAAAAAAGTGTCTAGAATTGTGTTTTAAAACAACGAAAAATTTCATGGCGTTTAATTGACAGACTGTGATTTTTATTTACTCAAGATAACACTATGTCAAAAGGTGGCTGGTTTCAAGACTATTCTGTAAATTGTAATTTGAATTTACTTAGGACTTTCAGAATTTAAAAAGAGCGCCCTGGGGACCAGTTGATATAGGTGTCTAACCTGCCAATGACATTCATGTCAACATGGACAGATGCTTTTATTGTTTACATTGTTTACAGTCCACAATACCTTAAATAAACCTTGATCATGATTAGAAACAATAATTGAGTCTGTGGCAAAGGATCAATGAAAACTTTGTTTCAGGAAAGAAGCGAGTTGCTGTGCATGTATGCAGAGTGTTTTGTGCTGTCTGGGATGAAATAAAACTGTGACCTTAACGTGGCATACAGTTCTGTTTTTACAATATTTTAGGAAACCCACAAAAGATAATAGATCAGTTTCTGCAGCATCTGAAAGATTTGTCCTGATCAGCAGCGGTTGCAAGGGGCGGAAAGGAGAGAGGAGGCTTTGTAGCACATTTCCATTCATAACTTTTCTTGGGAGTTGCTTGCCCTTTGCCCCAAATCTCTTCCACTTTTATAGGCTCCAAAGGTTTTGTGTGGACCAAAAAAAAAAAAAAAAACAACCAAAAAAACCCTCCCAACAAAACAACAAGCCTCATGGATGGCAGTTATATCACTGATACTATAGTTGGAGACAATGTTGGCTGCTTTTTGGCAACTTGTTTGTACTAGCAGCCTGCAAAGCCTGGTTTCTCTGCTGAAAAGGAAGAAAAATAGATCCCAGAAAGGAAACAAAAGTTGGAATTCCTTTTGCCTTCTACGGTGTTGTTGATAGGCTTCAGGACAACAGGGATCCAGCCTGTTTCCAGTCACACAGAAGATAATGTGACCATGAGAAACGGATGTAGTGGCTGGCCAGGAGCTGGTGGTGCCTGCCATGCTGCTGTAATGACATGGGTGATCAAATGCCAGAGGAGGAATGAGCTGGGATTGTTATGGCTTTACCTGGGAAGCCTGTTTCTCATAAATGAGTAGGACTGCAGTTAATGCCTGTGGTAACAAATTTGATGACTATGCAATTGGCTGATTTGTTCACTCCTAGTTAGACCAATTTTTGTGAAATCTTATCCTGTATTACAGCAAAGCATCAATAATGCTGAAGAGTTTTGAGTTGGTTTATACTTGTTCTTGTCAACCAACTGTTGTGGGATGAGGTGCACAAACCGTATTTATCCTTTAGATGTGCTTATGGGGAAGCACAGTGGGCATGCATCGATACAGACCACCACAGATGGGCAGTGATACACCTCCTGCGTTTTCCTTTCACTGAATTTAGGTGTGTGTAAGCTTTTGTGCTGATGATAAGTTGAGGCTGTCAGTTGCCTTAGGTATAATTTCTGCCTTGTTATGGTGGTTTCAGATTTTATTTTTTTTAAAAAGGTTTGTAAATGGAAATGTTGCTTTCTCCTGTTGATTTATAACCCCCCTTCTTTTTTCTAAAAGCAAAAACTTCTTATGTAGCAATTTTCAATTTCTTTATTTCCATTGGGTTTCACATGATCATTAGCATTCAGCTTGGTTAGCGTCAGAATATTTTAAAGGTGATATGGGCTGCAAGGGATATGTCCAGACAATGGGTTGTAATGGATCTCCACAACTCGACTGTTGGAGGCAGTAGTGTATTATGAGAGTAAGAGATGGTCTTAACACTTGTTACATGTTATTTTTGGTTCTAATAGTTTTTAAGATACACTGAAGCTTACATTGCCTGCAAGGAGAGGTTTGCCAGCTTCAGTGCAGTTCCTCTACCCTTCCGTTCTTGGAGGATGGCAATTTTGTATGTTATGTATCTAGTACAAAACACAAAGTTGTTCTTAGACAGACAAAACCACTTTCTACCCTATTTCTCCTGGAAGTGTCAACAGAAATTGAGTTACTCCATAGGGGATGATTCATTCTTAAAAGAACCCACCCTTCTGAAGGCCCATGTAAATGACCCTTTGATCTGGGCCACCTGTAGTTTCCCTCAGTTGGCTTACACTGTTCAGACCTGTAGCAGAAGATAGAAGAAGTAATTTGTACCCCTGTATGAAATCCTGGAACAGCCAAACACAGTCCCTTCCAATGGGGAAGGGGTGACGGTTGATGCATTTTCAAATAAGGTTCAGGATCTAGTGAAATATCCAAGCTGGAAAAGAGTCTTCTGTCCACAGATAATTCAGTAAATCGAGCTATTTTGTATTTTGTCTAGTGTATTAATACTGAGGTAGGCACATACAAGCTATCATGTTAGCATTCCGTTAAGGTAAATGTGGGAAGCATATCCCTTGGTTGATAATCCAGTGCTTGTTTTTACTCTGCAGAGCAGATTTGAATTGATTCCCAAAGTGAAGCAGGAGGGCTGTTAGCTCAGCACAGGCAGGGAGGAAGGAAAAGAAATGGGTCAAAACCCCATTAATATGCACAATGCTACAAACCTGTGGAAATTTCATAAAGCTGTGGATTTGGATTGCCTCTACTGCTCATTGCTTGTCTTCATAAAGAGTTTGTTATTCTTTTTGTTATTTATTTATTTTTAGCACAATTTAGGTTTTGGTTTTTGTGACTTAATATTTATGTGTCAGTAAATGAGGGAGAGCTGATTTATAAAACCAATGTTCTTATGCTAAGATATCCTTCTTCAGTCCTGTGAAATCTACCCAGGCGATCCTCTGGCTGCGTGATCTGTGGGTAGTAGATGCTGTCCTCTCCCTGTACAATCATATTCCAGTTTCTTGGTGGTTAGTATTGGCTGCAGGCACAGAGAGACTGTGGTTGCTGTAAGCCTTCCTCCTCAACCCCCCCAGGGAAAAGCAGCACTGCTGTGGGTCTGACTTCAGAAAGGGGAACACTTCTATAGATAATACATACGTGTCTATATGTACGGATGAAAGCCACAGGCTTTGTGCATCTGATAGGTTCATGCAAAACTGGTATGGAATTGTTTGTTGTCTTTATTTGGTCTTCAGATCTTCCTTGTTCTGATGTTCTCAGCTCTTTGGTACCTGGCAAACTTTTCTGGTGGCTTACTTGAGTAGTCGGGTTGGTCAGGATAGCATTAACTGGAGAATACTGGCTGGTTGTGTCTAATGCACAAATGTGGATAAACTCTGCCCCATTCATATTGCAGCTTTTTGTACCTGTGAAATATCATTTGCCACCCTTGCTGATTAGGTGAAAACATCTATGTTTGATAAATAAGAAAAAGAGCAATTATGTACACAAGTTTGTGTTGTCCCTTGGAATCATTATTTATTTATTTATGTAATTCCTTTGAGGCTTAAGGGCTGCAACGACTGCTTGTTTGGCAAAGCAAATGGTATCCATCTCTCAGAGATTTCTAGATAGTCTTATAACTAATCAGAAAGGTTTATTTATTGAGGCCGCAGTGAAATAGATACATGACAGAGTAGCAGGAGCTTCAATTGGCCATTTAGTAGCAACAAACCAGTTCCCTTGATAAATATCTGCTTGTTTCTTGGCTGTATTCCTGATTACCTCTGAGAACAGCAGAGCTTTTTAGGCTGTCCTGAAATACACACCTCCTGTTCTGTCAGTAAATTCTGAAGTGCAGGTTTCTCTTCCTCTCTTGCTTTTAAGCACTCATTCCAAAAACAGATGAACTAATTGAACGTGGGCTTACTGTGTAACTAAAGGCATTGTGGGATGAGGGAGCAGTGCAGGGCAGTGCCTGGTGGACAGGCATCCTCCAGCTCAAAGGTTACCATCTACTTTTGGTTATTTTAGAGGTGTGAGAATGTGATGGGGTGGGGGAAACTGCCATAAAGTGACAGAAAGGAAAGGCTTCTGTCTTCACTTGCAGGACCCCTATCCCTCCAACTGCAGCCACTTTCTGAAGGAAGGGAGAGAAACTCACCAACCTGCTGTCCTGCTGCCTCCATACCCAGTCTGAGTGATGCTTCTGTTCATACAGCCAGAATGTGGGATGTCCCCATACATGGTCTGAAAATAAGAAATAACTTACATATCACTGCTTTAACATAAACTTTAGTCTTTCTTAGCATTGAGTGTATCTTTTAGATTTTTGCGGTTGTAAATTGTAAAAAAAGCCTTATAAACAGGGAGATTTTCTTGGAGAACATTTTTGCTTAAAATACATTACAAAAACACAAGTTCCTGCAGCTAGAGTAGCTTGACAACAGGCACCGTCACTTCTTCATAATGTGTTCATAGGTCAACAGAAGACCCATTTGGTTATCTTCCCTCTGCATAACCCCCCCCAAAAAAGGCAGGAGAAGAGCTTTAAAAAGCAGTTTTAGAGACTTTGTTGACATTGGATTCTCGGAAGAGCAGTTTGTTTATATATCTATCTATATATGGAAGAGAGAAGGGTTTATTATCCTGCAGGTTTTCGGGGGGAAGAAGAATGATGTGGTTGTCAGGCAGTCTACCCAATCTCTTGGTGTCCTTCTTGTAAATTCTGTGTTTGTTTAATGCTCTTACAACTCTTTTCCCAGCAGTGGGATCACAGAAGTTAACTTGTTTACAGCTGGTATACAGCTTGTGTTGACCTCCCTTACAGCAGCCCAATGCTTCCCCAAGTCTTTTCAAAGAAAGCTTTTCTTCTTTCCTCCACTTAGCACAGGTTGATGCACTTCACATTTGATTAAACAATAACTTTATTATTTTTTTAAGACTGGAATGCTTGTTCTAAAAAGACTCCAGGCCAGTGAACATGCCCTTGTGATCCTGACTATCTGCATGTTCAGTTTTCTGTCCTTAAGTGCTTTACAAAACCATGAAGTCCCACCTTGCCACTGAGATACAGGTACTCTGTTTCACAGAAAATTAAGATGCTGAGTTGCACCTTAATGCAACCCACGTATACAAATGTAGGTAGCAGTTCTGTGACTGAAAACATGAATTTGTGTGTTGTGTTAGCACAGCTGTTTTCCCTACAAACTGGTGTTCAGCTTCATCCCATTCACAAGTGTCTTTCCTGCTTTAGAGATACCTACTCTGATATTTCTCACTTTGTGAGACTTAAAGCTTCTATCAGGCCTTCTTTAGGAGATTAGTTTCAGGATCTATACTTCAGTCTTTTCCTGTCCTCTCAAGTATGAGATCTCTCCCATAATGTACACCACTTTTTAAAACTATTGGGTTGCAGTCCAGCTGGAATTTGATACCATTAGACATGGGAGCCTACTAGCTTTCCAGCTGAAATGCATAGCTTTGGCTGTTGGCACTGTAAAACTCTTGACATCTCGCGCATTAAAATCATAACAGTATTATGTAATGAGAAGTTATTTTGGGTCAGTAGTGGAGCCTTCTAAGACTTGGTTAAATGAGCCTTGTGAGTTAAACCACTTGGGCTCATGTATTCTTCCCACAGCTTTCTGATGGAGTAAATGTGCGGGTGGTGTGTTCTTTCCCAGTCACCGGCCCCTGACATTGCTCAGGCTGTGGCTCTGGCTCTGACCCGCTTCTGTAGCAGCGTTGCACACTGCTGCAGGGACCCCTTAGGGGAAGGCTCAGCCTAGCTCAGAACTGACTTTCACTGGTGGGACTGGAAAGAGAAACTGGGGGGGCTCCATGGCCCAGCAGTCCCAGGCTTAGCGGCAGTTCCTGTAGCAGCAGACAGAGCAGGAGTTGTGTGGGAAGGTGGGTACCCAGAAGGGCTTCAGAGTCCAGATAAACAAGGTCCTGCTCCTGTAGCTTGTTTGTGTGTAACCTGGGAGTCGCTGTTTCAGTTGGCCTTGTTATTCTTTACCAAAGAACAAGTAAAACTGACAGCAGCTGTTGGTGACCAGCAAAAGACAAGAGTGTAGAAGAAATACATGGGAACTTCTGAAATGTTTGTTAATAATAAATGCTTAATCCTGGTGTTTAACAAAAATATAGCTTAGACTTGGGCTTGTCTGAGCTATATAAATGCTTCTCTTCAAGACCAAACCTTGCATGCTGAGTGATCCTCGGGTATGAGTTACAAATAAAGGGAAGGCCATACAGATCTTGTTTATACTTCAGAAGGAATCAGCAACAGGACACAGGATAAATATTTTGAAGCATTCACATGAAGTTGCCTTGTCCTGCAGAGTCTGTGCAGCAGGGAACGTGGTGGTGATGGCACCACTGTCGGTGGCACGAACTGGAGCAGAGCAAGTTGAAAGTGCAGAAAGGACCTCCCAGGGTGTAGACCAGATGGTGCTTGGTGCTGCACAGGCTTGGGTGAAGCGGTGGTTCTTTCTGCAAGGGATAGTGCTGTGGATGATGAGTAGTTCGGACACTGTTTGATTAAAATGGGTCCTGAAAATACCTGCAGTCATTTTATTTCTACCTGTATTCATGGCAGATTGTTCTGTGTAATAGGTTGACAGGTGCCTGGGTGGTGCGAGGTCTGTAGGGAAGTGGAGGAGGAGGTAGCAGCTGCTGGAGGGTTCAGAGCCTGGGTTCGAGGAATTGGTTGGTGGAAGTACATGGGCACCTTAAATTCAACACTGTGCTTGTCTTATTCTTCAGCAGAATATCATTGTGTCTCTAAATAAATACAAAAACTATGTGAAATTCAAGATCCAATTTTCTTTTGTTAACTAGTTGGTATGTTGAACGTCCATCTTGAAGAGTTGGACATATTTTCTCTTGGCTAACACAGAGCATAACTGCTCCCAGTGGGCATGTTGGATTTAGTGCACTGTTTTGTAACCTTTGGATATCTGGCTTCAGTGTTATACTTGGCTGTGGTGGGTCCTTGCAAGCCCTGTATGACACTGGGCTGGTACACCTAATACAGCTCTCCTGTCTGTTTGCCCTATAGCTGGGAGCACTAGGCATATGCAGGTAAACATATTAACGAGCTGAAATGAGGAGTAAAGTAGATGATAGTCAGACTGCTGTTGTGTGGTACCCAGGCTCAGCAATGGTGACTAAGAGTGATAGTTTCCTTATTGGCCACCATCTGTCTGCTCTTCACTGGTGCCTCTTGGCTGGTGCTGACCCTTTTGGACTGGGGACCAGTGCTGCATCTGTGCAGCACCCAGTGCAGGGACTCCTGGGCAAGGAAGGAGGAGAGGGTGATGCCTAGTAGGTTTCTGGTCACAGTTGTGGGATAATGTCCTGTCACTAATTTGTTTAATCACTTTAAAAAGTAAAAAATCTGAGACAGCGTTTTTGTTGTCTCCTAAAAGGTTTTGCATTCTAAATGCATGTATACATTATTTATTCAGTGCCTGAACTCTTTCCAAAACCTTTTGTGAAAGAAAGTCTTTTACCAGTCCCTATTTTTAGAATATTACTGTTCTGAACATTTCAACAGAACTTCTGGTGTTTCTGTCAGTTTTGTGGTGTCCCATGATTTGAAATTCAGATTTAAAACTTTGAATTTGGTCATCCAAAAAGAAACAGTGTGTCAGCGTAGAGTCTTAGTCCTTTGTCTGAAATTTCAGCTATGGCCTTCAATGCCTCTTACTCAATAAAGAGAAATGTAAATCAAAAATACTTGTAATGTTGCCATCATCTTGTCCTAGCAATATCCCAGTGTATTAAATCATAAAATGAAGAAACATAGTACTCCTGTCATAAGAAAAATACATATTTCTAAGCATATGTTTGCTTTGTTCATGCTCCCCAGTGTTCATGAATTTGTGCTTTATTTTGCTGTAGAAGCTGGTAGCCAACTTTACCTGACAAGCTGTTTATAGAAGAAATAGAAGGTTGGGGAGTCAAGCTCCCCTTTTCGCTATTACACCTGACTTCAGGATAATTTATAGGAAATGAAAGATGAATGCACATATGCTAACCTCTCTGAAAGATTGCCTGGCTTCTTTGCTTAATAAATCCCCCCCCCCAAAAAAAATACTGAAGAGGCAGGAATTCTCTGGCAGTTGGTCTATTTGTGTTTTTAACATAGAATGTTTTTAGCCTGTGATACAAAAATACATACTTTTGTATCTAAAGAGACTGTTGTTTGTATTTATTTAAAAACCCTGTATGGGAAACAAGATGTTAGACTTATTATAATGCAACCCAGTAATTAACATATGTTGGCCTGCCTCTGCCAAGGATTTCCTATGCGTAATGCAAGTTGCACAAGTAGAGGAGTCAGGTTGTTTGTCAGTGAAAAAACATACATACACATATGAATGATCAGATCCTAAAGACATCATCTGAGGATAGGATGTGAATCTCTGTTTGGATCTAAGAACAATTATAGTTTAAATGTCTTCTCAGCTCTGTTAGGTTTGGGGAAAACAAAAAGGCTTCTACCGTCACCAGTAAAATATTCTAATGTCCAGTATCAAGAAAAATGGGATAATGATTGATGGAGGGAGCTTCAAGTTTTGTGTTCCATGGAGGTTTCCTGTGTGGCAGTTGTGGGGGTTGGTTGGTTTGTTTGGTTTGTTTCTAATTCCCCAATTCCTGGATGACTGGGGTGAGGAATCTCAGAGGTGCTTTCAACAGTAAGGATCCTGTGTCTGACTTCAGAGACATCTTTGTATTGTAGTTGCACCAGGTGGGTGCCAGGTAGTTGGATCCAGCTGCTCCATTTGGATGGGCCTTTCGCTCAGAGGAGTGCAGTGACTTGGTTAAACTGTGGTCAAAGCTAGCATATGTAAAGCACATAACTGCATGTACCCTGCATAGAAATGTTACTTCCACCCAAAACATACACATTCTGCAGTTACATGTAGGAAGGGGGTCAGGGGTAGAGTAAAACTTGAAATAAAAATAGAATTTTAAAAAAGTATGAAAGTGTAGGTGAGTTCAGCTCTTGCATGGTGGATTATTTTTTAATTACTGTTCCTAATGAAGGGCACATGACCAATTCAGACCTATTTTTCCTAATAAATGTTACAGGAAGACAAATGGTATATTGTGTATTTAAATGACTGAAATGCATCCACAGAATAGTTTGAGGGTCATATATTCTTGAACTCTGAAATGTGCTCCTATTAGTGTTCTATTTAAAAGCAGATTTTATTTCTTAACCTGAAAGCAGGCTGCTGTACATCAGCTAATGGTTTAATGTGGGCTCACAATTAGTGACTACTCACTTCTGTGTGCTTCTTGCAATGTGACCTCATCATCTTGGCTGAAGGGACTGGAACATGGAGAGATAATAGGATTAATCAATACCTGTATGTATTGCAAGTATTAGTAGCTTCCCAACACCAAAGTTTCTTTATTAAGCTACAGTAAAATGCATCATCATTTTTTCCACTTGAGAGTTATGTGTTTAATTTGTAGTTTTTATTTTGACACTATATGTTCACCTATAGATAAAGCTTGACTATGACAGCAGTGATGATCAGGCTATCTTTTGTTTGTAAATTCATAATTGTTGGGTTTGCCTTGAGTGCCATTGTCAAGCTGTGGATGGTGTTGAAGAGAAGAACTTAGAACATAGAAACTGGATTTCGGTGCTTAGAGTACTGATTAGATTAATTTAGAATTGCCAGCGTTAAAATATTCAGCCACCAGAAGCCAGACCTATAGAATAATTTTAAATAACAAGAAACATGCATTCTTTTGCAAAATCTGCCTTTTGGGGTTTGTTTAGGGTTCATGTTTTCCAGTTTCATTCTGGATCATAAGCGCTAGAAACTCATCAAATAGTGATGCTGTTCTAATCAGTTGACTTAAGAATACACATGAAAGCAGTATTAGGCTTAGGTCCAGGTCTCCTTTTGTACTCTCTGTTGTGCATTCGTGCCATGGTTGGAGGTGGTATGTCCAGTTTGCACCTGGAGACTGTTTGCCACCCTCTCTCAGAGCAGGGTGGTGCAGTCGATAGTCATGCTTAGTAACACTGTTTGCCTCTTTTTCAAATCAAGTGCGTTGTGGCTCCCCAGAAAGTTAAGGAAGAATATTTTGATTTGCAGATTTTGAATGTCTAGAAAACATACTGAGATATTTTAAAAGTGGAATTGTTGGATGTGAAAATCTGCTTCCCCCTCCACTGCCAGTATTCTAAAACAGACAGATTCAGCAGATTTTTAGGAGATGCTGGAAAACCTGTCGAGACTAAGGGGAAAATAGCTGGCTGTGGAAAATACGTGATGAGAAAGGTGTAGCTGAATTTAGCGCCTTATCGACAATTCGACCATAGTGAAATTGCTGAATTTGTATTAATACATTTATTGTGCATTCAGATATCTGTCGGAAGGTTTTGTGATCTGTGGGTACTATTTTTATCTTCATTTACAAATCAGCAGGTGTTTTCACGCCTGTTGGACATCCATCCTTTTGAGGCGTTTATGAGTAAACGTTTCTGGCTGTCATAATTGTGGTTGGTCAAGTCCACGTTAATTGCTGCACTCTGTGAAGTTGTTCTAACATTTAAATGCTGCCTGTGAGTAGGGTTGATTAAAATTACATCTCTAGGTGCACACTAAATACCTTTGATACCTCACCTACAAACAACTGTAGAATTGTTGGTGAGAATGACAGCTGCAGGCAATAAATGAGGACAGTAATAGAAGTCTCAGTGCTGGAGAGAGCATCATAAATCATGAGGCAAGAGCAGCATGTGTGCTGACAAATCGGTGAGCAGCTGCAAACAGCATTTTCCAGGTAAGAATTATTGCGCTTGCTCCTGATAACTGCTCAGAAACCACCTCTTCCTTGTATGTGGGCGACTTCGCCCCTGCATGGGTAGTCATGGTCCTTGAGCTCTAGTATTTTGACTGGGAATGGTGTTTTGCATGGTGTAAGCCACGCATTGTATGCTGGACCTTGGTTTTCATCCAAGGTGTATTCAGGTGTGAGTTTTCTCTTTCTGGGAGGAAACATCCATGCTTTTTGCAGCTGACAAGTTATTCTATTAGTATCCTCAGAATATCTCGATGAGTGTTCTTGGTAGGTGGGGAGAAGGGGATTTATTTTTCTGGTTTTAAGCTAGCTTGCTTTGTTAGCCCTTGTCAATGGGAATTGTGGTGAAGTGCATATGCCTCTTTAAGAAAAAAAGCTGGAATGATGCTGTTCAAGTAAAGGAGATAATAATCTAGTCACCCAGAAAATAATCTTAACTCTTCTACTGTTCAAGAAATGAAAGCTATTTTAATGAAATAATGATAGGAAACAGATGGCAGAGAGCTTGCAACTGAAATATTTTTTGAACACTAAAAAATAAGTGTCAAACACATGTCCCATATTGTAATAATTGCTAAAAGCGTAAGATGACAGAGTATGTATTAAAAAGAAGTCCTTTTTCATATGTAATTCAACCTTAATCTCTTGGGTTTGGGCTAATCGATTTTAATCTTGATAAATTAAAGGTTTAGAAGTTTTGACAACTAGAAGTTACTGCCACTTTCTGTAGGCAAGTGAGTGTGAGACCAATGGCATGCTCCAGAAAGGTGCTGCAGCTGGCAGGCATTCCTAGCTTTAGCATGCAACCTGGGAATGCGACCTGTTTGAATTTCATATGCTTTCACTTTGTCCATGATTGGAGAAAAGATGGAAACGCAGGTGAGCTGCTTGTGATTAGCACTGAGGGCATGGCAGCTCCAGCCGTGGGGAGCCAAGTGGCTGGTGGAGGTGCCAGGCTCAGTGAGTGGTGTCCCATCCCTACTGTAAAAGCTATACTTGAGTATCTACAAGGAGTGGGAGTGATGCTTTCAGTTTTGACTTCGGTTGTCTTCCTCTGGTACTTTAAATTGTTTACTTAAATCATACAAATAAAACATTCCTTAAAAAATGGTCTTTTAAACAGTCATGTAAATACGGGATGGTTGTGGGTCCCAATTCAGACAGCCCACCCCTACTGGGCAGCAGGATCAGGTCACTGAGAAAAGGCTTTGGGGTTTGCTGGGGATGTGTCTGGTGTTCTTTTGTGTGGTTTTGTTGTTTGTTTGTTTGTTTTCTTGTTAAGGTTCATTTTCAGCCAATTTGGTTACAGTTGATACCACTGCCTGATCTCAGTATGGGTGAAAGGCACCCTTGGGAACACTTTAGCCAGGCTGCTGGGAGGGCCAGGGCCACTCCTTGGGCTCAGTTCAGCAGGTTTTCAGGCTGTGATGCCCTCACCAAGCTCTCTAGCCACCTTGCAGTTCCCACAGACAACAGCAAGCAGTTGCATACACGTCAGAACAGTACACCAGCCAGTTTCCAGGAACACTTTTCTCTCTCTCTCTCTTTCTCTCTCTTTCTTTCTCTTTCTTTCTCTCTCTTTCTCTCTTTTTCTTTTTCTCTCTTTTTCTCTTTCTGTCTTTTTCTCTCTCTCTCTCTTTTTCTCTTTTTTCTCTTTCTCTCTTTCTCTCTTTCTCTCTTTCTCTCTTTCTCCCTTTCTCTCTCTCTCTCTCTCTCTCTTTCTCTCTTTCTCTCTTCTTTTATAGAATATTCTGAAGGTGACAGGTGTCTGAGAGAAGTTATTTTTCTGTGGGTTTATGTGTTATTTTTCTGTGTTTGATATTTAACGTACAAAATATGTTCACACACACGCTCATGTGCTTTTTTGTTCTGTTGGACCTAACAGCTCTTCCCTGTTTCATTTGATTTAATGCTGAAATAGCTGAAGGGTGCCATTCATTGGTTGTACGTGCAACTGCTGAAGCTTTGCTGCTAGCAGCAGAGGGCTTTGACTGTGTTGTCCCTGGCATGGCCATGGTCCTGATACCTTCCTTGTCCTCTCTGCAGACAGGACCTGCAGAGGGAAAGTATGTAGGTGCTCTGGGTCCCATCTGTGCCACTTGTCTCTTCCTTTGGAAGACGGTGAGAAGCTGTATCTTGGAGGTGGTGCTGGCCATGCCACTGGCATGGGGTTGATGGGCAGCAGGAAAGGTAGTGAGACATGGGAGCAAGGGGCCATCATTATGTCAGGGTGGGTGGCTTTAGTATGGGACAGCATCTTTTATGGTTTTCCTTATTCACTTCTGGCTAGGAATAAACAATACAGTTAATACTGTGGGAGCTGTACCATGATGCCCAGTATAAACATGTGCTAGTCTTTGAGAAATATGGATGATTGCTGTTTTCATCCTCAGCCTGTGGTTTTGCACTGTTAGGGCTGCTTAAGCCTCTCTGTTCCTTGCTGCATGTTATTCCCACCCTTATGCTGCATTAGCATCAATGTTTGTGCAGGTGCATGATGAATCAGACTGGTGAACTGATGAACATGAAAACAAAAAATACTTTTGTGTTTATGTATAGGTTCTTCCTTCTCTCCTCCAGCCCCTTGGATCAGCTCTTCAGTCTGCTTCCCTGCATCGCTGCAGAAATCGCCGTGCAAGCACCACGTGGGCAGCAGCAGAGGACTGGGAAGCTGAGTTGCATGGCAGGCGTGGAGGTGGGAAGAAGTGCTTTAACTGGCACTCCTGCCTAGAAAAGTCAGATGGATCCACAGCCTCACAATTAGCAGAAAATAATAAACCCAGCTCATAACTAGATTGGATCAGGTGATTAAAACCACAGTATTTTGATTTGCATAAACTTGTTTTCCTATTAGTACCAGGACATCCATTGCTGGGGGCAGGTAGATTCTCTCTCAATAAAAACATAAATTGCATGTAACCTTCCCTACATTAGGCACTACTTGTCATCTGTTAATACAGCCACTGGAACTGGGCAGGAGTCCTGAAAACAAGAACCAAAGAGAGCTCAGCTCTGCAGGACCATGCCCACAGCTGGTTGCTGCCAGAAGCTCTTCATCAAGTGTATGAGCTTTGGAGGCTGGAGCCTTCTGCCAGTTCCAGCAAAGCAACCTGGAGAAGTGAAGTGATGCTGGAAACACAGTCTCCAGCTGCATTGTTGGTCTGTGGTTGAGGGCACCAGGGAAGTGTGGTCTTACACCTCCTTATGCCCAGCCAGGCTGTATGGGAGAATCCTTGTTTTGGTCTGGTCTGATGCTCTCCTGGGGTTGGGATGGGTAGTCTGGGATTACTGGAGAACCTGAGCTTTTAAAACCCTCTTGATCCTCCTGTGAAGTGGGATGGAATGTGTGAGCTGGCACTGAAACCTGCGGTGGTACATCCTGCTGGTTGTTAGTTCCTCCATTTCAGACAAAGTTCCCCCCCACTGTGTGGCTCTTAGAAATGTTTGCAGACAGTGACTCTGGTTTCCACAGAGTGGAAGCTCTAATGTGGATGGTATGGGACACTTCTTTCTTTTTTTTTTCCTTTTTCATTTGGACAAACTGTGTTTTGACTGAAATGAATTATTTCCTTTTCTGTCAAATCGGGTCATTGGAACTTTATACCATATAGTTCAGCAAGAGGTAGCACTAAGCTTGAAGCCCATCCTCACCCACGGTTGGTGTGGCTAGCAGACCTATCTGTGGTGGAAAAATCAGCAGTGTATTGTCACAAAGGCTAAAGCCTGCAAGGGGAGCTAGGCTCCTGTTTGCAGTGCTGAAGTATTCCAGCTGTCATCTGCTCTTCCCACCTTTCCTGCAGGGAGCCAGCAGCTGGTGGGCCACCTCCTGTTGGTGTCAGTGCAGGGTAGGCCATCCAGCACAGGCAGCTCCTCCAAGGACCAGCTGCAGCAGCCTCTGGCTCCCTGCCTCTCCTGCTCCCAGCTCAGTTTTTGCAGATTTAGAGCCTCACTTGGGGGCTGAGGCTCTGTAGAAGAAGCTGCACTGAAATGGTGCCTTTTGCACATCAAGCAGTGCCTGCCACGGTGGGAGCCCTGCCTGGTGGCTGGAGCTGCTGGGCACCTTGATAATATGAATAACCCGTACCATTACACAGTGTTCTTTGAAATGCCGGTTGTGATTTTAAAGTACTTTTCCTTATGTTCCTTAAGGACCATGGCGCACTGTGTTTCTTTGCTCTCTGTTTCTAGTGTTGTTTTGTTGCTCTTGAGTGTGGGGGCTTGAGCTGACAGAGCAGCCTGCAAGTGGCCATATCATCTCAGGGACTGTAGAATAAGTCATTCTGGCTGGCTTGTGCGTGTAGATGAGTTACATCTGTGGGGTGCCTTATGGTCCTGTGGAATTAAATGTTCTTTGTGATTATTTGGCACATGTTAGTTATTAAGGGATGTTCGTTCTCTTTATGCCTTACTCTGATGAGCTGCCTCAGAGCTGTTGGACAGAAATGTGTGAAACAGTCATCTTCAGCTTTTGGAGAAAATGTCCCTAAGTAAACCAGGAAACTAAAACTGGCCCGTGTTTGTGGTCACTTAAAGCAATTTCAGTGAAGTATTCTCCTGACACATTCATAATAGCTGCAGTTAACAAGTACTACATGTACAGATAACCTGGGTCTAGGCTTTGTCCCTTTGTTGTGAACAGATTTTAAGTAGACTGCTGTTTGGAGTGCAACACATTATAAAGATTTTGATGAAGAAAATCACATTCAAACTGGAATACAGCTGATAACTTTGTATGCAGATGTTCTCTACTGCCAACCTTTATTGTAAAATAGCTTTTAATAGCTCCAATTACTTTTTAGAAAATTTGAAAAATAAGTTATTCTCAGATCTCAGCAAAAAAAAAAAAAAAAGTTAAAGATATTAATTGTGAGTATCCTCAGGTCTTGACTTAATTTTCTGTCAAAATTCTGTTTTTATAAAATCCGAATTCTTGGAAAACGCTTTTTTTTACAAAGCAACCAATTCTTGAAAATGCATGAAACAGGCACCTGTTCCATTAAATGCATTCTTTTTCTGAAAACATGACATTTTCAAATAATATTAAATGAGCCTACGCTGATATCTCCAAATTATTTGAAGTTTTTGAAGTTTTACAGTCCATTCCTAAAAATCAAGGGCACAGGTTCATTTGCAGAGGTTTTGCTTTTTCGTTTTGATTGGTACTTTTAATTATATTCTGAACAAATCACCATACTCAAATCTTTCTGTGTGTCAAGATAGTAAGAGTAACATAGCATAAGCCTCTTCCATATTCATTGTGATATTTTGTAGCTGTATCTGCTGAGCAGCACTGATTGAATTTAGTGAAATTGTGGTATTTAAAATCCTTTTCATTAATATATTAAACTCTCAGCATATTATTGAAATTAGTTTGTACACAGACGTTTGATTTTCCTTCTCTAACCTTATCCATGGCAAGAGATTGTTTGCGTCCATTGATTTCACATTAGGCACGTTTGGGCTAGAATTTGATGGGGTGCTGTATTCCAGATTTCAGAAATTAATGGTGAGACTTCAGTGAATTGCAAATTAATAAAAAGTTGTAGAAGGCATTAATTACACTGAAGCACAAAATAAATACTGAATTATCTTTTTAAAGAGAAAACTGTTGGGGGGATTTTGACTGTTGGTGAATCACTCAGTCAGTGGTTGTGGTTTTAAAGCCAGAATGCATACACTTTAAAGAATTTATTTTTGTTACTACCAAAGGCTCTATACAAACAGAGGAAACCAGCAGATAGCTGGTCTATGGGAGGAAATAGTTGAAGTAGCTAAGTGCAAGTGCTATCAAATGCATAAACCTCTAAAGTAACGTTCGTATGACCATCGTTAAATTTAAATGTTTCTTATGACACATGCCGAAGAGGGAAGAGGCTAGAAAGTATGGTGTTTAAACTGTCTGAGCCTTGTGCGCAGCTCAACTTCCCAGTGTTGAAAGAGCAGTTTGTTTTCCGAAGTGGCTTTTTTTGTTTGGTTTGAGCTGTTCCCCCCTCCCTGTACTTTATGAGTTGAAGGGGAAGGTAAAGAACATGCTCAGCTGTGCTTCCTGGGAATGAAGTGCTGTTCCTTGCTTGAGGGAACCAGGAAGGGAATGCTGCTGCTCACACTCCGAAAACTTCCTTTGTATTTTTCCAAGTTTTAATAACTGTGAAGAAAACTTAGATTAGACTACTAAAACATGTTGGGTGTTTTGGGGGCTTTTTTTGCTGTGCTTTTTGGTTTAGTGTGGTAGGGTGTTGTTTGGTTTTTTTAATTTTGTTTTATTTGTTATATTTGTTGTTTTATGCTCCCTTAAACCCCCCTGCTTGTAGAGGTCTGGGGTTTATCTCTGTGCACATCAGGGAAATAGCTACTGAGGCACATGAGGTGCCTTGTTGCTAGCTCTCATCTAACTGCTATATAAGTTTTTGTAGGAAGAGAGTAAAACAGGTTTAAGGCATCCGTTTAGTATCCTGTTCAATTTAGTCTGTATGAGATTTCACAATATGTACAGTTATTCAAGTTTCAGTCTATTTCTTTGACGCTGTTCTTGCAGAACGCTAATCACTTAAAAGCAGCTTTGGGTTTTGGGTTTGGATTTCTACACTGCTGCTCCTGTGTTTACAAGCCAGACAATGCAGGATAGGGATAACACATGAAACTGAGAAAGCAGCTCACTTCGTTGTCCCCAGTCACTCAAGAACCAGGTGATATTCTGAGCACAAGGGAGGAAAATCAAAGTCACAATCCTGTAAATATTTATGTACATAGTTAAAGTTAGACGTAAAAGTATTTTTTTTAACTTACTTGGACTCCTTGCACGTAAGAACGTGTGTAAATATTTGCAATCTGGAACCTATTTCAGATTTTTAAAATATTTTCAAATAAACTTTTAAATGCTTCAAGGCCCTGTGCTGCAGGAGGTGCATTCAGACAATGCAAAACCAGCCTCCTGGGTAAACTGCTCCCAGCACCAGCAGGCAAGGTAACAGCTGGCTTACCAACCTGCTGGAGTCTTTTGTCTACGTGTTCAGACTCTCTCCAGCAAGAGTTAAGCGTTCAGTTAGAGGGCAGGAGGCTTGGCTTTGGGTCACTGAACTCGGGGCTGTGGTTGTCTGATTCAGCTAATTCTTCCCCTCCAGACTTCTCAAGTAACTTTGAACAGATTGCTTGGACTCTTGAGTGCCTGGGCATCCCAGTAATAAAATGGGGTTTATTACGCAACCTTCCATCTCTTGCCTGGGCTTCCCCAGTTCTGCAGTAGCTGGTTTCACAGTGCTACTGTAAGATAAATAATTTGTGAAGTCCCTGGAAGTACAGGTCACATACAGGCTGGGCTACCTGGAATTCAGAAGGAATGCCTTTTTGTTAGGGTCTCAAAAGCTCAGCACTTACCGGTCTTTGTCTTGAGAGCTGTGGGTTTTACTTACTGATTAGATCCTGGTGTGAAGGAAGCATTGTTATCCTAGCAACCTGCCTGTCTTCATTTGGGCTTTTAGATTATTGTGTGGCGTATGTGTATATATATATATATTTTTTTTTTCTTAGTAGTGATTGACTGAAAACACGTGCAAGCCAGCCATGTGCTGATGTTGCACCGACTCCAGCTCTCACCCACCCACCCACTTTCCTTCCTTCCTTCCTTGGAGAGCTGGCAAACAAATTACAGCCTCAACGCGTGTGCTGCTCAGGCAACGGCCCGCTGGGGAAATGGATGGGGGAGAACATTTGGATGCCAGATCAGTGTCTCATTAGGCATTTCTTAGTGTATTTTACAAGTCTGCGGACAAACAGTAGTTAAGAGTCAGATGGAGAAAAATTTATATGCTCCCTGAAGGAAAGGGAGGGCTGTGGAGTCTGCTGGGGGATAGGCAGGGGTGTTGCAGCTCCACATAGGCTGGTCCCATATGGTCATTCAAAGATGCAGTAGTGTGCCCTAAAAGCTTATGGTCCGGAAGGGGTGGGTGGCTCTCCTGATCTCCTGATGACAAGTTTCAAAATGCCAGATTAATTCATTATTTTCTGCTTAGATAAGAGGTTTAACAACAGATCCTGCCAAAATGGTGGGGGATGTGTGTGTTGCAAGTGTGAAATTGGGCTGAGTCTACCCCAAACCACCTCAATGAATGGTAATTTGGAAAGTCCTATGGTTGAATCAGATGACTTCAAATGTGTTTTTAAGCAAGGGTTAAAGGAAACATTAAGCTTAGGTTTCCTTGTTGCTGGCATTGCTGTTTTACGGTATTAGAGTCTTAATGGTAATGTTTTCCTTTCTTTTTCACAAACAAGATGACCTTGGCAGTTAATGACCTGCTTACAGTCTTTGGCATGGCTCTCATGGGGAGGGGGCGTTTGTCATGTTTATTCAGTAATTTCAGGTTACAGAAAGAGATGCTGGACACTGGCTGTGAGGAGGCAGCAAGCAAAGCGGTATAAAGGGACCTCGGATCCAGGAAAAGGAGGAGGCTGCCTTAGTTTTTTTTTGGGGGGTCCCCCTCAGTTTACACAATGCGGAAGCTGGGAGGGGTGGGCTGGAGGGCATGGTGGATGCTGGTTTCGGGTGGGTCCGCACAGAGAGGCAGTGCAGCTGCCTGGCGCTGTGGAGGCAGGGAAGAGCAGCTGGTCCCCTGCCAGCGCACTCGGGTGCTTTTGGCTGTGCAGCTGTAAGCTGAATGGCTTTGCCTCAGTGGAGGAAAGCTCGTCCCTCCACACCCGTGTAACCACACTGTACACAGCAAAGCGGGGCCCAGTGATGGAGGGGATGTGGGCCAGCAGCCCTGCCACTGCCTCAGCTGCTCTGCAGCAAAGAAATAGTTAAATGTGGCTGTGAGTCTTCTATATATCAAAAAAGCCACAGATAAGTAGTAACAGGCCTTCCTGACCCACATCACATTAACTGGCCAGAGAAATGGTTAGTGAGCTTGGTCTGCTAATACTTGGCACTGTGCTTTGCGTACTGCAGCTGCAGTGCTGCAGTCAGGAGCTTAATGAATAAAACCGAAGCTCAGAACTCTTGGGTCTAAGGTTTTGTTATTTTTGTGGGAGGAGAGAGGGATAATTAGTTGACCGTTTTTTTTCTTAATCCAGGGTTACCGTACAAACAGGTGTTACATGTGAATTGCTGCAGTGGTAATCAATAGGCTGGTGCCTTGGAAAGAACTTCTAACTTTGGAATGAGTAATTTGCTTTTTAAGTTGTTTGGTCACTTTTAGCTAGGTGTTGGCAATGAGGAAGGCCTGGGTAAGTGGGAGAGAATCATCAGGCAGGTCGATGGAGGGCTCCTGTCGTCAGTGCTGCCGAAGGGGTAGTGGGGAGGCTGCAACCACGTGAGCAGTAACTTTATTTATGTTGGTCTGGTTTCAAACTGTCACAGTAAATCTATTTTCCTTGTCACTTTGTAAATCATTATATAGGATTAGGCCTTTTACCAGCATTTAGGAATTCTGCAGTCATTTTAAGGACTTTCCCCCTCCCTGGCTCAGCCGAGCATTTCCTATTCTTGCTGGTATTCCTCACTATTTAAATAACGCTGGGCCTGATGAGGAAATGGTCTCTGGAAGGCAACCGACATTTTCAAAAGGGCTGTTCCACAGAGGAGACTTTGAACTGTGCTAACGCTTTAAAAGTTAAATAATATTTTGAATGTTATAGTTCTAATGTTTTCCTATTGTCATGGGAGACTTGGATCAAGTCCCAGGATTGTGGTTAACTTTGCCTCCATGCTTAGGCCTTATTATTATGCTTATTTATTACCAGTGAACTTAAAGCGACTTCACTTTTTTTTTTTTCTTCAACTCTTAAAATGAAGACTTTTTTTTAAAGGGCTTAAGTTTTGTTTAATTTTTAGTGGATGGGTGATGAGGATAAGCCATCTCTTGGGGGTGACAAGGGCTGTGCCATGGCTGCTGGTGCCCCAGGGCACCCCACACCCCTCCAAGCTGTGTGGCAAGGGTGTGAGTCTCCCTGCGGCACCTCTGGAGCAAAAGCAGTGGAGGTAATTAAAAAAAGCTGTGTGGAAGGCTCAGATGCCATACATGGAGGTCAGAATTAGTCCTTTGACCATCAAAACCGAGAGGAGGTGAGCTCTGCTCTCCTGAGGCATGGGCTGCTGGGCCATACTTACCCTCCTGACATGACAGAGGTTTGGCCCTGTCCTGGCCAAGGCCTCCATCTTGTGTGCAGCTGGCTGTGGTGAACTGGGCAGATGACATTTGTGAGCTGCTGGGGGCTTGGGAATGCCTCAGCCCCTGAATGTGAATGGCCCTGCATTCACCTCGTGAAACGGAACAGCACAAAGGTCCCTTCCAGCCCAAACCATTCTGTGACATTGTGAAAGGTTTAAGCTCACATGATGGAGGACATGGCTCAGGTTGTTGGTTCATCACAAAATGAGTCCATTTTCATGGAGGGGCCTACTAGAGGTGAAGTTTAAGGAGCAGTTTTGATGAAACAAGATTTTTAGGAAATAAAGTTAATACTTTAAGGCCATTTATGCAGTTAGGAAGCTCTCAGAAAGCTGTATGGACTATGATAATAAAACTCACCACGCTGTTGCGTGCTGATCGGATCATGACCTTCATTGTTAGGCATGGGTTTTTCCTGTCGTCATTGCCCCCGGGGATTTATTTGGCACAAGGTATGATTTATTTGGCATCACGTAATCTGCGTGCGGTAGTCATGAACCCTTGCTTTGAGGACGCAGGGTCTAGGGCTGCCGTTGGTCAGTGCAGTCTCCCAGGGCCCATCTTCCATTAGTATGTACTTCCTGCCTGTTCCCAGGAGCCTAATCATTAATATAATAATATGTAATAATGGCTTATCAGACCAGATTACGTTAATGTAACTTGGTTTTACCATAAGTCAGTGTACGTTAAAAAGGTTTGTTAGTTTAAGTTGAAAGCTGGGTATGTTTCTCTGCTGAATAAATGTTCCTTTCCAGCTTCTTAAAGGACAGAAATCCTTTTCTGTTTAGCAACGTTCAGTGTCTCCTAAATGCAAAATAAATGTGGTTTGTTTCATCGTTGAGTTTTTTGGCCCAGGTAAAAATTTAATAAATGAAGCATGAGGCAGAGGAAGGGGAAGAACCTAATCAGATGCTAAAGAGACTTCATGAATATTAAGTACTTTCCACTTAAGCAGTCTTTTTAATAATCTGAAACATTAATAGTGGTATGACTGCCTGTGTCTACACCAGCTGTATAAGAGAGATAAAAGTCCTAGTTTAACGTGATTTTTATCAGCTTGCTCATGCTAGTGTTCTTCCTACAGTAGTTGTCAATTTGCATGTTGGAAAACAGCTTTCTAACAAACAGGACTGGCTGTATGTGCAAATAAACAGTGTGTCACTTGGTTCTTGATCTAGGGAATAATGGAGTAACTGATGGTAGTTCAAATACTTTGGGGTTTTTGTTCCAATCCCTCCACCCAAGGTAATTCAGCCTTAGTGCCTAGAGTTGTACTTAGTGATTCAAGAATAAACCTGTAAATGCATGTTGAATATTTTCTGGTAACTAATTATAGGAACTGTTTGTTCCCAAGTTAATGAATTCACTGTTAGTTGCCTGCATTCAGTCTATTGCATGTATTGCAAAGTAATGAATGTGATTTTTTGGGTTTGTTTATGTGTGTGTGTGTTGTAAATGTAAGCTGTGCCAATAAAGCAAAAAAAGGTTTGGTTGGGACTGTCCTCTAAACTGTCTGGATATTTAAATTTATGCATCAGGAAGATACTTGGAAGATTCTGCTTCCTCAAACCAGTTGTGTTTTCCTGCCTGGCTTGCTTCTTTTCTGGATATCCCAGAAAGGAATACTAACAAAGTACCTGTCACATTTGCTACTAGGTACAGTGTGGGTGAAAGCTTAATATGTGTTTAAGTGGATAACTAGATACTGTTTAAAAACTAAAAAACCCAACAACAACAACAACAAAAAACACAACCCACACTACACCTCCTGCTTTGGGCTTGTCTGTTCAGTTTCCTGCTCAGAAGGGCCAGTCTGCTCTGCCCTTTCCTCCGACATTTCTGCTCCTGTTCGGGAGCTGCTGAACTGTTTGCTGTACTGACTGAAGTGAGCCCTTCGCGTTTGCAGGCTGTGTTCTGCAAGGGATTAATAGCAGCTGAACTGTCCCTCTGGCATGCATCGGGTGGGCAGTCAGGAGCACGGCTCTACCTCTAAACTTGGGGATTGAGACACAGTTAAGGCTGGGATCCATTTTAGATGATACCATAATGAATACAGGTAATTCTTCTGTCCAGATATGTTTGCTCTTTGCTTGGGGAGCAGAGCCTGGGAATAGGATGCAGGTTAAGCCAACTTCATCTATGTTCCTCAAAGCTGAATAGCTGCATGCTTCTAAAATAGAGGACTGCAAGCATACAAGAAAGAAAAATGGAGCGGCATTTCCTACCACTTACTCTTGTGTAAGCTCCCGGCTGCAGTACACATCTGGAAGCAGCTTGTTACTCTTGGTGCATTTGCTAGTGATTATCTTTGGGTTTTTTTTTCTGTAGTGCTTGTAATCTGAGATCTTGCTGTGAAGTTGGGAAGGAGTTTCTGTATGAGCAGATACCGTACTTTCTTCTGTAGCAAGTTTTCTAAAGCATTCATACTGATCAGTTTGAAAATCTATCTCCTCTAATAACTCAAATTCATTTTTTGCAGAACTCATAATCATTAAATTGCTGTTGTCAATAAAAAAATAAAAGCTAAACGGGAAAGGATCTCATTCTGCTTCTGCAGCAGTTTTTGTTTGTTCCATTTGATATATTCCTCTTGTCACTATGTTGCAGACCTTGTCTATCAAAATAAGTGGGTAAACCACTGTTAATACAAGTGCTTGAAAATATTTTGTTTATGACCTTTGGAAAAAATGAAGTTATGAGATTAAATATAGAGGAGGAAAACTGTATTTCTCTCTTGCTTTTGGGAGGGAGATACGGAGCTTTAAAATGACTTTTATTGAAACTGTGACAGAATTTATTTGTTCTCTTCCAAACCTAAGAAGTGGAAGCAGTAGTGCTCTGTTAGGTATCTTTGCCAGGCTTGCTGAAAATAAAAAAATAAAAGACAGGAAAAGCAGCACCTATTCTGGGAATGGATGCTGGATATCTCTTGGAGCTCCTTTCCCAACTTGACACTGGAAATTTCAAGTTAGGTATGTGTTTAAAATAGTTATGATTCAAAAGAAACCCTACAAGTTTGGTTTATTACATTGCATCTTTTTAGTAGCTGTGATAAGTCATTAGTGTGGTTTTTAAGTGAAGAGAGTCTCCTGGGATGAAAAGGACAGACTACTGTGGGCTATTTGCTGTAAAGAACTTGTGTAGTCTTTATTTATGGTACCCGTGGAAACCATTGCAGCCTGTATGGTCGTATATTTTTAAGTTGTCGTGTTGCCCCCCATTCATGTCTGTATCCCTGAGCCCATTACATCTTACCTAGTTTCAATAGCAGGGATTTCTGAGATTTTTTGAAAACTGTTTTGTTCTTTTTTTTTCTTTTTTTTTTGAGATGTCTGTCTGTAGCTTTCTTGGCCAAATTAGTGAATATCAGCAGCGTGCACTGTTTATCACACCATAATGCATAAGCCCTTTTAGTTATGGACCAAGAGCTCATGGGGCACACAGGGGCATCTGAGTGATTTGGAGCTCTCCTGGAGGGAGAAGGTGTGGCATGAAGCTGTGATAACCATCTTGTGCTGTAGTGTTTTGTGCATCAGCTGTGTAGCATTTTTAGTTACTGCTAAAATTTGTGGTAGGAAGCTGCCTGAAATTAAATGTAAGAGACTCTGTATAATAATAAAATCAATTGGACTGTTTCCCCAGTAATTCTAGAGACTGATGCATCATTAACATTGGTAATACAGTGGCTGTCAGATCACAAACTTCTCAATAAATGTGCAGCTGGCAGGCTTTGATGGAAATTGGAGGCAAGCAGAGAATGAGATTTAGGGCTTTGATATATGGGGTGTCAGCCATGTGATGAAGTTTTTATCAATTTCTGTCACTTCTGTCTGTTATGCTCACTGCATATGTGGTCTTCCTTGCAGTTTCTGGTGGTGGCTGAAATGATTACTGCACCTTTTTAATGTTTAGTAATAGAGATAGAGGTTAAAAGAAGAGCCAACTGCACTTTTAAATAAATTGTTCTGTATATGGTGGCATTACAATAAAAAGGTAATGCAGTGATTGACTGTTACACAGTTAGTGATTTATTAGCCATGGTAGTACTGATGGAAACAGGAAGCAGAGGTAGTCGTCAAGGATCTTGCACGAAAACAATAGCAAGGCAGTTGTTCAGTATCCTAATTAACAACCTGTACTGAGGAGGCATCAGGAGAACCAGATAAGTAGCTTTCCCAGTCATTCTGACTCTGTTTTATCATGTTTGTATTTTAAACTGCTTAGTAAACTAGAATTTCTCCATATCTTTAGATTAACACATTTGAAAGACTTCTAGACCTATAGCAGTTACTTGAAAAAATCAAATGGGTATGTTGCTGATCCCTGTCAATGTTGATTTAGGTCATTATTACATAAATCTCTGGGAAGTGGCACAAATATCTGCAACATAAAGGAAAAATAAACAAACTAGTTTGCTAAGAGTAAATACTGATAAGGATGTTTAAATCTGAACACCATCCACTTCTACATTGTGAAGAACACAAGCTTTTGTCATGGGCTACTCAGCTGGGTGTGTTTTACAACAAAATGATGTCTCCAGAAATATGAAGCAAGCCTTTGCCTATCACAGGGGTAATTTTATGACTTTGCATCACATTAGCAATACCTTTGTGTGGCTCTGGGCCAAAGTTGGCTGAAATGGTGTCCCAGCTGTAACTCCTTGCAAGCAGTATAGGACAAGGGTGTGCACTTTGAGCTGTGCTGTTGCAGGGAAGGGCATTCCCTCTTGCAGAGTTGTTAATTTCTGATTTCAGCAAACTTTGGGAGAAGATGTTTTTCTTGTTTGGAATTTTTACATAAAAAGGTGAGCATGCAGAGGCTTTATACATAAACCAATAAAGCACAATATTTTCTCCCTTTTCCTACCTCCACACATTCTTCCAGGGAGGACGTAACTGGTACTTTTCATGCCTGAAATCCCATGGAAATTATTAGTAATGTAATCCTGCATAAAATACATTACAGGAGTTTAGTTAAAAGAAATACCCTTTAAAAATTGATAGCCTGATTCTCTGTGGGCAGATAACAAATTTAAAGAGGAAATTTTTTTCAGCATAACCCAGGTCTTTTTCTGTAGTTGGGAGCTGGCTGATGCCTTATCCACATATCTGGGTTTGCTGCCGTTTTAGTTGTGATGATTTTAGCTGTGATAATTCTTTGAACTGTGGTCAACTTGCAAAAGTTTGAGGGAAAAGTCTTTGGCCTATTTTGTCCCCTTGGGATTGCATCTGCACAAAAGCAGTTTTTAGTTCTCAACACCTGCAGAGAAGGCAGGTAATATGTATGATGATTCACTGATGCCCCACGTAGCTTAGAGGTGTTCCTATAGGTTGTAAATATTTAAGACTGTATGGGCATGATGGCAGTTTTGGGCAGGGTAAACAGAGGATTTTGTTATAAGCACTTACAGGAGTTGCTGCATCTGTGAGCCATGGGTTGAATGCCTCAAATGATCTAGTAATTTATCTGTCCCAGGAATTTGCAGTGCACATTGGTGCTGAGCAAGTTGCAACAGCGTAAAATGAAGAATTGTGGTCCAGGGATATAAAAAAAAGAACACACACACCCCACCCCACCCCGATTTTTTATTTTTTTTAATCCATATATTTTATGAAAGCAGTGATATTTCGCTACTAAAGTTGTTTGTTTCCTGGATTATAGGCCACAAGAATTGGAGCAAAGATTTTGATTCTTAACCCTTTCTGAAGTCTGAAATGAGTAATATGCAGAGTAGAGGAATCTGGAAACAGTATTTCCTGGGAAGATTTTATTCTAGTTGTAACTAGTTTACTCAGTGTGTATTTAAGTCCTCCTGTGGTCCTAAACCTATCTGTTTGCTTTTCTCCTGTTCCCACTTCCCTTGGAGCCCTAGAACTGGAAGCTGTGTTTAGAAAGAAAGCTACAATGCAAGCACAAACTTTTCTTGCAGGTACATGCATGTGGCAGATTTGCTACTTGTTTTTTAAAAACCACTGCTGGTTCAAATATAGGTGCTTCCCCTTGTTCTACTCATTGATAACTATCAATTTCCTTAATTTGGGATAACTGGAGACATACATGCATGTATATGTGTGTATATATATATATAGTAGTTCTGATACCATCTGTATATTTGATTTTCTTAAAATGTTGCTGTCAGAGGCTTTTTGGTAGTGCATTGTTTTTATTTTTTCATCTCATTTTTCTTTCTTTTTCTAACTTCTCAATTTCTGTCACTCTTCATCCCCTGCAGAGGGTCAGCATTTAAAGCTTTGCTTCTGTGAATTTGATTAAAGGTCTGTAAGTACATGTTATATACTTTAATTGCCTAAAGACACCTCATTCCACTTAGCCCTTTATAGAAGAGCTGCTTTGAACTTGTACATGTGGATTTCCAGGAATTAAAGTTGGAGGGGCTTTTTTTTTTTTTTTTAAGTTTTCGGCGTTGAAAGCCAAGCTTGCCTTTTATGGATTAAATGGTGGCATTTGTGTATGGGTAGACAATATTAATTTTAGTAAAAAGGCTCTGCATCTGGCACGTAGTCTTATAGGCAGATGAAATCATGAGGAATAGCAGGTAATGTCAAGTACAATAGATGATAAAATTATTAAATTATGTAGCGTTGTCTAATCTGCTCACACAGCTTTGCCTGTTACAAGTGACAAACTAATATGCCATCAGACTTGACAGCCCTCTTAGTTTATTGTAGATACTTGACACAAACTGTCGTTTATGTGCTCTGGAAGTGATATGTTTCGGATAACAGGAAATACATTCCTCTGGCACCTTATAAAACCATACAGTTGGCTGAGTGTTGCATGAAAAAAAGCATGGAGTCCAGTTCATAGTAACAAATTCAGCAAACACTGAATATATGTGCCTGTCCTCTTGCTTTCCTTTCACGGGAGTTTGTGGAACCATTCTTTTAAAATGAACATACGCAGAAAGTCACTGTATGCAGTCTGTTGCAGAGGTGTAGACCCAGACCATGTCAAGTTATGCCTAAGCATATAATAATTTCAGTGGAGATAAAATCTGTCAGTCAAAATCTCTGACCTGTACAGTGCCTGAAGTGTGTGTTTTCATGGGGTTCAAGGCATGTCAGGGCAGAGCAGCAAAAAAGAGCCCAGGTTTTAACCCTCAGCTGGAATGGTTATCTGCAGGTTTCAGTTTCTCAGTGCATGGTGTGAAGGGTGTGATGAACATCATCCCTTTGAGGCAGGTCTGATGAGGGGTGACGCAGAGCATGTATCTCTACTGCCTTGTCTGTGTTTCTTCGTCTGGTTACTTCTCTCTATACTAATATGCATCTGCCTTCCTTCCTGGAAATATTGCATGTGGTGCCAAGCGTTGTGGTGGTTTTGTAATGGGAGTGATGAGCATGTGGCTGTTAAACTGGCTTCCACGAGTCACATCTTGGAAAGAAACTTTTCAATGGCATAGTGGTTTGCACTTACCCACTGCTGCACTGAGATAATACGAATCAGCTGAGACCATCCTTACATCTTGAAAATGTATCCAGTACAGATTGCTGGGACTAGAGTAAATTTGAAGCTCCTTTTCATGTAGTTGCTGATGACAGAAGATAAGATTATATAATATGAATACAAAATTTTGTATCTCATTGAGTTGAGTGCATTCTCTACCAGTGAGATAGCTGCAACAAATAGACCCATCACGTCAAGAAAACCAAACTTGCACCAATACATTTATTTTGTGCTCTTTTAATGTCTGCAATTGATTAGAAATTAAGAGGATGTCTTGTATTTTACTCAGTGTAGCTGTCAATTGCAACACCTGAGAAAAGCTGTTAGAGTGCACAGTTTTGTATTGGTACATATTTCTCTCCCTTTCTAATGTTAAAGCCAACCTGGACCCAGAATTCTGAAAAGACTGGAGGTCATCTTCCCAAATTCTCTTTTGGGAAGAAGGCTTCCATCCCTTGAATAAACTCAGCTGCTTTGTTTTCAGCTGTGTGCTTTTTGTTGCATTGTCACAACATGATCTGATATTTGAAATTTCTATCTTCCATACTATGCTGCTCATAATAAAATTTTGACAAGTGCTGATCTACACAGTAAGAATATGACACATCCATGAAGCATCAGACGTGATAAAAATTAGTTTTAACACATAAGATCAGGGCTATTAAGATTTCAAACTAATTAGAGACTGAATTAGCCTTGCATTACAACCAACTTTCCTATCTTTTTTTGAGATGGAAAGACAAAATAGTAACAAGCAAAGAGATGGAGCTTTTAAAACTTAAGATTTCTCCAAGAAGAGAGTGGCTGGAATATGATGAAGTTGCTTTTGTTTTATTTCTTTTCTTGAAAATATGTAATTTGATCAGTGCTCTTGGAACTTTGCTTTAGTTTTCTCTAGGTGTTTCAGAAATGAGAAACTGCTAAATGATAATTTTTGATAAGCAGAAGGTAATGCTTGGGTGTCTAAGATGTTTCACTGAGCTTACTGCCACTGCACAATGATGCCGTTGCCCTCCAGCTACTGTGTGCTCCCATACACTATATATTTAAAGGAACATATATGTGTGTATGTCTATACTATATTTCCAGAAGCCATTGAGGAGTGCATTTAAGGGTGTTTCAGACACAGGAATCAGATGACATATTGGGCAAAGGTTTAAAATCTGTTTCTTTAATAAGGTTTATTCTGATATTAAATCAGTAAAGCTTACCTAACTTCTCTTAAAACTGCTTAGAATAATTTAGTTGGTTGATTGGGTTTGTTTCCTGTGGAAGACACTTGTCACAGATTGCAGCCTTTGTTTTGGGTGGGAAGAATGAAGTGACTATTGTTGCCTTTGAGACATTTGCTTGGAGATAAATCCTCAATACTGAATCATCTGGGGTGGTGGTGTGTACTTTTCTTCAAAAACATTTCTACATTAAATCAGTAGGAGCAGTTGCTGAACATTGAGGTTTACCTATAAAAAGGTAGGACAGAGTGTTTTACTTTAAAAAACATGTATATAGAAAGAGACAGAGTGTACTCAAGCCCGACGGAGTGTATTCAAGCCCGTTTTGTGTGACTGTTAATTCAACCAGTTTTGAGTAAAATTTTAAGTCTGCTTGAGCTCAAGTTCAGTCAAGCACATGTTAATTTTGTCCTTATTCAGGGAAGTGCTTATGTTGACCATATGCTTAAATATCATCAGCTGCTGAATTAAACTCTGAACTCCCTCAGGTGTTCTGCTGGCTTGCTTTTATTGCAGCCTAACAGGAGGTTGGTGTAGGAGTATCTTTGGTGGCAGAATTTTATGAGCAGAGCAGAAATTTGTAAGTACGTTGTGCTGTCTTGTTTCGGGTTTAAGGGAAGCTAGGGAACTTTGTCTGCAGCTCTGATTCTTCATGTAGTGATTTAATTACTGGTGAAAATATCAGCTTACTGTACAATTCAATATGGAAGTTTTAAAGAGCACTATAAAATCTATTATTTTTGTCTAAAGGTACTACTTGCTACAGTTTTCCTCAAATATTTGTGCAGCTGTTCTTAGCAAGATCCAAAGGTTTAAATTGTAATTGTAAGCCCTTTCCAAATTTGTTGCCTTTTTTAAAAAAAACACCCAAAACAGCAACATCTTCAGTGTTTCACACTGCAAAATGCTTTGTTTTCCTCTGATCTGTGCAAATTCTACATGTTAATAATACATTATTATTTCCATTCTTTAGCTTGACACACTTCTGCCTTGGAGCTTAAGTGTGAGAAGAGAAAGGAAGCTAGAATATTAATTTTGTTAGTTTAGCCAGATACAAGATGAAGGTGCAGAAAGTTAAGTGTAAGGAGCTGCTGACTATGACAAGGGCTACTTGGTGAGTGCTGTTTTAATGGTGTTGAAGTTACAAAATACGTTGATGATTATCTTGAGCAAGATTGATTTATATAACTTGTTATAACTTGCAAGAAGGCGTGAGATTTATATCTAATAAATATTGATGGTTTGTAACTGAGTTTGTTGTGCAGATAAAAGCCATCTGACTATTATTGTCAAGCTTGTTTTAACATTCGGAGATAACTTTTTAGGAAAGAAACATATTGCAAAAACTATCTGGCAGAAAGTCAAGAACTGGAGTCTGGTGGTTACTTAAAAATGCTACTGGTAGTGAAAAAGATTGGCGGGAGGGGGGTTTGCTTGTTGCTCTTTTTTTTAATATATATAATATTTTGGTTATTGTTCCACCCAGCAAAGCATCTTGGTGAATGCGTAATTCTGCAGTTGTCCCTTAATTTCAGGGAATACTGTTGTGAAAGAGTGCTTTCCTGGATTTGTTATCCTGTCATCCAAAATTATACGTAGTCCTGTTTAAATACGATAGTTTTTTTTGTGGGACCCACAACCTGTTTACTGGTGCTAAAGTGCTATAACATAACATTCATATGAGTTTCTGGGAGACTGTAAAAAGTCTTTTGAAAAGTATATTCTTTAATATGTTACAGTGCTTTCTTGAATGTAGGCAAGAGATGAATGCCTGTATTAAATGGAGTGCAGGGAATGAGTAGGTAATACAAAAGTAGGTTTTCCCTGGAGAACCCTTCTTGCTTCTGTAAGATGTGCTGCTACTGTTTTCTGCCCTTTTCGCCAGCCTTGATACAGTTACGTTAAGAGTCTGCTTTCAGGAAGATCTGAAAAGCAGTGGAGGTTACCCAGGTCATGGGTTATGTGCATCAAAATACAGTATTTACATCCAAAAGACCATTACAGTCTATCTGGGAGAGTATAAACTGTAGCATTGGATTCTGACAGAGCCATTAATATATACTGTGCCATACACATTGCACACATGAGTTCAATATAAAGGGAAGCAGTGTAGGCAGGACAGTAAGGTACGTGTTTGGTTACTGACTTCTTGCTAGCTATTGCAAATTGTGATGATTAGGTCTCTGCTTCTTTCCTGTGCGCCTCTCTGAGTTGAAATCTATGCAAGAAAGATGCAGTCACTTCATAGGTTGTGGAATACTGTGAATTAAGAACTTTATAAAATTATGATGTGACATTCTTTCATCAGTGGTAATTCACATGTAATCATGATGAGACTTTTCTGAAAGGTTTTCTGGTTTGACCATTAGATTAACATTTTCACTGTGTTAAGTTTTCTGTTTCCTCTTAAAGTCATGAATGTCAGGACATCCTACTTGTGTTTTAAAAGAATGGTATAAGGAAAAGAAGATAAAGAGGTTCTGAAAACTAGCGGTCTGATGCAGACAACACTCACAATCTGGGTTCTGGTGAAGTCAGTGCCAAAAATGTGACTGACTCCAATACAGCAGGGGTTTTGCCTACGATCTGATGTGTTAACTCAATTGCCTATGTATTGAACAATGTCAACAGAGTTTTCTTGCAAGAAAAATAAAGCTTGTTTGCATCTTCAGGTGTTAAACTGTATTTTTAATTAAAGTTCTCAGGAACACAGTCTTCATCATTTGAAAGCAAAATGCTTTAGAATAGCAGTGTGGAGATAATAGAATTGGGAAAGCATGATGAAGGTTTCAAGTACTTGTTTATTGTTAGGCTCACATTTTCAAAATTAGAAATTCTGAAATTATTTTGTTTAGGGTTTCCTTCTGGATGGTGAGCAAAGCTTACTTGGCTCACCTTTTTGGATGCGTGGCTATGAATTTTTGCTTCCGTGTAGAAACTGAGCTTTGACTTTAGCATTCTTGCAGTAAGATGCTGATGTTGAGAGCTTGGATTTTCTTGAGATATGTGAGACTTTTAAGTCGTAAGCGTCTTAGATTGAACGGATCTTATTTATTTATTTAAAAAACTGAGACTGCAAAATTGACTTTTGTAGGTAGCTGGGGTTTTTGTGGTTTGGGTGTTTTTTTGTTGTTTTGTTTTGTGAGTTTTGTTGGTTTTTATTGGTGGGTTGTTTTTTTTTTTTTTGGAAGGGGGTTGCATGTTTGATTGTTGTGGAGGGTTTTTTTTTTTGTTTATTTTTAATAGAAGAACTTAGGAAAATGAAGAACACAATTCCTTATGTCTTCTCTATTTTAACCTACCTAATGTTTGCAGAACCTGGATAGGAACCCTTGATTACTATAATTACATACAATAACAAAACTGAAGTCGTTAGGAGAAACCCAAGGTAATTTCCAGTGGTGTTTGTGGATGGACTAATTATTTTAATACTTTTGGAGTAATGCCTCTTAAATACTGTTTGGTTGGTTGGTTTTGTTGTTGTTTTTCTTTTCAGCATTGGTGTAAACAAAAGCTTTCCTTGCAAAAGACTTAATTGGTTGTATGTAATATGTTGGATAGATAGAAGCCATCAGGAAACAGACCTCAGAGCTCTGCTGGATGCAAGTTGTGGCTTTAATTTATTTAGGTGTTTTGGGCTTTCTCCTGGGGTGTTGCTGAAGTTTCAACTTCTGAAAATTTGATCAAGGAAATAACCCATCCTGCATCTGACTTTAAAATACTATGAATAAAAAGGGATGGAGCAAGACCACTGCTCCTAGGACATTGAAAACAGTTTTAGAGGTATGGATCCTTCTGAGAGATACCAGTGCTTACTCTCTGTGCATGAGGAGTAGAGGTAACTTATGAGTCCTCAAGACTGATTGATTGGTGGACAGCTGTTAGCATATGGGGTGGTGGGAGATGACATAAAGGAAAAATGCTGTTGATTTTCTATTACTAGCTTATAACCTCTAGTAATTTCCATTGCAAGTTCCCCTTTCTCTCGGTTCTGTGTACACGAGAAAACTTTCATTGATGGTAACTCCTCTGATAGAATGATTTTACAGACTGACATTGGTGGTGTTACCAAGAGTGAAAAGACTTATTTTGTTGTTGGGGTTTTTTGTTGTTTTCTTTGTTTAATAGTAACTGATAACATCCTGGGATATATTCATAATTCAGTGACACCTGTTACATCTTATTATATTAATACACTTCTGTGCTTTTCATAACTGTTTGGGATTTTTGGCCTAGAGTCTTTGAACCTTGGATTTTGTGCTATGGGTCCTTAAGGAATGGCCCAATGCAATGCTCAGCTACAGAAACAATGTCAGTCTGAAAATATAAATCCCCTTATGGTAACAGGAGCAAGGACACCAGCTAGAAGTAGAGGGTCTTGTCAGCAATTTTAATTCTCTTCTAAAGAAGGTGATTTAGAGTAGAAATAAAAATGTTTTGGTACAACTAGAGGCTGAGGACCTGTGGGAGAGAAAAAGATAATCAAAGCTAGGTATGAGCAAAATTTATCTTGGTTTTGTTAGTTTGCGTAGAAACGAAATTCTTAATGTCATCTTTAACTGTAGAAGAACATCACCATACAGCAGGCTGCCAATGCCATGTCACGTTTTGGAAGAAAAAATTGTCTGAGTTTGGTAATCTACAGTTGAACTTCCTATTTATTTTAGTTATCTGCAAGTGTACTCGTTTGAGCTCCCTGAGCAAAACTATGCCCACATTTGCCCAAAGGTTCTTGTGCCATTCAGGCGAGTCCCTACAAGTGTTATTTTGGCAGTGTTTTGGTTGAAGTTCAGATATTTGCACAGTAAGCTCAAAGGAAAACTTCAGTGCGTGAACCCGTATGTACCTCAAGAAAGAAAAAAGGGAGGGGGGAGGGGAGAGAAATTCATAACTGTGATTTGACACAGCTCCAGTCATTACCTACTGCTCATCAGCTGTAATCTGTGTGCAGCAGCTTGTTTCCTCTCTTCTGTTGAGGTTAAACTTGTATCAGTGGGGGAATGTGTTAACATTTGAGATCAGAAGGCTTCCAGGCAGAGCTGCTGGCATGCAAAGGCTCACAGTCTGGGTCTAGAGGGCAGCCAGTTTAAATGTGGGTACAGGGATTGAAACTGCTTTGCTTGCATTCTTCTTCAGTCTTTGCTGTTTTAGAAATTATTTTATTTCATTTCATGATTTGGGGAAAGATAAAAGCTGATGGGAGAATGGGCTCTGAATTGAGGGTTCTCCGTCCCTCTGCTCCATGCAGACGTGTGTTAGGAAAGCGCTGAGGAAATGCATGGATGGCTTTGGAGGAAGGTCTAAAGTGTGGATGGGCTGCTGTTGTGTCAGCAACAGTTGCACATGTGGAAGTAAGCACAGCCTTCCCAGCACTCACGAACAGTGAATACAGCTAAAAAGCTTGAGAGTGGGTCTGCCTTCCGATAAATGATTGGCAGGGCTGGAACATAACTCATTACAGAAGCAGCAGAAGATTGGGAAACATTCGTTTATGCTAGTTCAAATTGCTCTGGTCCCTAGAGAATTGGCAGTGTGATTCACCACTATGAAATATTCAGGTTTCAATCATCATTGCCTGGTGCAAAAACTGTAACTTGGTTGTTTCTAAAATGTTGAGCTTTTTATTCTGCATAAACAAGCATAAGCATGTATGGAAAGTGCATGTAAACAGATACAAAGTATAGCTATATATTAAACTTCTAAAAACATGGATATATCTAAAATGTATACACATTTGTATTCACTTGTTTGTAGGCTTAAAAGGGCTGTGGAAGAGATGACCTGTCTGCTGGGAATGATTTCTGTATGTTTTGGTGGATGAAGAGTAGGGCACAGAACTGAGCATCGGGTGTGCTAGCAGATTAGTAGTGGCTCTGATTTAATAGAGGATTTAATGTCTGGTCATATGTTCTTCACAGTAACTAACATATATGTCTGAATTGCTCTTAAGCTTTATTTAAAACACAAAAATCCTGATTTTGTCAGTGTGTCAAACTTTGCTGGGTTTGAAGGTAAGTTTCTGTGAAAGCTGATACTTTGTTTCAGATTTGTCTGTTCCTTCTTGCCAGACTTACCACTGCAGAGTAGTCCACAGCTACAGGTCACCCTTTTTCCTCAGCTATTCGTTAGGAATTCCGAACCCCTAGTATTCTTCCTTCTGAATCTGACTGATCATACAGCCTGAAGTCATTTTGCTTCATTATCCAAACAAGTCATCCCCTGATAAACACAGGCAAGTCTTTTTGTTCTACCAGATCATTGCATGGTCCCATTTCTGCCCTATCATGGAAGTGTGTGGCACTCCTGGAAACACTGTGTTCCCAGCTCTCCCCCTCCACCTAGTCAACATGGCTTGCCTGCCAATTTATTCGTTGAATGTGGGTTTGGTCATTCTTGCACAGCTTTGCCAAGAATTACTTAGTAATTGCAACGGGATTTGGAGTGGCCCTGTAATGGAGGGGAAAACAGATTCATGTAGTTCCTGTTTCTTAAAGACAGATGAGCAAGGGCTTGCAGGATTGTTAAAACACAGCTTCAGTGCTGAGTCTTAGTAGATGCCAAATACCCTCTGGTCTGCTTGATAATCTGAAGGTTTCTGTTTTAATACAATACCAAAAGAAATACAAGTGCATGAGATGTGGACTTTAACTGAAAAGAAGGGGCATTTAAAAACCTAACCTAACTCTTGTTCGTGTGGTCTTTTTTGTTTGTTTTTCTAAGGACCCAAGAGATGGTTTATTTTCATAAGATCTTATTGATGTTTTGGCACTTACTTTCCCCATGTCTGTTGTCATAGCTATATAATTTGTATCTCTTAATCCCTGAACTCACCCTGAAAGATAACATGAGGAATTTTAATTTTTCCTGTTACTTTTATTAATGCAAAAGTTGTGTGTGTGAGGATGGCCTGTGTTCTGCTCTAAAATGCATTGCTCTTATTTTAATCCCTATCCCTTGTGCTCATGTCTTTTCTGCACAGCTGAAGTGTGAAGTAACAAATCGATGATATTAGGCCCAAATTGTTTGTATGTATGTATATATTTTTCTTTTCAGAATTTCACTGAAAGTCTGAGATTTGTATTTTGGCATTTGGAAAGAAGTGCAGGGTGTGTTTTAAATCCCAAGTAAAATTTATTTTCCACAACTGCAGCATCTGAGGTGTGTGTGTGTGTAGGTCTATAAGGCCTCAGAACCCTGCCTGCTGCAACAGGAAGGATTCAAATGCTGTCTGATTTTCCTTACAAGGCTTTAGCTTGTTGATTAGTATTGATTGCTGAAGGAATTGGCCACTTGAATAGATGCTGAATCAAATAATCCCTTCAGTTCTTGCTTTGCAAATCCATTGTCGTGGAACAAGATGCTGAGAAGCTTTACATACGTGCCACAGCGTGATGGGAAATTCTCTCACAGTCTGACTGGTAAAAATTGCACCTTTTTTCTTGTTAAAACTACCACTGACAACCGATACTTGTGCATAAATTTTAGGTAATAGTTTGTAGTTACATCTAATAGAATAACAGCAAAATGCCAGGAGCATCCTTTTGATATACCTAAATGATTTAGACACAGTGAGAGTTAGCCTTCTAAGTCATATAGGCAGTATTGAAAGCTTTTTTTTGTGTCTTTCTATCAAAAACTAGCACTGATTCAGCTGCTGACACACAGCGTAAACAGGGCACCTGTAGGTATTGTAGCTTTTAAATTTTGTATTCTAAACTGGTCTCTGAGATGCTGGTGACAAAACCATCAACTATCCCTATCCCACCTGCCCAAGACTTTGCAGTAGTGTGGGATACATATTTGTAAGATATTACTGCTGACATGTGGAAGTAAGAATGAACCAAATAGTTGCAGGATCAGCTGCCTAAGTTTTGCTTCTGATAACTGACTTGTACAAAGCCCAGGGAAGTCAAATGATTCCTACTGTTGTGTTGTTTGCAGACTCGGAATCTCTGGCTGACAGACAGTTTTTTACATGTTACACGCTTTGGGGTCAGATTGGTTTGTTGGCTACCTGTTTCGGTCCTTTGACTACTACATTTTTCATTTCCTTTCACAGAAAAAACTTGGCTGAATTCATCTTACTGGAATTCTAGTTCTGTTTCACATTAGTTATAACTGTAGTTATTGTGAAAATACTTGGGTTAGTTGATAATTTCAGATAACTAGTTACTAAATACTTCTCGCTCGACTTATTCCTTCAGTCATTTTGCACTCTGCTTTGGTTTCTGATTAAATTCCTGAGGCTGAATTTCTTGTAACGAGAAATTAGCTTTTGGGTGAATTTCCAGTGGAAAAGTATTGATTAAGAGCTATTTGTGACCATTTGAGCTACAGGAGAAGCGCATGTGTTGGAGGTGGGAAATACAGCCAAAACCACATGCACACACAGGGTATGGTTCACTGATTTTTCTGCATCCTCCAGAAGACTAATATTCAGAGTCTCAACCATTGAGCACTGATAGCAGAAATCTGTCACAAAGGAAGAACAGAGAACTGGTGAACAGAACAAGAGAGTTTTTATTGTTTTATTTTTTTTTTTAAGGTGAAAAGGAAATATCAGAAGAAGTTAGGACACAGGTAGTTATTAGAAAATAATATGAATCCTTAATATAATAAACACCTGAAAACACATGCATAGCGTAGAAATTAATTGTGATGTTCTTGGCGCTGTCTTTGAACATGGCACATGAGGTTTCAGCTGATAGGTGAGGTCTCTGAACTTGCTAGACCCTTTAGATCGTCAGCAGGTCTACTGAAAATTATGGAAATTGCTTTCCTAAGCAAAAGCAGTAAGCCAGTACCCACCGATTTTGCTCTATTCTCTTCCTTATGCCCACTGTGCACTGGTTCAGGGGTAAGTAGATGACTGAGCACCTGAAGCAAAACTGGTTGCCTTTTGCTGATTTAGCAAACCTACAGTTAATCCATTGCTTTTAAACACCTGTAGTGTATGTGCAGTGCATTGAAATCATAGTGCCACTGCACAGGTCTTTACTAGTAGTGATATTGTTGCCAAATGATCTCTGCATATTGATAATGAATTTTCTCTGTTATGCATATAACTTTCCCTGGGGTGGTGTGAAACTAGATCACCGAAATGATTTATGAAATGGAAATCTGTTTGAAAGCTCATATTAGTGGTGGTTTGGCAGTTGTTTGGCTTTGTTATTTTAAGTGACTTTTATCATGGGATCAATTTATAAAAATAAAGGGGGGGAGAGGGGGTAGTGCTGCATATATACAGATATTACTGTATAAGACCCAAGCATCCAATAAAGAAAGGTCCTGTCTCTGAAACTAGCAGAAGTCAAATAGTTACTGCCTCAAGTGTGGATCTGTGGCAGTTCAGTTCAACGTGCAGTGCTGTACTAGGAGATGGCATCTCTCTTCTCTAACAACATATGCCCTGCAAACGCTGATAAGAATTTGAAAGGCTTTAAAGAGTTGTTTTCCATTAGATTTAGCTGCAGTTGTTGCAAGACTAAAATTTTGGGATTTGAGAAATCTAGTTTGTTTTGTAGCCTTTGCTTGTGTCATCTTATACAAGCCTTGCAGTGGTTAGGAAGGGGAAAGGCAAAGAACTTGTCACTCTCACTCTGTCTTTCAGCTAGAGGTCCAGATTGTTGTGTCAAAATACAAATTCCAGATAGTACAGGCTAGGCAAAATTTAATAGCAATTGTAGCTTCTTGAAATGTGCATTCTTGGTGGGGGTGGGGAAAAGATGTGAACTGGAACTGTTTACAGACAAATTTAGTACTTAAAAAAAAAAAAAAGTGTTTGGCACGAAGGATGTGTTACCATAAACTAATCCTTTTGGACAAAAAAAAAAAAAATCCAAAACAATGTATAGGGAGGTGCTTAAAACCAGTGTCAGAGCTCCATGGGCTTTCCATAAATGTGTCTTGAGGAATTAAGAGCACAAACTGAAACAGAGCCTTTTTCTTCTCAGCCTGTTGCTTGTTCAGCCATGGCAGTGGCTCATGCAGGCAGAAGTGGAGCTGGTCCAAGCACCTCATGTTGATGCCCTGATTTCCATTTCCCTTTTTCTTTGCAGTCAGTGCAGTGGTACACTGCGTATGGCCTAAAGGACAGGCAAGCATCTTTTCTCTTGGGTTGTTGCTAGTTCCTGGACCTGTGTGAAACTTGGCAGTGGTTGTGTGTTACATTAATAATACAGGCTATTACTCTTACAGTTCTGTATATAGGTAAGGATTACTATTACGCTGAAATTGATTGTGAATTACTTAGATTGTTGATATATCATGAAATCAATTCAGGCATGTAATAGCTTTTGTATTATTACTTTAAATACTGTATTACCTTCCTTGGGACTCAGTATAATGAGACATATGCACGTCTTAATGATTTATTATTTTTTTTACGTGATGCAGATTTGCACTAATGATGGTTGGAAATAAATATATTTGTATTTTATAGCACATTTGTCTGTAAACAATCAAGCTAGAAAGTGTTTTTCAGTGACAGCAGCTTTTCCTGGCTACTTTTGTATCAACACTTGGCATTATCTAGTTACTGGGCTCAGTGCATTCTTGAATCATTTTCAGGAACAAAAAAAAAAGCCTCAATAGGACTTAGATTTTTGGGAGCAGACAAAGATTCTTTCTGTACTTCTGAATCTTTAACATTCACATTTCTCTGAATGAGAAGAAATGTTCTTCAAAGGAACTTATGCCATCGTGGGGAGTGGAATGCTTTGGTTGTGAGGAATTTTTTCTGCTAATATTTCTAAGTGGTCTCTGGGTGTGGGCATGTGTCTCTTGAGCGGTTCTCAGCACTGTGTTTAGCTGTAGATATGCCTGCACAGTGCTCCAGAACTATTATTATGGTTCATTTAAACAGACACAAGGTACTTTAAAACAAATCAATTTGGGTTCCAGCACAGGGCTGCTGCAGGGCTAAGGTTTCACTGGCTAATATCTAGCCAGAGCAGGTGTTTCTGTGTGTTTCATGTTGATGTTTTTATGACTATGGCCTACCTACAGTAGCTGCTGTAGAGGAAGGTCAGATAGGTCTTTGCATACTGCAGTCATACCTGGCTTGTTGGTCTTTGCTTGTTCCTCATTGCTACATTTTGAACTCCTGAATTTCAATAAAATTGCAGGGGATAAAAGTTGAGAGAGCAGCTTTGTAAGATAGGCCTTCAGTCTGTGTGCAAAATGGACAAAAAAATGGGATTTTACTTCCCTTTAATGGTAGCTGGTATATCACAGCCAGGCAGGGTGCTACCAATTGGCATCAATCTCGAGATTCCCCATATTGACATGAGTCATTCAGAGCTGATAAAAACATCAGGTGTAGTCATAACTTGCCCCAGTAAAGGTTCACAATAGCTTCAAGAGACTGTCTCAGTCACCATCATTTTTCTGAGCTGAGACTGTCAGTTTGACAGTTGAGGTTTTCAGCATATTATCTGTGTTACTGGCTCACTAGCTGGAGAGCAGCTTGGGGTGAAATCTTTGTCTCGCTCAGGTTGCTGGATGCTTTACTATTGACCTCAGTGTTCCTTTTTCCCCTCCATATGCCATTGAATTAACATATATTTCAAATAGAGATCACATTTGTAAACACTGTCAGCTTTAGGCTGCTGGGTATTGGAGGTGATTGATGACAATGGTACTAGCCCTTATAGGAGATGAGGGGAAGTGCATGAGCCTCAGACCCTAAAATTGCCACTCCCATGTGTTGCTACCTGTTTACTGCAAAATGCAGAACCTCCTTTCAGCCATTCTGCTTCATGGTTTAGCCTCTCTCCTGCTGCCAAGAATATTTTTACTCTGCATCAAGAGAAAATGAATTCATGCCTTCAGGATTTGTACTCTTTGCTCTGTGCTGTATGATAGCAACCCAGTGAGATGTGCAAGTGGAAACTGCATTAATGATTGATAAAAGCTGAGAGCTGTTTAAATTCTTTTCCTGTTTAATGACTATCAATAATTTAATGCATTTACTGTATGTTTTTAAGAAATAACACCCATATTACAGGCTTGGGTTTAGTAGGCTAAATGATTCAAGCTTCAAAAAATACAGATTTCTGATATGAAGTGTATCCTCTTTTTAATTAAAAATAAGACAGAAAAATATTGAATCAGGCTTGTAAGATGGAGATAGTTCTTGCGAAACAAATGCTTCTGCATGTCCCCTCCACACCCCGCTTATCTTTTGGGCAGTTGTCAAGTCAGCACATGGCTCACCAACAGTGGCACCAGGAGCCCATGCTGCCACCCCAGGAGGGAGCCCTGCAGGGATGCTGCCCTCCAGGACATGACCATGTGCCTGATGTCCCTGTCCCTTATGTCCTAGGTCCCAAGTTCCACAACACCACTGTTATTTTAGCTGGTTTATCAGTATCCCATCACCCGAGTCCCTTGGGGAACACTGAGGAGCATGGCTTTTAAGGAAAGAATTGCTTCTTTCTAGATTTAGTTTAAAAAGAAGTTTCTAGTTTGAAAAAAATATCCCCCCCCCCCCACCCCCACCCCATTTCTTTGGAAGGGACCAAATCTTTAGAGTGATCAGTGTCTTCCATTGGACTTACATGCACTGGGTTTGGTCCTCAAGGCTTTGCATATAAAATACGGGGTATAAAATCATGCTTGTGCTAGGCATCTACCTTTTTTGGTAGTTAAGAGAAAATGAAATCTTGTTATTGGTGGTCACTGCAGTTAGACTGGTAAGTAAATGTGCATAGGTTTGTAGGTTTTAATAAGCATGTTATCTAAATGCTTGCATCTGAATAGTTCTTCTGTAAACTTACATTTTCACATGTACAAATGTCATTTTGAGAAGAGCTTTTTTTCATGATCCAAAGAAAGCAGATGGGGAAATGCAGATAGCTATAACATTTAAGCTGCAGAAAAGACCTGTGTAAACACCTCTAAGGATATAGAAATGTAATACATTTGGCTTTGAATTAAAGGTGGTTCACATTAATAAAGATGTAAGTTCCTTGTTTAAGAACTACATTTCATGTAGGTGAAGCAGAGAGTCTCATATTTAGACATCTGTTGATGGGTATATCCCATGAGTTCATGAAGACCTGGGCAAATTGAAGGAAAATTTATTTAGCTATGTGTTTTGATTCACTCTTTGCCATATTTTTATCCTTTGTCTGTGCTGCTTCAACAATATTTTGGTAACTTTTTTTGGGCTGTTTGTAATAGATACTTGAGAAGAGCTTCCTGTCTTTGTGCAGATACAGTTCTGGGAAAACACTATTTATGTTTTGGAGAAGCTTATTTCTTCACAAATACCTAGAGGTACAGGCATTTGTGGTGGAAGTGCTTACCATGTTATGTATATACAGACACATACACATGAGCACACACATATATATGCATGGATAATAAGAATATGCTTTTAATCATACTAAGTTAAATAAGAGTGTGCTAATTTCTAGCTTGTTCTCTTTCTGTTGCTATAGGTAAGCACTGTGTTGTACACAAGTTTCATTTCATACTGACTCTGTCCTGACTCTAGTTAGTAGAAAATAGATTGGAGAAGAAACCTGCTGCAAGGGGAGGTGAGGTTCCTGGCTTCAAAACACAAATTTTAGAGTCCTGCCCTGAGAGTTAAGGGAGGGTGCCCAAAATACCTGGGAGGTGCCACTGTCATTAGTGGCAGAGAGACTACAGCCTAATATATCATAGAATAAGGTATGTATGTGAGAGATACTTCTGATACTGTTCTAAGAAATGTTTTAACTACAGGTTGTACAGGAATGCATGTGGAAAAAAGGTCTCTTTTTCAGTTTCATCGTAATCAGTAAGAGTAGGTATTTTAATCTTTTTTTTCTTAACTGGTTTGTTTCTACAGTGAGAAATTGAGATTATTTCTCCCCTCCATAGATATCCATGGAATGAGTACTTTTCCTAGATCAAGATGTTGAAAAATAAACAGGAAAAAAAGGAAAATAAATTTTGACTATCATATATTAGTGCACACTGAGTGCGTCTATAATTTACCTGAAGAAAAATACCTGTTTGTTAAACGTAGATTGAAAAACCTTGAGAATATATATATATTATTTTTTCCCTGTGAATTGTGTGAGGTGGTGAAGATGTACTAACATGCACAACCCCCCACTCCACCCCTGCTTTGCCTTACGCCATGAACACAGTTTTAGGAGGGACCTGTTACATACATCAGTGCTGTGATCTAATTCCTTTCTCTAGTTCTTGGTGTAATGGAAATAATAAACATCATAGAGCTAGAAAATCCAATACACTAGAAAATCTTCCAGGTTGGTTGTGTATAAGGGAGGCTCCCTATAAGGGAGTAGTTCGCCACAGGGCTGATGGGGACTCCTTGCAGGGGTCAGATAATACAAGGTGAGCAAACTCTGCCAGTCATGTAGACTGGAAGTGAGGGCAGTAATTTTCCCAAAACTCCTTATCTTCTGAACGTAAGAAGTCTCTGGATTAGTTAAATTAAGAAATAGATCTTGGAAAATGTCATGCAGGATCTTTGTGTTTAACTCTGGGAAGTGGGTTAGATTTGGGTAATGTTTGGAAAAAAAACAGTTTTCATTGTGCAGCAGGAGGAACAAATCTGACACTGATTACTCAGATTTATTTTTTTTGGTTGGTTGGGTTTTTTTTTTTTGTTTGTTTGTTTTTGGTGGGGGGTGGAGGGTTTTTTGTTGTGGGGTTTGTTTTTTTCCCCCCATCAAAATCCATTTCCATTTTCAGCTGGTGGAATTGAGGTTTGGTTTTTATGTTTTTATTAAGCTGGGTATAGGAAAGCAACTCGGCTAAATCCACTGCAGAAGTTTACTCACACACCATCTGAGGGTGTTTGTCTTAGCATATGCCTCTTCATTTATCTAATGTTGATGTCAACGATTTGTTGGGTTTTGATACAGTGTTTCCCAGTTTTCTATTTGTTTCCTTCCTGTGGTGGCTGTGTACCCAAAACATTTTGACATTTTTCTCATACAAATTATCTCTGGCCCTGCCAGAAATTTAGTCAAGTCTTTTGGTATGGTAAGTTATTTGGCTGGGTTTCTCCACTTAGAATTGGACTTTTGGGTAATGTCTTATTTCACTTCATTTTATATTTTTTTTCTTGCCTGAGGATCTGAGAATAGAGCAATCTCACCTTCTGGTGGGCAAGTGAGGTTGAGTCAAAGCTACAACCCTAAAAGGTACTTGTGAAAGATTTCTGTCTCCCTGAGAAGGAGAGACATTTTTTGCACTTAGTCTTCTTTTTTGCCACCTCTTGGTTTTTATGTTCGATTTAAAAATATGCTTCCTCCAAATCTTGTACATCTGCTTTAAATGTGGCCAGTATATCAATTCCTAGCAGACTTTACCTGACAAATGTGGAAGGTTTCTCTTAGCAGGGAGAAAAATGCTGTCTAAAGCATCCTTTTGGCTTAATAATGAACAAGAAAAGAAAATGATGTATTTGATTTAGGGATACAAAACTAGTGTGTGACTTGGGGGGAATACTTTGTTTTTTCTTTGTATTTTGCAATATGATCTGTGCTGAGTTACTCAGTAAATACTGATTAGCACCTAGCCTTGGGAAGTACACGTCAGGACCAATTCACTAGGGGTCATTTCTTCTCCTGTCCTGACAATGAGGACAGTGGCACCTTTTCCTCTTTCTAAAAAGTATAACAATTTGAGTACTCTAGGTGTTGGCTTAAGTTGCTTTGCATCCATTGGTACAAGAGAGCTGAAATCTGACAGAAAGCAGATATGTGATGAGGGGTGTAAGACATCAATTACAAAGTATGGGAAGGTTTGCCTTTAAGGGAGGAGGTTAGGGAGACAGGTTTTTAAGCAGGTGCATTTTTGTGTCCGAATTCATTTGCATTATCACATTATTGCTAGGCCTATTTATGGGTGAATGTAACAAAGCAGAAGAGGTTTTGAATCACTGATCTTGTTCTTTCTTTAGTGCACATTTTCTGTGTGTCGCTTCTATGATCTTTTAGGTTTTCATTGTTTATTTACACTGCCACTGTTACCTCATGAATTCTTTAAATCACTGCCTATCTAGAGGGGAATCTGTACAGAATTATTCTTGCAGCTTTAAGACTTGATGACAGGAGGAGAGAAAAAGAAAGCTTTTGTCCCCTAGAGAACTGTGGCCATTTAGAACTGAACAGATTTGGTTTGCTTTGAGGGAGATGCTGTGACGGGTGTGTGCTGCCTTTTATGTTGTTTCCTATCTGTTGGGGCCCCTTGTATGAAGTCTCTTTTGGTCTGCTAGGATGCATAAGCAGTTTCATCCTGTTAGCAGAGAGGATAATTATATTTTTAAAGGATGATAGAGGTGTGTGGGAAAAGGTAAGGTAGCACAGACTTTTTTCCTTATTTTGAGAACTTGCATTCAGATTTTCCATGGGACAGAAAAGGGTAGAGTTTTCTGTATGAATATAAGCCAACAAAATGTGATAGAGAACAGACTGGACATGTTTCCCTTTGCTCATTCCCCATGGAAAAACCTTGATTGCCATTTCCTCAAATATGTTAATGTCTTGCATGCACCCCTTTAAAATAATTTTCCACTTGATTTTCCTGCCTTTCATCAGAGGCAGGTACTGGAGGTAGGGAGGGGCCCATTAAATCTGAGTGTCTGTAAGTCTCTTTAAATTGATGTTAGGAGTAAGGCAGAGAGAGAGAGAGAGATGTGGTATGAGGTAAAGGATTATGGTTTTGTGGGAGTGAAGCTGAACTTCTGAATGATATCTTTAGTCACAAAAAGGCATTTTGGTTCTGTTTCTCTTTATTCTGATGTATAATATATTTTTCTCTTATTTGTTACTGAAAGATTCAATAGAGCTGGAATAGTTTGTCTTAAAAAAATTAGACTGTCTTTGGAAAAAGAGTACCTATCTTAAAAAGAAATAATTATGATTAGTTGCATATATACCTCAGAATTCTGGGTATGATCTTTCCTGGGGAGAGTACATAAGCACTTGAATGTCAGTATATACCTGTATGTTCAGTATGCATGTTGGAATCTGCCTTTGCCAACTATTTTGATAGTAAATGTAGTTCATTTGAATTTTTACAGAACTGGGTGTGAGCTTGGCTGAAGCATATTTACTTAAGAGAAAGAATGCTCAAGAATATTTTTGAATGGGACTTCATCTCATTCTAGTAGGGGACTCCATCCTGTTCTGACATTAATGCATCTTTGCTTTTCTTAGTACGTGACTTAACCTTCATATTCCATGTTTTGGTAAGGGAGTGAAAATACAGGACAGCTCAAGTTAGTAATTTAGAAATGCAGAAGAGGCACAGTAGCGCTTCTAATGAGGAGTTGTGATCTGTAGCCTCTTGAAAACCCATGAAAACTAATACTTGTTTCTTTTCCTTTTTTTTTTTTCTTCTCTTTTTCCATCCTTTAGGAAATACTGTTGTGCTGAGGAAGAAAGCAGCTCCCTGCTCCTTTTTGCACCCCACCCCCCCCTTTTTTTTTTTCTTTTCCTTTCCTCCTTTTTCCTTGCCTGAATTAGAAGCTCCAGGAATGTGCTAATTGGCGGAGGCCTCTTCAGAAAGGTAAGAGGTAATTGTTATTTGCTTTTTGAGGTGTCTTGCCTGCTCAGCTCCTTCTGGAAAGGAGGGTGATGTTAGCTTTTCTACATAAAGTTTAAACCAGCTTTCTGGTTAATGTGGATTGCCCTTCTAACAGTATGATGCAAAATGAAGCTTTGTGCACTTCTCTCTCTACTCCTGTGTGCAGGATACAATCCCTTGGGAAAAATTAGAAGATGAGATACATTCTAAATGATTGCAGAGAAAAAAAACTAAGTAACTGTTGTACTGAAGATTAATTAACTAAACCTTTGACTGAATATCAGCTTAGATGAAAAGACAGTGAGGTAGGTCTGGAGAAGGCAAGTTGAAGAACTGTGTCTCAAAGAGTGCTTATTTTATTATTACTGTCCATGTACATCTATCAGATAAATGTAGATTATTTTTTGTTGTTGTTGTTCAGTAGTCTTTTTGTTTCAGTTATAAACCTGCTTGTCTTCTCTGGGGTCCTGCATAGTTTCATGGCTGGTTGTACCACTGACAGATAAAGATAGGAACCAGCTGGAACCCCAGCTCTAGTTCTGAATGGTGTATTTTTGTGAAGAGTTGGAAACAGATGGCAGTTCTTCACTTCTCCAGACTTCTCTTTAGTTTTGGGAAAAAGTGCAAAATGTGATGAATGGGAGTTCAAATGCAGTGCGTTTTTTGCAATGCGTCTAAGCAATTAAATTTTGTAGTTACCTGGTGTTGTGATCCACGTGCAATCTAGGTCTGTCTTTCCTCTTCAAGACATTCAGTTTATGTGTAAGCGTATACAAAATACAGAAATCAGTGCTGTGATTCATAGGGCATCCAGAGCTGCATGAATAAACTTAAGTCAGTTGTTAGACAAATTGCATGTATATTTTAGTACCAAAACTCAGTCTTTAGATTTGTGTTTGTTTGGGAGCTGGCTGCAGTGCTTTGAGATGTCATTTTCCATTCCATCTTTGTGATAGACATTAATGCTTCTTGTAGTGGAGGCAATATCTTCAGTCTAGACCTCAGCCATGCCAGTTCACAGTTGATAACTTAAACCAGCTCTGAGGAGGGGTTTATGCTAGCTGGCTGGGCTCTGAGCTGGGGAGGCTGGTGTGTGATATACATTCTTCTGCCAGATTTGTTCTGTGGTGCTAACTTTTGTGAAGGGTTTAGAAAGATGGTGCAATGTAATAATGTCTTAAATTGCCCTGGTGGGATTTGTCAGAGTTCATTTGTTAGACCCCTCAAACTGACTAAGTGCACTAACTTATCAAGAATAAGCTGCCGACAGGCAATATGCCTTGGGATGTTTCGTCTCGTCTCCATCCCATTTTTGACAGTGCAGAGGCAAGCTAAGTCTTTATTGAGTGGCCGCTACTAGCTGCCTGGCTACCTTCTGCAATAAAGCTAATGACCTAATGGGCACATGTTTCTTGGAGACCTTCAGCTGAAGCAGAGACAAGGAGAAACATACAGACCAGCTAAAGGGTTCTCCAGGAGCTTGCAATTTCCCCAGGGCTCCTTCTGTGTAATTACCTGTCTATCTCTTTGTCTCCTATCTTTTAATGCAGGAGGAGTGTCAGACTCCAGGCCGCTAATCTTTGTTACTATGGAAAGGCTGGTTACACTCCTCCTCTTGCACTTCAGAAATGGCAATCGCTGGTCCCCAGCTGGTTCCTTGAATCTAACTTAAAAATGGATGATAGCTTTTCTCCTTGGTGCCAGATTAGAGAATGCAGCTGCTTGCGCTGTTTCAGGCAGTCAGTGCCTCTGCCACTGATGCTGCAGCGTGCTGAGAGAAGCCTGCAGAATCTGCCTTGTGGCTTCTGAACCTGTTTTCTCCCAGACAAGTGAAGGCTCTGTAAAATTCCTTTGAACACAGAATTTTGGGGCACACTGAGATGTGGGAGGCTTGGCTGAGCTGCAGGCGTGAAGGAAAGCTTCTATTAAGATTTCTAGCTCCAGCTGAGTTTTTGTGCAGTTTCTGAATGCCTTTAAACTCCCTGGGTTGGGGGACGAGGGAAACACAAGCTTTGCAAGCTGTGTTGTGGGATCGTGGGCATCAGTTGTTGCTGTCTCCCTCCCAGCATGCATCTTATGCAGTGATGTGCAGCAGAGATAAGTGCCCTGCTCAATTCATAGGTAGAGCTGAAAGCCTGTGCAAAGCCCACTGCCATTTCTTTCTGGCTGCACATGTTTGTCCCTCTCACATGGCAGTGGAAATTTGGAGGGGATTCCCTGCCTGCTGTTCTCCTTCTTCCCCTTCTCACGCTTCCTGAGTTGCAACATGTCAGATGGATTGTCCTTCTGAAGCCAAAGCTGTGGTTTGGGAACAACTCCAGTACAAACACCTTATTTCTATGCTCTCCTTTCTGCCCTTGCCGGGAGAGGGAAACTGTCCCCATGTTGGACAGGGTCCCCTTCCAGCTGCTGCAGTGACTTGAGCACCCAGGAAATGTATGTTGCTAAACCCCTTTATGGTACCTTTGTAAAACGTGCTTTAAGTGTCTGCAAATGTATGGTATTTAAGCAGCAGAGTCTGTATTATCAAATGCAATCATGCAGACTATTCCTCGGGGTGAAAAGCTTTGGGAGGAGAGGCAGGATGTGATACTGAAATTTGAGAACCAAAGCAAAAAGAAATTCTTGCCCATGTGTTGGTGCCAGAGCAGGTAAAGGAGAGGTCGAGGATGGGGTGTCCTATACCCCTTCCTTGACTGGAAGTATGGAAGGAAGACAGAACGGAGGGGAAACTCAGGGTAGGGACAAAGCAATGTAAGAGCAGTCTGGCTAGTGGCCCACAGTTTGCAGTGTTTTGTTTGCTGCCTTTAATGCTGTGCTTTCCTCCCCCATTTCCTCTAACTAAATTTGGGCAAAGATCATTTGCAATTTTTTTTGTTCCTTGAAAGAGCAGCCATACCTCCGCTGGGTTTGTTTCAGACGATGTGTTTCTCAGCAGTGCATCTAGAATTGCGATTTTTGCACTGATTCTTGAAAGAACTTTCCCTCATTATTTCCCCCTGTTTTCCTTTCTCTTATTTGTATCAACCTGAACCATCTCCAAAAGAAAGGTGATACTGCTGCTGGCTAACATTTTGGGTGGGTGGCAGTCTGTATGTTAAGCAGCATCCTGTAATAAGTACCTGTCAGTGGGAAGCTACCCTGGTTGTTTGTATTTTACTTTTCTTATATAAATCAAGATCATAGCTGTGAGCCTTTGTGAGCATTTCAACAAGGTGTTTGTTTCAAGTTGTGGATTTTTTTTTATCCCGCTCAAATCCTTTGAGATAAGTTTGGGGTTAGGATTTCTCATTCAGTGACTGAATTCAGTAAAATGAAGTGTCTGTCAAAGTTTTTGCAAAGTATTGCACCTTATGAGAGAATGACAGGTTCTTCCAGAGTCCTCAGTTTGCAAAGCCTTAACTGACTCCCAGTTTAAACCAGGACTTTACCACTGCTTAAGGCCTTTAAGTACTTAACTTCTGTGTTAATGAGCCTGTGCTCTCTTGTTTTTTAATGAAATCTTTGATATTTCTCTGATTTTCATTTCATGAAGGTTACAGATTTTAATTTTTAATTCTGATATGGAGAAGATTTAAATCTCAAAAGCTTTATTGGAGAAGAAAACCAATTTGCATCCCAGCAGTGCTTTTTTTTCAGGTTATTTTTATGTTTAGAATCTGTTTACTGTGTGGTGTGTATTTAAAAAATGTAATTGGAAAGCTGGATGCTTATTTTATACCCCCAAAAATACGGTTTTAAACATCTTTGATGGTTTTAAATGCACAAAGTAGAGAGTTCAGAGCTGAAATTGTTCTTAAATTTCTTTCATAGACAAGGTCTAAGAAATATTAAGCAGCAGAGTAAAAATCTGGCATATAGAATCACAAGAAGCTATGTTAAAATGGTAGTAAGAGCTGTGATTTCAGTTTTCTTACCCTTTCAGTTTTTTGGGCCAGCCCTTTTCTGAAGGCAGACTTCACAGGTCCCAGGAAGAGAATAAGTGAATAGGGTTGTGAAGAGAGGTGGTGAAAAGACTGTAAGGGCTTGCCTGAGGGCATCTGTATCTGTATGGAGGGCTATAAGGTACTGCCTACATCCCCCACTCTCCCTTCCGTGTCGTGTAGCTATGGCAATGACCATTTGTTGTTGCTGGTTAAAACCCTTCAGTCCTTCAGTGTTAGCAGATCTAGTTCTGGGGCAGTTGGCTTTTCTCCAGTTGCAGCAGTTACGGCCTGCCTGCCTCAGTTGTCCTCAGTGCTACGAGGTTTTCAGTACTTCTCATGATTGTCATGTTTGAGGTGTACAGATCTACTTAATATAAAACTGAGTTTACTTCTTTAAGAGTAAGTCCTATGTGGAGTGGTGCACTCCCTTGTGCTGCAGCCTCCTCTCCTTTCCTGCTTCAACAACTGTGGTTGGGTGATTATTCAACTTCTTGTATCCACTCACAAGGGTTGAAAGGATGCTTCTGGAGGCCATGCGCCTACCCACGGTCATCCCTGGTGAGTAATTGCCCTGAGCACTGAGGTGGCTACTTACGCTCTCTGAAGCTTTGCAGGCCTCCTAGGCAGAGTTCTGGCTGCGATGGAGTGATGGGGGTACGAACTGACAGTCTACAGGAAAGAGTTTTTTGAAAGACCCTGTGGCACTTATCCATCATTAGTGCCAGAGGGGAACAAAGTGTAACACATGGATATTAGTATAGGTGGCAGGTTTTGGTAGTTTGCTTTTGCTTATATTACCTGTTAGTCCCTCAAAAAGAAAGCTGGAAGGCCCAAATCGGATGCTAATGTTGTTGAAGTTAGCAGTGGAAAAAGACCTGGTTTGTTGCCAGATTTCCTTAGAAGTGAAACCTGTTCTCCTCTGCTAAGGAACAGCCCATCTGGGTGCATATTGCTCCATCTTTCAGCTATGTAATGATGCCTGTAAGTTCCATATATGTTTCAACAATATGCCCATTCAAAAAAATGAATAACAAAAAACAAGCTAGTTGAATTTTTCTTCCCTAAACCAACTATTTTAAAGTATGAACCCAAAATCATGAGTTGATGTTTCAAAACCATCTTTTACAGTTTTGTTTGTGTCTCTTCTACTGTGTCAGGTATAAGCATTGTTTAAGGTCTAGAAAACATGATGCTGCCAGGGGTGCTGGGAGGGGTGGGTGCTACTTATTGCCAAGGTGGTGGTGGCAGGGATCATCGTCGTGTCTCATCCCTTCTGGCTTTACCACATGGGAAGACTCCTATTCAGTTAGCCCAGGCATTAAGGCAGAGAGTTGTGCTGGCATCATGTCAGCTGCAGGACAGAAGGTACTCGGTGCTACAGGAAGCCTTGTGTTATAAAGAAATCTTGTCTGAAAAATTCTGTGCAGATTTGAACTGGCTGGATAAATTTATACTGGAAAGTGCTTTATAAAATGTGGTCTGAAACATTTTGATCTGGTGCTGATGGCCTTAAAAGCCAGATGAAGTGCATCAGTGACTCATGGTCACTTACTGCCCTGCTGTGTGATGTAAACCAGATCTTCCTTGGTGCCTTCTCACGTGCAGCCTTGTCTGGCTGGACCATGAATTTCAGGCTTGTGGTGCATAACCTAAACAGGCTCTTCTCTTGAAAGAGACCTTTTAAATGGCTTGTGGCATAAATACAAAGTTTCCAGTTACTTCAGTAATATTCTACCTGTGGTTTGCCATGATGGGACAGGAATTCAGACCTAGCATGACTCCAGGACTTCGATTCCCCCTTCCTCTCAGCTTCTTCTCCAGTGTATGAATTTGTTAAGATTTTAGGCTTAATGATCCTTCCATCTTCTCTCTGGGCATTGTTGCAAAACAATGGATGCTTAACTTCTCAGGGAAGATAAAGGAAGAAAGAGGGAAATAAAAAGGGAAGGTGGTGGGGTGGTGTTGTGTGGGGGTTTTATTTGTTTGGTTTTTCTTTCCAAACACATTTGAGTATTTGTGACATTCATGAAATCAGTTGAATAGAGATGAAAATTTAGTATATGAAGCAAAACACTGCCAGCAAAATGAGCAGCTATGATGTATTTCAGTCTTCAGATGCTTGGCTAAATAACGGTGACATATGATTTTGCTGCTAGAACTTGAGATTTTGGCGTTCATATGCAACTGTGAAATCTGTAGGCATATACTGTAGCAGAAGCTGTCTTTATTCATATACAGCACATGGTATTTGGCTAGGAGAAAGTTCTTCGCTGTCTAAGAAAGTCGGGCTTTTGATGGAACTGACTGCTGTTTGTGCTTCATATTTCAAATAATTTTTTTCTGGAAAGACAAATGAGTTGTCTGTATTAATGATACTGTTGTTTTCTCCCTGTTCCCAGCAGCCCAGTGTATTTCCTTGGCTCCTTCTTCTTTCCATGCTGTTTCTTTCCAAGCTTGTAATCAGAGTTACAGTGAGAAGTAGATGGTGTCCATCTGTATATTCCAGCACGGGAATAGAGCCTTGGATGAGTTTTGGACTGTGGGGCTTTTCCTTCCTCACCTCTCTGTAAAAGCATTTGTGGTACGTTCAGGGGATAGTGGGGTGTCAGTCCAAATGGCCTAATAAGACACTTGGTATAAGGAGAATGAAGAGTAAAAGGAAAAGGATGGAAGTGTGCAAGTGGTAGTTCACCAGTGTCACATTAACAGAATCCGCAAATCAAGTGCTCATTTGTTCTAACCAGAGGTTAATTAATCAGAGTGACTAGATAAAATGATAAGCTGCTTTTAATGAAGTGAAGCAGCCTTATTAGCAGTAAACAAAATGCAAAATATTTGGTGTCTGGCAGATGTGGTTTTCATGGGGACTGTGGTTTGCCACCAGCTTTGGAGTGTGATAGCCTTTTCCTTGCTGCACTCTGCAGGCCACGCTTTCTGTGTTTCAGTGTGTGGCACACTCAGAACGCAGGCGACTGAATTGAATCAGAAGCAGGTATAACATCTAAAAAACAGAAGGAGAAATGTTGCTTGCAGATCTTTCTGTGCCAGAGACTAGCATTTGCCAACTTTCATACTTTGGGTGATACTATTTTTCTTTGAGTTAGCAGGCTTTATGCTTACACAGCAAGCAAGCAAGCAAGCAAAAAACCATGTGTAGATTTACAAGTGTGATGCTGTTTGAAAAGCATCAATCTGATACTGCCTGGTAACTGCTCACATAGCCTGAAAGCAATTGGTAGTTATCTACCAATTTGCAACTTAGGAAATGCACCATAGAGATGCTACTTTTGTGTGTATTTAGGTGGAGTGGCAAAGCCAAGCATGTCACTGACTGACTGAACTGGAGCAGACTTGCTTACTCCTGTTCAAATGATCCTTTACCCTCAACAGGGCATCTGTGCTGTTGTAGTGTTCACCAGTGTGTCTCTTGAAAAGCTGTAGAAGCCATCAGATGTGCTACAATATGCATGGCAATGCAGGGCTATAGTGGGAAATAGCAAAAAAGTCATAGATTAAGTGAATGACACGTATAAGGGAAGCTTTGTGGAATGGTGAAGCCATTTACATGGGGCTAAATTAAATTAATGTAAATGTCCACATTTAGGCTTGAAATTAACTTCACTTATGACTGTGTATAAGGATCCTTTTTGAAGTAAACGCAAAGTTCATAAAAGTTACCTCACAGCAAACTCCTTACAAATTAGCAATGTGATAAGATTACTGTAGTTCTGTGAACGGGAGAAGTTGAAGTGGTAGATGAACGTGATGTGAGAATAGGATACTGGCAAGTAAATTGTCCTCCCCCACCAGCCTTTCCTTAAAAGACTGTGCTTCCCACCGCCATTCAAGTGTAAATCCCTTTGCAACAAAGGGGAGGCTGGCAGCTCCACCATTTCAAGAGTATAAGTGATCTCGCATGCTTCAGTTGAAAGGTTGAATCCCTGAAACGGAGAATGCTGCTATAGAGGGAAACTCTCAAAAGACTGGTGAGAATGGCAGGGGGAAAAGCTGTTGAGATACTTGAAAACACACTGGCAATTTTTGTCTTTACCATAAAATGACCTAGGGACAACCTTGACAAGGGAAAGCTGCTGTTCAGGTGAGGTTGCAATCACCAGCTCTAGGAGCTGGATTTTACTTGCTATCTCCCTTAGGAACACAGCATGCTGCTGTGCTTGCCAGCACTGTATGTGGTGCCAATATTTTGTCTCCAGTATGCATCGAGTCCCTCTTAGTTTTCCTGTTTGGATTTTTTTTCCTCTCTTGTGTTGGAAGTCTGAAAACTTCAGAATTATAACTTCTGGGTACACAAAATAGAGTAAGAAATCGTGAAACTTGTTTTCACACTGAAAGGACGAGGTTAATATAGTACTTTCTAAAAACCTTGTAAATATTTGACTGGCTACTCAGCAACACAGCTGAACTGATTGAGTTAATGCGTAATGTGAGAGCTATCCTGAAGTGCATGGTTTAGGTGATGGTGTGAGCAGTAGTTCCCTGTAGAGACATCTGTGGCCGCTGTTCCTCAAGGTGTGCAGGTGGGACGAGGTGTGAGATGGCTGTGCCCACTTCAGGCAGTCACCTGGGTGTGTTCAGGTAGCAGTGAAGTTGGTTTGAGCTGTCCCACCTGACTTTCTCTGCCATTATGCTAACAACAGGTCTAACAAGAGTGTGGTAATCAGAGGATGAGGCTCTCTGTAAGTACACTTGCATTTGAAGGTTTTTATGCATGTATAAAAATGGTGCCAGTAGGCCGTTGTTAGTAACTGGTCACTAGTGAGGAGCAGCTTAGAGATCAGCAGTAAGTCTGGACCTGAGCTTGTTAGCAGTGCAAGAAATTTTACATTCTGATAGCTGTCATGCCTTGATGATTTAAAAATACCCCCTTCTTGTATTGTATTGCTGCAGTATTCTGAATGAAATGCTTTCTAGCACTGGAAAGTTAGCACAAAGATTACATGGGAAAATGTTTGCAGCTTTATGAGTAAGTTGAATGAAGATCCCTTTTTTTGTTTTACATGAACTAATCAGTGCAAGACAGCTTTTGGTTTTGTGACGTAAAGGTTGCTCATTCATAGCATTGCACCACCTCAGTCCTTCCAAGTGGCAAGAGCCTTAAATATCAGTGTAGATGGGAGACGATCCTTTCAGGTAATCATGGTATCAAAATGGAGCCAGACCATCATTTAAATATAAGTACGTTTGGTTTTTAACTAGCTACTGGTTGGTTTTGTGTAATGATGGTACCATATAGTACCTGTGCCCAGTACTGCTGTTGGTTGAAGATCCTAGCAACCTATTAGTCTGATTTAGAGACAAGCATAGCAAAATCCATTAATAAAGAAGCATAAAGAAGTAGCACTACCCCATCTACTGCTCCATGAGACAGAAATCTGCAAAACTTTCATTATTGAAAAATTTAACTTGTAACATGGCATTAAAACACCATAGCCCTTTCTGTAGCTGTGGATGTTTTAACCATCGGGGTTTTTAAACAAAGCAAAAACACCAAACACCACTCCCCCCCCCCCGCCCCCCCCCCAAAAAAAAAACAACAACAAACCAACAACCAAACAACATAACAAAAAAAAACCAAACAAACACCAAAACTAAAGAACCACTACCATTTGTTAATTTCTGGCAACAGTTTAGTAGGGACTATGCTTACAGTACTTACCCAATTTAGACAGGTACTGGGGCTTTAAAAATACAGCCGATATCTAGAGGAGCTGCTTGCCAGTATTGGCATTGGTAAATTTGGAAAGCAAGAAAAATCTCTCATAGATGAAAGAACAAAGCGTGGTGCTGTCTCCAGAGTGCATGCAATGGATGATTAATGTATCTGAATGGTGTAATTGAGAGTGGTGATATTCAGTCATGTATCATTGTGCTGGTTTCTGGTGACTGCTTGAATTTTTTTGGCTCTTGAAGGTCCCTCAGTGTCCCACTCTAAGCCTGCTATAGAAGACTGTATGCATCTGTGGATAGGACTCTAGTGCTGCTGGAATAGTAGTAACGATGTTCAACTGAATTTGGTGGTTCATCTTGATTTCAGAAATCATTCCTCACAGTGTGTATAGTTTTGGTTTGTTATTTTTTTTTATGTGCTGACAAGCTACTTATCTATAGAAGGCTTGGTAGTCTGTTGCCTTGTCAGTAGACAGAAAAGGCATTTTTGTGGCAGGTATTTTCTGATTCTTAAAGATCAATTTTCAAATAAAATATTATTGTATTTTGTCTCATTTGAAAAAAATGTTAAGAAGAAAATGAGTGTTCAAGAAGGCATTTGTGTTGGAAAAAAACTTCCACCTCGCACGCTAGGTTTGCTTCCAAGTTAGGGACTCCTTTGGAAAGGTTCAGTACGTTTGACTCCCATGCTCCTAATCCAAACAAGCCATAACTGAAGAGAAAATGGTGTTTTGTACTGATGTCACCAGTGATCAGACCAGCTCAAACACAATTCCTACACCACCTTTTTATAAGGCCTGCCTAGTGGGCAGACACCTTTGTGGGCACTGAGCATAGCACCCACTGGCAGGTGTTGGTTTAGGTTCTTTTATAGCGGGACACAGTGCTGGGAAAGAATGTCATTCTTTACAACCTATTAGCAGATGGAGAATTGAGATCTAGGCAGTGGTTCTTCTGGAGTATGATAGCTTATCATGAGCTCAACCTAGATTTAAGCAAAGTCTAGCATTTAATTTCTGAAAGTGGTCAGTAGATGCCACTGTAAAATGAAAGCATCTATTGGGCCACTGCAAATGTCAACCTCGTATTTCTAGCTGAACACATGGATGCACAGAAAAGCAAAGTTATTTCCCTGCAGTCCCCTGGCAAGCAAATGACAGCTAGGAACAAGTTGATTTCCTGATGTCTGTTCCCCTCTTATAATTACCAAACAGTGCTTTCTTCTTCTTCATTGTAAACGTGAAGCAAGCCAAAATGACGTGCAAGGTTAGCTAGGTTTGTTTGTGGTGGTGTTGGGTTTTTTTTTTTTCTAGCAAAGCTGAGGGGGGGAGGAGGAAATGAGAAGGGGACCGGAGCAATATCGGGGGAAGGGAAAGTCATTCAGGGACAACTGTACCTGCTGGGGGCACTATTTAGCCCCGGCGGGAGAGGAAGGGGCAGCCCGAGTTGCAGATGTGTTCTTATCTGCAGAATCCCTGGCCTGGGAGAGGCTGCAAAAGGTTTAATGCAAATCGGAGACCTCTGCTATTGTGTGAGACAGATTAGGGCTCATTTGCATTCTTTCTCCTGTAATAATTACCTAGCAAGGAGTGCCTGTTACCATTAGCTTCATTCTGTTTGCCTGTGATAATGCCATCAGCAATCTCTTCTCCATGGATTATGGACAATGTGAGGAAGGGCAGTGGGCCAAGAAAATAAAGAAATAAATCTGTTGGAGAGAATAGTAGAAAAATATGAATGCTGAAAAATTAAAATGCAGATAATTGTAGTAATAACCATTAAATACAACTGGAGAAATACCATGAGCTGCAGAGCAAAAATCAATATTAATCCATAATATTGATGAGGTGTATGGTTTCAAATACCAGTTTAGAAGAGCCAGCACAACTCAGTAGTATTGTTCCATTTTCAGAATTGGCTCAGATTGTTCTAAAATAAGCACATCTAGAGATCAGTACTATCAATATACAAATGTTAAGTCTAAAAATGATGCAACGCATCATAAAATCAGGTAAAATTCAGGAAACTTGGTGTAACTTTGGGTCCTGGAAGTCAAGCAAAGCAGTTCCCCTGACTCACAAATCAAGGTATGTTTTATTTCTTTACTTATTTTCTGTATGGTTTTGTTTGTTTGTTTAAGATGGGAGAAGTTAAAATATGAATGGAACTAAACATGGAAGACTGAGGGTGCTAAAAATCAGCTGTTCCCTCTACTAATTGTATATAGAAGGAACATGAAATCATTGGAACCAGCAGTTGCTCTTCTTGCCATTCAATCTTCCCTTTATTTTTGCCTTGTGACCTGCTTGAAAAAGCTGTGGGGGTCACTCCATGAGAGAGGCAGAGCCCTGACGTTCCCCATCCAGCTTTGGTTACTTCTGGCAGCCCAGTGCTGGCAGCCAGGCTCCTGCTTTGAAGCCCCAGCCTTGAGCCTGCTGCACAGCAGCAGTTGGGTGGCAGCTGCTGGGGGATAGAGCTGGTGACCCATTTCAGGGCCTTGCTGTGTGTCACAGCATGAAAGGTTGTCTTTGAATCCTGCTAGCACAGGATTGAGTGGGGGACTCAGTTTGGATGAAGTAAACATGCCTGATACTCCACATGCACATCAACGTCAGGGATGGAGCAGCGTGTGCTTGGGCAGCCTCTGTTTTGGTGCAGATCCTCCTTGCCAATATTTTTACAGTGGGGTAATTCCATCTTTTGCGGTGGTGAAGTGGGGAAGCAGGAAGCTAAATCAAAGCAACACTGGCTTTAATCTGTGAGCAGCCATCTTAAATGTATTTAAACGTATGTAAGAGGAGGTGAGGTGCATAGCTGTGCGGTTTTGAGGTGGGTTTTTGCTTTTTAAAGTGATTTCTGTGGGCATGCTATGATATTCACCGTGTCCTCAACGTGGAAGCAGCCAGGGATGCTGGCTGAAAAGCTGGTTGTGGCTCTGTGGGGGAGAGTGGTGTGGGGCTGCAAGGGGGTAGTGTTGGTGAACTGGTAGGCAGCTAATGAACTACCAGAAAAAAGCTTTGGTTCATGTGGCTTGCACACTTTCTGGCTGTTGAGGATTTGGGAGGGTACTGTGTTGCCTGTAAAACTTGACACAACTCTGAGGAGTTCCTAAATCGTGTGAGCACACTTAATATACAACCAAGTTTTCTATCATTTTTCCCTTACTATTGGATTTGCATTTCACAAAGCTTCCTTTCCTCTTCCCTCTCTTCCTGCATCATCATAGTAATACTTTGTTTCTCATGAGAAAACAGGATAGTTCTCTGAAATTCTATACAGTTAAAATGTAAAGACAGAAAGGTCCCTTACATTATACACAGTTATCCTACCCATCTTCTGGCAGTGGCCTCCATTTAATAAATACGTGTTGATTAATGAAGGAAAATATTTAAGGATGAATAAGGTTGACATTTTATGTGTACTTGGACTTTTCCAACTAGGGGTGGATTGCAAATGGAGGCGCAGGTCTGCAAATGAGTAACCAGTGTGGCCTTTAGTGAAATCAGATTTGAGTGGGTTTGGGGTTGTTTTTTTTGTGTGTATGTGAGGATTTTCTTTAGCAGTGGTAGCAAGAAGAGAAATTTGGCAACACTTAAAAATGTCAAGATACATGAGTAGGGCTGCTTTTCATGATATCACTAGGTATTTGGTGTTAATCAGAATTTATATCATTCTAAATGATTAGAGAGAATGACAGGAGACGAAACGTTTACATTTCTTGTCTGATTTTTTATTTTTTTGTTGCCTTCACTTTTTGTTTTACCCACTATAATAATGGTAAAGATCACAAACATGACAGGTACACAAACATAGAGGGAAATGAAATTTAGGGAAAAAAATGTTGAAAGCACACATTTCTTAAAGAAAACGGGTACTAAATACAGACTGAATTATACCAGTATGTTTTATTTAAAAGCAGTAGCCTAAATCTTTTGTTCATCTTCAGACCTTTCTATAGGAGGAGGAAATGCAATTTGGTGCGTGGCTAGTTCTAGATAAATCATTTACAAGTTGTGCCATCATTACACAGGAATAAAACAAATAAACCAGCAGTTGATGTAATTGGAAAGGTCTAATGCATATCGTGTATAGAGGACATGGGAGTTTTGAAGTGCTGTCATGGAAAATAATGATTATGTACATCTAAGTGTAAGCTAAACCAGAGCAACGTATTTTGGTGTGTGAATAATTAGGGATAATAATAAAAGAATCTGACTACTTAGGGGATAGTGCAGTATGATATGTGAAGCTGCATGTTTATTTAGAAGCATGTATGCACACACACATTTTGAGACTTTAAAAGTGATGTAAAGATAACAGCTTCTTGAGAGGCTTGTATTATTCCTGCAAATGATTTTTCTCCATATGGCCCTCATTTAATAATTAATTTAGTACAGTCACCATATGTATTTCAATCTTTTATTTTGATTCTATAGCAATGAATTCAGAGTCATTTGTATTCTAAGCAGTATTCAGGTTTTTTCTTTCTCTCTTTAGCCCACCATATGTATGGGTATATTACTGATACCAAGGCCTCCATAATCTGGGAGAAGTGTATCAGAAATTAGTTTTCAAATCCCTTCCTTACTCATGGCTGAACTTGGGCTTTGGAGCCCTTTGTTAAAATTCCCCATAAAGGCACATGAACAGATGTGGTTTTGTTGGAGGAAATGTCAGTGTATTCAGTTTGCTCCCCTCTCAAGTGAAGAGGTGCTGAAACCCCTTGCGCTGTGTGAGCTCAGCAGCTCGCAGAGCGCAGTTGCTCATCCTCCCTAATTGGAGGCAGCAGCCGGTCACACACAAGAGCAAGGAGGAGTTCATTTGCTCAAGCTACGTGCGCTGAGCTATACAGGCTGGTCCAAGTTGTTTGTCAGTATTGCTGCCTTTGAATGTAGATTTAAGTTTTGGTGAAATGTGTGACAGGTCCTCTGCCCCTCAACAGAAGGTCAAATACCTGTTTGAGGAAGGTGAAGCATCTTTGGGCAGATAAGCCACTCTAGGAAATGGACATCCTGAATTGGTAACATACAGTATCTGAGAGCAGTGTATGTTGAAAAGAATAATTGAAAAAAAACAACAAAAAAGGTAGGGGCGGGGGGGTGTTATTCGTGCACACACTGCATAAGTAAATAAAAGGTCCACAGATTTTCAGTATGTTAAGCTGTCCATCACACATAAATGAGTCAAAGGAACAGTTGTTTATTCTTTGGTATCTTTAGGCTGTCTGTGACAGAGTCCAGATGTGAACCACTTTATAGAAAATGCAAGAGAAGTTGCTTTTCTAAATCACCAGTAGCAAGGCCACACAGATCTCAGCTGTACTTTCATGCCTCACCATGTCTTCTCTTTTCAGCCAGTTTAATAGCATGAAGGTACTAGCTGAAAAACTGGCTTTGTTTACTTTTACCTAACAAAAAGATTTCGCAAGCTTTACACACTATGGCCTAGTGATATTTTTCCTAAATACTGAAACAAAACGTGCACACAGGGAGCATAAATGTCCATGAAAGCATACTTAAACATATGCTTATAAAGTAATGTGGATACCTTAACTTACATAAGCATAACCATACACCCACACAACTTACAAGACTAGACTTATTTTCAGCTGCCTTATTATCAAAATCACAATTTATATAACATAATTTATGTGAGTTAAAGGAATTTATGAAGCAGAATTCCAGAATTCTTTTGACTCTCATGTTTCTACAGAATCTTTCCATCCTCATAACTGCAGCAATAGCTCTTTTGGGGGGTGGGGAAGGTGTGTAAAAATATTTTATTAAAAGGGCTGAAACTTTGGAAGCACTGCAGAAAACTGTTTTAGCATTTCTTGGAAAGCTAATTGCAAAACAGTTCTTTTTACACTGCTAGCAGTAATCTACAAAGTGAATTAGGAGGAGGATTCAAGGATTTGCACACTGTTGTCCAGTGATACGCAAACTAGCATAGAGTGACAGAATCTGGGTAGCCAGAGCAAAGCAGCATGGTGTCATAGGCTCAGGGCTCTGTTAAAACCAGAAGTTTTCTAAGTTAAAAAAAAAATAAAAATCCCAGTTTTCTGGGTGAAGCACCATGCAGACAGACCCAGAGACTGCAAACATTCATCTCTTTATGTGGTTTTGTGAACTTGGGTTTGTTTCTTATTTTGTGTACAGCTCTGTTAGGCAAAAACACCGAGTTGCGGCAGAGAGCATGCACGTGGGCGTACATATCCTTGGCTCAGCCTCCTCGAGGAGGACAGGCACCAGGAGCTGGGGCTTCTGGGATGTTTGTGTGTGTGTCTGAGTGATACACACAACCCTTCATCCTCTTTGGACTAACTGCGATAGCACATACTTAACAAAAATGCTTTTTTCCTCCCTGCTCAGGTTTTGTGTTCAATCCCTATGGCTGGTGTGTGGCTTTGGTCAAAGATCACGATCTTAAACTGTGAATTTGGGTAGGTTACAACTCTGAATAAAGTATGCTGTCTTCCCTTGTTCCAGCAGTGCAAGTTAGCTGGGTATTTGAGTAGCAAGGAGTTCACCATTATAAAGGCAGGCAGTCTGGGGAGAATGAGGAAGCTGAGCACAGCTTGTGTACATATTTGTTGAAAGCTAATTGGCAATGCAGTTGCCTTTCAAAGTTGTTCTTTCACCTATCAGTAGAGCACAACTCTGGTACTTAATGTACTGTGGATTACGTAAACACTACCCTGAAATATTTGTACAGGCAATTAACTCTTGTTTTTACACTGCTTTGAGTTACAAATGGAATCCTGCTGTAGAGCTTGGAATATTTGTATTATGAGATATATTCCATAACTAGATTCAATAGTACTTTTGTCAAACTGGTTAGCATGAAGATCAGAAAAGCAGGGAATTGGTTATCCTGAGAGGAGCTGACGATCTTTTCAAATTCAGAATGCAAGAAATACAGATGCTCTGTTTGTATCACATTGTTAAGGAAAACCAGTATTTACAAGAATTTTATCTGAAACAAATGTATCTGCTCTTGGTTATTATATTTGAAGATTGTAAGTGCTTATATCAGTAGCACCGTTTGCATTTTGTGTGGCAAAACGGTTACTAATGAAGTAAAGTATATGTATGGCATGGCATTGCTGTTACCTCAGTGGCATCCTCATCTAATGTGGTGTTGATGACTCTAGGGATACTTACATAGGCATGTTTTTATTTTTCTCCATCTTGCTGTGTTCAAACTTATCTTACAAACATTTTGTCCCTTATGAAATTAAGTCACAGCTCTACAATTTGAGTTGAATAATAAATCTATTAAAATTGGTAACAACAGTCTTCAAGCCAGTCCTCCATCCCTCAGAGTTTATTCACAAGCACTTGACCTAGCACAGCCATGAATTTGAATAAAATGTTAACGGATTTTATTGCAATTCGTAGCATGATAACCCATGATAATAAAACAGCATTTATAACATCAATGGCTGTGACACTCTGCTTCTCATCAGACTGCTTTGTGCCTGTGCTTAACAGAAGTGTAACTAATGTGTTCCCCAATGGAGTGGTGAGGGACTGGTTAAATGAGTTTGGCAGTTTTATGCATGTAATCAAACAGGCTAAAAGAGGTGGGAAATGCAACTAATTGAATTAAAATCATTCATACCTTTTGTATATCAAGACATTGCAACTAGATTAGTAGTAGTTGATTTAAAAATAGTCTCCTCAGAAAGAGGAAAGTAAAATATATTGTATAATAGTGCAAAAGCATTAGTGCTTATATCAAAATACAAGCTGGATGTCTTTTTTGTGGTTGAGGACAGCTAGGCTTGGCTGGTATTTCCATTAGGAAGGCAGCAGCTCACTTGCAGTTTTTAGATTTGTCCTTTAAATGGTCCAGATAAATTCCTTCTTGCAGTCATATATCTGTGTTTTCTCATAATTTCTTTTGCCTTCCTCTAATAGCTTCTTCCAAACAGAGAATTCTTTAGTTATAAATGCAGAGAACTTCAAGCAGTTTACCTGTGACTGGTCTTTTCTCAGTCTTTGTAGATTGCTGCAATAGGTTTTACTTCCACAGTTTCCTAGCAAAATGTCCTTAAAGCAGGGAATCAGTTTGGCCTGTTTCTATATCCTTTCATTTACCTAAGAGTTCTTTGAGCTTTATCCAACTCTTAGATGCATGGAGACCAGCTGTTTGGAGGGAAGGGGTAGGTATGCGAAATGGTTTTTGAAATGTCTGTCGTTCTATGCACCCAACTCTTCCTACATGGCAGAAGATGCTAATGGATGAAACCACAAGACTGTTGCAGTTATTGATTTTTAGTAGTGTCTACCAGTTTCTCTTGGATTCTTTCAAAGTCCCCTGTGCCTATAAGAAATTAAAGATGTTTGAAGCATTACCTTCTTGCCAGATTAAACAAGACAGGAGCAGTTGTAACGCCTCCATCCAGTTACTGTCTTCTTTTGGGAACGATATTTATTTATTAAAGTAATGTTAGAAAAAAATTAGAAATAAATCACTTAAGAAACAATTTTGGTTTGCTGTTTCTCTGCTTCAGGAATTTAAAGGGAGTACTTAGTGTAAAAATGAATAGGCAGAGGGATCTCTTTTTATATGGTAGGACAAGATTTTTAGGCAGAGGGGTTTTAATTAGGTCAGCTGGTATAGTTGGAAAAATAAATTTTTGTGGATATAAAGGTTTCTTCAGACTTATATTTAATCTTTTGATGGAGCAACTAAGTGTTACCCATTTCAGGTTAACAGTTAGATTTCTTAACCCAAGGTCAGGAGTCATTGGTTCTTAATGAATGTTGCAATGTGTAAAAAGGCCGGAGATTATGTCATCTGATCTTGGTGACTACCTGGGAAAGAGGTATAACTTTGAAAGAAATTGAAGCCCATTATAGAAGCCCATTTTGGAATAAATTCATGGGATAGTATCATAGTGGGAAATGCCACATTTATTTTCTTCTTACACATATTTTAATTTATGTATTATTTAGTCTTGGCTGCTTCTGAAAATGTCATTTGTTGCTGTAGCTCCATTTCTCTCTTTCTACAGTAGGCCTGTCCTGCACTGGAGAGTTGTGCTGCCTACCCTAACTTCAGGCTTTTCACCTACTCTCTTTACCCATCTGTGTTAGGGGCTTGGTGAACTACCATTATTTGAACTTGTGAGACAAAAATCAACTGGAACTTTGTTTATAGAGGCTGAATCTAATCTGTAGCTTACCCATTTAAGCTTTCCTTCAGTGGATTGTACTGGTTTTCAGGTTAGAGCATTATTTGCTGTTTTCATAATGACTGCAGCTAGGAACTAGTGTGATTTGTTGCAGTAATTAGTTTGTATTCCATGGAAAATAATAGTAGCAAATTTATTATCTTACAAACTTCTCACTGCCTGCTTTCCTTCATCACCAGCGTCACTAATTCTTATTCTCTGGTTTACTTTGCTTGTCACAAACCATTTGAGCAAACAGCGAAGCCTATGTGGAGTACTAGCTGGATAAAAGCTAAAGCAAACAATTCTAGGTGGTATTGTTTGACTCGCTCTTCTCCTCACAAAGTGGTTGCAGTAGTCCCATAAACAGTATCTGTGCAAAACCTTTATGTTTTATGGCCATTTACTTGTGGTATCACTGTTCTAAGGGACCTAGGTGTAATAATCAGCAGACTTTAGGTCAGAGATGATCTGTTAATTACACTTCTAGCTCTTCACAGAGTGTAACTTCCGTTAAGCCATCAGAATTGTCTGAATGAATACTTTTGGAGCTATGGATGCATGGTTGTTGGAGGGGATTTCCTTTCTAATAATTTTGTAATGTGTACCCTTACAAGTGAATGGTTAAAAGTTTTACTTTTTTTTTTTTTTTTTTTTTTTTTTTTCTATGGAGACAAAATATCTAAAGCACATTAATCTCTGTGTCCAGCTTTGGGTATGGTGGATTTCAAAACCAGGTAAACTAGAGGGCTTTGTCCCCCCTTCCCTTTTCTCCACCCCCACATCCAGAGAAAGTAGTAACCTAGTATCTGAAGAATGCAAGTTATGCAGATGTTAAAAAGGCCAAATAAAACAAATAGATGGGCTGCAGCTGCTGGAGCAGCATAAAGCAAAGAACATTCGCTGCTGTGATGGGAATGCTGTATTTCAGCATGCTGCTAGGCTTTGCCTGTTGGAGGAAAATAGCATGGTAAATTACTTTAACCAGTTGTTATCTCATTTTGACTGTAAAGTTGTGATTGCTTTCATAATTGCTGAGATTTCAAAAATCCCCAGCTTTCCTCTTAATAAGAAAACAAGAGAATAAGAAGTGGTAGTGTTCTTTCATGGTAAGGAAAAGGGAGCTCTGCAGAAGTACAAGTGGTGTCTCTTATTACTAATCTTTCAGGGAGAGATGACGGACTTTAAAGGAAGTATCGGGATCAAAAAATAAATCCCACAACTTGGTGAAGTTAGTATGTTGAAGATGCCTTCAAATATCCTGAAATTAAAATGGGAAACCAGACACCCTGCAGTACATTAAATATCAACTTTCCACCAGAAGTTTTGGGGTCGGGGAAACTGAAGGCAGTTCACTGCACAGTATACTCTTTCAAACTGGATGGCATCTGGAGGTAAAGGTTAAAAGAAAATGATATTAGACTTGATGGGACCAAAACACTTCTCAGACTGAGTAAATCGTTGAAGTGCAGATTAGTGAAATTGTTCAATAGTTGATCTGCTATTTTAGGGCATTCCTAAGCAACACAAGAGAGTGCCATAGAGAGATGCCCAAGCAAATACTACCCTCCTCTGGTACATTCACATAGCACAACCTTTTGCAGGAATATTACTATTGTCCTGGGAATAACGTGGGCACATCACAGCAATGTAGTCGTATACCTGAGGTCTACAGGAGGAGAACTTGCTTGGCTTCTGCCAGGATTTGGTATTGCTGTTTCAGCTCTCATAGCATGGGTAAACACACTTCCCATGTGCATCTCATGAACCTGAACAGCTTACTGTTCATTTGTATGTTTTAAGGATAGCCTGTAGAATAACAGGCAAGATGTGGTGCTTCTGTCCTGAGTCATAGAAATTTAGTCATACTGAAATGTTGGTTTCAACTGTGGAATCACATAGAGTTTGCTATCTACATGGCTTCTGGTCAGAGACTCTGCTCAGGGCTTTCCGTTCCTTTAATGTGGCAAAATTAAATCTAACAATAGCTTACCTTCTGAATAAAAGGCCAGGTCATGATTTCAAGCATTCATTTGTGTTTGTGTTTTGGACTTACTATATGCATGTGTGGCAAGTATGTAATCCAAGAAAATAGTTGGCTTCTGTGTATTACAAGATTTGGCTCTAGGACCAAGCTCTAGAGCCTATTATTATTATTGTTATTATTGTTATTATTATTATTATTATTAGGGACCCAACAGGACATAGAATGGCCCAAAGCTTTTGAGTTGCATGTGCTTAGACCTTTTCCTTTAGATAACTCCTCCAAAAAGACTCAAAATTTTTTAACCTCTGAAAGTGAGACTTCATTTGAATAAATACTGGAATGATTAACTTCTTAAATAGAAAAGAAAGATCACCACAAAAAAGGCTATATAAGAAAAATGGAAATAAAAGGTTTATGAGCAACTTGCTGTTTTCTGCTGTGTGTCTGAAGGTGGGTCTTAACCTGAGAGCGGTTTTTATTCAACTCAGTGAATTTATGAGTTGCACTGTGCAGTCCTGTCTGTCCCTAAGAAACTCTTTCCATTTCCTCTGAGGCCCAGCTGTGTTTGCACTCTCTTCCTCATTACAGTATGTTCTTGAGCTGAAGGCAACCAAGCTGCTTGCTGTGACTCTTAACCTGCTGCAAACACAGTATTTAAACCTTCTCTTTCTTAAGTATGCTTAAAAGCTCTTAATGAAAACGAGCAGTCTTCTTGCATAGCGGTCCACTAATCTAGTCACTCCTGAAAGAGACATAATGTATAACACAGCAATTAAATACTAGCTTGCATGCCTGTAACTTCATTTATTCCGGAATTTCTTGACCAAAGAGGCTACATTGTATGTCCTGTGTATTCATGAATACATATGTATGTATGTGCTTGTACCAATGAATATGGTCTTCATAGAACAGGAATTCCTCTGTTTTTATAAGGGAATGTACCACAGCATGATTATTTCAGCAGGCCACTGATACGTGCTTGCAGATACAGAAACCATCTCACTAGAGTATAATTAATGTTTAAAAAGAAATTAACAATGGGACATAACAGAACACTTTTGCCCACTTAAAATGGTGTTGAGTATACCATTAATGCTTTTAACTTGCTTGTTTGCATTGGAAACTTGTTATGAAGTCTATCATTTTCTCTTACAGAAGTATCTCTTGGGAAAATTGAACTCTCTTCTTCGCTTGATGACATTTGCACAATGTGTTCCTGATGTTTGAGGAGTAGTGGGTGCAGTCTTTGAGTTCTACTAGTATGGTAATTGGTGGAAAAAATGGTAGTAGAGACATTTGTGTCATGTGATGATATCCACTCTTCTGGTTTTATTTTGTGCTTTTTCTATAAGAATGACTACAAATTGACCCAGAATGGAGGGCAGCCAAGGGAAGAATGGGAATTCCTTTTTCTCTCCAGTTTTCCAGATCTCAAGTCAACCCTTTGAACATTTCACAGGCAATTCATTTCTGAAATGCTCAGTACTTTAAATCTTTAAATCACATGGAAGCTATGCTTGTTAGCTTTTTTACCGTAGTTTTTGTCACAGTATATGATTCTTATGTCATGCTTCTCTATACGCTGCTATTGCTGCTAGACAAAGTGCCTAAATACATGCTGTTCATCAACTGGGGCTTTTTTTTTCTACAGGGCTGTGAAAAATCAATGAGATTTGTGCTGCAAACCGATCATTATGACAGGGAAGGCTCTGCAATGAAATTGATTTGTTTAAGTCTAACACTACCACTTACACTCCCCCACAACTTTAGGGGGCAGACCCTCAGGATCTCACACAAAAAGGTATGAGGGCTAAAGCTCCTTGCTATGCTAACTAAATGAGTCTTTTTCATTAAACAAAATTGCTTTGGACCAGTTAAAATGAAGGCAAAGCAGCAGAGACTTGGAGTGCAAAATGGTTCAGTAAATGAATGAAACCAGATTAATACATTTTATGAATTACGTGCAGCAGCAAAGATTAAAGATTCTGATCTGTCCCCCGTGTTTTGTCCTCATTTTACCTTCTTACAAGTGTAGCTCTTGACTAGCAATATTTCCATAAAATTTCAAACACTAAATATGGAAAGAGTCTAACATGAATATGGAAAAGAGAGAAACATAATGAGGCACAAAAAAGCTGACTGTCATTTTAACTCACAACTATCAGTTAAGTAGCTTGTCCCAAAAGAAATACACCATGGAGTAAATGCCTTGGTGCGTTTAGCAGATGCACCAGACAATACACAGAGCACCAGAGCAGGAGTGGAGAGCTGTTTTCTGTCCTTGTGGATTCAGTTTTTAGCATACCTTGGGACACATCATGTCTCTTGTGAGTATGTTTCTTCTTCTACAACTCTTGACTCAAGCTATGAAGTTTTGGGGCGCAGACTGCCTCTGAATGAGCAGAATGATTACCGCAGTGGGGATCCACCCTCAGGTGAAGAACTGTCGTAATGCTGCTGATAATGAATGAACTACAAGGGGGTCATGTTGTCTGGTTTGTCATCTAAAGCGCTGGAGCAGTGATCTGTCCTTCATATAACAAAGTACTCAGGATCCAGCTCTTTGAGGGAAACATCACACAGACCCCAGAACTCCATGGCTTTTAGTATCTGTAGTCATAGGGGCATCAAACAGCAGACACCAACTAAGAGTACAGATACATTCCGGCATTTGGAAGCAGGACAGTGCACACATGGAAGTGTTACACATGATTAGTAGCATACGTTGGAATGGCATCTACCTGTTTGATTCACAGGAACAAAGAAGTACAAGTCCAGACATATATGCAATTATAGGTACAAAAATCCTCAAAACATCACACAAGAATCAGGCATCCGTTTTGCCTTCTTCCACTAGCTGTATTAGTAAGTTTTCCCAGATTCTAACCTGAAGCAGTAGAGACTTTACTACATAATTAGATGCTGTATTGCAGTTAAATAACGAGTTGTTAGTTACGCAATAAAAATTTAAAAAAACCCAAACAAAACCCACCCACCCAGTGTCACTAGATTAAATGATTTTATCACAAAATCTTTGCCTCGGTTGCTATTAAGTGAGGGGATTCAGAGCACAATGCAGCAACAATGTGACCAAGCCCACCATAATGGCTTACTTTACTTGCAGTCAGTTTAGCTGCCCTCTGTTCTGTGTGAGTTTGTAGTCATTCTGAGAGAAAAAATGCAAAATAAATCCAGAGGAATGAATATTACCACATGACACAAATGTCTTTACTATATTTTTTTTCTTTTGTTACCAAACTACTGGAGCAGTTTGCAGCACAGATCTCATTGATTCCTAACAGCCCTGTGGGAACAAAATACCACAGTTGATGAATAGCACTGGGAGAGGCTTAGGAGACGTTAATTTTGTGGCTGGTCAAAGTAATTGGCTGTTGCCCACCTTTCTTTCTGGCTTCTCTAAGCCTTTTCTACTTACCCTGGTCTTTCGTTAAACGAAGCCTGGACATTTGGTGATACCCAAAAGATGCTGTGAGCTGTCAAGAAGACAGAGAAAGAGCAGCACTTGTGGTGACAGACAGAATAATCTTTCTGGGGTCAGTGGTGCCCCATCCCTCAGGGCATGACCATCACCAGAGCTGCCAGAGAGCCCTGTTCTGGGTGGTGGGGCTGGTGAGTGGGCAGGGCTGTTTGTGCTCCTGCTCACAGCCTGACCGCACTGCTTACCTTTTGTGAATTCAGAGACAGAATAACTGGTGCATCACAGACTGCCTTCTCCTGTTTTCTTTTTTTCTTCTCTCTCCTTTCTCCTCTCTCCCCTCCTTTCACCCCCTCTCTTGCTCTTCCCCTTTCTCTCTCTCTCTCTCCCTCTCCCTTCTTTCTCTCTCTCACATATTTCTCCCTCTCTCCTTCCCCCTCCCCTCCCTCCCTTTTTCTCTCCTCTCTCCTTCCTCTCTTCTCTCTCTTCTCTCTTTCCTCTCTCTTCTCTTTTTCCTCTGCCTTCTTTCTCCCTCTTTCTCCCTCTTTCTCCCTCTTTCTCCCTCTTTCTCCCTCTTTCTCTTTCTCCCTCTTTCTCTTTCTCCCTCTTTCTCTTTCTCCCTCTTTCTCTTTCTCCCTCTTTCTCCCTCTTTCTCCCTCTTTCTCCCTCTTTCTCCCTCTTTCTCCCTCTTTCTCTCTCTTTCTTTCTCCCTGCTGCAGATTTTTATAGCTCTTTCCACAGGCAGAGAGGTGGGGGAAGGAACAAATGAACTATATGTTTCTAGAAAAGACCAAAACTCGCACAGTATCAGAAAAGCAAGGATTCTCTCCATAGCAATGTTCTAATTGTATTTCATGTTCAAGCAGTCTGCTTTATTTTTACATTCTGATTCAGGCTGCATATTGTCCCTTTACTGACCCCTTTTTGTCTAATCTTATGCAAGGTGTATTTAAATAGCTGGATAGTAAATCTGGAATTCTGGAAATTCTGGAAAACTTCCCACCTTGCCTGCCATTTCCCTTGAATCTACTTGTCTATTCAATGTGGAGAGATGCTGCAGCAGTAGTGAAGCTGCCATGTGCCTTCTGGCAACAGCCTGTGCTGCTTTTGGCCATTCCATTCTGTCTGCTATCAATTATCCACATATGTCAAGCTTTTATATGCTCTGAGTTTTTCCTGCACTACATTTTCCGAGCCTGACTATTTTTTGAAGCCTGATGCATGCATACTGGAAACTCTAGATACAGACAATCTGTCACTGGCAATAAGATGTGCAATATTGTATGTTGTTCAAGGAAGAGTTATAATCGTGGAAGCCTAGGAAGATTAACAGTAGGCTGTTGAAATTGGTAGTTTTTCTGAAGTATTTGTTGGAATACCACGGAATCATTTCACTGCCTGTTAGAATGCCACCTTTTATTATTTCAAATATTTGCTTCTGAAAGATTTTCTTTTCTACTGATATTAAATGTAAAGGATTGTATTCCTACCAGGTCAAAATAACTTTTCTGATTTTGTTCATCCTAAAGTTCATATGCAAGAACATAAAAACATAGGGCAGTATGCCAAAAATGTGAATTTGTTCTGGTTCTGACAGGTATTTTTTATTTTTCATGCCCTCACTGTCTACATGGGGTTTCTGAGAATAGGAGCTTCCGTGTGCCCAGGGAAACTGGAATCCTGTAAAAACTAATGGATGATCTGGAACCAAACTTCTGTTCAATCCCAATTTGCAGTCTGAATAACCAGGAAAGAAAATTGCATGATGATCTGTAAGATGGGTAAAGAGCAAGTTTCTGACTACTTTGGTTAGACGTTATTTGAAAAAAAGGGAAAAAGTTTGGAGAAGATAACAGATGAGATGTCAGCCAGTTCAGCAGAGGAAATGGGCAGAATTTGACAGCTTAAGAACTGCAGGTTGGGAAATATCAGATTCAAAAAGGCCTTAGCTATTCTAAGTGTATTTGTCTACAGGAGAAGAGCTAAGAGGTTAAAATAACTGCTATCGAGAAAATACTGTCTGCTTTATTGTCAATAATTTTATGTAATTAAAATAGGGTACTATTATGCAAGGTGATATTAAACACCTTAGCTGATGTTCTAATACAGATCTGCGCTTTGAGGAGAGATGTAGGATGGACCAGGTAAGGGCAGCAAACATCTCATTTCAGTTCTTATTTATATTTGTTAGCGGAAGTACTTCACCTTAGGGCAAAGGAAGGAGTTGTGGGACAGTCATCTCCTACCATTTATCAGTGAAGCTTTGTAAGGTGACTGAAGCAGTATAACTTTGCCACCAACTAGAGGGAAGATTGAACTTCTGCCCCTGTGTTTCCACTGCATCTTTTAAGTAGGTTCAGCTCTCTTAGTTGGGTAAGTATGAGTAAGTATTTAGCTGAATCAGCTTACTACGCTGTCAAGTCTGTCCCTCTCTTCTTCCCCACACTGAGTTGGTTCTTAGCTGAGTTAAAGTGAATAGGTTTCTATAGTCTGTCAAGTGCCAGAGCCAACACAAGGCTGGCAGCAGAAAAGCATATCCAGGAGTGAGACCAGCTTTTAGGACAGCAGTGAGCCATTTAATTGTCTCATTTGCAAAAACCCTTGCTCTTTCAGCTTGATTTTGCCTGCAGTGTTAAGTACGGGAACTTCACAGTATGCATTCTCCGTATTTCCCTCATGTGTGTTACAGTCCTCAGAGGTTATGGTTGGCTGTATCACAAAGTGAAGACAGCAGGAGATTGAACCACAGATGAGGACGTGGAGAACCTCACTTTGCACAGCACTCTTCTTCCTGTGTATCACCTTCCCCACAGCCTGCCTGTGGTGGGAGTCCTCTGAATGTTCCAAAATCCCTTCCAGAGGCAGGCAGGTTATTTTTAGCTAATTTGTGTTATTTTGCATGTCTGGCTCAGTACTTAGGTTTTCTTTTCCTACAGAAGGTTGAGGGGGGTCAATGATTACAGATCTCTAGCAATGATTTGTGTTAACTGGGGGCAGCAGCAACCCACTGAGCTGCACACTGCTGAGGATGGCAGTGTGAGCTGTGTGGGAGGCACACACAGGGTTATCAGCACATGCAGTCAGTCAAAGCATAAAGTCCACTTGAGGATGTTAGATGTCTGCTGAGTGTATGGAGAGTTCTGGCTTGATGCTTTGCGGCTGCAGGCTGGAAACTGGTTTTCCCTTTGTCTGAGGCAAGGGGAGGTCTCTATGAGCAGGATTTCCTTGTCCAAATGCATCCGAGAGCTCAAGCAGTTTACCGCTTGTGCAGTTTGAGGAGAAGCCAAGTCCCATCTAGCAGTCCTTGCTGTGTGAAGGAAACCTCCCTGCATGTTTGCAGCTGCTGCAGGGCTCTCCTGCATTGTGGTAGTAGTGTCTGTAAGAAAAGGTGAACGTGGGGATCTGCAGTGGGGGGTAGGAGTTATTCCTGCCTCGCCCAGCTTTGTGTTGTCAGCCTGGAAGAAGTAGAGTGGGGTTCTTGCTGAGGCCAGCAGACAAATTGAAATGCAGCCTCATGCACAGATTTTTTCTGTCCATCTGCCATAAACTGTGCTTCACGGGCTAGCTGTGGGAATAAGACCCCATCAGTGGAAGTGTTCATGTGCAGTAAGGTCCTAGACCAGCAGCTACCTTTTCCTGACTTGTTCTGGTACAGGAATGGGGCTAGCTGGTGGTTAGGGACTAAATGTATGTGCTTCTGTATGCATGCATGGCAGGGGATATATTTGGAAGTGAACTTGATTTAGAGATTAAGAGATCAGAATACAATGTCTGGTTTGGCAAGGAGGATGTGAAGATGTGGTATTGATTGTCTATGCCTTTTGTAGGCTGGAAGTAATCGCTGCAAAAAACCCTCACAGGAGCTCAGCCCATTTAAGTAGAGAGTGTACATATTAATGCTTGTTATTCTCTGCATCTCTTTAATTGCTTTCTTCACTGAGCATAACAGATTTGAAATGTAGCATGAGGTGCAGCTTTTGGAGACATGAAAACATATGCATTTGTGATGGGTCTCTTTCTTTCACAGTCCAAACATGCATTTCAAAGAATTATAAAATCTGAGTTGATAATGCATTTTAGCAATGTTGCCTTGTCAAAATCACTACCAGTTCCAGTTCCATGGTAATTATTAATTGTTGGATATCAAATGGCAGGGACTTTCGAATGCCATATGTGATTGCACGTGATGAGCTCTGTTGCTGCTGGGGTGGGAGGACGCCAACCACTTTTCAAAAGAAGTTCATACTTGGGAATGGCTTTGCCACTTACAAAGTTAAGAGAGGAGATTATGCATGTTAAGAATCAAATTTCTGGCCCCATTAAGTTGTTGTAGGAATTCTGCCACTGGCTTCAGTCCATCAGTGATTTCACTCACAATTTTAATGTCAAAATGAAGATCGAGTCAGTGCCTCTGAGGAGTTAATTGGAGAGGTGTAAAAGATCGCTTAGTAAATGGGAAGAGGTAGATATTCCAGTTATGTATGTGTTTCAGTTTTCTGTAGCAAAGAGGAGAAAACTTTCTCAATATTTAGTGTGTTGTATTTCTTTCACAGTTTTTGGATTTCACATGATTGTTGGGGAACCCTATAGTTTTAACATTGTATTGTAATAAAAGGAGAAGATTAGGAAATATGCTGTGACATGAAATTTTTTCAGTAGCATGACATGTTATTGCAAAAATTCTTGAAATATAAATTGTTCTTTTTCACTCTATTGTGATATCTAACAATACTGTTATACAATTTGTAATTGTACAATGGCATTAAACAGAAATTATTTTCATTAAGGAATATAATAATAAAATGTTCATGAATAATAATACTTCTGAACAGCTATGTATATTCAGATATCTCACATTATAATTCAAAAACGTAATTTCAACACCATCAGTAAGCATGTATCTTTTTACTGATTTTTTTTTTTTTAAGTAGCCATTATTGTAGCATTTGTGATAAAGAGGAATAGGAAAAACTTAAGATTTGTATTACTCTGTTATCACATTCCTGTTTTCTGGTTCAGGACACTGACACAGTATTTAAAACTGTGATTGGAAATCAGGTTCTGAATTGATGCTTGATGATAAAGTATTTTTACTTCATACCTTTTCAGATTGCTTCCAGTTAGAAATATAAATATTGGCTAATCCAGAAGGCAGTAAAGCTAGTCTCTCTGGCATTTTTGATGTAAACAATCCTGTTTATCACTGTGGCTTATATTCCAATAACTTCAAGATTTCTGTGTCATTCTAGGGACCATATTAGTACCTGGGAACAGACTGCTTTTGCCTGGAGTGTTTACTATCGAAATAAGTGGGGAAGAATATTCAGTGGTTTCATCTCTTTTGCAGATGAACACTGCATGTACAAAAGCCTGCTGTGATTTATGTAATAATGTATGGCAGAGCTAGAGCCTGACGTCCCTGTTTCCTGCATCCACACTGTTCACTGACTTAGCTCTAAAATTGAGAAAGAAATCACTGAACCCTGAATGTTTCAGTTGCATTGATTCATGTACCAAAACTGTTCTTCTTCTGCTACAGCTCAGCACTTCTACATGGCTCTGCAAGCCACGAATGAGTATGAAGTGGTATAACCACTTGAGCAAATGTATATATCCCACTCATCAGATAAATCAGCATCTTTTAAATGAAGCACATGGCTGTAGCTTATGAAGAAATATGTCCATTGTTGTTTTATGTCTCTAGGCTAAAGATCTGAAAATGCACTGAATTTTTGTAGAACAAATTGTGTGGAGAAAATCTGATTTGAAATCTGTAAGCAATCTGTTCTTACGTGATGAGAATTGAGTAATTATTCCTTCATCCCTAAACTTTCTGAGACTGTTCCTGTATCTTCTAGGAGTGTTTTTTGGAAAAAGTTGGTATCTAAGATTTTATCTTTTTTCCAAGTTTGAAAGTAAGATTATAATCTGTCTGTAGGGGGCTATACAGTCAGCTAAATGTACTGTGTTTTGTAAATACGTGTTGTCTGAAGTGTTTGTGGCATGCCTTTTGTGTAAATATTAATGAAAACCTATACTTAATTCTTCAGCATTCTGTTTTTTTTGAACACATTTCAGTGAGGTGTTAAATAAATGGTAGCTGCCAAAATCTTTAATTTTCAGTTAATTTTGCATACTTAAAGTTCCATTGAAGTGCTTTCTGGATCAAGTGGAGGCAAAAATGTTGACTTTTATAAATAGCATGCTGCTTTATTCTGTATTTTAATCATGCTCAGAATTAGTGCTCTGCTTTTCAGTATTCTTGGTATTCATGTACAGAAGGGGTGTCAGTGGATTTTATTTCCTGTTGGGTGAAACTATTTTCAGCAACTGTAATAACTACAGAACAATAAATTGCTGTTGCAGATAGTGTTTTCTCCTTAGTCCACTAAGGACACATTCGTGCTTACACTTAACTTTGTGTGCACTGTTAGGCAGATACTCCTCAGAGTTATGCTAAGTTGCACTTTTTCTAGTGCATCAAGTTAGTGTTGTCTATGCATGCAGCTCTTCATAGGGTTCTCTTTTTATAGCATCATAGAATCAAGAAGGTTGGAAAAGACCTTTAAAATCATCAAGTCCTACCATTACCCCAGGACTGCCAAGAACACCACTAAAGCATGTCACTGAGGGCTTCATCTGTGCACTTTTTGAACACTTCCAGGGGTGGTGATTCCAGCACTGCTCTGGGCAGCCTATTCTAATGCCTTATCATCCTGTCTGTGAAGAAACTTTATATCCTATCTAAACCTCCCCGACACAACTTGAGGCAGTTACTCCTTTTCCTATTGCTTGTTACTTGCGAGAAGAGGCTGACATCCATCTCAATACAACTTCCTTTCATTTAGTTATAAAGTGCAATAAGGTTCCCCCGGGCCTTCTCTTTTCCAGACTAAACAGCCCCAGTTCCCTCAGCTATTCCTCATCAGACTTAATCTCCAGACCCTTCACCAGCTTTGTTGCCCTTCTCTTGACCCACTCCAGCACCTCAATGTCTTTTAGTGAGAGGCCCAGAACTGAGTGCAGGGTTCGAGGTGCAACCTCACCAGTGCTGAGTACAGGGGGATGATCATTGCACTAGCCCTGCTGGCCACACTGTTTCTGATATGGGCCAGGATGCTGTTGGCCATCTTGGCTGCCTCGGCACAAGCTGGCTCCTGTTCAGTGGCCATCAGTCAGCCCCCCCAGGTCCTTTTCAGCCGAGCTGCTTTACAGCCACTCTTCCCCAAGCCTGGAGCACTGCATGGGGTTGCTGTAGCCCAAGAGCAGGACCTGGCGCTTGGCCTTGTTGAATCTCATACCACTGACCACAGTACATCAATCCAGCCTGTCCAGATCCCTCTGCAGAGCTTCAGCAGATCAACACTCCGGCCCAGTTTGGTGGTGTCCCAGATTTACTGAGGGTGCACTGAATCCCTTCATCCAGATCATCAGTGAAGATGTTAAACAGCACTGGCCTTAACACCGAGCTGAAGGACACCACTAGTGACTGGTTGCCGACTAGATGTGATACCATTTACCACCACTTTCTGGACTCGGCCATCTAGCCAGTTTCCAGCCCAGCGAAGAATCCACTTACCCAGGCCATGAACAGCCCATTTGCCCAGGAGATTCCTGTGAGAGACAGTGTCAAATGCTTTAATTAAATCCAAATAGACAATGTCCACAGCCTTTCCCTCATCAACCAGGCAGGTCACCTTATGGCAGAAGTAGATCAGGTTGGTCAAGCAGGACCTGCCCTTCATGAGACCATGTTGACTGGGCCTGGTCCCTCTGTTTTCCCACAAGTGTTTTATGATCTTACTTTGGATCAACATCTCCATGACCTTCCCCAGCACTGAGGTCAGCCTGACAGGCCTGTAGTTTCCTAGGTCTTAGTTCCTGTCCTTTTTGTAGAGAGGTGTCTTGTTGGCCGACCTCCAATCCTTGGAGACCTGAGGATGTTAAATACCTCTTTTCCAGTTCCGCAAGTGACATCATACCCTCAGCTCTGTTGTCCACTTACAAAGAAATCTACCAAGGTAAATAATTTGTCTTGTCTCTGTTGCGTTTCTGAGGGGTAATTTAGCCCATCATAATGAAAACTTCAATTGGGGCAGACTCTGTAACACCTTCAAAAGTAGTATAGGATTATATCTTGCGACTCAGTACTGGTCATGAAGCACAGTACGGTTATTGTATGAGCATAATGTGCTTTGGTTCACTGTCATGCAATAAATGTATCTGGTGATAGCCATACAGCCATGCCTCAGGCATGACACTTACCTGTGGCATCCCAGGACATGCTGTCCTGGTTGAGTGTTGGGAGCAGGCTGCACATGTGTCCCCATGGGATGGGAATCACTTTTAGTCAAATAGCAAGAGAAAGGTTTTGGAGCTTAGGGAGAGAAAAACAGAGGATCAGAATCATTTGCCCATCCTGTGGCAGAGTCTGTGTTGGAGGAAGCATGACAAGAAGCATGAATCAGTCATTTAGTCATGAATCAGTTCTTCTGGAGGTCAAGTCTCAATTGTCACCCTGGAGTTTCTCAAAAGAAAGAGATACATAACTGGGGAAATAAAAAGGTTTCAAAAAAATAGGTAAACTTTGGTACGTATGTGTAGTTTTCAGTCCAGAAATCAGGCTGATTGTGAAATGAGTGCCTCTTACACCTCACCAGATACTCAGGTATCTCCTTCTGTCCAGTTTATTAAAAAAGCATATGACTTCATGTTCTGCATAGCTGAAGCACATTGTCTCTCCTAGGTGCTTTCGCATTTGAGGATGTTACTAAGTTTGTTCAAAAAAGAAGTACTTCTAAGTTATTCCGTATCTTTTATCAGGAGTGAATATGACTATGCTGGTTTTTCCTCCTCTGCTTTTGAGATATGTAGTGACAAAAATCCAAGGTGCCATAATGATCTTAAATGTCTACCCCTTGTGGTGGAACTAATTTGCCTAACTTGCTATTACCTGCAGGGAGCAGAGGGTTTGGGGAGTGGTAGGTAATGTCTCTAATGCTGTAATAGAAAATATATGGAGAGCTAAACGGCACTTGTCTACACAACTAACGGTGGTGGTGTCACCCTTGTTCATTTGCACTTTAACAGCGGCTTGTACTGGGTGTGCCACTGGAACTAGGACAAGGTTAGCAACAGCTATGCATTGAAATTGGTGAAAATTCAAGACAGTTGAGAGATCAAAGTTACCTTCCTCAAGTTATTTGGTTTCTTAAATATAATTGGGTTATGAGGGAAAAAAAAAAAAAAGGCTGTTCCTTTAGGGATGCTCTGCATCCTCTCTTGTGCTTTGCAGTTCATGTGCTCTCAGCTCACCCTGGGGATCTGCACAATTGGTGGGGATGCAGTTGTGGTTGAGTTCTGCTTTCAGCACAGCATGCATGCCTGGAGAGATTAGCTGCTACCTGAGGCAGTTCTTCCTTCTTCTTCTAAGGCCTGGTCGTGTTTCCTGTCAGAAAAGGATAGATCTTTAAATGCTGACAGCTGTTCTTTGAAAGCAAAAGATCTTGGTATTAGGGGCCTCAGCAGAGGGGTTGCTGCTCCTGTGTCTGTATCATAATGGACTTCAGGTGAAGGGATGAAAGCAGAGGGAATGCACTGAAGTTTAATTAATACAGAGGGTCTGGTGAGGCTTCATAACCACCCTGAGCTCTCGCTTTGTGTAGTGCCCCTGCCAGATTTGTTGTGGCCAGCAGGTTTCTGCTCTCCTGACGAGTCATTTAGTACCTTGCTGAATTCACAGAAGCTATCAAAGCTTTTCCACCAAGGACCTGTCCTTTACCCCAGGAATTGTGAGGCCAACAGAGCCTGTATGTGCAACCTAAGGCCAAGGCTGTTATTCTTGGCTGTTACCAAGCTGGACAGGCATGCGTGCCAGCAGGTATGGAGTAATGGACTTCACTTGGTCTTTGTGTTTCCTTTCTTGGTGGCTCTGGGTGCTGGTCCTTGTGGAGTGGCAGCTATGAAATTAGATAATCAGTTAATCAGTGGTGAATTAGCCTTGTGTCTTTGCGGAGAACAAATACAGTATTTATGTAAAAGTTGTTAGGAGTTTTTCTCTTTTTAATTAGCAGAAATAGATGCAAAATGATGATTAGGCAGCTGATGAATTCAGTAGTACAATTATGCCTAAAGCTATGCCTCAGAACTTAATGATGGATGCTCTGAGCAATCGAAGCCTATTTATATAATTTATATACATTATTATATAGTTTATATTAAACAAGACTGTCTGTATTACAAGTGTTATCAACTTTAATGCTTGAGAAAATTTTTCTAAAATTTGGTAATACAAATGTTTTAAAAAATACATTAAAACCCCCCAACAAACAGAATTGGTATTGTGGTAACTGTTCATTTTTAGGTTTATATGAAGGGCTGTTCTTTAAAAATAGCTAATAATATCCTGAGCATTCACTAGAAATGACTGAGGATTCTCCATGACACAGGAATTGTGAAAAATGATGTTATTTTCTCCTTGCTCTTTTCGGGCATTCAGAGCCAGAGGAGCAGAGGAAATCACAGAGCACTCGGTGTCTGCTCTGGGTTGCTTTAAGAAAATGCAAGTCATGATGAGCAGCTGCCTCATACACAGCCAGTTGGGAAGGCTAAACTGATTAGTCTGTAAACACTAGGAGATGGTAAGTGTTGGTGTCAAAGGGACTGTGACAGTCATCAGATTGTGGTTTATCTCAGGCTGTTGTTTGAATGATGGCTCTCCCCCACAGAAGCAGTTTTATGGCTTTGCAGAGGTATAATCTGAGCCTAGGCTGATGGATGGAGTTCTGCTCAAAGCAGCTTCCTGGTTTGCTGTTTTTGCTGTTTTGCACTACCAACTCTGGACTTCTCATGAACAAGCCTGTTATTTTCTTTTCAACAACCAGGCATTACAAACATAAAATTTACTAGTCCTAACAGAGTGGAAATTGGCACTTGCTCATTCACAGAACAATATTAGACAGCAACAGAGAGTCCCTTCGGGTGAATGTGCAGGGGCTGCTCCCCAAGAACAGCAAGCAGGCGCTTCCTCTCCCATGTTTGCCTGGTGCGGTAGCAAGGTTACAATTTGCCCTTTGTGCTCAAAGATGGAAAAGGCAGTCCTGTAAACAGATGGGATTCTAACCTACCGCAGAGCCGGGCAAGAGCAAGAGGTGATCGTTTCTGCTCTAGCTCAGGGACACTCCAGGAGGGGATGCAACATGGTCAGGGAGCGTGGCAGTGGGTGGTTGGTGCAGTCACCTCTGTACTGGGTTCATATCAGGTATTCTTCAGCAAGGCAGCTGAGGTCACATGCAGCTGTGTATGCAGGAACTGTATCTCATCTCTGTTAAGCGTTCAGTAGCTGCACTACTTAGGTGAAGTTGCTTATAAAATCCCACAGCAGGTACTTTATTCTGGGTGATGAGCAAACCCTTCTTGCTGAAGCTTTTATTGCAGCCTCTGAGACACCATCTCCTGGGTACTAAATTATTATTTCTGTACTCATCAAGAGGGAGCAGTCCAAAGCTCAGAAAGCCAGCCATGGTGGAGCTCCTCTATGCAGCCCCCACAGTTGCAGATGAGTCCCGATGGGGCTCAGAGGGGCAGAAGACCACTTTCAGATGCTGCCCCCGGGAGGAGGATAAACAGTAAACAGAGATAAGTTAGAGAAGGTAAAAAGGTAGCCCTTAACCCCTTTACAGCAGAGAAAAAATTAAAACCAAACAAAGCAAAATTGAGAAGGATATGGAGGCTAAGGGATATACAGATGTTACCTAAAGTGGTTAGTCCTGCTTTTGGAGATTTGTTAGAAAAGGAGGAAACAATTATAAGCCCTTCTTTTTTGCTTTGATTTTGTTCGTTTGTGTATTGGTGGGGTTTTTTTCTGTTTGGTTTTCTTTAATTTCAGAACAGGAATTTCTAGGGAACTTTCTTTGAGTTTTGGAGCAAAAGCTGGTTCATAGAGGACTGACAGAGTAAGAAAGGGAGTTTCTGGAGAAAGCTATGAGATACACAGAATACCGTGTCTTTCTTTATGTCTTAATTACAGGCATGGTGTCTCTTCTGCCTGACACCCTGTTTGGTTGTTGGTTTTTTTTTTCATGTGAGTTATAATAATGTTGTATTTAAAACCATTACATAAATGTGCAGCACCTTTCACAATTGGTCTTCTACACAGTACTTATATTTAGAACAGTCATTTTTGGTACTATCCTTTGAGTTGTATAAGAGCATCTTTTCCTTCCCTTCCAGTTCTCTTGAGGAAAGCATCCCTAGCACATCCTGATGAGGCAATTCAAGATGCTTATACTCCTGGTATGAGCTGTTTCTTTAATGAGGGCCCATAATGGTATCTCCATACTTGCTCAGTGGAAAAGCATACTTTAAGACACTGGCTTTGATTTAAAAGCTGTTGGCAGCTTCCTTGAAATAGGTGTGTTTATTTCTGCTTTCCTAGCTGAAGATTTGTATGAAATGCAACAAGAAAGCAAGCAGTTTTCCTGTTTTGGATGCAGTGGGCAGCAGTAGTTGATCTGCAAGCTGGAAAGGTGGCGACGTTGGTTACTAGTTTGCAAGGATAAGAGACTATTGGTTTCTGGCAAATACATTATGTTGTAAGGGAAACATTCATAAAAGCCATGAAGAGAGCGGAATAATATTCAGCAGTAGAAATAAAAAATGCAATTGATTTACCATGCTGCCATAAAGCAGCACTCCTCCATTCCCTGCTTGCTCTCCCTCCATCCCCCCAGTAGCAGGCTTTTCCCCACTGCTTTGTCTCTGCCCAGGCACCCACCAGGGAGCTGAGGGCGGCTGGTTCTAATTGCCTGGAATTTGGCTGCCCAGAGGGGCTGCCACTCGCCTTGTCCTGCCTTAACATTTATAACTTGCAGCTGTGCTGCCCAGGCCTGAACTCAGTGTGGTAAACCCATCTGGCTGGGGAAAGCCAAGTTCCTATCCTCATTCCCAGCGCCCCTTCCCAGCCCACCCTGCCCTACCCCCTTGTCCCCAGCCCACGTGCACGTTCCACGCCCTCCATTGCTCTGGGGAAAGCCAGCAAGAGATGTGTCTGTTGGGACAGAGGCTTCCTTCCATCCTACTGTTACGGAACTGGAAAAAATGAAATTGGAACTATTTTATTTTTGTTCTTCTTGTCTTATGTGGAAATTAAGCCACTGACAGCAGTTGCTTGGTGTATCAAGTTTATTATTCAATTTAATTCTATGACCATAAGGAGCAAGGCAAATGCAGCAGTGTTGAGCCAGTGGGATGATGTTTCAGTTTGCTGTTTGCATACCAGCTAGGGGACTTTCTCCTCCACATCCAGGAGGTTAAGATCAGTGAATCTTGCATGATTTTGTGGATACTGGATGCATTTTTCAGATCTCTTAAATATTTAAGTGCTAGACCTAACAGGAAGGAAGGGACACATTTGGGGGGTTCTTGAGCCTGACAGTGAAAACACAGAAGCAAATGGATCTGGATATGACTTTGTAATCTCAGAGGGTCAGAGTTTAAAATACTTGCACTTGAGACCGGGAGGCAATAGGTTTTTCCCTTTTTTGCTTGAAAGTCATCTTGCATCCTTAGGCCTCCAGATACTCCCTTACCTCTTGCCTTTTAATGGCACAGGCTTTTTTTAAGTGTAAGCAGTGATGGCACCATTCTTTTGAGTTATTTCTTCCCCTTTTCATAAGCTTTTTGTGGTCTGTCCCATAGCAGTCACCCAAACTGCTTCATCTCATACAGCATTTCTGTCAGTTCTGGTTTGTCAGCCTGTCCTGCAGATTAAGAGGTGGGGAGACTAGGATCATGATGCGATAAACAGCCCCTTCTTCTGTCACAGCTGTACTTACAACTTGAGGCCCTCACTAGATCATGATGGTGCACTGTTGCAATATAATCGTGTAGTAACACCTCTTAAGAGTTTTTTGACTCAGTCTTCGTTTTTATGCGAGCTGCCCTGTTGTGTTGTTGCTGCAGCTGCCTGTGTCACTGTTTCGCAACCTCAGTTCCTTCTCGTTTCCTCTTCTCTCACAACTGCAACTTATTCAGCCTTTCAACTAGATCTCATTTATTTTGACTTAGGATACTAAAAGAGATTGTTAGGTTCGAAATTTTTTAGATTTTTTTAAGAAATATACGATCTAAAGATAGCCAAAGGGTGTGTGCAGCAGCTAGAATATTGTATGGCTTCCAGTGCACCCTGTTAAAATCTGGGCAGTGTTGCTGTTTGCAGGTAATTAATGTTGTGGTATTATTTGTTAAGTAAATTATTGCTGAAGTTTTAATATGTTGAGATACAAATCTGTAGGGAATTTAATGGTGACCTTTGTATATGAAATTAAGTATAATTACTAGATTTGTAGAAGACCTTTTGAATTAGCTAACATGTACTAACTTATGCTCTCACTTCCCAAGGACTGCTGAGTTGATGTTATTTCCAGTAAGCTTGCTTTAAGTGGGGAAAGGAGCATTTACAAGAGGTTTTTGCCACGTCATTAACATACATTTTTACTTGAAGTGTTTTCTAAAATAAAGCCACATAATATGCATGCATAGATGAGCATAGAGGATCAGTGTAAAAAGTTTCAGAGCTAATTCATGATGAGTAAAGTGTTTAATGGCAGGTCAGAGTGTAGTTTTGGAGGTGGCTGTGGGCGTGAGATGATTGTAAGGCTGTGTTGGGGAGACAGCAAAAGCTTTGTATGCTCAGCTAAAAATACTGGCCTCTCCTTCTTAGAGTGACTAGCAGCTTCAAAGATGACAGATTACTTTTTGTTTTTCTTGTATAAAATTTGGCAAGTGAGCTTTCCTCAATTCATGAAAATTTCTTAGCTGTGCAACACATCGTTAAGTAAAGATAGAGGCTGTCTGCACATAAAGGTACAGATCTGCGTCTTCTGAAGAAGCAGGTTTGGGTTTTGTCACTGCTTGTAACCCATAGCTCAAGGTTTTTTATAAAAGTCTTTGTGCGCATGAGCAATTTGCTGTGCAAGATCCATTTGTCCTCAACTTGTCATACACTGTTTCAGATCTAAGCTAACGGCTTTTTGGCAGTTACGTGCTGGCGAGTGTGGCACAGCATTGGAAAGGGGAGAAGAGGATGGACCTTCACTGTGGCCAGTGGGGTGCTATAGGCATTAGAGATTTTGGGAAGCTTTCCCTGCTGTGTCAATGACCTATATTCAGTAATCCTAAGAATATGTTTGAATAGGCAGTTTCCCACCCATCACTGGCTCTGTTTCTCTCAATATCCTTTTTCCAAACATACATACGTAAAGTCGCAGCTTTCTTCAGTTTTAAACAGCGTAAGAATTAGTTGTCATCCACAGCTTGCAAAAACTTACTGAAACCTATCTGTTGGTTTATTCCTGGGCATTCATGTTTTTATGAATAACCTAAAAAAAGTGCTGCTGTTCTTCTTCAAAGGCTCTTCTCTATTAATTGAATTACAAGCATTTTGCAATATCATTTCATGTTCATGTGTTTGCACAGTAAGTACCACAGTGGACTTGCAGTTTTGGCTGTGCCTGTAGGTTTTACTGCAACACATAGGTTATTTTTCTTTTTATTTCTTTTTTTTTTTTATTCTTTATTTTTACTGTAAGTTCTAGTTATGCCCTATTGCTCCAAAACCCAGCATCCCCTTTAGATTGTGTGTTGTCCTCTGGGTACAGAATAAGGCTAGCATAGAAAAGGCTTTTAGAAACACGTGCCTTCTCTGTGCCCTCTGTAGTGAAAGTGTAGTCTGTCCAACCTGGGTCGATACTGCCTGTGAGCTGCATTCTCTTGAGTATAAATACAGTGTGTTAAAAAAGGAAAAGCACTGAGCACAGCTTGCTTTCTGGTGTGTCGATGCTCTTCTCGGAACTGATGGGGCAATTCCTTTCTCCTGAGCTCATTGCTCCTGGGTGAGTGCAAGGACAATGTGCCTCCTCCTGCCCTTCTCTGCTGGTTGGAGAAATCCCGCCTTGGCACAACAAGCTGACTCCTTGGGAAGATCTGCTCTGCAAGGAGAGAGATTTTGGTGAGATTAGTCATGTTGCTCACTGCATATCTTACCTGACTTACCATTTACTTAGAGAGATTTGGGCCCCCTACTCTCTCACTTCTAAAGGAGGTGTGGTAATGTGTCCAGTTTGGTGGAACAGCAGAATGCATGCAGGTCTTAGGAGGTGGGACAGAAGATGACCTTAATTTCTTCAGTGCCATGGAAAGCCTGGAGGATATGCACATACTGTATGCATAGTGTCAGGTATTTTTCTCGATGTGACAATTTGCATGGAATTCTTTAAATCTGGAAGTTATGTGCAACATTTAGCAGAGGAGCAACATGTAACTTGACAATTTTGGTCACTAGTGCAGTTGTTGGGATAATGACATGCACACTTTTTCCCCAGTGGCTCCTAGAGTAAATGCAGTGGGCTTCACTTCCAGCCATTTGTCTCATCTTTATGGTATTGCATTTGAGGTTGCCTCCTACTTCAAAAAGCCCTGTGTGTGGAGATGACATTAGTGTTCCTGTACTTAAGCAAGCAAGCATGTTCTAGTTTGGTTTGCCTTTTTATTTATTTATTGAATAAATACATGGTTTAGAAAAAAATAATTCTAGAACTTGTGGGGTTTTGGACAAGAAAAGTGAAACTGTTGTGATTTACAAGTGTTGAGCAAATGTTATCTACCAAATTTTCAACAAATGCAAGGAAGTGAATTTCTATATATATTTTTTAAATGCAGTTCAGCCAAAACAAGATGAAACACCGTTTGCTTGTTTCCCTTCTTGCTGACATAAAAACTAAAACAAACTCAATTTGATAAGAAAACATGTCTCAGACACTTACATTATTAAATATTATTTTTTAATATCATAGAAAAATAAATATATTGATTCCTAAAATACAGGTCCACAAAAAATATAGACAGTCTCTTGGTGAATGCAGTAGTCCTGTGGTAAGCAGAAAACCTGTTACCTCTGTTATCCATGTCTTGGAAATACTTCTTATTCTGTAGTCTTCAAGATAATTTTCAGAACATCTCTGTTGTTTCCTACTCTTAGGGTTTGTGTTTGGGGCACTTTGGGAAATACATCACTTGCTTTATAGCCGTTTCACTTAAGTCCTTTCATATAAGCGGCAAACATGTCAACCAGAGAAATCAAGACTTCAGGATGTCCCGGAGTGTGTTAATGAAAGTAGCATTATTTTTGACATCATAGTTTCATAATATCCAGTGCCCCTTTTCATGTGTATCACACATATTTATCACACTAAGATCCAGAACAAATCTTGCTTTTGATGATTTTACATTGTTTTACTAGAAACTATTGTATAATACTGAAAACACACGGCAGATATCTATGGAAAGGATATAATAATATTTGTGTTAGGTCAAAAGTCCATCAGAAGAAACTTTTGTGTTTTGTTTTTATTAACAAAGATTTTGTTTATTTTTTTCTTGATTGATTATTTTTCTTTCAGGGTTGCTTTTGTCTGGAATGGGCTTTCTAAAGTGTTTTCAGTAGAGAAAGGTAAAGATAGCCTGTGATGGCATCCTACCAAGCTGCCATCCAAGCTTAAAACCCAGTTCTAGTAAAAGATTGGATTGAGCGGCTGAAGGCAGCTTAATCCCTTTTTTGAAGTGGTGGATTTAGCGACTCGGTTTCAAAAGTAAAAATATGGAAACAATACTGATGTAAACTGTACCATTGGTTTTATGACCTGGGTGTTTAAGGTTGTGGTTGGGTGACCTGAGATTTTTGTATTTATAAAAGGTGACCAAGCAGGGTTGTTCCTGCAAGCCTGTTAAACTTTCACAGAATTTGTTAAGAACGTGTGGCTTGGAAAAGACCAAAACATATTTGTCTGATATAAGGAAGAAGTGAGAAATCATTAAGTGAACAAAATCTTTAAGGATTCCCTCTGATACCTGGGATAAACTGAATTTATGTTCTCCTCCATGTGTTGTAGAAAAGTTCCATCTTGGGATTGTAATAAGGCATTTCTTCTGTATGTGTTTTGACTTTAGCATTTGGAGATGAATAGTATGCATTTGGGTAGTTTATATTTAACATGCTGTTGTTGCTGTTTTCATTATTACTATTCTACCGGTAATGGTGTGTTATGTGACTTAGTTAATGATTGCAATGTAATCCTTCGTCATGTTCACAAATAGTCTGTCCCCCTAAAGAGATGGGAATTAAATGTCCTAGTGGCAGAGGTGTGTTCCTGAAAACTTTTAACAATACATTCTTCAAGAAAGAAAACTTAAAGAAAACCAGGAATGGCTGAAATGGGGCTATTCCTTCACATGAAGTCAGAACGCCCATGCTAAATAGGTAGCCTGGGGTTGTGTACTAGTGTTTTCAGTGCAGTTAATTTATAACAAGAAGCTGTGGAGCACCAACCTCTGCTGGGTCTCATGGCTACAATCCACACATGGCACTGCCAAAGATTGATTGTTTATTTGCAGAAATCTCAGTGATAGCAGTGTCTCTGGGCAGCCATTGGAAACTGCTGTTATTAAACCCCCTATGTTTCTCATTAGAACAACCCCATTGTACATATCGTTTAAATATAAATTACTAATGAAATGCCTTTTTATTGCTTTCCCAGTGAATACTTTCAGTGTAAAGTTAATTTGCAGTGTTACGTAAATTCTGTTTAACTTCAATCAAGTTTTAATTATGTTTTTACCACAGTAATTCCCATTTGATTTGTCATCTCCTCGTAGGTATTTAACATTGTGCAGGGTGTTTTTTTTCTGCTTCTTTTCCCCTTTCTCCCCTTTCCCACCACTGCTCCTATTTTAGTCTTTGATATCACCTGGAATAGAGCCTTGCTGTAAGGCTGATTTGATTTCTTTTCATGAAAGTATGATTTAATGAAGAATTACTACACAAAAGCAATATTCAAAATGCTTTATTGTTATGGTATTGATTAGCAAAAATAAAATTAGACAGAACTGCCACTGAGAAGACATCCAGGCATTTCATTTGCTCCCTTCCCTTCACCCTTCTTTCAGTTGCTCTAGTTCAGTGAACCTTTGAAGCTGACAGTCGTTGGATTTCATTTAAAATGTCAGTTGCTATTTAACATCTGATGACCACTCAGGCTGTGGCCGCCTTGCATAGATAGCAGTTGTCCTCACGAATGGTTGCTTGCCCAATGAGTAGATAAACGCAGCCCTTTTTGGCAAATTGTCAGCACATTAATCACTTGTGAGATAGGACTTGTCAGGCAGCATCTAAGCTCTAGATACATATTTTCCAAATCTTTTTCTGATGAAGTGGGAATAATTGAAGTTGAGGCTACTTTCAGAGGTCATGGGCAAAAGCTGTCTTAAAACCTTGTGTGATATTTAGTTAATTTACATAGAAATCTTCTTACATACATGTGAAAAGAATGAGGGTTGCTTTTCTACAACAGTAGGTTTGGTTTGGGGTTTTTTATTATTATTGTTAAAAGGTCTTATTTTTGCTGAAATCAGGATTTCCTTGAACTCAGTGATTTTTTGTTCAAAAATTGTTGATACCCAAGTAGAAACTGAAGGATTTGTGGCACATTCTGAATTCAGGTACTCCTAAAGTAGCTCAGTCGGACATTCAAAATTAGCAGCAAAATCTTTATTTGGGGAACATACTATAAAATACAAATTAATTGCTGTCTTGAATTATTTCCAGGGTATTCGCATACTTACAGATTTATTTCTGGAAGGTTATGATTGTAAAGAATTCAACAGTAGCCTAACTGTCCTGCTCTTTCAAGCACTCAAGATACTTAGCTACTGCTTTTATTAAAAATGCAGTTTTGGGTTATTTGCAAAATATTATTCATAGTATGCTTTTCATCCTCAGTTCACACTACTATTCTAATATTGTTCTAGAAATACCATCAGTTTGCCACGTCTCCATAGGAATGAAAGGAGAAGAAATAATTGACTCTCCCTCCTCAAAAGTCACATTTTATATGTAACTATTACAAAGCATTTGATTGAGATGGGAATTGTGTTAGTTTCTCATGGGAGTTGTTTGAATTTCCACTGTTTAAAAATCAATTCAGCTTGATGAGTGGTGGATTCCAGCAGTGGAACACATCAGGACAATTTCAAATCACCACTTGCACCCTATTTAATCTTTCTGTTGGGAGGTAATGAAGTTGAACTCATTAATTTGCACAGATGTTGAGTGTTGTCCTTTCTTCACCCTCACCTGGCCTTTCTGCCCAGGTGTGTGGCACTGCCAGGAGCCCAGCTGGGGCACTGTGCTGGTGACTGTCATCTTGTTGCATGGATTGTAAACCCCACTCCTGAAGCTGAGGCCAAGAGGATATCTTGGGCTCTGAGCTTTGTGTTACGCTGTCAGGCATAAAGACGATGGTTTTTTTATAATTGCCTGAGCTAGTCTTTAATGACATAGCTGTATATGTATTCCTCTTTTAAGCCACAGGTAAGGTAGTTTGTTTTGGTTTTCAAACAAGTGTTTGTAACCTCTCAACCTGCTAGATTTCTATGGGCTCTGAATGTGTTCAGTGCTTTATTGATACGTTGGCAAAGAGGTGCTTGCTTTTGGTAAGTGATGTTTGTGCATGAGTTTTGATGTCTAGTTTTAATTGCCTTTGAAGCAGTGATGTTTTCTCAAGAGAATTTAAAGCTCATGGAAGCCTTAGTGTCCAGGGCTAACCATCTGTATTTTCTTCTATGTCTGCGGAAGCCCACAGGAGGAGTCCTCACCACACCCAAATGATACTGGTTGTGAAAAGGTGCTTTTGTTGGCCCAGACATTTTAGGAGAAATAACATATAGACATTTTAGGAGAAGGTGCAGCAGTGTCTGATGTACTCTTCAGTGTCTGACTGCCCTGAGTGTCTGACCACTGATGTCTGTAGCATGAGCTCTTCTGTTCATTGTGCACAGTAGAGCCCATCTTGTAGGTGACAGACCCAAAGAGACCTGTATTTCACTAGAAATGTCTTAGGGATAAGTACTTACCTGGTTTAGTTCCTTCTTGTGGTTAGTAAAGAAACAGCACGTATATTACTATATTTAGCTAGATTCTAGTACTGTGATGTCACAGTTGAATGACAAACAAGCATCTCTCCTTGACTTGGTCTATGCAAAATTTTGTTCCAGTTTAGAACCTGAAACTGCAATCTACATCCAACTTCATACGGTTGCTTCCAGAATTTACGAAATACGCATACTCACCAAGCTCTTGAAATCGTTTCATCTGGATTTTGCTGGCATTAAGATTCTGTTGCAGGGATACATAATCACTTAAAAAAGAAAAGTATTTTTGGCTGATAATTTTGGCTTGTAATATCTTAGTGGTTGCATAGGTGCTATGAGGAAGGAGCTGAAATGGCAAGGGTGCTGTATCTGCCACATTATGTTGGAATTACAATGCAATTAGAGTATAAATCTCAAAATACATAAGTGTGGTTTTCTTCCTTTGAAATTAAGGTGAGGTTTGTAAAATTAGCAGACATCACAGCACCATGGTGTACTCTGCTGGACTGGTAGATCATTTGGGATATTTCTAACTCATGTTCATGCACTCCAAATTGTTCTAGGGCATTTAAAGCATAAAAGAAGCTCACAAAATGCATATAGTACATCCCCAGAAAGTAGTTTCTTCAGTAAAACATCTTGTGGAGATGACGTTAGAGATTACTCTGTTGGTATTTTCACAATATAAAGCTAATTGTTGCTGTAGAAGACATGGAATTTTTCCTTTGAAAAAGACCTTTGTATAGATGGAAAGAAAACAAAAATTTGACATTTTTTTTTAATACCCCAGAAATAAGAGATACTTCAGTTCTTGCCATATAATCCAAGCTTTTTTGAATCCTTTCCAAAGTGAGTGAAATCTTAACTGGTTGTGTGGTTATTTTTCCTATTTGTTTAATTGAGTAGTTCAGTCTAGGTGGAGCTGGAAGTGTCTGAATTTTTAAGCTCTTGTGTAAAGTGGAGAGATGAGGCCAAGCAGAAGGGAATGCCATTAGCACGCAGTGACACCGACAGCAGAGCTATTTAGACAGCTGCACGTGTCATATCGCGTACTTGGGTCTTGGTCATGCTGCTATTTCTGTCTTGTTAGCACAAATCATAGCATCCAGTTTTTGTGGCTGTATGTGTGCTCCTTTGCTTATCGAGGGGCTCTTCCTTATTTGAGTGAGAGTTTTGAAAGGGTGCTAAAAATTCAAAGTCCCATAATGAGTTGTTTGTTTTACCACAGAGCTCCAGGCAGTGCTACCAAGCCCACGGCTGGCCACCGTGCCCCTTTGTGGACTTTTTGAGGTGGTACCATAGTGCTTGTCTAGGCTGAGAGAGGCGGCATTCCTTACCAAACTGTAGAGCCAATGTTAGATGTATATAACAAGTCAAGCTATTGAATTTTTTTCAAGAGAGGTGTCTAGAGAAAAATGCTCTTTCTACTGGCTGTTGCAGCTTCAGGGGGCCCAACGTTCTAGATGTTGTCTTCAAATAGAAAGGCTAAAAATGTGCCTTAAAATTGTGGAAGAGTGAAAGGAGCAGTTTTCAGATAACCACCATATTCCAGATGCAGACATTGCTTACAATGAAACTCATGGTGAAACTATACATTTGGTATGATAATTCAAAGCAAATATAACCAGTATTATGCTGAATTAAGGAACTTCAAAGAGGGTAAAAAAAGGGATCGTGCTGATTTGGTTTTGGAGTTTTGGGGGTTTTTTTGATCATGATTTAATCTAGGAAATAAATATTTAGTAATTATGTTTTTAGATGATATAATCAACTGATAATAGGCACTTTGAACTATGATATCCTCAATTCAGGATTTGACATTTATCACATAGTAGCAGTATTGGTGAATTGAACCAAAGCTGGGTATGGCACCTGTTATATTTGCAAAGTGAACTACAGGGGAGAGATGGGTTTGAAGAAATTTTTTTGAACCCCTTGTTTAGTCAATATGCAGAAGAGCCCTTTTCATGTAAATGGTTGTTTTCACATTTTTGTCTTGGAAACCCCTGAAGCTTTCCACAGAGTTTGGGTTTCTGTCTTGCCACTTGCTGTTCACACAGGCAGTAAGAGCTAGTCTTAGCACTGGTCAGCTGTGATACATTGGGCATTTACCCCACAATGTCTAATCTTGGATAGATTTGAAATCTCTGATATGGCTTCCTTTGTTGGTTTGTTTCCACAGCTTGCTTCCTCCCATTAATTTCCAGGGCTGTAGGGATCTTTGTTTTCACATGGCTGATGCCGGCCATGAACGCACATGCCACACGCAGCCAGTTACGTTTTTGCCTGCCAGGCTTCAGGATCGAATTCTTTCTGCACAAATGCACGGCTTGCTCGCTTTTCTCCTTGCTCTTGTCTGAATTACGGTTTCGTTAAGGCCTCATGCATATGTGATATTTTAACTCAAATGGACTATAATAAATTTCATCTGGATAAGTAGTACCTTTTATGTGTCACAAATTCTGCCTTTTCCTGTCCCCACTAATACGCTTCCTCCCTTACCAATTCAGTTATATACTTATAAACTCCTGGACATTTAAATATTACTGCAGCAGGCTCGAGGTGAAGAAGTGGGTCATGCACAGCTATCAAGACAACCGTGACTTTTATAACTGGCTGAATAGGAAGCTCCTGGCTACTCGGATTTCTGCAAGGATGACTGCCGTCATGAAAGCAGAGAAATAATGCGTTCTTTCATTTTAAAAGCTCTTTGCACACGAGCTAACCTTGTCAGGGCTCTGGTGTGAGGTGGGTAAATATTGTTGCTTCAGGAGCAGAAATTGAGACAGGAGACTTGTGTCTGAAAAGTTACCTGATGCGATAGAACAGGTGTGTCCCTTTCGCTGCTATAGTGCTGGGTCTGAGATCCTGTTAAAATAAAACTTTAAGTGTTGTTAGATGGGAGCTGAAGCTTGAAGATGCTGGGTTGTGTACTGGCTGTCTCAAGTTACCCTTGTGGGTTCGGGGTGGTTTTGCTTTTCTTACCTCCCACCCCCTTTTTTATTTTTTACAACCCCTTACGCCCCCCATTTTGGCCCGAAATGTTCTGCTTGCTGAAAAAAGTAATTGATGGATTTGTTTTACAGTCCTCCAATAAGAAGTCTGAAATTTTTCACTAGGAAAAGTACATTCATGTTGTACAAGAGAACAGAAATACTATATTTTCTGACTATTTTCTTTACTTGATCTCACTAGGCTTCTGATTATCTATAGGATACATATATTTGCATCTGTGGGAATCTAATCTGGTTTGTGCTGTGTAATTCAGGAGTGACCGCACTATAGAGTGATCCCTGGAGTACTTCATGATCGTTAGTGGAAGTGGTCAGTTCAAAGGATAACTGTTGCAGTTTTTTTGGGACCTTGAAATGTATTGAAGTGTTTTATGTTTATGCACTTTGATACTACATTTTTCAGAGATTGACTTCTGATTTGTCTGTTGAGTGTCTTCGTGGTTTGTGCAAATTCAGCTTTTATTTCTTTAAAATTTTCATAGGTCATTTTCCTTTCGAAATAATGTTACTTAAAAAGCACGTATGATTGTTACAAGACTTTCTTGCTTAATTTTGCATGCTAAAGGAAAGCTATAAAGGTCATTTGGTGAGCAGTTTTATCTGGGATTTTCTCCTACTAGTTGAAACCACATGACGTTAGTAACTGTTTACATAATCCCTAAAAACTGGTAGGCATATTGTGCATGTGGAAACATGAAAGGTAGTGTAAACAGGTGACTTGATTTATCCCAAGATGTGTGTTTTGACTGTAAAAGTGTGTAACAGAAGGCTGGAAACAGGCAGAATTCCTCTGTGTTTATTCTGACTTTAGGAGTCGGTGAATTGTGCATCCTCTTCTAGAAAATGGATTTTTGTTTTTCTGAATGAATCTACAAAACCCCTTGAAATTGCTGGTTTTGGCCCTTAGATACTTTAGTGAACAAGCTGGATTGATTATCTCAGGGTTTTTTTACATTAATGTTGGATTTGGGTTAGATAGTACTGCATAATTCATCTTCATGTCTTCCAAGTTCAGTTGTGTAAGGTATGTTTTAATCCTGTATCCACTTCCCAAGCTGAAGAAAAATGTATTTTCTTGATAAAGAACAAACTTAGTTAACAGTAATGAATCCTGCTGGCATCTTCAAGAATAAAATAACCCAAGTGTGGTGCCTTCCATGAAACCTTAATGTGTTCTTCAGCAGAGGTCCCGAAGATAAGCAACCAACAAGTGGGCATCGTGCATTTTTTTTTTTTTGATACAGGTGCATGAAACGAGTGGGTTTTAAACTGCTCATTGATGAGGAGGGAGATGTGGTGCCTGACCAGCTGGTGCCTGACCAGAGGAAGGCCTGGTTGGAATAGCTGACTACTGAGCTTAACAGCAAATAGCTTAGTTCTTGAGGTAGGACCTCTCCTTTCACCTTCTACCCAAGTCTAAAACGGTTGGAGAGGATTCCTTTTAGAATGATGCAAATTAACATTGCTGCCTCTTCTTAAAGTGGAGAGTTAAAAAAATAAACATTATGAAAGGATGAGATAGCCTCCTTGTTATATTATTTACTGTATATACATCACATCATTTGTATGTTGCTGTCCTCTGATTTTCATATATGATGCATTTTTAAGTAACTGTGTCTCTTCTGGCAGCAGAAGCATGGTATTTTCTGGATGCTGTAGAAAACAAGTAGTTGTCTTCAGAATTAATGAAATTATGGGGACTTTCCTTCTACTTGGGGAACTGTAGCAAAAGTTTTTGTTTTATTTGGGCTTCTTTTTAATTAAAATCCGTTATGGGTTGGTTTAATAACACAGGAACACCAAAACAACAGAAGAACTCTATCACCCCTCCACCAACTTCCAAACCCCACCTGCCGAAACCAGCCCCCAACAGGTATTTACCAGGTGTGGTTTTGTACAGTGACCTGAGAACAAAGCTAGGTTCAGTGCCCTAAGAGTTTTCATCCTGTATCTCACAATAACACCCCATGGTTTTTGCCAAATGACTTGACCTCTGTTGGCCAAGTTGGCTGCCGGCACACATGAGGCTGGGTCCTCCCAGGCCTGCGGAAGTGTATCACATTATTCTAGCCATTAGCTTACTCCTGTAGATAATATATGTTTCTATCCATCTGTAGAATGGGGCTGGTAATACTTTTCTGCCTGCCTCTCAGTGGGATCTGCGAGGATTAGTTATGTCTCTGCAGCAGCATATAAGTGGTAAGCATGATTACAAAAAACAAGATGTGCAATTACACTGGAGGGGCAGCAAGCTGCGAGTGTCTCGTTACACTTACATAGAAGAGCAGCTGGCTGATGAGCTGTCCTGACCTCTGCAGTCAAACCAGATTTCAGCACAGTTGGCTCATTTGTGGGCTACTCTGATTTCTCACACCAGGACCTCTGTTTTCTGTATCAGGTGGCATCAGGTAGGGAAATAGAGATGACAGCTACCCGCCTAAGCTGTGCGCTGCTCTTTCCCTTGCCAGAGCAATCTTGGGCACAGTGGATGTGAGCACCTGTAGGTGACCCTCCTTGCCAGAAGGCTTGGAACAGTAATTACTGATCATGTGTGAGACTTGATGCTCTGGCCACCTGCTTTTCCCCAGACAGTTTTCACACCTTTTCTGGCATCACCTTCTGCACATGAGACACAGTTCCTTGTAAAATGTCCCTTGCCCTGCTTGCTCTGCTCAGATCCTGACTAACAACTCAGTACTTTCTGCAGTGTCAGCAAGGAGTAAGTCAATAATAATAGTCATTTATTTTCTTTTATAACCTTCCAGGTACATCCTGTTCATTTGATTTTGCTTAGACTGTGTGAACTCTTGGTGGATAGCTTCCTGGGTCTTGTCTCCTGTGGGCTGCTGCTGCGTTGTCAGCGTCATAGCAGCGTTAACCCCTGTTGGCACTGTGACAGCTCTATCTGGGGACATTGTTTTTAGAGTTACCCTAAATTCATTCAGTGAACAAGATAAAAGGTGTAAGTGAAAGGCAGTGCAGGTTCTCTTTCATTTGTACTTTGTGTGTGCTTTAAAGCCCTTTGAGCAGTTAAGTTACAGTGACTGCTGAAATTAATGAGAATAAGTGATACGAAAGAGGATTTACTTGTGTTTCCATTAGAATCTATTAGGACTAATGTAATCAAATGGGATCAAAATGTTATCACCTTCTGAGGTCATTGTCAGTAAATGTAACAATAAAGTGATTATTCTAGTGTCTTGCTTTGGGGAAAATTAGAATGGATGCAAAAAATTAAGCGGGATACAATGCATTTAGGTGTGTACCACACATTTATTTGGAATGGATTTTAAACAGTTTTTGTCCATGTCAAATAAACTGTGTCTGGTTTTCACTTTGACTGAAGCATTAATAAGGACTTACATTGTAAATAAAAGGCTAATTTTTAAATAGAAATTAATAAAGCAATAGAAATTAAAAAAATCAAATTATTTTAGTAGAAGTACAGGAAATTGGTTTAGATTTGGATGCTGAGTTTTGAGTTTGCCACTGCATGTCTCTTTTTAGCTTGATTTTCAAACCTAAGGTCCTGCAGCCTTTCTGACTGACAGACATTAATGGTGTTGGAAGTCTATAATCAGTACAGCAAATGCACTCTTTGGTGTAAATGGTCCTTCAGGATGTTTATGGAATTAACACTGCATGTGCAAGCAAGGTGAAATAGGTGGGCATCTGAACAGTTTAATATCATGGCAGAGTTTCAGTCAAAAGCAGTAGAGATGAAGTGTTCATTAAAATTAATCCGCTTCAGTAAGGGATTTGAGATATATTTTTGTCCTTATTGTTGCTGTCTTTTGCAGTATCTCTCATGAGCAACACTATCAGTTAGTGTTGGCGGGATAAAGCCCTAAGGATATTAGAACAGCAGGATTTTTATCTTGACTGTGTCCTGTTTGATGGGAGCTACCGCCTGTGGCTAAAACATTCTTGTACACTTTGACTTGATTCATGTTGCTTAAATTTTGCACTAGGATTAACATTGTCTGCCTAAATCTCCCACAGATTGAACTGGGAATATACCCCATAGTTATAGAAGAATTGCATATTGGAGATGAAGGTGACAAACATTTATCTCCACTAATAAAGACTAGACTTGTGTTTCATCCATTTCATTGCTGAGTTATGGTGTTTATCTTTGAGCGAGGATTAAACTATTTGTCCTGCCATTTCTTCAGTGTACTTTAATTTGTATTTGTCTTGCTTATATTAAGCTGCCTCCTGCATTTTAAGGAGTATTTTCAAAGTGCAGATGAGGGGAAAGTTTTCCTATATTTTACGTAAATTAAAACTTTAAAGGGAGAAACGAAGCAAACATCTTAATCCCCTCCATGATAATATTGTATGTTTTGGGATGTTTGTTCGTACAGAACTGAAGCACCCAAATATTTTAAGTGTGTAAATGACCCAACAAAATCAAGAGAAGTCCTTGCATTAATTAGCTATTTGTAAATAAGTGATGAAAGCATGTGATCTCTGTGTCTTTCTTGCTTTTGCATGCAATTATGAAAAAGGACTTGTGCATGATAGGCAGGAAAGGAAAAAAACAGTCTGTAAAACTTCGATGACAGTGCTTCTCCGGACGTGGCAGTGGTTGAGTGGGACTCTACAGGTTATGGTAAAGTTGAGTCCTAGTTTGCAAAGTCCTTTTTTTAGGCACTAGGAGTATTAAAGCTGTTATCCATAAGGAATATTCAGGCAGATGGACATTTGTATCTTGCTAGTGTGGGAACAACTGGCTGTGTAACTGTCATACAGATAAGCTGAAGGGCACAGGAAACCTGCCTAGCGATGTGGCTAGAGTAGAAACCAGTGCTGTCTGAAGCCAATGGGACTCTTTTTTGCAACCTTAATGGATAGTAAACCAGACCCTGTTTTAATTCAGACTTTTTTATTTCTTGATCTTCAGTCACGTGAGAATGTGCTGTTATATAGGGAACAGATCTTTAAACACCACTTTGGGCTGAAGACACTCACTTGAGCCAGAGTGATTTTTGAAGATCTGTGCTGATGCGTCATTCTTCTGCTTTAATTTTCCTGATGTTACTTGTGTGTTAAGTTACACGTAACTTGAATACATACATCATATATATTTAGTGGTACTTACGTAATACAATGAAAAATCATATTTGGGCTCTGGAGGCCCCGAATTAAGACCAAGCTAAGGTCTGTAGGGTTTCTTAGCTGCACCTGTGAAATAAGTAACAACTGTAACAACACTGTGCCGGAATCCCACCTTTTTCTGGGAACATTCTGTGGTTGTGCTAATGCTTGCTGTGTTTGTCATGTAAGTTTCTCCATACATAAAGTGGGAAGTGTTTTCATATTTTCCTAAAAATATTATGGTGTGGTTAAAACAATGGCTACTTAGGACAAGAGTAGTCTTTGGTCTTGCTATAAAGAGTAACACTGGACATCTTTGGTGTATCAGAAGGGGAATGAGTAGTAGCTGCAACTGTTCTCATTAGGGGCCTTCCTTGTGTGGCATGTTCACTTCTGCCAACCAAGGACACGAATCTTGGGCAGGTGGGTGTGCAGGATGTTTTGGATTGGTCAGGAGGCTAACATAAAACATGTGAGTGAGTGTCTGATCCGTCCTTTGCAAGAATGATTTCCGACTACCTTTTTCTGTTTCGTGGGAGAGAGGAGGAGGGTAGTTTGCAGTCCGGTTTTGAGACATGGGAAGGAGCTGTTGTAACATTAATCTTGATTGTGAGAAGCATCTCCTGCTAGGTTTGCCAAGGATACTGTGACCCCTGGGAAAATGTCCCTTGCTGTTCTGCTGCCTGAGAGCTCAGGATACTCCTGGCTCAGCTACACTACACAGAGACTTCTAGAGGTGTTGTAGAAACTGGTTAGTTATTGTAAAGCACTTTGTAAACAATAAGCAGTAGTAGAAAAATAATTATAATATCGTTGAAGTATAATTAATTCTTCCAATAAAACTATGAAGAATTAATTCACAAATTGAAAACTCCAGTGTGGGGTTTTCTGTCTGTAAGAATCAAAAGACAATTTTGTGGACATATTTCATTCACAGTTCATGAAATAACTTATTTTCATGATGTAAAATTACCTAGTATGCAAACTGTCTTCATTGAGTGCTTGGAAAAAACATGGCTTTGTAGTAAGTTGTTATTTTGCCTGAAGAATGTGAGTGCTCTTTCTTGCACTCGGCATTGTACTGCTTCTGTACTTTTGTACCAACAAAACGTGGTTTTGTCTTTGGTATACAACCCACTGTGCTCCAGCTCGACACTCAATTAAATGGCATTATGAACTCTCTAATTATAATACCTTCACTTTATTTCACTTGAAAGGATTGGGTCTGGTGGAGGGTAGTACAAACAATGTGTAATGTGAATGCACTGTTTTAGCTTTCTTGTTTGTGTTATTAATACAGGCATAGTTATCTTGCTTTCTGGTCATCATCATGGAGTTAAATATGATCATAGAAGTTTGGTGTGGTGCTGGAAGCCCGTCTGGTTTTCTTTCCCTGTAACTCCATTAACCCCTTGAACAGTAGCTAAATTGCTGCATTGTCTTTTTTATTTGTAGACTTGTCACTTACGTACAGTTTCTTCAACAAGAAATTGTGGAAGTCCTCATGAGGTCTCATTTCATTGGTAGTGATCTTAAAGTCTATAAAGGTGTTCATATGGTGCTATCTTCAGGCAAAGATAATTTCATTTCAATAGTGTAATACTAAAAAGAGTTAATGTCCTTATTGATTAAAACTCCCTTATTACAGAAAGTCCAGGGAATTTGATTGAAGAAAGGAGAGAATGGGAGTCTGCAGAGAGTGGTCTGGGTTGGAAGGTGTAGTTTAGATCTTACCATGGACAGAGGAAATATAGGAAACAGTCAACGTTGCAGTGAGGACCTTACTGAGAAGGAAGTAAGTGCATTGGAACTTAGATCCAATAGGATGTAGGGAAAAGAAGAAAACATAACTGGAAATACCAGGAGTATGTTCAGTGAAGGACTGGAGTAAAGGTGGCTGAAGTGTTAAAGAAAATAGGTACTAGGGAGCCATCGTACCGAAAAGCAGCCAGCACGTCTAAGCAAGGTTAGGTATAAAGAGCACTTGTGCCTGCTAGAAAGAGGTGAGATTATAAATGTGAAATGGTTGAAACCATCCTTCACCTTTGAGTTTAAAGAAATCCAATTTGTTTTGAAAATAGATTCAATACCTAGTTTTCCTGCTTTAACGCAGCTTGATGTGAATAGGATCTTGTAGAAGGCTTGGGGGAGTAGTTATGGAGCAGAGCAGATCACTGGTAGATTTAGCATCATGCATGTGTGCACCAAGTTATTCTTGGAGTGGAGCCCAGTCAGAAGACTCCTGGTTTGTGTGCTATTCTGTTGCATTTTAAACTAATGCTGTGCATAATTGGCATTAGTTAAGGGGAAAATGTAGCGCTGTTTGCTTAGATCATGCAAGGTAAAATTAGTGACCAAATTAATAACAACTAATTTTTCAGGCATGAACTGGAAGCCAGTTGCATGGCAGTACTGTATGGGAAGAAGCAGCCATCTTGGGTTTTATATTGCACTCATTAATATTTTCCTCCTTCTCCCATCATTTATGTTGACATTAACATTAATTAGTTACTTGCAGCAACCAAAAAGTATTGATGAAAGCCTGGAATCTAATGTGCTCTTGTAAAATCAGTTTCCTGCTTAAGCAGATATTTCTCTGGTAATTGACACAAACCGGTCTCGGACGGGGAGGCAGAGTCAAGCTGCTTGTATGATTAATTCACCATGTTCTGTGGTTATTTCATGTTTATAGTAAAGAGAAGACTGTAAATGTAGGGCCATATGCTAGACCTGTGTCCTCAGCTGAAGGTCTGGCATGAATAATTTGTAAAGGTGCTATCCTTTACATTCCCTTCAACTAGAGATCTTACCATAAAAGCACTAGGGTTGTAAAACCTTCCTCTTGTTTTCCTTTGCCTTTGTTAAAAATGTAGAACATTACAGGCAATCCTAATACCGGTGCAGAATAACAAATCGTACCTGTGAATGCTATAGTGTGTATATTGCAACATGCCAAAAATAACCACCCATTTGTAACTGTAGTCTCTCAAATACTTACTAATTGTAGGTGTTAAAGTGAACCATCTCACATTTGTAGGACACATTAAAGTGGCTTGTTTGTTTGGGGTTTTTTTGTTGTTGTATTTTGGACTGGTTTAAAGATTAGTAAATAGGCTCTTTTATTATCCCAGATAACCTACAGATAAGAAAATAGCATAAAATGAGAACTGATCCACAATAACATTTTGTCTTTGAAGGGGTAAGTAGTTACCTGGTGCCAACCTTGTGGCTTTAGTTTCATCTCCCAAATAGCACAGAAGCTTGGTATTTTAAATACTGACTTTCAAACATCTAATATTCCCTTCTATCTTACAGGACAGCTAATCTTCCTGATTTTCCCTCTTTTGTTTTCTGATTTTCCTTTCTGTGTAGGAATGTCTAAATATTATAAAAGGTCAGGTGGTTTCTGTTTAAATAATGGATTGCTTCAGGCTGTAAAGAGTATACGTATTTATGGTTCTGCCATCTGCAGGAGCAGCATCCTATCTTAAAGTTACTATATTGATCTGTCACTAGTCCTGTCTTGTCTGCCAAATGAAAAATGGCTTAAATTCATAACCTGGGCCAGCAGTTTTCCTGTTGTAAGCCAGACAAAAATGCTATTGATCTTCTTTGCTGAAGTGTTCTTTTCACAGCTTGCCAGCATCAACACAGTTGTCCTTACCCAGGGCTAATTAGCTAATAATCTAATGCAACTGAGACAGCAGTCTCAGTTTGGTTTAGCAGCAAGGGAATATGCTGTAACTTCAACAAGATGGGACCTCTTTAAGGCATGATCATGACTACATGGCTTGTCTTAACTTTTATGGTCTCACTTCAAGTTTGATTTCCTCTACACTAAAGAGTAACAATCTGGTTAGATTGTGGTGTGCTATCACTATAGGATTTATAGGAAGCAAAACCCAGATGCACTGTTGGTATCTGTAGTCTCGTATGGTTATGCACTTGTGGTATCTTCTGGAGTAAAATCAAGTAGTTCATTGAATTGACCCTGTGGTTTGTGAGCTATAGAGGGGCAGATTCAGTCATGTCTGAGGAACAATTGCATACCTTTTTTGGTTGTTTCATTTTGTTGTGTTTTTGGTAAAACACCAACCAACCAACCAAGTAAACCTACTGCTGAATTGTTTTAAATCAAAGTTTGTATTTCTTCCTAGGAAGTACGTTTTCTTAATCCTCCTACTGTTCTGGAGGGCAGAAGGCTGCAAGAGAATTCAGGATAGAAGCATGGCAAAGATGTAATCTGCTCACACATGTTGAAAACTTGTAAGAGTCTTCTACAAGTTTTTTGATATTTTTAATTTCGATATTTGAATAATTAGGTGTATGAATGGGGATTGCTTGCTTCCAGTCCCTATCTGTGTATAAAAAGTAGTTGGTAGAGCTTCACATGGGGGAATGCCTTAATGTCATTCAGTGCACGTTTAATCTTGTGGGTGGTTCTCCTGGCTTGTCATACACCCTCGTGGTGGTGAAAGATACAGCCTCTACAGCATTTCTTTTAGAATAAGCACTAGTAAAAGCTTCTGAAATATAATGACAAGCATTTTGACCAAAAGTGATGGCAGGCATCGTGCAGTGGTTTTCAGCTGTTACTTGTTTTTTAAAGTTCTTGACCAACGAAGACAGCTTCCTCTGTATTCTTTGCCCATGTCGGCCACATCTTAGTTTGTATTTCAGAATTATGCGTGATTCAAGTTCTGTTTTTGTTTTCCCTGTAGCTGAGCACAGTGTGAGGCAGAATGTAAAGGAGGCGGAAGAAACCAGATAATCCCTCAGGGAAGTTATTCCTTACATTTCATACATTAATTTCTCTGGAGTGTGCGTGCATATAGAATCATAGAACGGTTAGGGTTGGAAAGGACCTTAAGATCATCAAGTTCCAACCCCCCTGCCATGGGCAGGGACACCTCGCTGTAAACCATGTCACCTAAGGCCTTGTCCAACCTGGCCTTGAACACCGCCAAGGATGGAGCATTCACAACCTCCTTGGGCAACCTATTCCAGTGCCTCACCACCCTAACAGGAAAGAATTTCCTCCTTATATCCAATCTAAACTTCCCCTGTTTAAATTTTAACCCGTTACCCCTTGTCCTACCACTACAGTCCCTAATGAAGAGTCCATCCCCAGCAATCCCTATATGTCCTATATTCCTTCAGATATGGGAAGGCTGCTATGAGGTCTCCACGCAGCCTTCTCTTCTCCAGGCTGAACAGCCTGAACGTTCTCAGCCTATCTTCATACGGGAGGTGCTCCAGTCCCCTGATCATCCTTGTGGCCCTCCTCTGGACTTGTTCCAACAGTTCCATGTCCTTTTTATGTTGATGACACCAGAACTGCACACAATACTCCAAGTGAGGTCTCACGAGAGCAGAATAAAGGGGCAGGATCACCTCCTTTGACCTGCTGGTCACATTCCTTTTGGTGCAGCCCAGGATACGGTTGGCTTTCTGGGCTGCAAGCGCACACTGCTGGCTTATGTTCATTTTCTCATTTTGTACATGAAAAGGGAGTTTAAGCTGTAAGAACACTTAAAATTTCCTTGAAATAAGGGAACTTTTAATCTCTGAAAGCATCCTCAAAGTGCAGTTAACTATTCTGACTCAATAGATGCTTCTGTAAACTAGAGCACATCTGTCAGATTACAGAACTGATATGCCACTATATGCGATTTAAAATGAGTCCCCATAAATGGACCTATTGTGATAAATATCATCTAGATGGCAAGGATGTCCATCTTTTCAATAGTCCTGTAATAATATTTCACAACATACTATCCATTGTCTCTCTCTGGAGGTTGCTATAGTCACGTGAAATGTCCAGCTCTTCCTTCGTATCTTTGTTAAACTCGCTTGGTTTTTTTCTGCATCTTCCTGGTTCCTTTTTAATGCATGTGGGCTATTCAGTGGTATTTTTAATAAAAAGGTAGAACTAAAGGATTTTCTAAGCCTTTCTGAAGATTCCCAGTAGCCAATTCAACTGATTTTTAGACTGCACTCCATCTGTCCAGGAAAGAAAGAAAATACATTAGTAGTCCACACATGAGCAGCTTATTAGTTCATTTGGTGTGTGCAGTACAGTGATTCAAGACTGATCTAAAATATTCATCCACAATTACTGGTGCAGCACAGTTCAAAGTGCGTAAAATCTGTGGGTTTGACTGAGAAATTTAAGGGAAATAGCTGCAAATTGATTCTGTATGTAATTAATGAAACATTTCATTCTTATGTAAATATTAAATGCTTGGTTATTTTTTCCCCTTTTTTATCTTTCCTCTTACTGGGCTCCCCCTCCCTGACCTCCATTATGTGTTTGTTTGTTTTGTAGGATGGTGGGTGGGCTGGCATGGGGGCATATTCCCTTGGGAGGAAGAATTAATAGCTGAGTCCTGTGACTCATTCACTGAGCAAACAGCTGTTCTGCCTCTAATTCACCCCTCCTCAGATGTCCATCCCACCCCCTTAGAGGAGCTGCCAGAAGGCAATGTTTGCCTCTGCCTCTGTTGTTGGAGCTCTCCGTCCACTTTCTTAAGCACTTCCCTTGACCGAGCCACCCCTTACAGCAGGGCTTGCAGATACAAGCCCATGGAGCCTCATTTATGTTGGAGGATCAGTGGCAGCAGCCACATCTCCAAAGTGTCTGAACAAGATTTTCCAAGGCTCACGTCTTACAGAGCAGTGATTTTGCCACAGCAGTGCCTGTTCATAGCTGGAGCTGGATGCTTGTGGCTTTAATATGGGTTAAAAGCTTTTGGCATGTTGGAGAGAAAGGGCTTCTGAGGACAGGACAGCAGCAAGTGGATGTTCATGCAGATGTAGGGAGTGAAGTTAGTGAGGCAGGGCTGGGATTGTGTTTAGGGTCTCTCCCTCCCTCTTTCAGTGTCGCAGAAAATTAATGTGAGTTTTGCAAATGCTATCAGTGGAAGAGTTTAAGAACAGCCTGCAGTATAACATAGAAAATCCAGAGGCAAACTTCAGTTTGTTCTGAAGTGACTGTCTTTCCAGCTCAGATGTCCACACAGAACACAAATTGTGCAACATTGCCTGCTCTTGACTGCCTTTCCGAGCTGCCAATGACCTCAAGTTCCAGCATGGGCAGCCTAGCAGGGCTTTGCGTGAGGGGAAGCCCTGGACCCTGCCCTGCAGCCCTCCAGAGCACCAGAAAACCAGGATCCAGGGCTACCAGGTTGAGCGTGCTTGTGTAACAGCTTATGTGATGGACCGCAAGGAGCGCTCATCTGCTTTGACCAAATGACTTGAAGAGAAGATGGGGGAAAGACAGCTGCTAGCTGTTAAATCCCAAGATATGACTCTTCCTCTGAGGTATATGTGCAGTTATTTCTTTCAGCGCTTTTATTTCTGACGCTAGTTTGCACAGAAGGCTTGGATCTTCAGAATTGTGTTTGCCTGCATCTTACTTGGGTTGCAGTGTTGCAACTTTCCTACCATTCACTTCCCTGGCTCAGCAACACTGCTCACACAGGCTAAGCAGGTGGTAGGCCCCACACTACACCATGTGTGGATGTAAGTTTGCATGTATGTGCACGTTCACAGCATTTAAACCTTTATATGAAGGTGGTTAGTGTATGGTAGTATTCAGTGAGCCGACGTAAAGAAAAAGGACCCGGCCGGCAGTGGATAGATTTGTACTTGTGTGAGACGCCTACCTTCATGTTTAGGGAGATGTGTGTTCATCCATAGGTTTTGGCACACCTGCTAGGAGAGTGGCTAAACCCAATGAAATTAGTGTTTGTAAATAATGACTTGACTGGCAGCAATATAGGATGTTCAAATTACTTCTTTAACTTCCACACTCATAAAGGGTTTCCCTTAATGTGTGTCTTCAGCACATCACTTGAACTGCTTTCTAAGTACCTTGTTACTGGTGAGTTCCATTCTCATTTAACTAAAATAGGGGAGTTATCCTTCTTGTCTCCACTCCCATGAGAGGAAGGTAATGGCAGCAATGGACATTTGTATATTGACCAGGTTTAAAAGGTTATTAGACAGGGATGGTAAAAAAAATAACTGCCCAAATTTCACATTGCTGACCTTTAAACTTTATTTCTGATAGGAAAATGTGAGAGAGTAAGATGTGCTGTATATGTTTTCTTTAGATACTTTAGTAAGAGCTCTTAGATACTGTTTTGGTTTTGAAAATTAATGCACCTAATTTTTAACTTCTCTTTTAAGAAGTTAAACTGGAGGGGTTTTCACTTTCTGCTGCAAAGGTCAGAGCCCTCTTTTGTCACTCTTATTTGAGGCAAGTGGATAAAGGAAAACTTGGGGAGTTCAGATAAGTTCTACAGAATGAGGAACCAGCTCAAAACAGCAAGGCAAAATTTGAGTGGACTTTCCTCATGAAAAAACTGTTTAAAAAGTACTTTTTACCTAAGAAGAAATTAAGAGGTTTTCTTTATGGAACTTGTGCACAAAGCTCTGAAAGTATTTAAGGCTTTGTGGCTGTCAGTTTGGTTTTGAAGTTATCATTAAAAACCATCTTTCCTCACTTTTTTGCTCCCTGTCTGCATATGTATTGCTGTACGCACAACCCTGTTTTACACTGTATGAAGGAAGAACATTTTTTGCCCACAGTGAAGCAAAACTTTTTGTTTATAAAGAAAAAATATTTAGTGTAATGAATCAAAGTAGGAAAGAGGCACCAACTACACAAGTGTCATTTTCTGTGTTTCTTTTCAACCCTGTATTTTTCCCTTGTTGTGGTGGGTTTGGTGTGTGTGTCGTGTTCCCTGCCCCCCCAGCATAAATAACGTGCATGTATTACATGCACCTCTAAGCTGTCTGCTTGGCTACTGTGCTTAAGTAGTAATGCCATAAAGATTTTAGAAAATGCTGCCAAGTATAAGACATTTGTTAGTCTCACGGATGATGGCTTAATTTTTAGTATTCCTTTTGTGTTTTAAATGTCGAAATTCCTCATGACCTACAATTAAAATTACTTTAGTGAAGTCTCAACTTATATCCAGATTGCTGAGTGTGGTTGAGTGTCTCCAGGGACAGTCTTGAGCTGCTCACTAAATCAATTTGTTCTTTTCTCAAAACAGATTAAATATGTTTTACCACTTTAAATTAAAAAATAAATAACCCCACATGACATAACTGCTACATGTGAAATTAAAAATGTGCTCTGCACACTTTGAAGGGTAGCAATTTTGATGCCAATGCTGTGCTGATAGTATTCCACCAGAGAGAGAAATGAATGGTTAAAAACAAGCATGTCTAATCCTGTCTCGCTGTTCTGTTAGTCTTGTTTGAGAATTGATGGCACACTACTTGGGTGGGTGCTAACTGCTAGATGTGGCAATAATCTTCTTTAGCAGAGCTGAGACACTCTGCTTCCACTGCATCGCCTCCCTGGAGTTAGATTTCTGCTTTTATTTATTTATCTTGTTCATGCATACCGCTTTCTTTTCAGGTCAGCCTTCTGCTGCGTATTCCTTTAGCAAGATTAGCTGCAGAACTTGCTTATGACTCACCTGCACCCTTACTCGATGCTTCAAGGATAATTTTAGTAGAATCCTCCTGCCCACAGTTTATTTTTTATCCAACACCCAGGAGAAGCAGAAGGAAATCAGTGGCTTGTAGTGCTCTGCAAATCTGCAGAGGATATGCAAGCAGCTGTATGTAGCGAGATCAGATGCACTGGCTATGCCAGAAGCAGCCTTTGTTCCTTCAAACCACTTCCATGGCTGTACTTGAGTGGATTATTGTTTAAGGCCCTGTAAGCACAATGGGATATAAGGAAAAGGGGAAATTTTTCTAAAATAGAACAAAACAAACTAAAAATGTTGCAACGGAAGTAAATGGCAAATGGTCTCTAGTAATGGGATTTTACAAGAGATGTCCAATCTCCAGAACAATGGCTCAGTTTAAGCCAAGATTAATAGTGCTCATTATCCTACGCCTGTGAGTTGGCAACTCAGCCCTCTGCTGTAAACAGTTGCCCTCAAGTATGCTACTGTCTGCTGCAGACCAGGTAGGAGCTGTTATTCTGATGGTCACTTGTGAAATGTAACGAATTGCAAATTCTAATTGTTTTTGATTCATCTCCCCCGGGCTGATTTTTGCTGTTTCTGGCTGTGGTGCTCGTAGGCTGGAGTGGCCTGGCTGAGGGTCACAGAGCTGCACCCTGGCTGGCTCCCTGGCACAGAGTGGGCGCACCAAATCTGCCTCACTTCAGCTCAGGCCAAAGCCACTTGCATGAGGTTATTGTTTAACAGCAAATTTGTGGCGCGTGTCTTCAGAGAGATGCACTGAAGTGCCCGTCCTTCCAGTCCTATTTCCCTGTTCCTGCTTACACCCCTTCCTCCCTCCTGGTGCTGGATCTCCAGATCAGCCTGCTGACTCCTTTGCAGCCTTTGAATCTGGGATGTGGGGCTGAGAAGTGCGGCAAGGTGCAGTGCTGCCCCAGGAACTTCAGGGTTCCCAGGAGATCAAAGACATGGATAGTGGCAATGTTGGGTCTGTGGCTTTAGGTGCTCTAGGTGCATCTTCAATTCAGTTGCAGCATGGAAAAGAGAGCTGGACTGGAAAAGCAGTTCTTTTAATAATTAGATTTTTGTGAAGTTGGGAGAAGCAAAGGATTTTGGTTTTGTTCTGAACTGGAAATCATGATACTGCTTACTGCTTCTGGTAGGCCTTCTATATGTAGGGCATAACACAAACCTGACATTCCCTTCCATCTCAAAGTGAGTAAATTACAACTTCATGGCCTCTACATCTGAAAAAAAGTGCACTTTGGTTATGTTTTCTTTTTTTGAAATAATGCAAAATACAAGTTTGAGATGGGTGTCATTTCTGTTTATGAAGGGAAAAGAAACTAAGCATAAACTTTTGTTAAAAATCAGAAAAACTAATAGAGGAAATAGTGACTGAATAAACAAAACTTCTGCTTTTACCCCAGTGAAAAGTAAAGCAAAAATTGAAATACTAACAGGATTCTGTCTTATTTTGCTCTTACTCTGTCTCTGCCCAGGAAAGGATCGCACAAACCTCCACTAAGCTTAGGGTCTCTCTCTTTTTCACCTCTCCAAACCCCCACCTATTTTGCATTGTTTACTTTAGCAGTATTTTATGCTTCTCTTTCATAAATCTAGCAGACTCTCCCTTTTTCGGCAGAGGACAGCATCCTCTGCTTGTCAGGCATACAGTCAGTGTTGGTCTTGAGTTGCTTTAGAATTCCAAAATAGCATTTCAAGTCTGTGAAAACTCCTGAGTTGATAGAGAATTGTGGTACCTAACAAGGACTGCATATAATATTTAAACTGTATAGAAGTGTTTAAAATTTCCTGTTTAGCAGAAGTATGCTTGTTTATCAGTAAGCTTATTTAGGAAGGACAGCCCTTTGTATTCTTCACTTATGACCCAGTTACAGCCCTGGGTAAATGAGAACTTGGGATTCTGTGGTTTTAAAAACCACAGTTTCAAAACCATGCTGTGGTTTTACAGGAATTTTGGGTTTGAATATATTCTGTAGTTCAGGAATAGTGCTGGAACTTGGAAAGAAATTGTGAAAGTAGGAAAATACCTGGAATTTGCACCTGCCTTATGTGTTTCCATAAGAAAATTGTACGGCAGACTTATGTCTATCTTTGCAGTATTTCTGGTTTCCAGGGATTTATCTGTGTTTTATATTTGCTATCTCCTAATTTTTGCTTGGGTATGTAGACGCCAAATGGTATTTTGTTTCTGGGAGCTGAAGGTTTTGCAGCTCAAGTCCAGTGCAGGCTGAATGCTGAGGTGTAAACGGTGAGATATCCTGAGGTTCCTCTTGCTTTCCTCAGAGGATAAGGCTGAGACACAGGGCTCTAGGAAGATCTATGATGCTCCAAGAACATCTATAATAAACCTGTCTCTCAGAACTGCCAGGTACCAGGTGGGACCAGGATGGGATGAGAAAGCAGGGAAAGTTGTTTGTGCTTAACCCAAGTCCATTGCAATGTTACAGCTGAGATGTGGGAGGCCTAAAGATGAACTCTGTGTTGCCTCCCTATTGTTGGATTTCTTCCAGTTCTCGCCTTCAGTGTTTCTTACATGCTTTTAAGACTTGCCATGATGCACAGTTTGCTCTGGGTGTTTCCCTTATGTATACTGACCTTTTCCATTGATTCATCTTGGCAGAATCACTAAGAACCAGAATGCCATGTTAAAAGAGAACTGTTGAAACTGTATGGAATATTGGGCCTAAATTGCTGGGTTTGGTGGCAGGGGCTGCAGGGAGGGGGACATCGCCTGGGCTGCCCTTCAGGAATGCTCCTGTGCAACCGTGGCTGCCCCAGGCTGGAGCTAGGACATCCTTGGCAGACTGGGACTAGTGGAGGAGGAGGCCAGGGTCAGATGGGAAATCGAGTAGAGCAGCAAGGAGCGGTGGAAGGACAAATGAGAAGTGGGGAGGAGCAGACAAACCACTGAGCGTACAGCCCACAGCCACCTCTGCTGCTTGTTGCCTCACCAAAGGCATTGGACTGGACTGAGTGCAAGGCATGGCAGAAACAAGGGAAGTTAGATTAGGAAAGGGGTCAGGAGAAAAGGTGTTTGGCTGAAGTTGAGCCTTGGGAAGGTGGAGGAAAAATTTCCCTCAGTGTTTGCTGAACTGCTTAGTTTCCTTTTTTCCCCACACAATTCCCCAGGCAGTAATTAAAATGTGTTGACAATAAATAAAGTAAAATTAAGTAAAGCTCCCTGAGTTTAGGTTGTTTTGCCCACAACATGCAGGTAACAAATTTTGGGGATTCTTGTACTTTGCCAGTTTCTGAGTCTTTGGGGTTTACCTAGGCCACCTTTATAGCTTTGCTTTCAAACTTTGGAAACTTAGAGATACAGCCTTTAAAAAAAAAAAAAAGGCAAGCAAAAATATGAAAGCTGAAATTTGTATGTGATGATGAGACTCTGGAGAGCTGCCTTTAGGAAGAAGGCCTAGTATTGCAGGAGTCATGATCAAATCACCAGAGTTGGCAGCCCTTCTGTGTTTGCTCTCCTTCCTCCTCTCACCACCTGCAGCCTTCCCTGTTTGTATTGGTCCTCTCCTTCACCGTATTGATTTTTATGGTGTAATCTACTCAGAGCAAGGGTTCTGTCTGTTGCGTGGTTGTAATGCACCACATACGCATTGCTATAGAAATAATCTCATACAAAATGCCTGGAATCCCAAGCATCAAGCAGTTCATAGCCAAAAAAGCATTTGGCCAAAACCCTGTGTTTTTGTGCTCCCTCTGCTGGATCTGGAAGCTCAGGAAATAATCTCTGGCTGGGTGCTGCTTGTTCCCCTCCATGCTCTTTCCTGTTCACACCTGGCAGCTCCCTTACTGGGCACCGGTGAGTATTTGTGAGGATCTGTTGCATTTCAGTGCCCGCTTGTGCAGCTGCGTCATGGGACGTGAACTGGGTATGAATGTGAAAAGGGTGGAGGTTGCGTGGCACCGTGTTGTGTCACAGTGAAGCCATGGTTTCACAGCTGGAGAAGGGTGACTGATGCTAGGTTTAAGGTCTCTTCAGCTGTCCTTTTCCCCCTCATCTGTTCTCATTTTCAGGTGTAGTCTGCTACCCCAGACTGTACAGTGAGACTGTTTTGGGGATCTCCCTAGAAACAGGATGAGAGAAGAGACCATGCTTTAATAAAATGCTGATTTTATCATCAGAAACTGGTTCCTGTGCAGTGTGCTGGCAGAGCTGGGGCTGCTATGAAGGCCAGGAACAGACAGGGGCAATGGTGGGGCAGGTGGTACAGCCCATGGGCAAGGTTGCGTGGTAAAACTAGGGAGCAGATGCTGGTAGAGACAGATGTCCTTAGAATCAGCTTGGACCTGATTTACAAAAAGTGGTCTGTGATGTAAATTCACAGACATATTAGTAGGATAGCGCTTTTGAGAGGTGCTTTATGAAACAAAATGGGAATTGTGGTGTCAGTTTTACAGAGGGGCAGAACTGAAGGAGTAGTAGAGGAGGGGAGCAAAACGTTGGCTCTGTGTATTGCAGTAGCGCGGTTTAAGCTGGTTTAAACAGCCTCTGTTCCTACCCTCTGCCATTGCGGCTGATCACTCCTGACCTGTGCCTGCTCCCTGTGTTGCATTGGCACAGATGTTTATGAGAAATTAGTTCCCCCAATCCAGATAACCATGCAGCTGCACAAATGCGGGGTTGGACAACTTACACAAGCATCCAGGAGAGAGAAGTGAGATGTAAAGTTTAAGCTGCCAAAGAAATGCTACAGCCCAATTTGCCAATGTCACATCCTGTTGCACCTGGACGGGTACCCAGCTCCTGGGGCAGGCGGAACAAAAGTTTATCCTTTGGAGGATCAAACTTGCAAGTTGGATAAATAACTAATTCTGACTTCATTAAAGACCCTGTCTGCATTAGCTGAGAAAGTCATGTTAACACATACTAAATCTGAATCAATTAACATGTTTTTCCTGGCTTGTATAAGCAGTACAAAAGCACTGGGGAAAACTTCTGGATGAGAATAAATATGTTCCAGGGGAAAACATTCACAGTTCAATGAGGCCTTAAAAGCCAATCATTCACCCAGGGTGCCTGTCAATACGTAACTTCTCTAAAATTGCCCTTTGTTGTGAGGCAAGAAAACCAGCAAAGCTCCTGTCTGAAGCAGACAGTCCCTTGGTGGCACTGCAAGTGTTGGGGTGGGATGACTGCTTCTAACCTATAGTTTTCAGACATGTTTTTATTCTTTGTGAATATCAGTGAACAGAATAAATACGACTGCAGAACAGATGAATGCAGCTAACAAGTTATTTGCAATAATTTGAGGTTTTTCTTCCGCATTTACATCTCCTCTGACTTTTGCATCATATGAATTGTGATAGAAGTGTCTGCTCCCAAATCTGGTTCTTGGGGAGGAACCTGGACTGGCTGTGGATTGTGTGCCTTATTCTTTTTCTCTAATACTTGCTTTTTCATGTTTAATGGAAAACTCTTTTTCATGAAAGTTATTTGGTAGTTAGTCAAAAGAGAAGGAAAATGTAGCCATCATGTTGCTTTCTTCAATATTTGCTGAGGCTTGGAGCCTAGTAGTGAGGCTGTAAGGACACCTTGTCTGCCTGCTGAAACAGCATGTAACAAGATACATGCTGCCCGTAAACATTTCTCTGTCTCCCTTCGCAGTATTTCTTTATAATTAAAAAGCATTTCCTAGAAGTCATACTGCTGTGCCAACGTAATCCGTAAACTTGTCTTGTTTTGCTGCAGACAGCATGGTGGTTTTGAGGTGTTTGGCATATTCCCCTGAGCAGAGTTTGGGGGTTGGGGTATTTTTTTTAATGGCGCTTGGCTCACAACAGTCAGTGATTTATCATTTATAAAGAGAATAAAAGAGACTTCAGCATGACCTTTAACTGTAAAGAAATATTACCATTTGGCTCAGGAAATTTTGATATAAACCTCAGCAGAATTCTTGTTATCTTTTCCTTGTCTCGTTGTTACAGGCAAAAAACCCTGTAAGACTTAAACTGCTAGAGTGAGTCTTAAAAGCTTGAGGGTGGTAGAGCTGAGCTGGAACCTCGACTCAGCCTCACATCTGGTCCTTCAGGCTTGTTCCTGGTATTCCTAAATGCTCTTCATTTCAGGTCTGTTCAGTGAGCTGCTTTGAATATTACCATGTTATGCAGGAGAAGGGAAGCATGAAGTGTCTGTATTTTTTTTGCAGGTAAATGGAACTTGTTATGTGAGGGCGTTGAGGAAACAGTCCCTGGCTACCGAGAGGAAGAAAGGCCAGTGGGAAAAATTCAGGTAGGAAAGCTTTATGCACCATCAGGCAGTAAACACACTTGTGAGCTTTCATTCTTTTTCCAGATGCTGCATCCTGTTTTGTGCATTAGGGGCTGATCTGGTCACTATCAAAGTTTATTTGTTGTTTTAAGAAGCAGTCCTGTTTGGTCAATTGATTGCAACAGCAAAACACTGCAAGCCAAGCCCTCAGCATAAACATTCCTTGGGCTATCACTGGTACATTATTGATCCTGATACAGAATACAAACAAATTACTCTTTGCATGAGCCATTCGAGCTATAAAACGGGGGAGTAATATGTTCTACTTGCTGCCAATAAATGTGTATTTATAATAAACAAAGTAGAAATCCCTGAGCAGAAATGAGCAGTAGTTTCAATAATGTATTCAATAGCTCATGTCCAGCTGTTGTACAGAAATAAAACACAGTTGGCACTCCAGGGTTTCTGTTGTCCCCCCACCAAGAGGTAATATCATCTTTGCCTTATTTCCAGTGCAGTTCAGAGCTTCTCAAGAATTTGGTCCACATATTAGTTTCCTTGTGGACCAGTTGCCTTTCCTTACACTGTTATGTGGGTCATCTCCACTTTCACTCCTTGTCACATCCCTGCAACATTTCCTTATACTGGGAAATAGCATTCAGGACACTTTCATGCATTTGTAGCTGTTCTGAATGCAACTGAAATTAGGGTAGGAGGACTCAGTACCTTGTGACCATCACCACCAGAGAGCATGGATGATAACTGAACCCATTTCCAAAAGGAAAAAAGTTAATGATCTGCTCTACCCTGCTCACATAATCCTCCCTCCCCCTCATCCGTATTTTCAGTGCTGCACTTGATGAGTTACAGAGAGTTGACCTGAAGGCATTTCTTGATGAACATTTCTGTCTGCTCTCAGCCTTGAAAAACTCAACCTTTTCGTGAGCTGTATAGGAGAAAAATGTGTAAGACTAATATTTATAGGCTGAAAGAAGGGGTAGAGGAAAGACTGAAGTGTAAAACTTGCTTCCAGCAGAAATGCCATCCCTCTTTTACCTCTGATAATTAGAAGCATTTTGACATGGCTACAAAAGCAAGTTAGTGGTGTGTGCCTGCCATTGGCTGTGCTTTTGTACTGCAGGACTGTTTTCCTTTTTGTACAGTGATGCTTTCTTCTATTTTGTTTCAAGACAAAACAGAAATTTCAACTGATACTCAACTATTATGTTATGATTCATCCATACTCCTACATTTAAAATTATTACTTCTAAGTACTTACACATGTAAAAACTGGAAGGTTGTTATTCAAGTTCACATTTTGAGTACTTTTTCATAATGTTTAGTAAAGTTCATGTGCATAAATCCTTTCATTAATAGTTCTAACTAAAATCATACTGAAAGACTAGGAGGAGGAGAGGTTTTAACAGCTGTGATTTTTGCCAGGGAAAGATCTTGTTATATTAAGAAATACAATAGTACTGATTGTAACTGTTATAGGAGATTTAGAGGACATTACAAATAGTTTTTACTGGTGCCTTAAAAGAGTATGTTTTATTTTATGCTTCCTGAATGTAGGTCTAAGACTTCGGTCTTTAATTATAAAAAATGGCGTGTGCAGGCACAGAAATACAGCAAATAAATAAAAAACCCACCCCAAACCCCACCCTGTTTCAAAACTGTATTCCTGAAAATTTCCTGGAGATTTCCCTGGACTTAGATCCTGGTGTGTATTAAAAAAAAATAAAATAAAATAAGGAAATCACTGTTTTGTGAGGGAACTTGGGAAAGAAGTTCCTTGCTGTGCCTGCGGGTCACGTGACCTCGCTGCTGTAGAGCTGGAATGTTTGCCATGGTATTTCCGGAGGCTTAATAAACACACAGAAAGAACAGGAGGGTGAGGAGGATTTATTTTTTAATTATTATATTCCCCCTCTCCTCGTTTTCCTCCTTTTTTTGGCAGCCTACATTAATTACACTTTAGGTGTGGAGTTTCTTTATGAATCCAGAAGAGTTTTTATCCAGAAGAGTTTTTATCTGATCAGTCCAATGGATTTTAAGAATTCATCTGTTTTTTCCAAGCAAAAAGTTAAAAGCTTTTTGGCACTACCTTTAATTGCTGAATTTGTCTAGAATTATTTTTTACTTAATGTAATACCTGCCAACCTACATATTAAGCCTAACACCGCTATTTAGATGGTGTTGCTGGTTTACTTTTGGCATGTATTGCTGTGAGTGGCATTCAGTAATCTGACTTGATAGCTGTCATCTTGCAAGCTAGAGTAATGCAAACAGAAGATGAGCACTCAAAAAAGGTTACAGTGAAGAGCCATTTTCTAAGTCCTGCTGCAGCAGCATAGAATCCCCAAGTCAAAAGAGAAAAGCAGAGAATTAGTTCTGGCTCCTGGTATATGAGGGTTAATATTATGCAAACCTTTTCTTTCTAACTGTAGGAGTGGCACATGCTCCTTTGGAGACTTTGCAAACACCAGCTAAAATCAGGATTGTGAGGATCTCTGTGTTAGTCTGTAATGTCAAGGACATGTTACGTCTTGGTGGCAAAGTGGGCTGCAGGAGACCCTGCACTCTTTCTTTCACCCCTGGGCTGGTAGAGGTGCACCTTATCCTCCTCCTCATCCCTTCCCCTTCCAGCCGAACTCAGCTGCTTGTTGAACAAGGGCAGAGAACTGATACGTTTTAAAAATAACCTGGCAAAAATGGGGAGGGAGGGGGAGGATCAATGGACTATTTTTAACTTAACCAACTCCATTTGCTACACAGCACCATTAAGTTATCCTAAGGCAACCAGGAGGGGTAGGGAGTGGGCAATGCAAAGGGTAACAAGCAGCCAGAGCCAGCTTTGTTGCTGCAAAAAATCACCCTAGCGATGTGGCTGTGTGTTACATGAGGCTGCTGAGGGCATAGTCAGTGGAAGGTTTATGACCACATCCAGGTGGGCTTGTTGCTGAGTCAGATTATTAACTGCATCAAAAATTACTAAAAGGCAACATGGTTTTGCCTTAGAGTGTTCCTTTAAGCTATGAAACAGTAGATTCTCCCTTTCCTTGAAAGAGTGTTGGCGTAGGAAGAGTGAGACAAAGACACAACAGGAAAAAAGGCTGAATGTTTGAGGAAAGGGAATTGTCCCTCCCAAAACCAGCTTTGTTAACAGAAATAGATGGAAGAAAATAGGGGCAGCTTCCTGTCTGAAAGAAAATGGGAAGAACTGTTTGAGGTGGTCATAGTGATAGTTTTGGAACTTCTCCCATGCTGTAGGGGTAGAAAGATGGGTTACAGCAATTGCTGTCTAGGCCACTGATGTTTGAGTCAGTTTTGTTTGCATTTCTGCAATTTCAAATCTCTAAAGCTGGCTTGAGGCATGCTTTGAGTCTAAAGGTAGACAGCTGAACTGGTAATGTTACCACTGAGTGCATTGCCCCTTGTCATGTCGGTATTGGGGAATGGTGACTGTGGGGGAATGGAGAGTCCTTGTTTCCCCCCTATTTACCTTGGTGGTTATTGGTAGAAAACTACTGGATCCTGTGGCATAAAACACATACAGCAATAATTGGTCAAAGTCATCTGGATTGGGCTAGTCTAGAATGGTGGTGCCTACAAGTCTGTAACTAGAGAAGCTGTTGGACTGCTACATGTAGGGAAGAACATAGTTTCCACAATCATTTTAACTATAAATACTCTGGTATTTGTAAATTATCTTTTGTAAAAGCAAGTCATGATTCAAAAACAGACTTCTGGTTTAAGTTGCACATACACAAGTCTGCTTGTGTATGTGGCTTTTTTTTCCAAGTGAAGGTGTAAAAATGTGGAGAATTACCCAAGAAATCTGAGTAAGATATTGGTAACTTCTGATGTGAGTTGTCTTCAGTGCTGTGCTTTTGGTAAAAAGCTGTAGCACCTTAAGTTCTTTAGGCAGCAGAAATAATGTACAAGAGCGTCCCTTTTTTTGGAGGTGTTCTAGTGTTTTAATCTTGTTCCTTAGTATATCTCACTGGTTTGTAGCTTCTGTGCCTTTATGAGAATGTGCAAAGACTTTTTATAATTTTATGATGATAATATCTGTATCTGAATAATACTTTCTATGCCATTTCATTTTGCCCCTTGCCATCTAAGATTTCCCAAGCCTTTATAAGGAAACTTTGTTGAGGCAAGCCATTGGGAACCATGGTTGAAACTTGTTCTCAAAAGCTCTGTTCTTAATTGCCTTTGACAGTGGTTGGGAAAGATGTCACTTCGGCATAGTGAAAAGCAACCAAAATAAATTATATTTTTAATGAAGGATTCTCTATCTGGATGAATTGATACTGGCAGGACAGTATTGGTTAAAAATAGAAGAACCTTCTGCAGACACATTGCAGTTTATCCTGGTTTTATTTTGTCTAAAGAAAAAGCAATGTACACATCTTGAGCATAGACAGGCCTTTTAGTCTGAGGTACTTCCTTTGGCTGATGGCTTCTGATTTTTTGATTTTATTTATTTTTTTGTAAGAAAGTATTGCTTTGAAGGGACACCAAATAGAATCAATATTCCACATGTTTATCATGTGACGGCATGGGAGATTGCTGTATCCAGTACTAACCCTATTTTATGGTGACAGGGACAAGATTCCTACAGCCTTGTAAAAGATGCTAGCTTGCATTCCTCTGTGCAAGGATGTATTTCCAAAAGAAATAGTACGTTCATTGAATATTTATTTTTGTTCAGGACAAAAGTATTTGTAGCTGACTGGCAAATATTTTACCTCTCTATCCTCCCGCTTCCTCTTAATCTTGTTTATCACCTCAGTGGTATTTTCCAACTATTAGAAATGTGTTCTTCTAGGGTATTTTAGATCAGCTGCTTTACAAGTCAAGAATCTGTATCTTTTCACTGAAAGCATATGTAATGAAAGGGGCTGAATGGGTAATTCAACTTGTATAGCTTACACATACGTATGTTGCATATATTAGACATATTCTAGATATATTGGATACATGTGTGTAAGTTGAGAACCTGTTTCAGAACAGTCTGTTAACAATTGACTTATATATGCATTTTAAATGATAGACACATTTTAAATAAGGTTAACTTAATCTGCAATAATAATGCTGTTGCAGATTTTTAAAATATGTTTCATATTGAACAGCATTTAACTAAATTCCTCTATTTAATCTTACTAAGGTTAGAAAATGCAAGGTCGATCTGTTTTTTCACACCTTTTATGAGGCCTTGATATTTATGATAGTATAGCTTTTTTTTCAGGCTTGAAGTGGGAAAAGAGAAGATTTATTTCTTTCTCAAGACAAAAGAACAATGCAAGTGTAATTTCAGCTCTCAGTTTTTCTTTTGTCTGTGGCTAAGTCCATCACTTAACCTGGTATGATTAATCCAGTTTGATTTGTTCATGTTTTTAGAAGTTTATGAAAGGACAGGGAAAAGGAAAGAAAAAAAATCTTTTGAAGCACCTATCAGTGGTTCAAATGCTTTCTTGAATCATAAAGATATGTATGGCTGAGATCCGTGCTACCAGAACACAGGAAATACTCTGTGAAATGCCAGCAGGTGTATGGCCCGAGCTGACAATCAGGGCCAGGTATTTGTGCTAGTTGAACTTTGCTGAGAATTTGCACTCTGCACCACAGGTCAACCTAAGTCTTTATAAAAGATTTTGAGCTAACAAATCACGGAAAACCTCCATATACACAATGTAATCTTAAATCTCATAAGTGAAAATACGCCTAATTGAGCTGCAGAATATGAACACGAGAAGTATGTCTGCAACGTCACGTGGGGTCCCTTCTCTCACTTGCTTGTACCTGTTCCATACAGTAAAAAGCTCAAACAACTGAAAACTAAAAATGTTGCCTTACAAACAGAGTGAGAGGAAGAAGAAGACAGGCATGAACATCACCTTTCAGAGATACCAAGTGTTTGCCACAGCAACACTAGTGGCAGAGAACTGGACAAAATAACTACATATTGAATAAGAAGGTGTTTCCTTTTGTTGCCTTTGAACGAGGCACTTTACTGGCATTTCCTCTTGCCCATATGCTCTCTTACTGGGTGGGCAGAAGCTCACTAATTTCTGCAGGCCAGTTTCTGTTTAACATAGTTTAGTAATAATAGTTTCATTAGTATCCTTTTAAATTTAAACATTCTTTTAAATTTAAACATCTTTACAGGTGGTGTGCTTAGCACACGCTTCCCTACGCCCTCCAGTGATTTCCATTGCTATCATTTGATTTTTTGTCTGGTTTTGCTCTGAATCCGTAAGTTTCTCCTACACTATTTAGAAGAAACTTAAGTTTCTCCTAAACTATTGCCAACCACCAGATTATCACTGCTCCTTTAATATTAACTATGGCATCAGAGAGTGCTGTTTTTTTCAGGTCCTAGTTTGATAACCAATTTTTTGTCCTGAGCATGTTCCTCCTCTGGACTGTTCAAATGTCCACTAAGTGGAGTGCATTCTTCCTTGGTCGGTGGGACAGATGTCTGGCCATGCAGAGATTTAACATTTACTATTTCATATTAATGTATTTATGGCCATTTAACATCTACTGTATGGTAATGAAGGCTTGGGTTTGTTGGGTGGGTTTTTTTTGTTTTTATTGACCTGGACCTAATAGAAGCTGGGAAACTAGAGGTGGAGTGCTCTTTATCAGTTTGTAGACTCTTGCGGTACTTTACTCTGCCCTTCTCTCACATCTTTGGCATTTCTGGTGCCTTTCTCCTACCTGGTGCCTTTTTTCTCATGCTTCCTCTGAAATTCCCACCTGAAGACCTCCATTCCTTCCATCTCCTTGCAGCACTCAGTCAGGTCCTGTTGGTTTGCAGTCAGAGTGTTCTAGGAGTTCATGTAGAGGGAAACAAATTGTTCTTGTAGCAGAGGAGTATACCTGAGGAGAACATGGATCTACACCTGTATAATCTTGTGGGCAGACATGAACTTGGTCTGCTCATCTTCAGCTGGCCACATTCTGTGTGGATATGAACTAGCAGAAACCCCATATCCATCGTTAGCATTGTGCTGAGCTTGAGCTAATAAGCTCGGTCTCTTGGCAGGATGTGTTAGATCAGGCTTACTGCTGTGCTAATTGTGCTTACACAGCTTCCAGTTTGGAGCTGGCTCATTTACAGCTGGCTTGGATGGTGGCCAAGAAGGCTCGCCTCGGCCTGCAGTATGCCATGCAGACATACGCACATCTACCACTTGAATGTGTCTGTCAATAGCAGGAAATTATATTCGGAGGGAGGGGAAAATCTTTGGCCTGGCTGCACAAGTAAACAAGGACAATATTAATGAATGAGGAAGTAGGTAACAGTTTTCATAAGGAGAAGAATTGATTGTTCCAAATGTAGACTCACAACCACAAGTTGTTTTCAGCCCCATCTTGTTCCTCATTTACCCCTGTTCTTGTTATTTTTTTTACAATATAATTTGGGAATCTTTCCCAGACATAAGAAACTTTATTGTAGAAGTGAACAGCCTGATATTTTAATTGGGAAACCGAAACTAATCCAAACACATTTAAAAAAGGGCGACATTTGAGAGGGGAGAAGTTTGCCTTTATGATTAGCCCATCCTCTTTTCCCTTACATCATATGTTAGCAAATTACTTTGCACATTGGTTACAGTATAGTGTCAAGGATCTGTCCATTTTAGTGTTGAAATGCTGTAGTGAAAGGTACAAAATACTCTTAGTAACAGGAGTTATATATGAAGAAGCTGTAAAAAGCTGAATTTTGTTTGTTTAGGTTTGGAAAGCTAGAGCTCAGAATGACTTGAAAGCCACATCCTTAGCTGGCATAGATTGGTTTCATCAGTTACCAAAAGTTGTGTTATTTACTTCAGGAAGAATCTGTCCCCTCAAATATTAAGAAATCTGTCTGTGGAGGAGAGTGGAGATGGATGGGAACACATGAGCGTGTATGTATATAAATATAGAGCAAACTGGACTACTCTCTTCTTTTATTGTGAAATACAAGAATGATTCATCAGCCACATCACTATGAGCTCTCTTAATATTTGAGCCCATTTTTCTCAAATTATTTTCTTGGTCACAAACATCCATGCATTGCTGCGTTAATCTGCTTGACACTTTAGAGACCACTTCTCCGTTTGAGCAAGCCTCAAAGAGACAGTACCAACCTTTTAGTTCTAAAATCATTGTTATTAAAGCAACCAGGGTAATGTATCTCTGCAAAGACAGAGTTGAATAATGATTTAGCTCCCAGAATTAATTTGAAATTTCAGCAGCACTAAGTAATATTTTAGTAGCAATATAATCCCATACATCACATATTAAGTCTGCAGACTGCACTGCCAGTGAAAGAACCCTGCAGTATTTAAATGACACTGTAACACCATGGTATTACATTCAGGTCATTAGGGGGCATTTTGCTGGATTGAAGTTATCTGGCAGAATGTCAAGGGTGAATCACATAATCTCTGTTTCTTTGCCTCTCCAAATGCATAGATTAGGGGTTTTTAAAAAACACTATTACACCTAACTCACCAGTGTTCCTTCTGTCTCAGTCCCTGTATCACCAGTGCTCTGCTTGCACTGTCAGAAAATGCTGAGAGCGTAACCAAAGGAAAGGGGAGTAATAGACAGATGTAGGTGGCTCAAATGGCTGATGATGTAGGTGGAAAAAGCACCTGAGGGTTGGTTTGTGGGTTTTGTTTTGGTTTGTTTGTGTGTTTTGTGTATGAATCAGAGCAATTGATATATGTGCATAAACCCAAATATTTTGCTTTTGTGGCAGGTGTAAATAGGGTTCCAGAATGGCGGAAAATGCTTAGCCCCAAGATGAGTGCTTTCCAGAGTAGATCCCCAACATTAACTTCTGAAGAGGCAGGGGCACTCCTGCAATTGAATGTACCAAGGGAGATGGACACCTCTCTCCCCTTTGTGCCTTAGAAATTCCTTCTAAATTCATGCGTGTGGCCCATCATAACGATTTTGAAACCTCTTTTCAAATGTACTCATCATTCAGACAGCTCTGGTTGAATTTAGAGACAGAGATTAGACTGTGAAAAGCATGTGTTCTCAGCAGCTTATTGCTGCCTCTGGCAGAAGTCACTGCCGTTCGGATCTGATAACTAGATAATTCACATGATTATTCCGTGCGCCATTAGAGACAAACTGATCTGGGTTAGTTTAAACATGTAAATAGTAGTTCTGGATCATTGTTTCTGCAAGAAGCAGATAATCATCACAGAAGTAGCCTAGCTGGTTGATAGGCGGTAAATTTTACCATGTGTGTCTTCCTTTGTCTTTCCTTCACTGGGTTTTAACTACATATTTTGGGGTGATGTGAACACCTGGAAAAAATAAAACCCAATAATAATAATAGGATAAGCTAAGGCAAGTGAAGTTGAAGTGATATCTGACTTCCAGTGGTGAGACTGGCAGTGGTGACCTGCAGGTCAGTCAGGGGGTGGTAAAGTTTTCAATGAACAGAGTGGCCATCATGTGAGTAGGACATATGTCAGTGCCCTTTCTGTGCTCAAAGTAGTTGAGAGGGAAACCCAACAGCAGTTTGCTTATTTGAAGAGTTTGTTTTCCTCTACCCTAGAATACAGGCCAAGTTCCCTTGTCGTAATTCACGTTTTCTTCTTGTACACTCCATGTGATGGGAAATTCTTAGAAAAGTCTTGGAGGCAAGAGGTGTGTTTGGCTGCTACATACTGGAAGGAGCATTGAGGATCCTGGAAGCTATTTTTACAGGTGGTCTTTCAAAAAATAGCCTCAACTTCTCATTAGGGAATGGTCATTTTAAATTGAAAGTATAAAATGTAAAGTATTAATTACATATGCAAGTACAAGAGTTGTACATCTGTATATTAGCTTTCCAGAAGCTTGTAGGTAAAAGCTGATTTAAAATCACATTTTTCCTTCTAATGTGGCACAAGAAGTAGTAGTTTTGCTCTTGAGAAAGTATGTATGAGCCCATAAATCTATGAGATTGTGAAGAGAGCTTTATTCCAGCTGTATTGTTAAACAATGTCACACTGGAAATCTTCTGGGTCTCCCTTTCCTAAGTAAGGGACATGCGCTTGTTATCAGGACACAGCAGCAAGCAGTACCGTATGGGATTGATCCTTGTTGTTTATCCGACACATACTGTATAGCAGGTTTTACTGTAGTCTATACACACTAGAAATAAGCAGCAGCCCATCACTTAATGTTACAGTGCCACTTGTACTGCCTTTTAAATTTATTTGCTGAAGCTGCAGCACTTTTTTTCACTAAGATTTAGATAATTCAGCCTTCCTCAACTGAAATAATCATGCTGCTCTCACTGGTGGTACAAAGCTAAAGCCTGTTTTCCTCCCAGCTCATTGAAGGCAAATGTCTAGGTCATGGGCTTCATTGTCCATTGCATCCATCGTTACTTTTTGGGTGCAGTCAGTTTGAACCATTGCCAGCTATGGTTTTGGTCCAGAAACTTGTCAAGCCAACTTACGCCTCTATCTTCTTATAAGGACTGGTCAGGGAGATAGCAAGACTGTAAGACAATCTACATTATCTTACGAGATTTTGTGTATATAATAAGCTCTGAATAATTACACAATAAAGTAATCATCCAGCAAATTATTATGTTCCTCAGTAGGGAACCTCAGTAATAGGTCTGGCATAAATAGAACTTTTCTTTTAATAGCTAGTGTCAAAGGGCTTTAAGTATTAGCAGTATTTATCTGAAGTTGAACTGATATCAAGTTCATTTTCCAGTTCTTCGTAGGATGAAAATTCTTTGCTCAGAGTGAATCCTTAATGATGAATTGAAGGTCTGCTGTGGAGCTTCATTTCAATGGTTATTCCCTTCCTCCACAGTGGGGTGCAGGATTGTAGACATTAGTCTCAAATTATGCCTTATTAAAGATTGTGAGTAACCAGTAGCTACTCTGGTTCTTAACCTGATGACATTATGGGTTCATGCACAAAACAAGGGAATCAACCAGATTTGCTCATTTTGTTGCATAAAAGTAGCTGGACTTCTGCAAACATCTTAGTGGATTGGATTCAGTTTCGATATTGGTCAAGAATATACCTGTGACAATAGCCAGCATTTTGGGAAGGTTTTGCCTTTGTCTTCTGTAGCCAGTAAACTTACTTCTTTGGATATATATACAAGCAAAACCAATTTACTACTTGTAACAGGAACGTACTGTGCAGGGTACCAGAACTGTAATATTTATAGAGGTAATATTTTCTGATGGAGATGCTGCACTTTGCAGCATTTCTACTTACTTTTGAAAGCTTGCAGTTATTTTATTTTTTTTTTTTGGCAACATGTGTGCACACATATGCGTTATCAGCCCGAATCTTCAGGCTAAATGTGTGAGCCCAGGTGTCATGTTTCTAATGCTCTCTGCATCAAATGGGAAATAATTGCTCAGGCGTCAAAACTATGCGTATGTTTATAAAACGTGAAGTACAGGCACAGTCTGGGATTTCAAGTGTCTTACGAAAATGTGCATGTGATAAGGCCACACTATCTTCAAAAACTTTTCATGTTCTTGAATTTAGACTTCTCAGTCTTCAAAAGTGGTGTGAATGGAAGAATACCTTAAATACCTCTGTATGTGTTTATATTCAGTAGGTGTAAAACCACTTGCACCAAGCTAACATATTGCAAAGGAGAAACATCTGCTGAATTAATTTTCATTAAGTAGGTGGTTCTTTAAGTTTCTGTGTTGTGACACAGTGGCCTCCCAGCCAAGAGGAGAAGCAGCATATGGGTATAGCGACCTGATAAATAAATGAAACAAGTGAATCATGTGTAAGCAATCATGAGTGACAAAGCAACAAGCGCAAAAAGCGCTTGTACACAGAGTACTGTGAATGGTGCCTACCTCTCCATCATGGCCCCAAACCCCTAGAACTATCAAAGGCTTTGTTCTCACTGGAGAGACTGAAGGAAGTTGGAGTTCAAAGATAGCTTTGAGTCAAAAAAGCATGAACTAGAGGGAAATAGTGCAGTCATTAAGATGTGTAATTCCAGATAGTGTTGGAGTGTCTGAGATGTCATTGAGAATTGCTGCTTAGGAAGAGGCCTCCCTTAGCTTATGTTTTCAGAATAAAGGCAAATGAAATCAATACCTGAAGTGGGCTGCTCTGCGTGCACGTTGTCATTACACTCTCTTTACTGGTCTCTGTTGAGCCTCTTTTTCCATGTATGTGATGCTGGGACTTCTAAGGCCACATGCCTTGGCTGTCTTGTGGCAATAAGCCAAGTCATTCTCTAGATCCTTCCTAATGAATGATAGAAAAAAAACCTGTTCTGTTCCTTAACTGGTTAAGACTTAGAAGGGCATTGAAGGCTGTTGTGTAATTAACCCTTGTAATTGTCTTCAACTTACAAAGCTATAAATTGGCATGAATGCTAAACATATGCTCCGATCCTTATCACACTGAATCACCTTAAAGCCGTGACAATGTTTTTTGGTAATGCATGGATACAAGAGACGTCAAATCAAACTGTTCAGAAAACTGAATTCAAAACAAGTTTTTCTAACAGAAAAAGTTCTTTTGACTTAAACGCTTTGTTTGGAAATACGGCTCTACCAGTATTGCTGCAAATATTTACACTGTTTCTCCGAACCTTATCAATTTTCTTGCCCTAAGAATAAAGGCTAAGAGCCTGAGTAACTTGTAAGAAATGCATATCCTGGAGATCAGTGTCAGTGTGACAGCTCTTGGGATTAGATGTTATGTAAGGGTTTTTTATAGGGCACTTTTGATAGAACATGGCCAGCTAGGAAACATTGGTTTCCAGCTGTACCTTAGTACTGTTCAACTCTGATCTGCTAAGTCCCTGGTAGGGGTTAAAAAGTAATTTGGTTTCTGTGCCATTGTTTTTGCCTCCCTCAAGCTCTGCCTGCTAGAAAGAGTGTTAGTGCAGTGGCACATGTCTAGTTGGAGGCCAGTACCAGTGTACCCCATGTGTCAATACTGGCTCTAGTGCCATTCAGTATCTTCATTAGCTGTCTGTAGCATGCAATGGAGTGTACTCCAGGCAAGTTTTCAGATGACACAAAACTGGGGGAGATGGCTGATAACATCAGAGAGTCCTGCTGCCATCTACATAGGCTGGAGAAATGGGCTGACAGGAACCTCATGAAGGCAAAGCCTTTCACCTGGAGAGAGGAACAGCCCCAGGCACCAGTATTTGCTGAGGGCCACCCAGCTGGAAAGCAGCTTGGCAGAAACAGACCTAGGGGTCCTGGTAGATACCAAGCTGAACATGAGCCAGCTGAGTGCCCTTGCTGCAAAGAAGGCCAACAGTATCCTGGGCTGCATCAGGCAGAGCACTGTCAGCAGGTCATGGGAGGTGATCCTTCTTGTCTGCTCAGCACTGCTGAGGCCACACTGAGAGAGCGCATCCAGTGCTGTGCTCCTTCATACAAGACACAGGGCTCCTGGAGAGGGTTCAAGGCAGGGCCATGAATATGATGAAGGGACTGGAGCACCTCATGCGTGAGGAAAGGCTGAGAGAGCTGGGACTGTTCAGCCTGGAGAAGAGAAGGCTCAGGAGGAGCTCAGAGATGTCCATAGATACCCAAAGGGAGGGTGCAAAGAAAACAGAGCCAGGCTCTGTTCAGTGGTGCCCAGTGACAGGACAAGGAGCAATGGGCACAAACCTCAACCAATTCTGTGATCCTGTATCTCTGGCCATGTTTTCAGTAAGGTGGTTTCTTATGCACCAGGGCCTCGACTGAGATAAGCAACTGCTTTTTATGTTACCTAGGTAGCGGTTCTAGTGAATTGGATTTGGTAATTTCAAAGAGTACCACAGAATGAAATCTGAAGGGAAATAATGAGCTTCATGTGACAGTACCTTTGGTGTGAGATAAGGCAGCCTTCTAGGTAGTGTGGCCTGAGGAGTGGGGATTGGGTGGTAAGTTGTGAGGCATTTGTAACAGCAGAAGTGGTTTAGTGTTGCTGAGAGTATTTTCCTATATGCATTAAAAATACAAATGTTGGTGGGCTTCATCTCAGATGAAGCTAACTTTGACTAGATACCCTCTGGGTTTAAGAACAACATAGGGTCTAATATGCTAAGAAGGAAAGGTTTATTTCATTTTTTTGAAGAACTTCATAATGAGTTGAGTCCCCGATAGTGTTAGCAGCAGATACCTGCTGTTGGCTTTTGAGGACATGCCTTCTGGAACCGTCTCAGTGTTCTAACTATAGGGGTTTTTTAAAATTTAAAAAATGTGAGGCGTAAATGCTATCACATGAGATAAGAGTTGAAAACCCTGCTCAATAAACTGATATGTTCTTCAGGAAATTGATGCTATATCAAAAGCTGTTTCTTCAGATAGCAATCACTGGCTTAGCTTCCCAAAATGAATGTGAAATTTGAACACTGAGGGAAGGCTGTGTCTGCTTATAATGGTGCTGGGTTTGTATACAGAGTCTGGGCTTATCTTGAAAGGGATTCTGACATACAACAAAGCCGAGGAAAGCTGTTTCAGTCAGCAGTACTTTCTTCTGACCTTAAGCATTGCTTGGTTTATATGTATGACATTAATTCAAAGATGATTTGAAGTTCTCTTTTTTTTTTTCCTCTTTTTTTCTTTTTTCTTTTTTTAATGACCAAACATACTGTGTGAAAACAGGTCCTGCAATTAAAAGATAAGATACATATTTGAACTGGTGCATATTCTCCCTTACAGGAATAAAACTCAGTATGTATGCCTTTCTAGTAAATCTTTGTGTACCACAATGCCAGGTGTACAGGGCCTAGTGGTGGTACATCTGTGGCGGTAGCAGCAATTTTTACTTTTAGAATAGCAGAATGGTTTCTTCAGTTAATCTGTTGTATGGCTAATCTGGAAGCCTTTCCAACCACTGTGGAAATGAAGCACTGTCCACTAGACCAGCTGGTATCTTGCATTTAGGTCTGTTCGTAGAAGGAACAGGAAGATGCACATGACCCATTTATGGTTTGGGTATAGCAGATTATATCTCTTGAAAATGAGCATTCAGAGGTTACTTTTGTTAAACTAAAAGTTACTGTTGCAAAGGGAGCTCTCCATCCACTGCAGTGCTTGTGAAGGTGGGGCTTGTTGGTGGGACACTAGAGCCCCAGAGGTCAGCTGTGGGCACAGAGCTGTACCTGAACCCGGGAGATCCATTAGGACATGTGAAAGCTTTGGGCTGAAGATTGTGTTTGGAGAAGTGGGTGGATGTTGTTTGGACAGTTAGTGTATTTGTGATTTTCATCCCTGTTGGAATGCTCATTATATTTAGCGTTGTGAGTAGTGTAAATGGGTGTTGCTTGCCTGCATTGAGCCACTGTTTAGGTGACCAAATACATAAGTGAGCTGATTTTTGCACTGAGCAGGTTTTTTTTAACAAACTTTCATATCTGTCTAATAAAATCAAGTGGTCTTTAGTGTTTGCACATGATGTCTTGGAGTCATTAATTATCTTCATGACTGCATGTGTGTGAGAAGGGATTTGGTTATCCTTGTTTTACAGGAGGCAGACAGGGCATGAATTGACTTGTAGACTGTGCCTGTACTATCATAGAGTGCTCCATAGAATGACTGTCTTAAAGCTTTTCAAAAGCCGCAAGGAAGGGTGTTTCTCATTATGCTGTGCTTTCTTTTTAGAGGATTCAAGAGCAAACTGCTGCAGTCACCGAACTGGAAGGAATATTGCCTTGCTCACTTTTGTTCAGCCTCTGAAAGTCCTTATCAAAAATTGTTAGTGTTTCAAAGTCTCATAATGGTTTAAGAGACGTGTGTCTACTGAAGGAAGCCAAACCAGCCCAATTGTTTCTTTTCAGGGCAAGGTGCAGTGTTTTTTGTGCAGCCAGCCTTGGCAATGCCTTCCCCTCCCCAACTTCTTTGTCTCCCTTCCTCCCTTCCCCCGCCTCCCCAGTTATTTTTCCAGAGACCTTGGCTTGCCGCTTCTGGGGCAGCAGCAGCAGCTGCTAGTGCTGTCCTGTAATTCTTCCATCTCGGTCACAGGGGACTGGAAAGGAAAAGACAGTCTGTCTCAGCAGCAGTCCACCAGCTGCCGCTACAATCTATAATGCGTAAATTTGCAAAATATAGCTTTTAATTTTGCTTTGCAGTCAGAATGAAAAACTAGAGCTCACCACCACTGCCATCATTGATTGATTAATAGAAATTTATGCTCCCTGGTTCAGACTTGGACACAAAGTACTTGGAAGTGGCTAAAAATAAAAGGTAAGAATCCTGACAGACTTTCACACCAATGAAGTAATTAACAATACGGCATTGTGTATGTATGCTTGAGAATACGCTCCAGGTAAAAGCTGCTCAGTTAAATTAGAGTATAAAATGATGCTTAGGGTCTTAATACTTTCTGAAGTACATGGATAAGCAGGGCTTCTTTGTTACAGTGTCAGTGAATGAGGGAGTTCTACAGATACAAGTGTAAGTAGTTTTCCTGGGAATGCATACTGAAACATTTTTTGTTTTGAGACTTTATTTTGGTTTCTGAGGACAAGAGAAAGCAGGATGAAGGCAAATAGGAAGCATAGTTACTGTTCTTTCTCTGCTGGCTATGAAGTTAGACTGGCAGCAGTGCTGCCTGTTTTGTGCCCAGTCATACCTTGAGTAAGGAAATAGCACGTAGAATTGGTAAGCAATCCCCAAACTGCCATTAGAAATCCATTTGTAATCTCGTCAGTGTATATTTATGAATGACAAATCTTTTCATTGGACCATTCAACAGCCACCTGCCAGAACATGGCAGGAATTTGTGAAAGAACTTATTTGCACAATAGTTTGACTCAGTGAGTAGTTCAGAAGACTTAACCACTGTTCATCCATAAAAGTAATTCATGTGGTTGTGGCACACATTGTTGTCTGAAGACAGGCTGTTGTGTTGTATAGCTGAGAGAACTAATTTTATCACAAGTCAGTTTTGCAGTTGATATCCCTAGAGACCCCATTGCCCGAACTGTTTTTCTTTAAATGCTCTGAAGCCCTTTGTCGTGGAAGTTGCATGGGAACCGTAGTGCATGGAAACTGGCACAGAAACCTTTGTACACCAGGTTGTTACGGGAACCATGAGATGGTCTCCATCCAGGCCTCCTTGCTGGTGGAACAGCTCGTGGCAGCTGGCTCTCTGCTTTCCTCAGTTGGTTTCACTGGGGACAAGGGACTTGGGGAAGCCAGCTGCCATGTTGGCAGGCCTGCAGGGTGTGTGCGAAGGATGCTGATGATGGTGTCAGTTGTGCACTGCTGCCCTCCAGCATGTGCTGCGGTGTAAATCCAAATGTGGAGCAATCACAGATCTCATTTTGACAATGGGTCCACATTTTAACTCTTCTGCTGAACATCTGTGAGTTAAACTGTGTGCAAGTTGGACTTTTTTGCTACTAATTAGAATACACTGGGTCCAAACTGAAACTTAAGATACAAATTTGTCTGGATTTGGGAGAGAGCAGATCTAGACCTTACTTTTGTAGAACAAGCTAACTCTGGCAGTAAAGGCACAGTGCAATCTAGTGCCCATCCCCAGAACCACCATCCTCATTTCTGTACATTTTATGTCATACTAATGTCAGCATTCTTAAGTGAAAGCATAAGCAAACGCTTATCTCACAGAGTAATTTCAATAAATGCATTGGACAGGCATCCTGGCAGAACTAAACTAAATCTAGATGTGTCTTTGGAATCCAAGGAGGAATCATTTCAAATAGTTTAAAGAATCAACAAAGCATGCGTGTTAACATATTACCTTAAATTTGGTGGAATTGTTTAATATGTGAAAAATATAGTCCCGAGTGTACACCATGCCTTCCAGCTCCAGGGGAGGTGCCTTAAGAGGAAATTATATAGTGACCATTCATTACTTAGGCACCTGGGAGTTAAGAGAAAGGAAGAGGAGTGTTTTGCCCTGAAGTCATTCCCATTTATTTATTTATTTATTTATTATAAACATGGTATGTTAAAATATTTCTATACAAGCAGTGTTCAGTGGTCTCACTTGATTGGGCAGGGAAGTCAAATCTAGCAAAGTGTACATAGTTTGTAGTTTGAATGAAGTGTCTTTGGTATTCTACCCACCGGCTCGCAGGGAAAGGACAGAAATTCAATGACAGAGGGTGTTCACAAGTAAAGCAGCAGCATTCTTGGGAATACTATTTTATCCAAGCTTTACAATACTGCATGTTACTAGTCTCTAAAAGTATCAGGAATTAACTGTTGAAAATAATTTGAGCTTTAGACCTCAAAGAAAGACTGCTGGAGTGTGTTTTAAAACTTCAATGGTGGCAAACCAGATTAAAGCTTACTATCTTCTGACTAGGTTGGCATCAAGGGCATCCAGGACCCACAGTGAAGTTGCTGAGAAAGCATGGTCCCTTTTCCAACGTGTATTTTCATTTGAGAGGCGTCTCTCTTCTGCTGGTGTTTTCTGAGCTATGCACTGAACTCTTCTGAAGGTTACTGAATTAAGTTTTCCTTCCCTTCAAAGTTAATACATTTGTTTCAGCACCCAACCTGTCAAACTCCCAAGCACAGCTTCTTCTATACAGAGCTGATTGTCTTGGTACTACAGACAAGACCATTACTAGATGGTGATACTTGAGTGCGGGCTGTTTTCCATCCATTCTGCAAGGACTGATTTTTAATGAAAAGAACAGCGTTAAATTCTCAGTGTGAACTAACCTTTCCTTGTTTCTTCCCCCATGGGGATTTGATCAGTCCCTGCAGCTTCCTACATAGATGTTGTACACAAGGGATACCACCTTAGGGGCAAAGCTAACCTGGGAATAATTGAAGAAGTGGTTTTCGGGGAATACTCAGATTTTCCAGCAGCTGCATTCTGACTCTGTGTCTCCTGTGTGTTTACACAGAAGCTAGAAGGTGGATCTTACCGTTGTATCCTGTGTATGCAACACTGACTGTGCAGTGAGCCCTTCATCTAATCTGTAGATCTGGTGCTTAGAATAAAACATTTTGAAAAAAGAGTAATAGGAACTTGATATTAAAAGAAGATGCTTCAGAAAAGGGACCTGGAAAAGCACATGGCAGTCTCCCTGGATGAGTATGGTATCTAGACAATGGGAAACTTAATTTCATAATTCTGCAGCCATAAAACTCCTTGCAGCCAGACTGCTTAAAAATCCCTATTCCCCCAAACCTTATCAAGGGAGGGAGAAAAAAAAGAGGCAGAACAAAATATAAGTTCTAAGCTTGCCTAACATTTCACTTGGGATAACATCACTTCTGTTTGTCCTTAGTAAACACAATGCCAGATCAGGAGCCAGAGGATAATCTTTCACTCTAAATTGTTTTCCTGTAATATCTGAGGCTGCACAGTATAAAATCAAGAGTGGAGAAGGCTATCCTGAGTCTCTCGCTTTGCCTGCTGATACAAGCATGATTTCATTATACAAACATTTACTCCATTAATTGTGATTATTCCTAATCCTCCATTTTGCTTAATGGCAAAGCATTTCACTGGGGGGAAAAAATCAGATTAAAGTACTTTCAAACAGTAAAGGCTGCTAATTGAAACCTGCAAGGGATGCCCCCATCATGGAAATTCAAAATTACAAAAGTTACCACTGAGATAACTGCAGAAGGGATACCTGAAAGTCCTCAGACATACACTTTGGATTAAGTTTTTGTATGATTTAATTCAGGTTTTGGGTTGTTTTTTTCTTGCTCTGTGGAGTCAAGAGCATAGCTTTAATAAACGTGCACGTGTAGTGATACATGCATTTTTTTTGTCTTCTGGTGGAAAGGTTTTGGTTCTGCGTGTGTGCCTATGTGGACCTCTAAAAGGAGATAAATCACAGCTGAGGATGCTAGAACAGTTTGGTTGTGTTTCTGCTCTTTCCTTGTGTGGTGTTGTGGGTCTGGGGGGGGGATTGATTTCGTTTATTTGCTTGTTTTGGTTTTGTTGTTTGTAGTGCCTGTTTCCTCCTGCAGTAACCTTGCATTGAGATCTTGGAAAAAAGGCTTCTCCCTGTGCAAAGCTTGTGGGGGGGGCTGTGTATGTTCCTGTTTCTTTCTCTGCAGGCTGTGGTAGAGGTTTTAAGTTTTTTAATTCTCTTGAGGTTGGTAATACTTTAACCAAAGGAAAACTGAGGTATGTGAAGGTTTCCCTACCCCTCTCCCTCCTTCCCTCCCTCCCACAGTTCCTACAGGAGGCAGAGAGCGGCAAGCTGCTCTGGGAGCTCCTTTCCCATATGATAAACCCCCGGCTTGCAGGCACACAGATGGGTGTTGGGTGCATAAAAACATGAATGTTGATGCTTATCTGAGAAAGTCAGCAACATCGTGTGCCTTCACTGAGCATCTGTATGCTGGTAGGACAGTGCTTCATAAATGGATTGTGAGGTTGCAGAGCATTTGTTAAGGCATTTGAAAGGAAGAAAATAGTGATCTAAAAGACCCCTCAAATATTTGGCAGCAGTTCCTGTTGCTTTCAAGAGTTTAAACCTATGTAGTTCTGGATATTTGGTTCTTTTTTGGTTTCTTGGCTTACTGCATTTCTGGATGCATAGTAAAGCATGTAGGTTCTATGTGTCATTAAGGAACCCTAGTAAAACACAAATTATTGGGGTCAAATTACTTTCCGTGAAATAATCTATTTTCTGTGCATTTTCTGTTCTGCATTTCCCTCCATTCTCCTGTTCTCAAGTCCGTTAGACATAAGTCGGATTAGCTCAGTGACTCTAATCAGACCTCTGTTTTCTATTACCCCCAGATAAGTTTATGCGACTTAAAGAGTGAACTCCAGGCATAACCTTATTCCTGCTGGGGACAGGAGCTGCATTTGCTGAAGCTCTGTGTTGGTGAATAGTACCCCACTGTGCTCTATATGGGAAAGTGTGTGGGTGGCAATTTACATGGTAAACAAAGGCAGGCAGGGAAGGAAGACAGTTAAGCTTATGTTTCTTAATGCTTCAGATCTCCTTAAAATGTATCTGTTCAAAATCAGCAGCAACAAATACCACAAAAGGAAGATAAGTGTAGATCTTGCTATTTTTAAGAATCAACCTTTAAGTAAAAAGGTTTTTTATGTGTTTTATGAAATTAAATTTATAATGTAAAATTAAATTTATTAACATAGGTTTTCTGGATTTTGTAGTAATAACAAATAACTCTACCTGCAGCTATTCCCTTGAAAGTAAAATGGAAACCTTTTATTTCATCAGCAAAATGGGCCCATAGTTGTCTGTAGAATCATCATCCCTTCCTGCCACTCTAAATAGGTTCTTTGCTTGTTTGTCATCAAAGGTGTAGGGAGGCAATGTGAAGTAGATGGCAAGGGACTAGAGAGAGTGTCAGAAGTATTGACATCCTTATTTGTGCCTTGTATCTACTATGTGACCTTGGACAAGTCTCTTCACCTCTGCCATATCCTGTTATTAGATTATAAATCTCTGCTGGGAGAATGCTTGTCACAGTTTGCTTTTGTGTCTGGCAAAGGGCCTTATAGATGTTATTGTAAAACAAATAATAGAAATAAGGGTAGTAGCTTGTTTAGGGGTTTTTTCTGTAATACTAACCTTTTGTGGAGATAGGGATTTCTTTTTAACCTTGTTCTTCTGCTCTGGTGCCCAGCTCAGCTGCAAAAAGGTTCCTTCACTCTGTCAACTTCCTAGTCTAACTTTTACTAGCAAAGCCCCTTCCAGGCCCCCCACTTGAAACCTGCTGTTTATTCAGATAGATGTTGTCCACGACTTACTAGCATTTGAGAAGTTTTACATAAAAAATAATGTATGATTATTTGCAATATTTTCTCCTAAATTAGAGATTTTTCTGTGGCATTGGTGTGTACATTGTGTGTTTAAGTTGCAGTCACAATACATTCTTCTTCAGGGGAAGGCTTGTCATTTGGAAGTAGCCAATCAATGCGATAACTGTTACCCATGTACATGATAACAAGCACTGCTCATGCCCCTTCAGGGAAATAACTGGCTTATTCCTTGTGATGAAACTCTTGTTCCAGTCCAGCTCTCATTTTGAACTGATCCCCTTCATGCTTGCGTTGGTACTGGAAAAGAGATTCACATGGGAGATTCTCCCTTCTGGTTCACTGACTTGCATCCAGGCCACTTGCAGACGCTGCCGTGCAGAGAAGCTGCTGGTCCGCATGGAAGGAGATCTTGTTGTGTAACACAGCATGTCACCAGGGGTTTGCCAGTATAGAGGCCACAGACTAAGCTCTTTTCCTGCGCTGAGTTTGATAGCAGCATGGGTGATTTGTGGGAACTCAGCTCTGTCTTCTGCAGGGTGTAATACCAGAAATTTCATGGATTTGCATGTCATTGGAGAAAAACCTTACTCGCTTCTGACTGCAACTCAGCTTTTGTCTAGAAAAGCTCACAAATGTGGAGGAGCAAATGTATTTATTTTTTCTGTTTAAGGAGTTCTGGTTGTTTTTTTTTTTTTTTTAGAAGAGTGTTTCTAGTTTGGGTTTTTTGTTTGCTCTTCTGGCGTTCATGACACCAGAATTTTATTTTTCAAGGTTTTTGCTACTAACACATTTTATAAAGGGAGAGAAATAAGATTTTCAGGTGGTAGGCACTTAATTCTAGGACTTGACTGTTTAATTACAAAACAGCGTTTCATTTAAACTAACATAAGAAAGATTACTTTTTAATTGTTTCATAACATCAGAAAGGATAAATATGTCAGTCTAATCTGTGCTCCTGCACAGAGCCAAGAGTCTCCTTTCCAATAATATTTCTGTCAAGCTGTTTAATATGTTGAAGCTTTTAAAAGATGTCATGTGATGCAGTAATTTAAAAAGTAAAAGATTAAGACAGTAGAAAGAGAGCAACCTGACAAGAATACAATGTAATTGCATGTGCTTTAACTCCTAAGCTGTCCCTGTTTGTTCCTTGGGAGTGACTTTGCTAATAGCAGTGAGGATATTGACTGAGGTCTCTGTTGATAATTGCTTCCCAAATATAATTAAGTATGACAGTGGTTCTAGCAAGATGCTAATTGGTTTCCTACCAAACTTGGGGGTTTTCACTTTCCTAGAACCACTGGATTAGAGCACTAAGTGCAGCAGTTCTTGGACTGTGGAGGTTGCTGGTCAGGTTGCTGAAGCCAGCAAGCAGGGTGTCCTGTGGTGCTGTGTTGGGGATGGGGCTTTGCTTAAGGCACTAATAAAATACTGCTTCAATAGCTGTGGGGCCCTAGGGAAGTTCACTCAGTCTCACTGTCTAAAAGAGGAGTAATAAACTACCTTTGTTTGTTGTTTTACAAGCATAGGTGGAGGTTTTGGTATATTTATGAAGTTGATTACAACTTTGTTGTAATACAAGGAGGTTTAATAATGTGCTAGCCATCCTGCAGCAAAACCATAGTGGGTTGTCTCTGTTGGTAGGGATATGCCATATTGCAACTACACTGACTTTCAGCTATGATCAGTTGTTTGGAAAGGCCCCAAATGTTGCTTAGACAGCCCACATTATTCTTCCAAAAGCCAAAGCTTTCATGGAACCAGTAAGTGTAATTTCCAAAAGCAGGCTGGCATGGGAGCACTATGAGATCCAAAAGACAAAAGGAGATGGAGGCTTTAATGAGCACCTTTGTAAAAGTTAGCATGCAGCTGGTCCTCAGCAAAGCACACTGCTGTTCAGATACATGGTGTTTGTGCTGTAATAAGCATGACTAATGGCTGTGATTCATAGGGAAGCATGGCTTGTCTTGGGACGGCTGAGCTGGTTTCACCTCAAGCTGTCTGGTTCCTTTCTTGGAAGCTTGCTGTGCTGCAGCAGAGTTGGCAGAGCTGCTCACCGCACAACTGCTGACCTGCTGTGAATGACAGGCTGGTATGTGAAGGTAAACCAAAAAAGCAGTGCTGCTGACAGAATAGGCGTTATGGTAGTGGTCTGCCTATGATGCCTTATACATTAAGCCCTGAGCTGAGGGAGTAACAGAAAGATGATGATGCAATGATGGTTTTCAGTGGGAGCACATTTCAGCAAAGGCTGAAATTATTACAGTCTGCTGTGAAGTACTTGTGGACAGTTTAGAAAAAAAAGTATTGTGAGTCATTGGCAGCAAAAGCCTCGACGTTGTTTTTGGTTTTCTTTCTGTTAAAGCAACCCATTTTTATTGAAGTCTCTTCATGAAATAAAGTTCTTGGATTATTGCTGTTTTGTTACAAGGTCAGAAAAAGCATAGGTTATCCACAAATTTCTCAAATACAAGGGGTCTATAGTTGAGTCCAAGCATAGGCACATATATCCGCTGAAATTAGCCAAGATACAGTGGACTTTTTTGGCCTCAGTAGGGGTGATATTGAAGATGATTTTAAACCTGTTTGTTGCCTCACTTAGAGTTTTTCATACCTTGGAGTTTATCCTGTAACTGCTCTCAAGAGCAGATTTTTATCTAAGTTTCTTTATATAAATCTTCTTCAGTCTTCGGAAGATAATGCATCCTTCTGCAAAACCTGCTTCTTGCTAAAATCAATGAACAGCAAGGCCCAGTTGCTTGCGGGGCAGTGGTATTGTGTCAAGGTTATCAGAAGGCTAAAGGTACAAATCAGCTATTGGCTCCAATAACTCCTATGGGGAAAATATGGAAAAAGATAACTCTTTCTGTAAATGAAAGAGCATAGTGGGTGATTCTGGTAGATTCTGACCTTTGCTGTAAGGGGTGAGAGTGCATCAAGATTTTGCAGCTCCAGAAAGAGCAGATTTAGATGCTTAGGTTTGGGCTGTAGTGGGAGGCAAACTTTTCCAAAGAGCTTTCATAATGCCATGGATTACTGTTGTGTATCCTGCTTCAAAAAGCAAACCTCTGTCCAAAACTTTGATCCTTTTCAGGTGGTTGAGGAAGGTACAAGAGGTATTTCACAGCCTTTTGCACATGCCTCTGGACTGCTGGGTTTGTTTGGAAGAGGGAAGAGAAATACCGCAGAAAAGTCTATTCTTGAAGTATTTGTAACCATTTGGGAACAAGGAAGAATTGAAACTCTCCCAGGATTTCTAGACCAAAGAGATGCTGGTAAGAATGTCAGCTCCTGGAAGCCAGCCCAAGCCTCCATTGAGTTTTGAGGTCTGCACAGTGCTAATGGCAATTAATGATGCCTGAAAAAAGATGCACATTTGGGGTTTTGAAAATGGAAAACTTGCTGTGATATATAAAACATAACATATTGTAAAGCATTTTGAGAACTGAAGAATGATTTTGGTTTCTTGTACCCTGTCTTCCACCCCCACCCCCCCCACCCCCCCATTTCTATTCCAAATAAATCTGCAACAGTGAAGTTATGGAAGTGATTTAAGGCCACTAGGCAGCATGCTTCCATGTGAATAGCAGACATATTAAGCATAAGATTCTGAACAGTATTCTGCATTCTTATTTGAAGAAGCATTTCTTTTAACGTTTAACCCATTAGCACCTAAACTTTGTAAAACAAGGTGGTAATGTGTAAAATATTCTGCATGTTTTAATTACTCGCATATATGTTGTCATCCTGTGTTTGTAACAGAACACACAGTGAGCTTAAAACCTTGAATGTTCTTATTTTGTAGTTGAGACATGCATGAGAAATAGGATTTTTGAGGCAGTCTGAGTTTCTCTCTCAAATGGACTGGAAATCCAGTGTCTTTCAAATTTCCTATGAACAAAAAAGTTTTAGAAAACAGTTGCTTTGAAACTGGTGTCTCTTAAATGAAGCAGAATGCTGTTATCCTCCAGTTTCTCAGTAGCTTTGTCTACAACAACCTGTAACCAAAATATTAGCATACCTTGATGACCAGTTCTTAAGAGGTTTTATTAGTAACTTGCCAAAAGGAATGTTCCAACTCTCGTGCCCTGTTTTACAGTCACTTCTTATTTATTTGCTTTATTTTTAAGCCCCAACCATTGAGAGATAGTGTATTTCTACAGATTAGCTTGTTCTATGGAGGTTGCGTTTGAAAACCAGCCAACCCCCAAACTTTACAGCTCAGGGAGAGCAGGTGTGTCTTCGCTTTTCTTCTGTTAGCATTTATTCTGGTTTTCAGGCAGAGAATTAGCTGCAGTTTCATGTTATATAATTCTCAGTGGTAAAATGTTTGCAAGTTCTGGTCCCTTGTGCGTTACCTACAGTTATGAAAAGGGAAACAGGCTCATATCTTTATGATAACAAAGAAATCAGTTGGATCTGTTTTTATATAAAATAACTAAATTTTTATGTGTTGAAATAATAGTGCCTAAAATACTAGGGATTAAAAGAGCTGGTAAAGGTGCTGAGATTTTTGAGCTATTAAAAATATTTACTCATGTGTCACTGTTAAGACTAGAGTTTAGAAAAGCATGTGAACACATGTTTAACTTCAGTCTTGATCTTGTTTTGTGGAGTATTTATTGTGAACCAAATTAGATATAGTAGTACATTCCTGACTCAGAGCTAGAATAGTGGTAAAATAACTAAAACAGGGCTAGGTGTGCCATGGGGATAAAGCCAGCTCCAGGAACTCAAAGTGTTGGAGACTTCTAAGTCAGAGAATCTTGGCAAAGCTCTCTTTCTGTGACAAGAGCTAGAAGCAGGTATTTTTGTAATTGGGCTATTCTCATCAGGGTATGTAGACTCAATTTCAGCTCTGTTGGACTCCCCCGTATGTTTTTTTGGGAAATCACTGGATCTTTCTGTGACTTAGAGTTTGTCCCACCAACAGAGATGAAACTGTTTCTCTCCTGCCCATTGATAATCTTGAAAATAAAGCTGAGGTCTGTGAAGACTTCAGCAGCAGATGGTCTTGGATCTTTTAAATATGTCAGAACATTATTCAAATGTGGTTTTACAGCGTCCTTGTAATACAAGGAAGACTGTGTTATTGGTTTTTTTTTTTGCTTTCCAAAAGAGGTTACAATTGCACTTGAGACATTCAGCAACATAACTGGTTCCCCTGATCCCAACTAAGATGTTGTTGGTAATGATGCTGTTCTGTCAAAGCAGAAGAACTGCTTGTGGTTAATGCCAGTCCCAGTCAAGCTCTGCACACCTCTTCTAACAGAAGGCATTTCCTAACAGTTGGTATCTTTTCAATCAAAAGGTTTGTTAGTCTCCTTAAAAATGAAAACAAAAACACAGGGATATCCAAGTTGAAAAAGCTACTATGTGTGGCACTGCTCTGTGCGTGTTTTAATCATATTGGCCAGCATCCCGGGGTGCCACTTTACCATTGCAACCAGCCACTGACATAATCTTAAGTAGGATTTTAATGAAGATCCTGGTGAGGATGTAGTAAAACATCCAATAAAGGAACAAAAAGTTACATTTTTGTCACTTTCAGCTCCTTTAAAGTAAGAATTCCTTTTACCAAAGGACGCTTTGGACAGCTGAGACTCACAGCTCTTAAGGTTTTTTTTCTGTCCCCACCATTTTTTCTTAGGCTTAAGCTGAAACTTGTTTTTGCTCCTCAGATAGTCCAAACGCCCTTCTGAGCCTGCAGACATTTGCAGATGCTAACTATTAAGATCAGCTTCATCCATTTAGCCTTGGAGATTAAAATCTCCTACCCTTCTTGCCTCCCTCCAACAGTGATTACCTTCTTTAAACCTGCTTCAAAACCTCCTTGTGCAAAAGAATGTAGTATGGGATGGAGGAGGGATGGGAGAAAATGTACTGGGGAGGGTAGTGAGGGAAATGAGACTGATTCAGTGTCTGGTTATAGATACATTTCTCTAGATACTCTACAAAGCTTTAGGTTTTTACAAGCTTCCTCCCAAATGCCTTTGTTCTTTGTATAGCTCACTTGCAAACCTGGCATGTGGAATTGTTTTATTCAAACTTTACTGAAAGACAGGATGTACCTTAGAATTAGAAATATGATGGGCTGTCAGCCGCTTCCCCAAATTCCATCAGATCTCTATAGTTCTTAATAAATGAACTGTCAGCTTATTAACCAGATGGCACAACAGGAGCTTCATTCTGTCGTAAAGTTTTAAATCATGTTGTTCTAACAGGTATGCAATTCATCTCCACCTCTTCTTCTCTGAAGTGAATAGGAAAAAGTCAATCCTCCTCCCTCCCCCCGCCCCAATTTCTGGCAATATTAATAAAGAATTTGAGCTGTGTGTAAAGTTAACATTGGATATCCTGAAACTGAGAAATTAAATTACTTTGCTGCCCAGGATTAAGTGAAAACTTGGAGTATTAAAGAAGTTTAATGCTTTTCTGTTTAGTTCTGTGATGCCTGGTAAACAAACACTATCTCTAACAGCAAAAAATTGATCTTATAATTTAGTTAGGTAAGCTACTGGATCTGAATTTAAGCCTCAGCCAAATAGAGGTCTTAGACTTTTTCATTCTTACATGATTCACTTGGTAAAATCAGTCTGAGGATAAATCGGTAATGAGTGAAAGGTGTTGCTGGCTGCGTGTTGTTGTACAGTCATGCAAAATCATGTTTTCCTTCCTCAAGTTGTGAAAAGCTGTATACATCATGGAAGTTACACCAAGAATGATTCCTTTATTTACTTTTTTACTTGGAAGATCAGATATGATCACCCTCACCTTGGGGCGCAGCCACACGTGTGGTGTGAGAGGTTACTAGGTTAACTGGCAATGTTGGTTTGCATCATGGTAAGCTACCACGTAGTTAATAACCCATCTGTTTGCAGAGGTTCTGCTGAACTTCATTGATAATCATATTCATGTATTGCTTTGTACATGTCAGTCATCACTGACCAGACTTCACTGAGTCTTAAACTGTTCTTCAGGTGTTTGCTGATGCGTATACCAAAATCTCTGGCTGGTGTACATGTAGATTTTACATCTTGCTCCTTTAAACAGGAATATAATTTTCCTCAGTACTGCCTTTGTCACAGGCTAGCTACTAGTGAGAGCTCAGGTAACATGCATTGCTTTGGGAGGCACAAGAAGTTATTAGCTCCCTTCCAGCAGTAACTGGCTCTGGCTGGGAAGAAAGCTAGGTAAGAGCTGAAGTGCTGTAAGAGTATTTGTGAGAGTGATAAAAATCAAAGTTGTTGTCTGGCTTTATTCCTCTGGAGGCGTGTGCTGTAGTGTTGCTGTTTATTCCAAAGAGCAGAATATGGAAAATAACCGTGTGCACTTCCATCAAGTATTTTTACCAGTGTAATTTTTTGACTTGCGTTTTAGTCTCACGATTAATTTTATATCAGAATGAAGATGTTTGTGTGCACTTGCAACTTTTGAATCACAACTGTGTTCCAGGTGACAACATTTCCTGCACACACTTAGGTGGTGAGGCCAAGGGCTTCTTCTTAGGTGGGTGAGATGACTGTACTGGCGTGTCATTCCACCATTCTGCCCCGGGGAAGCGTGCTGAGCCCTGGGCTGTCCCCAGTGGCGACAGTGCCAACCAACAACCAAATGCACTTTGATGTCTGGAGTTTGAATTGGCTGAGAGAGAGCCAGAAGGCTGCAAAATTGGATGTGATGCCTTCCTTGAAATTTGATTCTGTTTTTCCTTTGTAGGAGGAAAGTTCAGTATGTGTTAGTTTCCTTAAAGTTGCCATGCTGGAAAATAATTAGAGCTGACCTAAGGACAACAATAGTGAACTAAATTAGTGGTTGGTTGGTTGATTTGTTTTCCCCTTTTTTAAAGCACCTTGCACAGTTGTTGGCAAAGCTGAATGTTAAGCTGATTACTTCTGGGTTGGGAGTCACAACTGGTGGGACTCTTTGGATACTGAGATGGAGGGGCTTTGCTGTGGAGCAGAACAGGAACTTGAGACAGAGAACAAGAAGACTGGTTTAGCCAGAGCCAGTGGATGCAAGGTTTTGTAGGTTTCCTGTGCACCAAAATGTTATTTTCAATAGAAACATGTTGAGCTCTTTTGTGATGTCCATATGTTTTGCCTTTAGAAGTAAATGCTTCTTAGTCTAAGCAAAGCTCTTTTCTGCCCTCTCCCCCTTACCCTTCTCTTCCTTTAGAAATCTATCATCAAGATGTGAATTATTCCAGCATGTGGAGGTTCCTTTACAGTTCTTGAGCCTGAGCCTGTGCATAACTCCATGTCACATTAAACATGTAGTCTGCTTTACTGTTGTGTCCTTTGGGAGTTTCCTGCTTAAATACTGGTTGCTTCAAGTAATTAATTCAGTGCATATGAATTTCTTCAAAAACCTTTGTAACATTGCAATGAAATGCAAAATCCTTATTAAATAAGTTCTCTTCCTAAGAAATGTGGTATTATTTTTTTCTACTGTAATAGTAGAAATCGTATTTAAATAAACCATATCTCCAATTAGAGCATCAGGCTGCATCCCACATCATGGTCCTTTCACATGGTCCAAACCAAGTTTGCATTTCTTAGGACAAGCAAAGAAATCCAGTGTTAGTTTTACCTTCATGTTAAGTTAGTGTTTGCATTTGTTATATGTGGACACTCAGACACATGCCTAAATTATAATGTAAATTTATAATTATATTTATAATTCTAATGTAGGCTCAGGATGGAGGGTGAATGGAGTGGACAAATGGGGAGCACAAGAGAGAGCACACATGAGTCAGTATGTGTGCTAGGAAAAATTATTACAAATTTAAATATTCCATAAACATAACTTTGAAAATGGAAACTAAAAGCTAATATAACTTCATTTTTTTAGCTGGAGGGCAGTTATTCTCTATGTAGGAGAGCAAATGAACCACCATAATTTGGTAGATACTATTAATTAGAAGAGGCTGAAATAATCTTTTTTATTCCCTTTCAAAAATGTTACGTAAACATCCTTCTGTTGTGAGAATAAGGCTGAGTATTGGACTATCAAAATAATGATTATATTTTATCCTATGGCAATAATAACATGTATGGGAGAAATTACTGTTGATTCTGACTTGTTAATCAAAACTTAAGGTTTGTGTATTACATAGAAATAGTATAGAAATAGAAATAAAGGGATTTTTCCCCCCTCTCTTTATCTCATTAGATAATCTTAAGGTCCTTTCTAACCATAACTATTCTATGATTCTATATTTGGTGGATAGTAGCAAAGAAAATTACTTGAATGACAGAACATGTGAAAGAGATTAAAACCAAAAAAACTCTTGAGCACGTATTCAGTAAAATATAAATCTCTTCCCTTTTGTGTCAGGAAAAATTTCATTGTACCTAATGGATAAGTTGCTTTCCACTTCTGTGTTCTGATACTGCAAGCCTATTGTTCAGTGCTTCCAGAAGGGATTTTGGTCCAAGGATCTCAGATTTCTTTCCAGCATTTCTAATAGCAAAGCAAGCACAGAATAATTAGGTCACTTAACTATGGGCATGTTATGAGTCAGTGCCACAAACAGGTATTGAACTCAGGAGTCCTGGAGTTGTTAAGTAATAATACATCATAATAATAACTGCTGTGAGTTAATCCTGTCTTCTATAAGGAAGTTGTCAGTGGGATGAGCTTTTTTTCTGATAGACATCAAAACACACTTTCAAAGTTATGTTTTCTTTAAATACTTGAAAAAATAATTAAAAATGGCATAAACTTTTGTTTTAATCTTGCCATATTGGTTGAATGAGGATAAGCAGCTATGTAGTGGATATGTCAGTAATACATACACTTAACAAACCCTGACCTTAGTCTTTTAGTTGGAGGTGATTTGCTGTGGATGTACTCAGAAGCAGCTTAGGTGGGTGAGCTGGCAAAGTCCTAATGGATCCTACTGGAATTAGCAAAAAGAGAACTTGAATATTGGCAGTTGAGGTCTTTATGTGTTTATCCAAATATTTGGACACAGGTAGACATAGTTCAGAGGCTTCTTAAGCAGAGAGAGTTAGCTTTTATGTTTCATGATGGTGCAGCACAAACACATTTTCTGTTTATATCAAAACCCCCTCATTTAGCTACATGCCTTGAAAAAAAAAATAAATGTTATACAGAAGGTGTGCAAATATCCTTAATGGAAGTTTCAACAGGGAGAACTTCCAATTTAAAAATGCTTCTCTGCATTCCATACTACCTGCAGTAGTCCACAGAGCTCTAGTATGTATTTGTTGATGAATTTCAATATGGGAAATGTTTCAGAAAGCAGCAGAGAGCAGTATTTTGTCAGACTTGCCTGAAATATTTTGGATCAGAAATGAGATTTTTAAATTATTTTTTCTTTTACTGTTAGATCTCGGTGTAAAGCTTTCTTGTAGATCTTGAAGAGTATTTTTATGTAACACAAGTAATTAAAGCAGTTGCAGGTTCTTCACTTACATGGATAACAGTCTGTAAAGTCAGATTCATCCGAGTCTTGAAGCAAGACCAAAGTGTACAAAATGGACTAGTAAAAGTTAAGGTAAGCTTTTATTTTTGCCAAACACAACCCTTAGAGGAACCTACTTACCACAGCTTTATCCATTAAAATGTTAACCCCAAAACTTTTAAAGGAACAAAATATAGTATCTTTAGTACAACAGAACTTTCATGGTGTTTTATAACACAGCTAAGTATATCCTGCCATACAGGAATCACCAACTATGAGTCTCCATCCAGTTCAGATCAGCTGTTTTTTAAGTCACTGATGTGTGACTATTTCAAACTTTTCACATCACTCCCATGAAAGATTCCATGTTAAATAGATTGCGGTGAAAGAAATTTCAGTGTATCAATTGTTTGGAAAATAGTTAATTTTAAAAATGCTTTTAGTAAGGTTTTTTGTAATTATTTACTGTTTCTTTGAGGTACTTTATTTGTTGATTAAGATGAAGTCAAGAAAAATGATTTGTGGAAGCTCTTTTAACTCAGTTTTAATATATTTATCAATGGCAAGTAGAATTGGTTGAGCAGGACTGATCATCTAATGTAGTTGAAGATTAGGATATGCGTTATCTGTTAAGTTGTATATTACTCTTATAGCGTATCCTATTCTTTTGGTGTCCAAATCACTGGGTGTATAAGAATTCAACTTTTAATAGTCACTTCTGAAATTAAGGTCCGTAGACTGTTGCCTGTCTCCATAGAGGAAGTACTTAATTCTTACACTGGTAAGCCATTGACCTAAATGTAGTACTTGGACATCTCTATCTGAGAAGTTTTAATTTCTTAATTGTGTGTAACAAGAACTTGCTGCTCTGGACAATTTTTAGAAATGCTTGCCCCTCAATCATCATGTTGAAGGAAATATATCCTGGAAATGAACTGAAGTATGACTTGAGGCTGGTTGTTTTCATCAGCATACGCTTTTCTGATGGATTCTGCTTATGCTAAAAAGATAAATGGCGCAACAGTTAGGGAAACTAACTATAGCCTTCCTTTGAATTAGTCTTTTGTAACATGAGTAAATTATCCAGAAGGTACTCAACCACAACACTTTGATAATACAGGTGTTTAAATGGTAATAGCTATTGGAATTGGAATGGGAGTGAAACAATAAAGTCATTAGGGTGTTACAACATGAAATTAAGCTATCACTATTACCGAGCAATATTATTATGCTAAAGTCTGCAACTCACAGAGCAAATGAAAACAATGTAATACCCCTCTAACATTAGTTTACATTAGGATTTAGTTTAGCCATGTGGCTTGGTAGTGTTGTAATATCTTCATTAGACAGCACTCGGGAGCTGATGCACTGTATTTTAACACAGAAGGAATATCATAAACCTCCGGACCATCTGACATCTACCTGAGTAAATCCCATTCTCTACAAGAAAACTAGCTGTTGTTCAAAATTCTCATTATAGTAGTGACTCTTACGTTATGCTTAGCAAGAACATAGACTATTAAGAACTTTGTGCTTTCTATTTAAGAAAAATGAAGACTTAGATCATGTTGACTTCTCATATGTGTCTACATAATTTTATTGAACTTTTTTGTTGTTCAAATTTCAGTTTCTAGTTTCTCAATAATTGTTCCTGAGGAAGAATTTATAGTATGAAAATGACACCTATGTTTGTAAATATGACAGAGGAAAAAAGTACTTCTAATTAATTTTACTTGAACATGTCATATGCTGAGCGGACATTCAGTATGAGAGTGTTCTGTATTCAGTGTTCTATTCTAACAGAACCAGCCCAGCACGTGTCCAGTCATTCAGCAGCTAATCAGCTTGCTTAGAGACAGTTGAATCTTCTTAAATTTAAACTTTTTTTTTTGTCTGAATTTAAAAGTTCCCTGACAATTTTTGCAAATACTGTGATTTTGTAAACATTGGATCGTTGTATGTTTGCTGCTGCTTCTGTTGTTGTAGCCATTTATTAGTGCATTAGTGACAAGAACAGATTTATTTTCATGGTCCAGACTGTGCTGAAACACTTGTGATAGTACTGGGGTGCACGTATGACCTGGTTGCAGTTTGCTAGGCACTATACATGTGTGGGTGATGAAAGGAAAAACAACTTTAAAAATCTGAAGAAAATACTTTCTTTTTCATGAATCTGCAGCATTTCAGTGCAGATTAAAAACTTACTAATGCTGCTTTGGGACAGATCATAAGCCGATACACATTATCACAGAGTCATAGAAGTAGAAGGAATGAGGGAAATAGGCATCAGCTGATAAATTACTTCCTTTTGCTTGTATAAGTAAAAATTTTTCAGTTTTATTACCATCTGCACCAGGAATTCCTGGCATATCTTTGAGGGATTCGATGCCGCTTTTCCTTCAGAGCTGCTTGCCATGTTTCCGTGTTTTGCTCTGTGCCTGTCTCTGCGGCAAGGGACTTGGCCTTCTGTTTATTCAGATGCAGTGTTCCAGTCTCTTCATCTCCCACTGCCAGCCTGGAACTGGGGACTTCCCCTGCCCCCTCCCCTTAGCGCAGGCAATGCACTTATGCTGGGCCTTCCACAGAAGCAGCATCGCTGCTGAGGAAGGCACAGACTTACGATTTAGGAGGGGTAAAAAGAGTTAGGCATCTGAAATATGTCAAAGAGCAGCAACCCTACTGTGACCCATCTTCCAGAGATCTCTTTTCTGTGCAGGGCATAAGCCACTAACATCTTGCTGTCATTTGTTTCCCTTTCCCTCTCCTGCTGACAGCGTGGGTGCAGGAGCCAGACCTGCTACCTTTGGCTCAGCAGCTACACCACAGAGTCTTTGGCTGCCAGAGGGAGGGGTGCTGTGCGCACAAGGATATAAGAATTAATTTAGGCTTGTTTGCGCCTCAACTAACCGTTAGGGAACATGGTCCTAGCTTAAGGCTGGTGCCATCCCTGTTGCGCATGGCTGGACATGCACAAGTTGTATTACAGGCTGCAGACCTGCTTTATCCTCTCCCCCACCTTGCGTGCAAAGACTGAGATGGCTGGACCATGGAGAATAATCCCTTGATGCTCATGGGATTATTCACATTTATAGTCAGGCCCCTGCAGCAGCTCCTGTGCTGGTGTGCTGGTCTGTGCCGAGAGCCTTGAGATGCCAGTGTGGTACAAAGGCTGACAAGTGATACTGAAGTACACCGCAGATTCAGTGCTGAATCTTGTTGAAATTGCCCTTGTTTCTGAGGGAGTACTGCTTACTGCTGCTGTCTTGTCTGTGTGGATTAACCAGGACACTGTGGATCTAGGAAAAGCAGCAAATATTCCCTTCTGAACCCTCTGCTGTTGCACGCTCTGCTCTTTTGGTTTGTGTCCTGCTCTTTTGCAGCTCTGCCCTGCTCACCACTGTTTCTACAGTGGTTTTGTCTCCAAAGGAGAGATGACTAATCTTTTAGTGACTAGTTTGACGTGAATGTTACTGCGAAGTTTACCTCTGACACTTCAAAAGCTTCATCATAACTTTGTTTGCCAGTACAGTTACTCTGCAATACAATTCTTCATGTGGACCCTGCAATTAAAGCTGATCATGGGTTTGTAACTTGTAGAGAATAGAAATTTCTGTAAGAACCAGTGTTATTTCTTCTAATGTTTTTAAGAAACTGTGTTACTGGATTTAAACAAAACTACCCTTTAGTTGGTCTGACACTACAAAATTGTTTTGTCTGTTGTTTTACCTGGGAAATCGTAACCTTGAATCTTGACTTAGCTGGCAGGAGCCAAAGAGCTACGTCTCAAGGTCTGAAGTGACAATGAATCTGCATTCAAGTACTCTGAGCTTGCCTTGATTTATATTGCTGTCTTGCTTGCATAAATGATGGCTGGGTTTTTTGGTATTCTGACAATAGATGAGATCAGTGCTATAGCTGGTCTAGAGAATAGCAGGTGGCTGTTTGAAAGAAGAAAGGGAAAGTGTGCAAGTGTGAGTGCATGTACCAACATATCTGTAGTTGTGCCTTAAAATTCAGTGTTTGTCTTTTCTTGGAGCCCAGTCAGGTTTGGTGCCTATATGCTTTTGATCTAGATTTTAAAAAGTTAGAAATAAAGACAGGGGAGTGAGAGGGGGGAGATATGGGGTGGAGGGGAAGAATGAGAAAAGGCATGCCAGCTAGTGCAGCTGCAGGTTTTGAGCTTTGTAGGAGCTGAAGCAAGGCTGTAGGCTGTCAGCACAAGTGAAGAGCCAGAAAAGATCTGACAGACATAAACATGACTGCTTTCTTCAGCTGTAGAAGTGTAAAGGAACAAACACAGATCTTGACATGTATCTTCCTCCTCCTTAGATAGTGTTACAAAATATATGGGTAGTCACCAAGTTCTATAACCCATCAAAGCCCAGCTCACTTGGATAACAGAGAAGTATTAGTTGGCTCCACCTGTGTAAACCTTGTATTTGGGAAATAATTGGAATTGTCAGACATCTTACTGTTGGATATCTATGTGGAGAATATTGTGTTTTGTTTTCAGGTATTTGAAGCTAGCTGGTGGCACAGCTGTTTGAAATCCTGGGATGGTTTGTGTGTGGCACTGAATGTGCGCAATTTCACAGACTGCTGTTACGCAGAGGCTGAAATCGCTGTGAACACCCAGGATTTCTTGATTTTGATTCTATGACCATTCCATGCGTAGAGAGAGAGCCTCTGTGTGTTAAAACAGGGTTTTGTTACTCGTGAAAACCTTAATGTCATCAGTGGAAAAAAAACCCTTGAAAATAGATCAGTGTAGATCCTGTGTCTTTGCTGCAGCTTCATGTTTGTCTTTTTTACTTTGCCATTAAAAAAAACAAACAACAAACCCAAACCTGACATACATGTGATTCCTAAAAGAAAAAAAAAAAAACCAAACAAAAAGGATGACTTTGTTCCAAACCCACTCACCTCCTTCAAGTGAAATAAGGCGATAACCTGATCAAATGAAGGACATGTCAACTGAAAGCATGCTGCTTCCTGTTTGAAGGATTTTAAAACATTGGACTTCATTTGAGTTTGGAAAACTGGCTTTCCTTTCAGGAAGTGTTTGCTTCCCTGCTGCTCCGCAAAAACAGTGGAAAAGAGAAATCTTTTCAAGTCACTGTTTCCACTGCAAATAGAAGAACTTACAATGTCTAGTTTCCATTTTCCTCTTTGTTGTTGTTGCTGGGGATCTCAGAAATCCCTGTTTTCTTTTCCTGAGTGAATCCCAGAAGGTAACCAGATAAAAAGTTAGAAAAAGGCTTGTGGGGGAGAGCAAGAGAGAAGGAAGGAGAAGAGGGAGACAGGGGGAAATGTCCAGATTTTGTAGATCAAAGGAGTAAACAAGTGTCTGTGGTGTAAGTTTTTCGGAAATGTTTGTAAGATTCTCTTTTAAAAGCCCTGTTCAGTAGTGGCCTTCAGTAGCAATACAGAGCAGTAATTGCCTGATAAGCCCCAGTGGGCGAGAGGAGCAGCCTTTCCCTGTGCACCTTCTGTGTGTGCAGAGCCCTTTCTGCTTCCTCTCTCCTGGCACACGCTTTATTATGCTTATTTTTAATGTAACTGAGGTACGTAGAAAAAGCTAGGGTGTAGAAGTGAAACGTGAATCATATCTGTATTCAGAGAACCCTTTATTTAATAACTCTCTTCCTTGCTTCTGTGGGTAGCATGGACCCACGGTGCCACTGTAGAGGGACCCTCTCCACCTTGCAGATGTAGCCTGCGTGGCCAGTACCCAGGAGATAGCAGAGAAAGTTGTTGCATTGGTAATTCTGCCTGTCAGTGCTTATTAAAACTGGTTTTAAAAACAAGCACACACCTACACATCCTAATGGTGCTTTCAAAGTACCCCTTTCCTTGAGGAAGCTGGGGGAGAAAGAAGCCCCTAGGTGTCTTATTAGCAAGTTGGTAGTGTCCAAATTGCCACTTCACTGGGGAAAAGTGTGAGCAAAACATTTATTTCTAAATTATTCTCAGTGGAGAAGGTCTTAAAAAGTAAAGAAATGCAGTCACGCTGTTGATTAATTTGCCCAGTGCTGTAATTACTCTGAAACATCAACGTAACTTTTCTTTCTTTCCCCTCTTTTAGTTGCACATAGTGGTTTTACTGGTACTACAGAAACCCTGATTATATTACCCTGGCATTCTCAGGGACTGTTAAACAGGAGTCTTCTCTCTTTTGCTCTAAAACTCATCTAAATGGAAAACACATTGTCTTCATTATATGCCAGTGTTGAATGAACAGAGTTGCCATGGCAACAGCCATCTGAGGCCTTGCTGATTTCAGGCCAGTGAATGGGGTAGACAAACAAAGTACCTTCAAAACCAGAAGGGAACAATTGCTATTCATTCAAGCCAGGTTTAAGATCAGCAAATGTCTTCAGCAAAAGAAATGCAGATAAGAAAGTATCAGACATGGCCAGGGAAGAATAACAGAAAATTATCATAATCTTAAACTTTTCTGCCTGGTGGTGTAGCATGAAAGATGATTCTTAAGGTAATAAAAATTTAGAGAGAGATGAAAAGACAGGGTGCAGTTTGCCCACAGCCTGGTGTAGCAGTGTGTCAGGAGTTGCTCTGCAGAGTCTTGCAGTGCGGGCAGTGGTGCTGACGAGCCCCTGAAGGACAGGTCGGCTAGGGCAAGGGCAGGTATGGCGCGAGTGCCTGGGCCGTATCCCCACTCAGGAGGCAGGCTCTGCTGCAGCAGCTCACGCTGAAGCGGGAAGGAGCATCTTGTGTGCCTGAGGTTATCATCAGAGAGCTAAATGACGTGACTTCAGTCATGAGCCTCCACAGGTTACTCAAGGCACTTGAAGGTAGTCAGGAGCTCCGATGCGTTTGTTTCACCATTTTGTTGCCCCTGAAAGACTGTAATATACAGCTTTATGTATGACATGGTTGACATATTCAACATAAAGCCTGGTTAGACTAAATATATATTCACAGAAAATGCCAAGAAACTGCCTGTGAAATGTTTGCCTTGAATTAGAGATGAGGCGCGTGTATGTGTGTTTGTCTGGTATGTGTAACTGTGTTTTCTTTCTCCTTAGTCCTACACACAAATTTAAATCATGATTTTATGACTGAAGTACCATTTTGGATCTCAGTGTTGTCTAACGTGTAGAGACACAAAGAGGGAGAGGCAAGAAAATGAGCATACGCAGGTCGTGTATTGTGTTGGCAGTGTTCTTATAAGGTTTCTTTTGAGAACAGTGAGGTGATGAAAGGCTCTCTCCTGGTCCCTGCATTGAATTTGACAATAGCCATCATGTGCAGCGGCTGTATTGAGAACAGCCAGTGCAGCAACGGGAGGGAAAGGTTCAGGAATGGGATTGCTTATTGGGAGGCTGTATTATCTTTTTCCTAAGTGAGCACTCTGGGTTGGAGCCTACCTCAAGTGATCAGCTGGCTGCTGAATCTCACTCCGGACAGTCCTGGAGAAATTCTTCTATGTGTTTATTTTTGTATGTTAGGTAGCTTAAGAAACAGAAAGTTGCAGCAATACATGAGATGCACAACATATGCTGTCTAGGAACATTAGTGTGATTACTATGAACTGTGCGCTGTACCAGCTGGGCAGTTGGAGCCAAGGTCCCTTTGTGAGAGGGAAATCAAACCCCTTGCTCGTAACAGGAAAAGTGTTATCTTGGGAAGCTGGTCTTGAGGACAGTCAAACTTAACCTGTGTTCACTACTGTATTTTATGTAGCCCATGTATGTGAAGGAAGGCTTATAATAATTAGTTACTAGTTGCAAATGCCAAGAAAACTCTTTAGCAGTGATGTAATATTGGCAATACACATCACTGATAATACAGTGCATTTTAAGGCTGTTCATAAAGGTATATGGTAATCATTCTTACAAAATGGGAATGGGGTACCAAGGTGAATTTCTCACCAGTAAAGTTTCTGTTTGTATAATGGGGGTTTGTTTGGGGTTTTTGTTTTTGTGGGGTTTTGTTTTGTTTTTTTTCCAGAATTTGGAGAAATACTAAAATCTAGAACTTGCATGAATTTGGACTGAGGAAGTATTTGCAGGATAATGCTGAAAAGGATAAGAACAAGGATGGATTTGCTGAAACCAAAGGCAAACACACTTCTAACAGAAGTGATGAATAACACACAAAATGCCACCACTGGAAGGTGGAGATGGTAGGCAAGATTCAGAAACTTGCAGTTAATTTTATTTGTGTGTATATATCTGTCTCTGTATTTTATATATACACACCAATTTAAGCTTGCATATGAGTTCCATTAAGTAGATTTGTCTCCATCTTAGTAAAACACATAAATTAATGAAGTTGTGTCTAAATTGTAGATAGCAAAAACTTTTTCCTTCTATAATAGAGGCTATTGCTGGATTGTTGGCTGTATCCTTCAGTAGGTGTGGCTCTGATTGCTCTGAAGATACAATGCTGCAATACCTTCCTTTCTGCTTTGGTGTATGAAGGTTGCCAAGAGATGCACACAGGCAAAGGTTTTTATTTTCTTGTTGGTGATACTATTATTCTGTGAAAGTGCACCGTGTTCTAAGGCTTTGGATTCTCTCTTGTTTTATCTAATGCCACAGAGAGTGATCCACAGCTATTTGTGCAGCATTATAAACAAACCAGGATTTGCTCTGTCTTTACAATGTTATCAGTTAGCAGTCTGATGAGCGTTGTGCCTCATGAGAATTTTGGGGGACTCAGAGTGGAAAGTTTGGACATGCACTTCCAGCTACATTTTCTGAGAAGTTTGAATCTACTTGATGTGTTTCTCAAAAGCCATAGATGTAAAGCAGACATTTGTATGTTTATCTTATTTAGACTGTGGTTAGCGGTGTGGTTTTCTCCTGCTTTCAAGGAGTTAACAATTAGACTGAAAAAGCTGTTTTTAAATACAAGTGTGTAACTAACAAATTCTAGAGGCAAGGTATGTAGGTGGGTGCATACACGATTGTGGTTCAGTCTGTGATAGCTGGATCAGGGTTACAACTTTCAGATATTTCCAAAACAAACGCCACAGTTATGCTGGGCCTCTCTCCACATCTCTCACACGAAGTATTAACTCCTATCACAAAGCTGTACTGAGAACCAGTGAAATCCCTTTCTCATCATTTGCACATCCTGGGAGAAGTTACGCATTTAGTCCACGGAAGGTACGTGAAATGCACAGGATGGCTTTCCTGTGTTCTAGACCACACCACTGTTGTGTCATGAGCTTGGAAGCTAGAAATGCGTAAGGTTCCTCAACAGTGGTGTTTATACAGCACAGTTAGAGCCTGCCTTTTCCAAAGCTTTCCTCATCCTTAACATACAAATGGCTAAACGGGGCTCAGGAGGTGGTTCCTTTGTCTTCATCAGTTGATGCTTTTTATGTGTATTTTTTGATGTCAGTACCTCAGTAAGCTTAAGCCTCATTTAATACAAAGGCAGCATTATAGGTTGAGCAGCTGGGTAAGATGATGGATGTGTGCCTTGGAAGCAGTCATTAGACAGATACTTCATTTTCCTTCATGAGATTTTGGTTAGATGTAGAGTTTGTAATTCAGTAGTTTTCACTGAAACATTACTTGACCAGGTTGCCTTAGTGCTTTAATAGGGTTCAGAATATTCTGTGTTACATTCCAGTGCACTCAGTCACAAGGGCACTCAGGAGGATTGTCCAGAGAGAAGCCCTTTGTGAAGAAGGAGATCCCTGCTAAAGTGTCATCATCAAACTTTGGTTGAAATAGAAGAACATTGCTCTTAACTCTTCAGGCTGCTGTGTCCAGTCCCCAGGAACATGTAATAGTGAGGGATAATCTGGATCTCTGAAACCAGCTTTCTGCAGAAATAGGTAGTTGTGTCATGATTCTTGACTCAAAGGCATGGGGAGATTTACTTAATGTATTGTACTTGTGTCTGATCCATCACAGAATAAAGTGGGAGCCAGCAAAACCTGTTGTAATCTGTGTATGGTGACAGCACCCATGATTTTACTGCTTAGATTCTAGGAAGTGAAGATGTCAACCTGTGGGAACTTTTCAGTTCTCTTTACATATTATCCCAGTAACTTGTGATTTTATTTTGTAACATAACAATTAGTAGAGAACCATAGGATTTTGTTTTTAAGTATAGAGCTTAGGAGGCTTCACAAATTTCTGGCCAGGTTGTGTTTGACAGTCTTGAAGTACCAGATTGTTCCTGTTCCCAAAGGGACAGTCTGAATAAAAAAGGTATGGGATGAAAAGAAAAGTTATACTGTTATATAAGTTATATATATAGCTTGGAGATGAAGCTGGAAGCATAGCATACCCATTCAACTGTAATGAATGTAAATAACTTGGAGATCATAACTCATTAGGAAGCTACTAGATATGTGGATTGTATCACATAAGATGGAGGGTAAAGGGACAGGAATTCCTTTCTAATGGAAAGGAAGCTTTTCAGAAAGGGAAAACAAAATTACATGGTAGCTGAGTGAGGTATGGCCTGGGCATAAATGATAACATGCTCTTATTCCAGAGTTGACCTAGTGGTGGTTATCTGGGCAAGCAATGAATAGAGGAATTGTCCATTTTCTTGAAATGACCCATTTCATCCTGGAGATTGTTTGACACTATCAGAATGAAGCTATTGTTCATTGCTGCTGCTTCCCAGTTTTCTTTAGAACCTAGGTAGTAACTAGAGACAAATACTTGTCCAAAATATTTTTATTCATTGAGACCCCTTCTTAATGCATGGTATTGACTCATACCTTCAACCCCCAATGTACTTACGCAGGTGTGTTCCTTGCCAAACACAGGTATAATCTATGAAGGACAGTTATTTCCCAGGAATTGCATTACTGCCTTCAAGTGTAGTGGAAAAAGTAACTTGAGTAGAATTTGTTTTCTTTCTGCCTCAAGAAAATATGGTTTGGTTGCTTGTGTGTCAGTGTTGGGTGAGAATTAATGTAAGCTGCAATTTATTGTGACTTTGTAAAGAGACAAACAAGTTCCTGTGTCCTCCTCTTGGTTGTTTGGTTGTTTTGGTTTTTTTTTTTAAAGCAAACAAAAAAAACCCTTTGTGAATAAGGATTTCTGCATAGAATTTAGCTTTTTGTTTAAATATTCATATTAAATAATATTCATATTTATGAATTATGGAAAGCATCCAAAAGCATGCTCAACATACAGTAGCAGTGAGAAAGAGTGGGAGTTGCAGGGTAGACCACTCTCATGTTTCCCAAAGTGGTGTTGTATACTATGACAAGGAGAAATGCCTGATTTGGGAGAAGCACAGCTCCATGACAGTTGTAAGATGGGAATTGTTGGACAAGCTGTTATGGTTTAAGCCCAGGCGTAAATCAGAACCACGCAGTCTCTGTCTCACTCCCCCCTTCCCCCCTCCCCCGCTCCAGAAGGGATGGGGAGGAGCATCAAAAGAACGTAACTCGCACAGGTTGAGATAAGAACAGCCCAGTACCTAAGGTATAACACAAACCACTGCTGCTACCACCAATAACAGTAATGATAAGGGAAATAACAAGGGAAAAGAATACAACTGCTCACCACCTGCCGACCGATCCCCAGCCTGACCGAGCAGTGATCTAGCCCTTACGGGTAACTGCCTCCAGTTCTACATCCTGGGCATGACATGCTGCAGTATGGAATACCTCATTGGTTAGTTTGGGTCAGGTGTCCTGTCTCTGTTTCCTCCCGGCTTCCCCTCCTCCCTGGCAGAGCATGAGACTCACAAAGTCCTTGGTCAGAGTAAACATGACTTAGCAACAACTAAAATCGTTGGTGTTATCAGCGCTGTTCCCAGGCTGAAAGTCAAAAACACGGCACTGCACCAGCTACTAAGGAGGGGGAAAATGACTGCTACTGCTGAACCCAGGACACAAGCCTGAGGAAGCTTCTCTTCCTTGGACAAACCTCATGCTCATATTAATGCTCCCAAAGATACATGTGCGTGTACATGCTCTGAATTGCACAGAGCTCAGATTACCTCTCCTGGCAGGGAGGAAAGCCAAGTTACTATCTGTCCCAAATTTTTCAAAGGTGATGCTTCAAGCTATCTTCCCTGGGCATCTGAAGTCTTCCTGCTTCATTGTTGACTCCAGCACAGCACTTACTGTGAGAATCAAAACAAGGTAATTATAATCTGATTTCAGTGGATCTAAGCAGATGCAAAACATACATGTATGTGTAGTGGAAAGAAAAAATATTTTGGGCTACAAACTCTTAGTGTTTTGATACACTGTTAGGAATACAGGTGTACATAAAGGAATTAAAAAGAGGCAGCAGAATAAGAAGAGTTTCTTACCAGTATAAAGAGATTTAAGATAGCTTCTATTGATGCTCTTTATTCGCAAATACCAGTTCTGCAAGAAAATTAAAAACTATGGATTCCCTTGTGTTTATGATAATACCAGTACAAACCAGTGCACCTGTTCAGTGCTGCCGCTACCAATCTCAACACTTAGAAGCCCAGGTGGCTTTTCAAGCCTATTGATGAAACATGCTGGCGCTGTGGGAAATAGCCATGGTGTGGCTGCAGTATCGTCTGCTACTTGTCAAGCTGGAGGACCTGAAGACCTCTGAGCATTCAGAAGGATACTGATATTTAGCAGTGCAGCTGTACAAAGTGCAGACATGGATATGCTTTTGTGTACCTCCAGCTGATGCTAAAGAAAATGGGAACCAGCCTAATAGCTGAATTTAAATCAAATTATAAATAGTTTTATTCAATTTTGTTTCCATTTAAAAATTAATTTGTTTCAGTGATAGGCATGTGACTGCAAGCCCGGAAAACTGAAGTGCTCTTTATGTAGACAGCACGCACACAACTGCTTTGACCCTTATCTAGAGGGACTCTTTAATCTGTTAATTCAGTTTTTATGCCCATTCAGTTCTTGACCTCTCTGACTCAACTTCCAGTTAGTGACACTCATGATGGTTGTTTCTGTGATGGAGACACCTGTCCATTAACAATGGGACTGGGCTGAACAACCTTTCTGTTCTCATCCAGGCCACTAAACAAGCAGATGGTGACAACAGTTGGTCACCACTGACTGGGCTTGCATTTGAATTCTTGACCTAAAGGTGAAGGCCACTGTATCCTTTTAGGAATATGAGCCATCAAATTTAGCTTTAGTTTTGATAACTAGCTTGGGATGTGTATGAAGTCATACACCTCACAGATATGTGAAAGAAAGGAAGATGCTTCTCCTCCATCTGTTCTTTCTTTTATTGTTATAGTTAACTCTGTTAACTCTTCATGTTAGCAGCCTCTTGCTTAAAGAGTGCCTTGTGTTAGTGAAAGTCAACAAAAACACACTCCCAAGATCCTATCTTAGGAATAGTTCTTCATTTTCTTATCGTAAACCACAATTTTTTGCTTTCTTTTCTTTTGTACTCTTCATAGTGTTACATGCATAACTAGGAAGCAGTTTTCCTGAGACAGTTTTTCCTATTAAACATCAAGCCCTGTGATTCTCTTCCTGGGTACTCTCTGACTTGCCCACCTACAGCACAACATGACTTTTTCTTCAGTGTTGTTACACCTGTTGGTCTCTCTAAGTTTAGTGTGCAGGTAATTATCCAGTACTTTGCCGCTACTTCAATTATTCTGTGGCCTCTAATAAGTAATTTGCTCTGTACCTTTCCTCTTTATGTGTAGAACTGTTTTGAAAGCCAAAAGATTTATGGCTTTCCACTTTTTTCTTTAATACCTCACTCAAACTGATTTGGGGCAAGGGGGGGAGTGCTACTAACCCACGATATCTAAAGTATGAATATGTTTCTATTTAGATGTAACAAAGATGGATATGCAAGTTATTTAGCCCTACAAAGAACTACCATCATGAGCTGACAAAAAAGGTCTCTAGTTAGAAAATACCCTGAGGCTTATGCTGCAAGCACTGCTACCAGGCACACTGCAAGATTCGCAGTTGCTTTAAGTTGCTGATGTATCAGCAATTTTATAGTATGGAACGACAGGACACAGAATTTCTCAGTCTGCCTGTTTGATTGTGTGCACTGCATTTTATCTGCTCAGGTGGTGTCTGGATCTGTAATTTAGGTATCATTTCCAGTTTCCGTAGTTTTAGTCTTATAAATATGAACATCAGAATAAAGCAGGTAGCAAGATTAGAGGCAAGCATTTCAAAGCACATAATAAGAGGGTAAATATTGTTAAATGAGTTTGTGTTTGATGTGTGTTCATTAAACTCTCACTCATGTTAACTAACACTGTGTCTGAGCTTAGGCATTCTCTGCTACTGAGCATTAGCCATTCTGTAGCGCTTCAGTGCATACGTGATGGGACTTTCTGTGAGTGCACCTTAGTTGTGGGGGGGGTTCCCTCACCAGCCAGTCAGTGGCAGTTTTCTGGGCCATCAGTGTTGCATACACCCACAGAGTCTGCTCTTGCTTTCCCATGCTTGATGTTGCAGTATGGGAAGCACGTTACAGTAATTATACTCCCAACAGATCAGACCACCTATGAAGATGAAGAAGCACTAGCTGACAGATGTTAGTCATACAAGCTCCCTGTGGAATCTCACTAGAGGGCACTCCTGATTTTAGCATTAAAAAGTTGTCGTACCTTTACCTACCTAACTTTATTTACTTTGCTGGTACTGGAGTGAGCTAACTGGGTGGCTTTGGAGACTCTGCTATGGCTATGGAGACTGATAGATCTTTGAAAGATAATGGTCTTACAAACAAGGTCTTGGGAGGTGCTTTCATAGGAAGAAGAGAATTGAACCTTTAAAGATTGTAAGTATAAATGTATGGAGACATCCTGAGCTGGAAGATTTGGATATGGTACTTAAAATAAATAAAAACTAAGATCTGGAGTTACTAACTATTTGTGATTTAAACACATGTAAGGGAAGTGGTAGGGAGGTTTTGCTGACTTTTCATACTGAGCATGCTGTCTAAACTGTTAGCATTTGCATGGAGCAAGCACTCAACCTTCCTACTTCCTTAATAATGATTGCACACACAGCTGAATGATAATAGGAGTAACCAGAATTGGTCTTAGCCGGCAGAAATTACATTCAACAAGGAATTTAATGTCAGAACAAGACCAAGCTGCTAGAATTCTGAAAGGAGCAGACCCAGGCTTGCAATTCATCCGGAATGGTGACTAAGGGAAATGGGGTTTGGAGTGCCATTAGTGGATATATGACTTCTTTGGAAACAAATTTTGAGCTTTCAAACTCACTAGGAACTGCTAAACAACAGTGTCTTTTTTTTGTTTAATAAACAGCTCATCCAGATGTCAATAATTAGGTGAAACAGTGCATCATCTTGATTGCCCAGTGGTTGGTAATCAGTGCAGAGCTGAAGACTGCTTTCTAAACAGCAGTTGGTGTATTGCAGGCTGCCTTTGCAGGAGCTGTGAGCCCTTAGAAAAGAAAAGATGCCCAAGGACAGCAAACCAGCCAGCCACCAGCAAATGAAGTGCAAGCGTTATGTTAGCAAAGGTGAGACAAGGTGGTGGCCTGTCTGTTTCTGGGAATTCATTACATGCCTGCATGTCCCGAGAAGGGTGATAAGGAAGATATGTGTGAGAGATTTGCAATTCTGTTTACCTTCAGAGTTGTAAATCAGTAGCTCTCTCTTCTATTAAGGCTATACCAGGGGAAAAAAGAATGTGCTAATGGTCTTGCTCAAAGTGTCATGTTCTTCCTGCTCTCTTTAAAAATTTGCCCTAGACTAAACCCTCTGATAAGGCCAAGGAGCCCAAATAATCTCTGACTCTTGTAATACTTTTTTTTTATAATTAAAGTTGATAATACATCATACTGGATTCTAGGCTTGTTTTCTCTCAGGATATTCATCTAAGTGAGCTTTCGTAATTTGGCTTTGTGCATAGCTGAGAGAGAGGTATTTAATTTAAAGAAAACACTTGTATTGCAATATACTTCATCTGGTTACTTTTATGTTACCTGTGTGATTGGGCTAATTGAGTAGCTCATAATTTTTAACTATCTGTTCCCATAACACCCCAGGAAAGTATATTATCCCTATTCCACAGCTGTTAAACAAGTACATAGGAAGAACCTGTGACTTGTCCAGGCTTCAACGGGAGAAATGACAACAGAATTGAATGCAGCTTCTTGACTAGCACCTTGACTAGGGTTCCAAATAATGGATAAATTCCTCCGACTTTATTATGTATGAAAAATATATACAATTGCGTATGTTAGTGTATAGAACAAGGCTCATATAAATTACTGAATATATTGCATAAAATATCCATGTCCTACAAAACTCAAGCCTCTGGAAAGATTTCTTCACCATATTTATTTTTAGCGATTTAGTACATTTTATTAACAAGCAGGTAGAATGTATAGTACCATATTTACATGCTACTTACAATAAAATATAAAATACAGGTTTTACAAATTATAGAAGAAACACTTGATAATGTAATAATTAAGGACTCTCTTCTCAGATACTTCTAATTCTACCCAAGCTGAAATTGATGTGATTCATAACATTAGTGCACAATTTCAGATGTGTCAAGGAAATAAAGTTTTGTTTACAAAAATGAGGAAGGGATTAAAGAGTCTACATCTTCCTCCAAGTCAGTGAAGACTCTGGTTTCTTAAGAAATTATCCAGACTTGCTCTGTAATGAATGGACAGGAATAGGTATCTCCAGAGAGCAATTTGTGCTGCCCATTTTTTACTTCTGTCTTAGCAAGGGACAAATTGCTCTCTGAGAGCAGTACTCTGAAAGCAGTGCTCTCCACTGACTATTGATGGCACCTGGATGATTAGGGTAGGCTAAAGCTCTCTCTGAGATGGCTAACATTAAGAATCCATACCAAAGTAATTTCTGAAAATGTGAAAGTTCAGTCGTTGCTCCTTTTGCTAAGGCAGGAGAAAAGGCACTGACCAAACCAGAAGTTCCTCTTCCTTTTTTTTTCTTGTGCCGAGATTTTTAAAGAGCCAGAAGGATGACTCAAGCATGTACCATATTCTGTTGAAACTGAATTGGAAGAATTAGTTTGGGTTTGTATTGGTGGGTTTTTTGGGTTGGTTTTTTTTTGGGGAGGGGGGGGGCTTTTGGGGTTTTTGTGGGTTTGTTTTGTTTTTTTTTTTATATAGCCTTATTTGCTCTTAAAACATTGGGGTTTTTTTTTACTCTGCCATATAGAAAGAGCAGATGAGTACTTTCTACCATGGGCTAAAATCTTGAGGAGAATTTAAGCTGTGCTTTGTTTTTTTTTAATTGTTGGGGTTTGGCTGTATCATCATATATCAAAAAGAAACCCAACACTTTTTTCAGTTCTTTAAAACACAACGTATGGATCTATTCCATACGGTATACTTCCAAACACAGCTGTTACAAAATAGAAGCCAAACACAAAGAAGAAAGAAGCCACGTCTGTACGATCTGTAACCCAGTTCCTACAGACCTAAATTAATTACGCAGTTCAGCCAATACTAACTTAAATATCTTATGGCTGTTTCTGAAAGGGGAGCAAAAGCTTCCAATTTTCTTACCTGCTGTTGTACTTGTATATAAGTTTGAAAGTAAAATTACTGTTTGAACTGATACGTCTTTTTCCTTTTATATTGGACGCAATATTTATTGTATCCTGTTTCTAGTAGAGCTTGAAATTAATTTTTTAACTACATTTCTTAGTGCAAAATCCATGACTGCAGTGCTCAGAGAAAGAGAACTGTTTATTTTTAGCTGAGGCTACAGAGCACACAGGGTTTTTTCAGCATTGTTTTTTTAAAAGCCACTGTTGCGTGTGCTTTTTCTTTAATTGCTGTTTTAAAAAGTTTAACTAACCAGCTTAAACCTTGCCTAGTTACATACATAGTACTCAAAATGCAGTAGCATGAAACAGGTGCTATTTTGCTATCTTTACATTTTCAGTAGTACCATATCATTAATTTCAGGTTTTTTCACTGGAACTTTTATTATTCTGCATGAATTTTATTTATATTTTAAGTTCCCTATGATGTTTTATCAGCAAAGCTTTAAGAATCTTAAGGAGTGAAAAGCTCTTAGTAGTTTGTCATAATTCACCTGCAAATATATGGATTCTTTATTTTTCCCAAATGGCTTCAAAGGTAAACTTCCTCAGCCCGTGAGACAGAATACCGGGAGTGCTGCTAAACTCAGTCACGGATTTGGTAATCTGTTGATGTTTGTTTGGAGAGTTAGGGCTTCTTTTAGTCGTTGCAGTCTGTGTGATAATAAAGATTGTGCAGTCAGAACACTGCACAACAGTTGACAAATTTGTTCATGCTATTTCCCACTTTTTTACAGAGTTATCGATAGTTTTAAGTACCCTTGGATTTGTTTTTGTGAGTGAAAATTGCTCCAACCTACAGAGATGGAAGTATAGGCTCAAAAGACATAGACCCTTTGCATAGTAACTTTCTCTCTCTGACTTTAAGTGATAGAGCTGCCTTTTATCATGGTACTAAAGTGCTCTTTATTGTGGGGTTTATGTTGTTAGCTTTAGGAGGATACTCCTGCCTCTGTTGACTTTTAAATATCACATGAAGAGCATCGTTTTGCATCATAGTGATAGCTAGTGGAAGGAAAAAAGATTACAACTTGTGAAGAACCAGTGCGAAAAACAGCAGTTCTTGATGAAGGACAGTAAATGCTGAGATACTTCTGGGAGAGAATGTGTGCTTTGAGTGCTGAGAAGGAATTCTTCATGCCTAAGAGGAATTCTACATGACTTCATGTAAAACTTAGGTTTTGTGTTTCTGTTGATCAGAGTATGCTGGATAGTTCCTGGGATGTTTAAACCTTGGGCAGAGAGACAGGTTTATTATGGTATTGTGCCTACTTCGTTTTTCACCAGAAACCTTTACCTTCAAAATAAATATTTACATGTGTGTTCAGTATTTCTGTTGGGAAACAAAGATCTGTAGTAAGGAGACCTGAACAAAAAGGAATTGGATTTCCCTGCGCATTTCAGTCAGAAACCAGTAGTAAATTATCTGGCTATAGGTACTTTATGCAAAGTGTCAGTAATTAAGGTCATAAGTCGTAGCCTGTGTCTTCAACTGTGGTTAATACTACTTGATGCCTCAGAATTAGGTTTGAAACTGAAAAGTCTTAAAGAAACCTGATTTCAGAAAGCAGAGAGCACCTGTCTGTTGAGAATGAGTCGCTTCAAGAAGTACCAGATCTGAATATTTGAATTAGTTCAGTATTTCTGATACTTTGCCCTGGTCTTAGCAGCACTCAGATGTGTACTTGTTTTTTGAGAAAATATTTTACCCTGCTAAAATTGCTACAGCCTTTTTCAAGGAGGAAAAATTTAAGCATGATTGTTAGTAGAATCACGATGAGCGCTTTTGTAGGCTCGCTTAAGTGCAGACAATGTTTTCTAGTTAATATTTTGAATATTTGATGCAAAAATGTAAATTACTAAAATACTCTGCATCAGGTCTTCCATTTAGCATTATCCTTTCACACTGTGGAGTAAACTAATGAATTACAGCATGATTACATAGCACATAATTAACTTTGTAATTAATATGCAACTGCCACTTAAACTAAAGTACCGCTTATAAAGATGTACGGCAACAGTAAATCACAGGTCAGAAGTAGCACTTTGGAATTTTCAAAAGAATGAGGGTAAATGCAGACTCACTTACAGCAGCAGAGTAAGTTAATTAAAAAGCAGATTAATTGTGAATGTCCTGTTTAATTTTAAATACCTTAGCTGTTTCTTTCCCCTGAAGAAAGAACAAGTTTAAAGCCTAACTCATTCATTGTTTTCTTAGGTGACATATTTGAAAATGAGCAGTTGTTCAGCTTTAGACTGGCCTGGTTGTGATTAGGAGACAGTTAGTACTCCTTTCTTGTCCTGCTGTGTACAAGGGTAGGAGAAAACCCAAGTGCTTTTTACTTTGAATTCTTTCTAGTTTTCTGCCATGGCCTTTTTTTTTGCATTAAGTCAGTGAAACAAAGTCAGCCAAACCACCTCTACCCTTTGTCCTGACGGTTCACTTCTAAGGAAGGACAAGGATTTGTGCTGTCCTATTGGAACCAGTGAAGAATGAGACATCATTTCAATCACTTCAGACAAACTGTTTTTTCAGCAGCTGTCCACAATTGCAAGTGTTCCCACCAGCAGTGCTAATGCCAGTGGTCCTCTTGCAAACAGACCACGTGCTTCCACAGTCATCCAGAGCAATGTGTTGTTGGTAAAATTGCATGTCTTGCTGCAGGTTTAAAATGTAGCAGCCGGAGAGCTGTCCTTTCCCACATCCTTTTCCTTTCAGTCTGTCTCCATGTGAAACGCTGTTGACCATGGTGAGGTATTAAAATCCTCAGTGAAGGTGCGGCCAAACTGTCCTGGTTCAGACTCTTCTTGATCAATGGAAAGCACCATATACATACAGTATAAAACATAGTATGCCAGAGGTTTGTTTTTATTCAAGTGATGGGAATCTTTAAGTATCTTCATGATTTGTTTTCATGAAATATACAGCATTAATACGTACTCTGACAGCCCTTACAAGTACGTGTGTTGTTAGGAACATCAGCGTAGAATAAAAGCAGATGAAATTAGTTCCCTGTCTTCCCCAGGTGGCATTCACAGGAGGAGTTTTAGATACCAGTTGACCCCAAGTTACTCTTTTCTGTACTTTGCTAGCCTAGAAGTAGAAATGGACACACTGTTGGAGAGGTCTGTACCAGAGGCCATTGGAAACAAGTGATACAGTCTTCAACACCTTTCTGCCCATCTAAAGGTGATGGAAAGCAGCAACTAGACCCTCCAAGTGTATTGGATGCTGTGCATGCTATTCGGTACTTCAGCATAATTTCCTTGTTTGGCTTGATCTACTGTTGTGCATATCCTGCTTAGTGTCTGGTTAAAAGAAATTAAACAGATTATATATCACAATCAGCAGGAAATGGCTACCCTAAGCATATAATGCTTCTTTTAAAAGAATTAATATGCTTTGTTAATGTCTCTTTTGCAAACCAAACTAACTTTGTGTTCAGCAGTACAAGGCAAATAGTTCTAACTCTAGAGCTTCTGTGTTTCTGAAACACTTTGATTTATATATTCAGTATTCATGTTGCTCAATGTATTGTTGGTTGCATCATCCACGTTATGCTATTTTTCTTTTTAAATGGCTAGCTGAAACTTCTGACCTGGAACAAAGAGTGATAGATGCTTCACAGTTGCTCTTCGTTCTGGATAGATAATCATTCAGGCATAATTATGTGCATCTTTCAGTACTCATGAATACCTACTGCCTGCTTGAGTAGCTAGGAGGCAATATACACTGCCCTTACAAATCCTTCAGAACTGGCTTCTGCTTGTATTGTGTTTAGGAAAAAAATATAAACAAACAACAACAAAACCAGAAGAACACCTGAACAAAAAAAAATCAGAAATCCAGAAATGTTTTCTGTTTTCTGGCTTTGTTTTTCTTCCTTGGTCAGCTTCTCTACATGCTAATTACTATGAAAACTGACATGTAAGAGGAAGTATCCTGAGTTAACCTCCAAGAATAAAAAAATAACTGGAAGTAGGGTATGTACCCTAAGTGGAGCATAACCTAATGGAACTTGCAGGGAGTTTTGTCATTTGAGTTTTGCGTGTCACTTAGTGGGTCATAATATACAGAACACGTCAGTTTTATAATAATCAAATTTTTGCTTTAGTGGGGAAATGAAGCTTTAGGGAGGTGTCTTTCTGAAAATGATGTGCAATACATTCATGGAGGTTCAGTTCTAGGCATTAGGAACAGATGCTTCTGAACTAATCTCAGCTGTCACATTTCATGCATAAACCCTGGGGAATGAACAATATAAGGATTCCCTAGAAGAATTCCTGGAGGTTTAGCTTAATACTCTCTCCCAGGGAAGCATTCCACCTACTGACTTGAGGAATACTTCCAGGCCTTCCTGAAGGCCTTCTCTAATGCTCATCCAAATAAGGCCAGGGGAGAGATGACAAAAACCATATATTGCAATGCAGTGGAGCATTTAAATGGCAAGGAAAAATCACATGGCCTCAAACAGTTGCAGTGATCTCAACAGAAGTGAAATCATGAGATGATTTTACATTGAAAATAGACAGTCATCAACACCTGGTTAAGGAACAATCACAGCTCCATAATTATGATTGAGCTGTAATATCTGGCAAAAATGCAGATGATTTAAAATATAAAAAAATTATTATCTTGTCTAGCAGAAGTCCACCTTTCTATTTTAAGTATTTCAGTGACTATTCAGAAAAGCTTTTATTAAAAATAAATTACAATAAGAATAAGTAAAAAAGTCAGTGTTGTCCAAAACCAGAGGTGCTTGTGATAGATACTTCAATAAACTCTGTAACTGTAGGTGAATTGACAGCTCTGCTTCTAACATGTTAACAACTTTTCTTTCACTTGTAATATATAAAATATGTTGGGGTCATATGAAAAAAATCAGAGAAAGTATTTCCTTAAGCCTCTGTTAGAATGAGTTGCTGTCTAAACAAAAGATAAGGGAGGGAGTTTTGCAGCAGTCCTCCTCCATCTACATGGATTTTTTTGCGATGAGATTATAATATATGTTAACATTATGCTGACATGGACGGCTCTAGTCAATAGGTTAAAATTGTTAGGTAGTTTGTCTTTTTGACAGATCTTGTCTCCACGTCTAGCAATTTGTATGACCTTCCAACTCTGATATTTTCCTTGCCACTGCCTGTCCTAAGTGGCTCCTTTCTATGTACGAGCCCCACTTCGTTCTTAGAGCCTGACGAGGCAGCCCATGCTTCGTTGAACCTGCAAGGAGGCCCACTGGGTCACTGTAGGTGTTAAATACTGCTTTATTCTGTTGAGTGTTAAATTGTTTGCTCAGTTCTTGAACATGTTGTGTTAAATGAATGTTTTAAGCTAATTTAAAAATTCAGTTTCTTGTAGGGAGGGACATGGTAATATGATACAAAACATACCCTATTTCCCATTATTTTCCCTTTATAATTTAGTACATAGGATGATTCATAAAAACCTAAGCCAAAGCTAGATATGTTCTTCATGATAGCTGAATTAAACTGCAGAATGCATCTGCTAAATGTCACTTGTGCAGACTTTTCTCCTGTGTTCCGTAACGCTTAGGATTTGTTGTTCAACCTTGCAAGAAAGTGCTTACATGCGTTTGTATGTATAAATTGTTTCTTTCGGAGTATTTCATCCTGTTACATATCCGCACATGTATGCTTATATATCTATTTATGTGTTAATTTAATCAAAGCCTTATAAATAGCAGCTTAGTTGGTTTTCACAAGGAGAGACTTACTAAAACCAGTTTATGCTAGTGAATTATTTTTCACAGGCCAGTCAAAGCTCTTGGGAGCTTTGCTTCTTAGACCCATCACAGGTTTTCTTCCCATAGCATTGCAGTTGCTATGCGGTCCATAGGTAATTCCCAGCTCTTTAATAGGTGTGTCACATAAAAAGCACTTGCATTATGATAGTGAGTTTAAAGAAACTTGAATCGCAAGTAGTATAAACCAGTCCTTTCTGGAGTTTTGACCAAGTCTCCAAACAGAATCTAAAACAAGGGGGAGAGTGAAGATGCAACTCTGATATACTGAGTCTGAATGGAAGGAAGCAATAACTAACTGATGTCCTTAGTGGTACTTGCGAGACTTGAAAAGAAATGAGATAGTCATCCTAGGAAATGGGTGTCTAAATTGGTTTTAAACCATTTTAGAGAATTAATGTCTATTCTTGGCATCAGCTAGAACAGGACAACCTACAGGACTTTTTAACATATTCTTCTTATGATAGACAAGAAAGGAAAGACATGTGTGTTAGGACACTGGTACTTACGTCAGAGTTCAAAATTGCCTGTGTTATCGAGAGAACATGAAACTGGGCTCCTGCGATGCTTCTCTGCTTTAGAAGAGACTGGGCTATCAAAAATGTAGTAAAGAGTAAGTTTGGCTCTCTAGACCAAAGTCAACCTTTGAGTGAAATACCTTCCCACCTACCATTTTTGAAATGTATGTAATTTTTGCTCGGCAATGGAAATAAGTCACAACATTGCTATATGATGTCATATGCATCCCCTAAATCTTTTCAGGCCTACCGGTGGCAGTAAGAAAAAAAAAATATGTGCAAGCATGGGAAATAAAATTGAAAGAAGCTTGAAAATAGTCAGTTTGTTCAACGGATTTACAACACTTGCAGGTGGGTAGCAGGTCATCCAGGATCCACAGACTTTGTTATCTGTGGCATTATGGCATATTTTCAGGGACTGAATTGATCTTACAAGGAACTAATGCATAGCGTTTTTACAGTTACAGAACTGGCATTGTTTTTGTTTATTGTTAATGAGCTTAAGATTAAATAATTAGGGTAGGTGGTTAATAAACTCTGATCCTTTTACTAAATATCTTACAAAGATCTTTATAATGCTTTAATGATTGCAAAGGAAAGTGATTCATTTTGCTTAACTTATACTCTACAAACTTTGTGGCAGGGTCTTTTTCTATATACATTTTTTTTTTACCTTGCTTGCTGATACAAACGTCTTTCAGTCCACATTTTTTAGTGTCTTTCTGGACAAGCCCAGGTCCCTAGATCTTCAAGTTACGGTCTGTCTACATATAATGTGGCTTAACTTCTTGCTTGCGCATACAGCTTACTTTTTGGACAAAACCTCATGGAGTCAAGAAAGGATTCATGCCCTGATTTTAGATGGTCATAATACCTAGTATTACAGTAATACCTCTGGTTTTGAGCTGGTAAGAAAAAGAGAAGGCTGTCAAATACTTCTTATTCTTCTAAAGGAGAGAAGTAATACTTGAAAAGAGCTGAAAAGTCATCTTTCTCCTACGGTATGTCATAGAACTAGAAGGAGATTGTATTTTGTCATGTTGTCTATTGCAGGATATCCCACTTGCCTATACATCTCTAGTATTTATGCCAACCTGTAAAATCATTGGAGAGTTTTGTTCTCTTAGACTTTTCTTTTAAAAGTATTCTTACTTGCCTGTAGCTAAGTTCAGGACTTGTTTAATTGTTGCTGCTTTCCTGTTTGCTAATAGGCAAGAAGTCAGCTATTGGTAGAAGACGCATATGGGTGTTTGCTTACCTCTTTGTACAGTTGGAAAGGTGAAATTACAAGTCGAGAAGTATAGAGATAGAAGATAGAGCACTGAATTATTTAGTACTTTACTGTCTGCTTTTTTTGAATATGACCATTACCCTAGGAGGAAGAAGTAAGACTGCCTAACTCTTAACCAGCTGAGAGACAGCATGCAAAGGTAAAGACAGTAGAAATTTCCTTATCCAGGACTGGTGAGTGTCTTAATGTATTTTGAAGGACAGAGAAGCCAGGTTCAATTCTTTTGCCCATGGAGAAGGTAGGAAAGGCTGGCTCAAAGAAGTCCTTAATTTGAATTAGTGTAAGTTAGTGAGGTATTTTTTTGTTGGCAAGGAATTGCTGCTGTTTACTACATAACTCTACTCTTGTGGCTTAGTTTCTGTCAAGAGAAGCAAATTCAGGAAAAAAAAATAGAAACTCTCACGTCTGGTACTATCTGAATTGGTTCCCTTGTCCCAGTCAGGACAGGAGCGAATAGGCTACCCCCTCAGCATGGCCTGTTTTGTGCCAGCCTGCCCTTTCCTTTTATATCCCTGCTTGGATCAGCCATGCAAGAGACAGAAACCTTTTAAATCCTGTAAAGTGGCACAGGGGCAGCTAGGCTTTTTAATAAATGAACCATCTTTCATAAGATATCCCTCAAATTTCAGTTTAAATGAACCCCGGTTACTGGGGGGGGGGGGGGGGAATGGGTTAAAATGCAGCCACTCAAGCATGACAAAAATAAAGAGCAAAGTCTGACGAGAAATTGGACTGAAGCAGTTTTATTCTCTGCAAGGTTTGAAATCGTCACAACAGCATGTCTGTCCTTGAGTTCATCAGAGCCTTTTCAGTGGGGACACTTGTTTCCTTTCTGGGGAGCCATGCCTTGTTTCAAATAAGATGTAGCACCAACTCCTGCCTGCTTCAGGCTTTGCTGCATGGCTGCTCTGCCAGCTTCGTATGCGCGTTGCCAGCACATCACATTTGATCAGAATGAAAGTCACTCCAGAGTACGTCTAATCAGGCAGGGCTTCAGAACAACTGGAAGGCTATAAAGCTGACCTCTGGAGGCTGTAGTGTTGCCACTGGGAACAAAAAAGAAAAGTACGTAGGTTTTTGAGGTCTGTTACACCATGTTGTAATAACCATTTAAACAAAATATAAGAAAGGAAGGATATGAGTATAAGGAAAGAAAATACCATCTGGACTTAAACTGCTTTTATCCAGATGTCATCTGGATGTACAGTATAAGTTTGTCAGGTTAATTTAATTCTATAGTTGGAAGTCTGGCTCAGTGTTGGAAATTTTGTCTTGAAGTTGCAGGAAGAGTAATATTAGATGCTTTATCCTTATAGTAGTATGTACAAAAGACTTTATTATATCACTTTTCATTGTTTATATTAAGCTAGCATATGGTAGCCCCAGTCTCAGTTGTGATTTGCATTAGTCTGTGTGTTTGGTGGAGATAGCATCTACCCTGAGGGGCTGTCAATGTAGTTGGAAAGCCAGAAGAACTGAAAAAGTCAAGTGCTTGGTGGTGGTTAGTCAGGAGAACAGCTAAGGTCCCTGTTCACAGGGCTGACTTTGCCCTGCAGTTATGGGAAAAAGCTTCTGGGTAGATACTTTATAATAATGAAGGTGGTATGAAAAGCACAAGACAAGTCTAGGTGTTTTAATTTATGGACTGCACTATAAATAATTCATTAGCAATAGTGAGTCTGTTCACTTTGTAATAAAAATGGGAAGTCTGTCTGCTTCATTTTGTAAGACAGCTGTCACTCCTAAGTTGTAAGGCTCACTCCTGCCCTGTTCCAGTGGAAACAGCAATGTTGAGGATGTGAACTGTGCCCTCCTCTTCTTAACAGGGGGATTCTGAACCGATTCCTAGTCTTTTCCATTGGGTTAACTTTTATTCAGGCCCAATTTAGCATTTGTATATTTGCTGCTTTGAAATGCTCAAGAGAATTTTAAACCACCTGCCTGCTACCTGAGTATGTTGTATTCTGCCAAATACCATTTCAGCTTGCTTGTGCTGTCACCTGAGGGTGAGACACCTAGTGGAGGTACCGCTGACGAGATCTGTACTCTCAGTAGAAATGCTACTAAAATCTTGTTTCTCATTATCCCAAGAGGTTTGTGACCCGAGCAGGTGTCAGATCTTTAACCATGGAATTCATGAAACCTTTGAAAACTGAGTAGTCTGCCAAGATTCTTGGGAAAATTAAACTTACTACATGGTAAGTGTAAAATTCTACCTGTAAGGTAGGTCTGGGACAATTCTCAAAGACCAGTTTGTAGACATAAAGGTCCTCTCAAGTGATAAGATTGTGAGAAAAACCGAATAGGGCAGATGATCGTGGGTGTTTCAGTTAAAGTCTTTCTTGAAGACAGCAGACTTTGGTGTGTGAAGCTCCTGCAGGGTTTTGTGATCTAGGAGTCTAGAAGAATTTCCACCTTACTGGAATTATGGGCACTTAGAAAACAGGAAAAACAGAGACTATATTATTGATAGTCAAATAGCAGGGATATGTGCAGCTTTGAATTTATTGGACGGAAGGCACTGCAGTTGGAACTAGTTTTTAAATTACACAGTTCTCAAAATCATTATAGGATGTTAAAAATATTTCTGGGCTTCTTCATAATGTTTCAGTAGCAATGGATCGGTCACTTTGGTTGCGTTTCAGGTGCTTGAATATTAGCTGTTGAGACTAACATAAACAGCAGTCGCATTACAAGTCTCCCAGTATATTGTGTTCACACAGTGCTTCACTGCGTATGTACAAAAAGTTTTCCTGAGGGATACACAGTAATCTTGTTTTGCTTGTCCAGTCCCAGACCATGTGACCCAGACTGTCAGCAAGGTTTCTTGTAATTTAGGATTTGGTGGTGACTTGAAATATTGGGCATTTGTCTGCAGGACAATTCAATGAGACCAAATACCTTGGGTTTTAATGTGCAGTACACTGGTCCAGAAGGATTAATATGGATGGATCTCCAATCAGCTGCTTTAAAATGAGGATGATAAAAGAGAACTCACCAAAACTGTAGTTTTGGTGTGTCTAGGTGTCCAATATCTTCAGTTTAAATTATTTTAAAGAAATGGCAGCCCCCTGCACTACATTGTCAAAATAAGCGGGGAGTTTGAGAGAAACCACATTTGGGTAACCACTGAAAGCAGTGCAGAAAATGCACTTCACAGCTGCCAGTGACTACTCTCTTTCTCTGGCCAAAAAAAAATCACATCCATCCAATTTCTACCTTATTTCTTCAGCTACATTTAGCTTTTACAGGTTCTGCTGGTCCTCCTGGAATTTATCTTGCTTCCATTCTGGAAAGCTGGGTAAATCTTTACTTAAATTTCATCAGAACATACCAGGATAATGGCAGATATCAAAGTTATTAGAGCCGGTGTCCCAAAGCAGCTATTCAGTTGTTCTCTTCTCTAGAGACTTTGCTGATTGAGGGTAATGCTGTTTTTCTTCCTCCTCTCTGAAGGAGTGATGCATTCCCTAGTGGCTTACCAGAAATCACTGGTCTTGGGAGCAGTTTCTTAGCTCTCATAGGATGAAAGAAAAAGTGAATAAATCTTACGTTTATAGGCCATAAAGAGAAATTACTGTCTACCTTGACTGTATGCCTTCTTCTCAATGTTGAACTTACTGGGGGAAAAAAAACAGTCCAAATCTATCTTCATTCCTTTACTGAGTGCAGTGTAGTTTGAGGATGGCGGATTGTTACCTTCTTTCTGTTGCCACCCAGTAATGAGAAATGTAAGTTGTGATGATACAGCATCACAAGAAGAAATCAGCAGACAATTTCCTTCAAATGGTATACAGTTCAACTTTCAAAACATGCCTTGTTTCATCAGATAAGTAGGAGACCGTTTAGTGTCAGAATGCAAGTCATTCTCATTTCTAATTCACAGTGGGCTTGAGAAGTTTCTTGCTAGGAGCATTTCTTTGGGCAGGCCCAAAAGGTTGTGACCTCTGTTTGTTATATAGCAGGCTGTCTGGTTCAAGAGAGATGTTATGGGAGCACAACAAATGCAAAATAGCATCTTCACTTTTTGACAGGTTATTGTTAAATCGTTAAAAATATTTGCTGCTACTGCCATTCCTCCTCTGAATTTTCTCCGAGATCATCTTTGTACAGATCAATTGGGTTGTTACTGTTTACTCTGGACCTTTAGAAAATATTTAAATTAGGTTGTCTTCTGTATCTCATCTTTCAGGTTTTAAGTAACTCGGATAAGTACATCCGAACCAGTTGGCTTTCTTTAGTGGCTGATAAACGTCTAGCAAGAGAAGGAAAAGTTCACAGATCATATGTAGTCTTTGTAGCAACGCTATAGACTGAGCCCTCAGAGTGCTTGTAAGCCAGATGATGTTAGCAACGCTTCATGCCTACTGCAGTACTTGGTAGGCAGACACAAAGAGTTTTCAACAAGTACTTTACATCTTACCACAGAACCTCTGAAAAAAATGAGCTTTCATTAGGTAAATAAGCAAGCATCATATGCCAGAATGCAAATCCTTTTCAGTTTTTACACTCACCCAGTTTCCTCTGCAATCTTCCCACTGAGCCCAAAAGGTGGGAATAGATGCTAGATTCTGTCTCGGTTTAGGAATTTGAAATTTATCAGGCAGGGGGTTTTACAGCATTGTTGTATGAGTGATCAGGGACACTGGTTATGAAATTATTTGAGTGCAACCCTGCAAGCTTTTAGGGATGGCTCATTTGCTTGTAGATGTCCCAGTGAGGATTAGCATTTCTTACCTGCAAGCTACAGTACATTTAATAAACCACCGAATCAGTGGATTCTGCTGTGGAACTGTCAATGTTTGTTCTAGCAGATCTGTCTATACTGGAGTGTGCAAAGCCTCCAAGAGCACTACAGCAGGTCTGTCAGCTCCAGCTCCCCAGTAGCACACTTCCACGCACTTTTGCCTTTAATTTTGTGTTATTACCTCTTGCTGTTTTAAACTGCAGTGTCCTTTTCCCTCTATGCTCTCCCTAATGATAACAAGCTGACAGAGCTGATGATACTAGGAGCTGGGTGGAATGCAGGGAAAACAACCTGGTAATATAAGCATGCAGCAGGGCAATTACCTAAAGCTGTGATCTGCAGATACTGCTCTCTCTCTGAGGAAACCAGTCATTTCAGCCAGCGGGCTGGAGGTGAGGGCTGCTAGTGCAGGAAGGCAGTTCATGTGCTTTATGGTTAGTGGTGGCTGGTGACCAACTTGTCCTGGCTCGAAGGAGCAGTCTCCTTAGCTAGAGAGGGGATATTTTTACATCCCTGCGATACCACTGTTATACGGCCAGGGGTGTGTGTGTGTGTGTGAAGTATTTTTATGTCTGTACTTTAAGCATAGGTCATATCCCAGCGCTGTGTGTGCACTTCCAGCTAGCCCTTCCACCTTTGCTTTTGTAATCAGGCTGCAGATGTGCTTCATGATTGAACAACTTCTGCGCACCGCCGCTTCTCCTCCCAGAGGAGTCCAGCAGGCTTGCTTATGCAAGCTGTCATGCTGCCTTTTTCTTTCCAAAAGCATGTGTGGGTTTGCTTTTTTGTGTTCATCTGGCTCGCTGTTTGTGCCTGCAGATACTGGGCTCTCTATATAAAAATGTTCCCAAGCACACAGCTGCGGAAACAGTTTCCTTAAGCCCAACACAACCGCCACCCCATGCAGCTCAAGCCACCATAAATGACAAGAACCTGCTCGCCCCTCGCTGAAGCCATGCAGGCGCACACACACGCTCGCTTGCTTTCCGCCTCTCACAGTCAGAGATGATATAAAGTCTTCTGGGGATTACTGCACATTTGTAGAGCAACAATGGAAAGCAGCACAGCACAAATAATCTATTCTTCCTCACCCAGCATAACAAACGCTGCTTTGTCTCACATCTGGCCCTTTTTAATAGCTCAAAGCCAACAGCAGTAGCTATTTAGCAGCTTATGGTAAATAAAGCTTTATTAAAACAACTTCCTTTTTCAGGTATTTAATGATTAAAACAGCCTTTCACCTTTTTTTTTTTTTTTTTTAATACAACAGTATCTAGCAGGGGAAATAGATGTTATGGATGGGTATTAAACTTTTCCCAGATAAAATATATTTAAGAGAGCATCATTGAAAATTCTGTTACTGAAAAGCAGGCTGAAAGACCTTGTACTGCCGTGTTGAGACACAGGCCGGTGCCCCTGTGTCCTGGTGCGTGTGTACGGGCTGAGCTTTGCTGTACCGGTGCACTGAGGTCTGCCTCCAGGTCTGAGTGTTCCGCGGGTTTTCATGTGCGCTAGCCTAATGCCGAAAAGCAGAATTAAGGCAATTATGGTATTCATCTGTGCGTACACACAGAGGTATGTTCCGATAGTCAAGAAACAACTTCTTTTAAGAGGTGTTTAATGTTCAGGAGAACTTAAAGTGCAATTAGGTAGGGTTCGGCGCTGGACTGCCACGTTTTACCGCCAGGACCGGGAGCTGAGGGAACCGATGTTTATGAAATTTGCCATCGGAGGAGGCAGGCTCCCCAGAGCCGCTGGGCTGTGTCAGACCCGTCTCCCCAGGGATCCGTGCTTCCAGGACACGGAAAGCCGCTTTTCCGGCCCGCGCTCCCTCAGGGCGGCGGCGGCCGGGCCTAGATCCCCGCGGCAAGCGGGCGGGCGGGCGGTGGCGCAGCCCTGCGGCGCCCCCTGCCGGCGCGGCGGGGAGTGAGCTCCGCGGCCCCGACTTCCCTCATGGCCCGGGCCCCCGGCACCGGCCGGCGCCTGCCGGTGCCTTCGCTCGGTGCTTCCCGCCCGGTTGACGGCAGCTCTGCTGGGGCCTTCTTACCCCACCCCTCTTGGTGCCGCGGCGTATGGCCCTGGACTCCCTGCCCTGCACAATCCTGAAGTCGTTAGCCAGCGCAGTTCTCTCCTGCCCTCCTCTATCTTGCTTGTTGCATGATCAAAGTCGCTTACTAGATAGAAACTGTCTGTCTTCTTGCACAGCCCTCAGCACAGTGGAGACACTCAGGAAATTACTATTTTTAACAGACTCAGTCAGCAATATTAGCCAGCTTCTGTCCTGGGCTGGGCTGGGCCTGGGAGGCGAAAAAAGAATGTTTGAAAACTGCTGTATTGAATTCCTGCTTAGGGAAGTTTCCTTCTTTTCTTCCTCTCACCTACTTAGTAATGCTTGTTGACCGTGTCTCTTTTCATGTCCTCCTTCCATTAAGGTGTTCATAGTGGCTCTAAATTGTTAGTTACAGCAACCACAGTTCCCCAGAAGGTGGCTGGCCATGTGTTTGTCACCTGTGGAAAGGGAAACCCACTGTAATACAGTGCTGCTGGCCCTCCCAACACCTCTCACAGCACCCATTCACCTGCCTCACCTCTATCCTTGGAAGGATTGCCTTTCCTTCTGTGCTCTTAAAATGGCTTTCTGGAGGAAGGGTTATTTGTTAAGAACTTGATTTCTAAGGAAATAGTGCAGGCTTGCCCAGGTGAGGGGTGGGAGGCAGTGCTTGCTCAGGCTGTGGGGCCTGCTCCACCCTTGGCTGGGCAGCAGGTGACATGTTTCAGTGGGCTCTGCTTGTGTTTGTGCCTGACGGTGAGGGAAGGAAGTGTGTGAGAAGGAAGGAAGAATGAAAAGCACCATGTGAAGAGTGTCTAACCTTGGGGAGAAAGTCGGGCCTGGTTCAGTTGGTGATTCAAGTCTCCCTTGGCCATGGGTGACCTGGTTTCCTTGGTCTGTTGGTCTGGTGAACGGTAGCCCTGGTGGCAAGCAAAGCTAATCCCAGAGCAGAACTGAAACCACTTTCAGACTTCAGTGCATCTTTAGATATGTCAGTGTTTTGAAGCTGTGTTGAAATGTTTGATTTTTTTATTATTTTTTTAAGAGACTGTTTAGGCTGCCTTAGGAACTAACTGGCAAGGGACCATGTTCTACTACATTGCTCTTCTTAAAGGCATTATTGGAAGTCCAATTTCTGACACAATAATTGCAAACTCCTAACTTGAACTTTCAGCCAACACAGAGTATAGCAGAGTATACCCTCTACATAATTTCATTATTTTTTTCAACATGGAAGAGGGCTTTGTAGTAATGGTTTAAGGAAAAAGATTCAGTATGTTTAGGGTTAAAAAAGAAAAGTAACAGGTCGATGCATCTGTTCCTTTAAAAAACCATTCTCCATTTTTGAGGCATCATAAATATGTAAATGAGGGCTCTTTAATTACTGCCTAGGGCTATAAACTCCCAATGCTAGAGGGGAGGGAAGGAGGAAGGCAAAGAACAACTCACATAATTTTTTTATTTTTTTTTAAGAGAGAGACTCAGAAAAGGCAGCAGAGGAATGGGGATTTTTATTGTTGAATTACCAGAAGGTGCTGGCAGCACTTCTTTTGTTTATCCTTTTAGATGGAGTTAGCATATAAAGCAGGCGTGTACGACCTTCCTGTGTGTACACCAAACAGAGGGGATTTGTTAGGAAGCACTGGGTGAAATTCCCTTTTCCATCCCACTCTGCCAGTACCTTTAATCCCTATCAGCAACATCCCCTGCTGTCTCAAGCTGCTCCAGCGCCTCAGTCTTAGCATGATTTCTAGTGCAGGTATACCAGAGGCTACCGAGGGACCCTGCAAAGTCATTTTCATTTGTGACCTGATAAGCACTCGACATTTAACTGAGTAGAAGTCAGCTCTTACAAAACGGCTGGCAGGGCTGAGTGTCTTAAGCACTATTATTTTGGGGTAAGATGATCTTGCTGCTACTTTCAAACCAGTGTGAGATTGACAGAAAGGGCAGGGTTTTATATTTCAGGATGTAGATGTGAACCAGACCAGTGTACAGCAGAACCTGTATAGAAGGTATAGTTACTGGAAAGAGTTCTGACGGTAGTTTTTCCAGGTAAAATGGTCTGGTGTCAAAGTGCTTATTCTGCCTTGGTAAAACTTCATATTCAAATGATAATTTTCACTTTCCACATTTAATCTTTTAATTCTTGCTGAGGCCTATGAAAGAATAATTTCCAGATAATAATGGTTTCCCACTAATGAGCTCTGCATTTTTATAACAGAAATGACTTACAGCGAGTATGCTCACTGAAAAAGTTATTCTGTTTGATGCTTTTATGGTATATCTGAGTGAAAGGTAAAAATTATTTGGATCAGGGTAAGGCAGGATATTTCCAGTACAAACTGTTAATGTCATTGTATGTGTGTGGTGAGGCTTTATATGTATAATTTTGGCTGTTTGGTTCATGCAACAAATGTTTACTGCCTGGGGGAGTTAGTGGGCTGAGGAGCTTCTCTTGACCAGAAGAGAATAACTGAGCTTGGGCTGGTGAAAGTAGCAAACCAGTGATATAAAGAGCTAATGGGTGTCCGTCCACGCAGTGAGGAGGAAAAGGTGGAAGGAGCCTGGCAGAGCGAAAGGCTGTTTCTGCCAGAGAACACTTGTGACGTGAGAACAAGTGGAGTTGAGGATGGAAGTGAAAATACTTCTAGCTAGGGGGAAGGGTGAGAGTGCTTTTCAGTGGGAGCCATTGGGTGCTAAAAGCAGAACTATTTTTGTGACTGAATTTGATCCGTTTCTAACAGAAATTGTATGGCATGTCTGTGTAGGAGAGCAGGGGACTGCACTCCTAGTCCTGCCTTCAAGAGCCCCATCAGGCTTCAGCTCAGTCATGCAAGTTAGTTCTGTGCGCTCTGCCCTCTGTTTTTCCACGTGGGCTTTGAGAAGCTATGCTGTGTGGGAGAAATGACAATCCGGGCAAGTACAATAGTAAGCTGTGGTTGAGGTAGCTAACCTTTAGTTTTGTTTGTGGTTAACTGGAAGGCAGTGAATTGGGGTGATATATGTACAGCTCATAAATCAACATGCAGGATACTTTGTTGGCATGAGTGACAGTACATGAATGCAAGTCATTGTCACTGTCTCTGTAAAATCTCTCTGCAGTCTCCCAGCCCTGAACTATGCTGTTAGTAACACCAGAAGCAGCTCCTGATGCTGCTAGCCGTGACTCTGAGTGCTGGTTTATCTGGATTTGCACGTCAGTTTACATTTCTCCAAATATTTCAACAAAAGTGTATATGTATGTGTACATTTGTGATTGTTTTCAGCATGCCCTTCTCCGTCTGTTCTGATGTTCAATTAAAATGCAGATAATGTGTCCTAGCCTGTAAGATGGATCACCGCTGAATTGGTGTCATGTCTGGGGTAGCTTATCTCTTGATAAATACCTCTGCTGTCCACTGAGACATTAAACTTCATGACTAGTGAGGTTTGTTGGGGGGTCTTACAGGCAGATAAGACTGTGTTAGTCACTTTTAATAAAATATATCAATTTACATTTGCTAAAGGATGTTTGGATGGCATTTGCTATTGAGAAGGTGGCAGTGGCATAATCAAAAGAGAATACTTGCATGTGAAACTGGCTTTTCCATTTCGTAAGTATTATAATTTATTGACAGGAGTGCTTTATTGAACCCTCTTGTGTCTAGAGCTTGGAGGTGAGGAGCTTAAGCTGTTGTTGTAAAGACCTCATTTAGCTGTCTAGCAGAAAAGATTTTTTTCCCCGAGTCTAATCTGGCAGGAGCCATGAAGAACATTATCAGCTAGATATAGAAATCTCAGGCAGCTTTGGTGTGTGGGACGCATGCGGATGCTGTGGTCTGGAGTCTGTCTCGCCCTGACAGCCGTGCAGTCAGGATTCCCACCACCAGGAACACTCTTTCTGGGAGCTGAGAATGGACAGTGATGGACTTGCAGAGGTGTTTGAACTCCAGGGATGTTGAGTCGTGTGTACTAGGAGTGGTGAGTGCCAGCTTCCCTAACTGAACAACTATCTGAAAAATTTGCTGTCTCTTCTGTGTATATGTAGGGAGTGGAGAAGAGTTTTGACAAGGATAACTCTCCGAATAACTGCTCGGTGCCACTGAAGCAGTTCATAAGGGGGGGGGGGGGGAGGTATCTGTTCGAGTCTGGGATCTTGCTTGTGCTGGTGTAAAGTTTTACATAAATACTGCCATTTGGGTATATATATCTCTGAATCTGTGCCCAGTCTCTGTTCATGAGTGTGACAGTACAACTTCTTAGACTGTACTGCTCATGTCGGAGGAAAAGGATACAGGAATTTGTAGGCAAAAGACTGCTTTCATGTTCCAGTGCGGAATATCTGTGGTTTCATTTCCATTTTCGATTCCATGACAGTGATTGAAACAGCAGAGTATACATATATATATATGTATATAACATCTCTGTGCCCCTGGGAAGTGAACTTCAGAAAAAAGCACTTAAAATTGGTCAGCTTATTAAGTACAGGCTCAAGTCTCATGCAGTTCTATGTAAAACATAAGTAAGTAGAAGTCATGGTACAAACAATTTGGTAATATGAATAGGTTGCCCAAGGAAGTTGTGAATGCTCCATCCCTGGCAGTGTTCAAGGCCAGGTTGGACGAGGCCTCGGATAATATGGTTTAGAGCGAGGTGTCCCTGCCCATGGCAGGGGGGTTGGAACTTGATGATCTTAAGGTCCTTTCCAACCCTAACTATTCTATGATTCTATGAATTATGGATTGAAACTGTTGATTAGTTGTTTTCTTCTGTCTTTATGATCTACTGTTCTGCCACTACAGAAAAAACTGTAAGGAAAGGCTGGAGAAGTGAGTGAGTGTAAGGGTCCTAGTGAAATGCAAACCATGCCCAAACCAGGAGGTTTACTTATGCTTGCTTGTGCTTTTGGTGTCTTGCTATTGGTCCAAGTTTGAGTGGCATTTTGGCCATTCTTGCCTTTCAGATCAGTAGAGCTGTTTGTGTAACGGTTAACCCCTTACCCCAGTCTAAACACACAGGTTAAGAGAAGGGTAAATGGTGAATTCAGCATGATGTCTGCATGCTAATTTAGCACCTACTGTTTCCCCTTTTTGCAGGTGTTGATTCCAGAGCATCTTGACAAAGAACCACTTATGTGTGATCATGGAGTATGATGTAAAGTATGACTCTGAAAAAGAGTTAATGAATACATGGAGCAGGGTTCTTCTTGATGGTACCAGTGTGTACCAAGCTGTATCCACAAACCTAACCCAGCATGGGCATCAGTGGGGGGCTTAGAGGACTGTGGGTTTGCTCTTTCGATCACCATAATTTGTTGCCAGTTTTCAGTTGGTGATTTTATACAGCCGTAGCAATATGAATTAAAGCCACTGACACCACTCTGAGCCTTTGTTTCCATTTTCTAGGTTTTTTTCAAGTCCCAGGGAAGTTTTAGTTTGCCTTAAGTTGCGCTCTTTGTCAGAGATGGGTCTGATGAGGCCAGGACATGTTTGTTACTAGGATTATTATTATCTCACAATGTGCTCAGAAGTTTCTTGCAAGAGGCGCTTTGATGGATTGTTTAGGCGGTAGAAGTGCACAGGCTGTGCTCAGTGATCTTTACTGTCCTTTTGTCTTGCAGATCGAGGAATTTTAATGGCTTTCAGGTAGAAGAAAGTGGAGACAATCAAAATGAATTCTATGGACAGGCACATACAGCAGACCAATGACCGGCTGCAGTGCATAAAACAGGTAAGTTAAAGGTGGAGATCACTTCTGCTACGCAAGTATCACGTATTGTATGGCAAGGTGTGTTCTACATGATAGTTACCTGTTGCTTAATGAATATCCTTGCCATTTAGAGGGGAGTGGTAGGAATGAGACATTATAATGTCATTGAAGAGAGAATATCTGCTGCTAGAGCTGCTGTGTAAACCTCAAAAGCCAGACTTTCCCTTTCACCTTCCAAAGAAATCTTCAGCCTGGAGACTCAACAAATCTGTCTCAGCAGGAAGCAGAGTGGTGCTAGTCCTGCTATCTCTGCCCTGAAGGTGTCACAGCAGGCAGCCATCACACTTGTACTCTGAGCACAGTAATCCAGAATTTTGATGGGCCAGTTTCGATTCTAACCCAGTGCCTGACCCTGCACTACCTGGAGGCTCGAACTTGGACAATTGGGATACCCCCAAGTGTGTGGGTTAATCGGTTTGTGCAGAAATGTAAAACTTCCTTTCACAAGTAAAATTTTCAGAAGCATCTGCTTGTTAAGATGAAGGGCCCTTATAATTCACTGAAAGGCAGTGGGATCTAAGTCTCATTTACAGATTTCTCCATTGTAATTGCGCTTGCAAATGCTTTTATAACCAAGTGAAACTACAAAGGCAAGGATGGAATGTGCAGATGCCTGCTTTACCCTTCTCAGCAAGCTTTGCTCTCTGGTGCTTCAGGCAGTGTGTATACTCCCCTCACATGCATTCTCTGCATGCAAGAATCCTTACGGAAAATTCATAGCAATGGCCTTTTGTATAGAAGAGGTGAGCAAGAGAATGGTTTCTCATGTTGATGTTTCCTGTTTTTACCTCTATACCAATGCATGCATGCAGCAAACAGATGCATAAATGCAGGCTGCACAGAAGTATTTTGCTTCCTTTGTAAATGAGCATTTCAGAATAATGCAAAGTTAATTCATAGGTCAAGGAGCAGAAATAGGAATCTGCCCCTGCAGAGTTGCTGATCATAATCCAGCCTTGGTCTGTAGTGGCTCTTCTCTCTCTTTCATCATGCTGTGGTAAAAGTTAATGCATCACATGGCCCTTTAGAGGCCTGAGGGAGATACAGTTTTGGGGATTTCATCCTAATTTCTCATGAACAACTATTCAGTTCAGAAAAAAATAATGCCTTTGACTGGGATAACTTGGTGTCCTTTTTGGTCATTCTGGCCCATTGGATGAGGAGTGAAGTGACTTGCAGAACAGTTTAACTTTCCAGCTGTAAGAACAGACCTTTAGATCAAGTACTGTGCTGCTCAGTTCCTTTTTCTAGTGCTGTCCATTTCTGTACATAGACAATTTGTATTATTTTAATTGGATAGAATATCAAATCGCATTTCTTACAGTATTAAAGAGATATTTTTGCCTGTGTAATGGGTACTCTGTCAGTTAAAGCACTAAGTTTATTTATACATAGTGCTGGTTTACATATGCAGCTAGGATGTTTTTTCAGCGATGAAGGCTGAACGCTTTATAGCTACTCTGTTCTGTCAGACAGCAAAGGATGCCTGATGATGAGGTATCATACTTGGGCATGCTTATGAGTGCATGGTGCCTGTGTTCTCTATGGGCCCAGGTAAGAGATTAGGGTTGCTTCTGTTTTCAATTCATGAAAAACTGTGGTTAAGACAAGGCTGAACACCAAAAATATATAGCAGAAAGCTTTTTTGTGAAAGTGGCCATACTTGTAGTTTTGTGGCAGAGTAATGGGTGAGGGTTGGTGGTTTTGTTTGTTTGGTTTTTGGTTGAATGGTTTTGGATTTGGTTGGTTGGTTGGTTCATTGTGAGGGTTTTTTTTAAGAACTTTACATAGAGATTGCACTTTGCTTTTTTATAGTTCCAAATCTTGTACTGTTACCCTTGCCATAGTGGAAAAAGAGACAGAAACTGATTGTGACTAGCTTTTTTGGAGAAGACTTGCACATCTGCCACAGGGTCTTAAAATTTCCGGCTTTGAGATATTTGCCTTGTTCTTTGTGACAGGTGATAAGCTGGCAAAATTAATGTTGTATCACAAAGGGTGATTTCCAGTTCACCCATAGAGGATTGGACCACATGCTGTTATGTGCATGTTGGTTTGGGGAGCAAACAGTACATCACATATCCATATTCGATGGATCTTCACTGATTTGGGGGATTAACTGCAGGGAGAGAGAAAATTCTGCCTGCCTTTTCTTCCCTGGTCTCCAGTCTTTTATCCTTTCTTCCCAGCCTGTGAGCAAACTACTGCTGTTCTCCTGAAGTGCTTTTGTGGCGGTTAACACAGCAGTGGCATTGGAAGGTGCACTACAACAGGGACCATCCTTCCTTGGTGCCCAGCATCTGCATGTTTTATAACCTTGCTGGCAGCTAGTGGCTTACACAGCCAGACTGAGAGCTGTCTGTTGCCTTCCTTGCCCCTCACCCAGCCCCTGAGAAACGCTATAAACGGTAATCCATGTGCCTCTTTAACTAGATCAGGTTTCAACACAGGGTCAGGACAGGCTTCTTTCTTCCCAGCTCTGTGACTTGTGAGACACCCACAATATCCTTGCTGACTTCAGTTCCAGGATCAAGGTTGTGTTTTACCTTCATCTTTTTTAGCACTTTAAAGCAACAAATCCAAAACTTGTATATGATCAGTTAGTTAGGAAATTAAGTGTGTGTGTGTGTGTGTGTGTGTGTGTGTGTGTGTGTGTTAAGAAGTGTTTCAGAACAGATGAAAGGGCAAACTGAAGAGGTGGCTGTGTATTTACTCTTAAAAAAACCCTCAGACTTCTGTGGAAGGCTGGAACAGCTTGTGTGGTCTCTTTGTAGCTGATTCCCTCAGTATTTTTAAGTGTATGTGCTTTAAAATCAAACAGGGTTTTTTGATGTACAGTGGAAAAAGCCAAAGTAACAGGCTTCCCTTAACACATGCAATTAGTTTGTCATGACACATGAGACTCTTCAGTGTACATTGAAGGTGGCTGGATCTTGAGGGTGCATATTTTTGTCTTTAATTTTTTACCTGTACAAACAAAACCACAGAATTATTTCTGTGCTCAGCAAAGGCTTAGTAGCCCCTGAGAACTGCCCTATTCGATGCTGCAGTAATAATCTGTTTATCTGCCAAGTGCTCCTGGCTTGGCTGGCTGTAATGAACTGTCCACCATGGGGCTCCAGAGCAGGAGGAACCAGGCTGGGCATGCACAGGGCTGAATTTGAGGCTTCCCTGGTGCCCACGTACAGGATTCTGAGGGAGCCAGCTTGGCTTCCAGTGCATAGGGCAGAGTTGACTGGTTTTCTTAAACTGTTCTTCGTAATACCCAGAGGTATGGCTTTAATCAGACACTGTCCATTATTTTTCTTAAGTGATATGAGCAAATAACAGCAAAATTAGTGGGTTGCATGGCATTTCCACTTTACTCTCACTTTAAAAATGCAGAGGTAATTTAAATCTAGGGACTTCTGTCTTCTGTTGCCTGTCCTGCTGTTAGTCAGCCTGTAAGGTTTCGATACATCTCTTCTGAAATTCTTGAAAAGAGGAAGATGGAGAAAATCTTTCTATGTTTAAATTACAAGGAAACCATCGCTTTCAGAATAGGTGTGTGATATCTTCCCACTCTGCTGAGGCAGTTGTCAGGGTACATACTAAAGCTCTGCTGAAATTTTAGTAACAGGTTAAAAGAAAGTATGGAAAAGCTCTCTGGTGCCAAAAGTATTTGGTCATGGTGGGAACAGAGAAGGTTGTTTCTGCTGCTTGTGTCACATTACATCAGAATATGTTGAGCGGTATCCTCAAATGGTGCTGGATCACTTGGGGAATCCCACTTAATTGGGGGCACACATCCTCACATAGCTGATTTCTAGAAACAGATTAGCATTTCTCCCTCTTTCCTTAAAGAAAGCTTCCTGAATTTCTGCAGTTGTGATGCTTTATAATGCATACCCAGCCATTCAGAGATATGCTAAGAGTTGTAATTGCTGTGTGTTTTTGTTGCTATTTTCTTGCTCAGATTGGAAACAAGTAGGCCCATTTCTTTCATCATTCAGCAACTGAGTATTTGGTTGCTGCAATTCAGAAGAAAATGGAATTCTGTGTATATTTACATAACTGTTAGCATTTAAGCCCTGAAATGCTTGAACTAATTCTCCTGCTTTTCAGTGTTATTGTTGTAGACTCATGTAAATGTTCAGCAGTCCTAATCATGTCATTTTTAATATATTTTGTACTGGTTAATATGGGCTGGTATGAAATTACAGCTGATAAGGTTTTAATAAAGCTTCAGGAAAATTTCATTGTTGAAGCACTTTGAAAATGAGAAGTATTCTTATGAAGGGCATATTTATTTAGAATACGTATTTTTTGACTGTAGCCCTATAAATGTTTCAGGGGGGTTTAGCAGCTAAATATGAAATAACATATAAGACAAATGGTGAAAAGGACCTTCCTTTTCCATAAAAAGATATTCAGTGGGCCTCAAGTGTTGCAGCTTGCTGGTTGCATGGTCCATCAATGCCATCTCAGTAGCTATGGTGTAGGGTTTTTTCTTTCTGAGACCCAACGCTGCAAATTCTTTATCTGCTTTCATGCTCAGTCTGGTGGAATATTCCTCTGCTAGAGTTAAGTATGTTTAGGAAAAACTGACAGCAGACCAGCTTTCCTGGCTCCTCTAGTCCATTTAGAGACTTGTCAATCAACATTCCTGCCCTGTTAGATCCTGCATCCCAGCAGGGACTGCTCTGGCTCTGTCAGGGAAGCCACAAGGGAAAGAGCAAAGAGGCAAAGTGCTAGAAGCAATTCTGGAAGGGAGGGGGAAGAAAGCGCCTTCTTGATGGTTTGTTTATCTGACAAGTTTTCAGTGGGCAGATTATAACCCATCATCTTTTGAGATGGGCTGGTAATACTGGTGTGGGTACACTTCTTCCCAATTCTGCTGCTTGTTTCACTGCAGCGCCTGCCCGCAAGGGCTAGGGCATAAGTATTGTTAACTGTTTTTGAAAGGGAAAAGATGTTTTAAACTCCCACTTACCATTGCTAGGACCCATATTTAGTGTTTAGAATAATTTTAGTCTTTCCTGTGCAGTAACTGTTGCTTTAAATTGCCTATTGGGAAATAAGGATGAACACTTGAAAATTCTAGAAATCTGTAAGTTGGATCCAGGGTGTCCTCAGTGTCAGAGGAGCACAGGAAGTCCTTTTCATCAGCAGCTGGGTCAGTCTGTAGTGAACATGTGACTTAGCTGGCAACATGGCTCTAGGTTTTGTCATAGCCTTTCAGGCTCTTCCTTTATATGTATGTGCTTGCTACTTGAGTTCCTTCCATTGTGTGCATTAGTGAAACAGCAAATCCACAGCAGGTATGACTTAGGCAGCATTTGCATATAAGAAATACTGTACCTGTTTGCAAAGCAGAAATTTTCATTTAAGAAAAAAACCCCAGTTGTTTGAAGTGGTGACAGTGTTGTTAAGAACAAGAGCCTTCAGCTGCACAGACCTCTACCATGCAGATCTCTACTGAAGGAGAAGTTCCTTACTGGTGGTGTTTGCTCCTTATTGCTTCTATGCACTACCAAGAAGAGCTGTTAACATTGTGCATAGGCAGGTCACAAAGCACATGCTGCAGGCAGTTTTGTAAGCACATGCAAATGAAAAAGATGCATGGGGATGTATTTTTCCTTTTGAGTTTGAAATATCTCAGTACTATCTTGCTGGCTGGTAGAACCTGTGAGAATAGGCCATGTGAATTTTACATCTTCCACAGTGGTATCAGTTCATGTAGTGGCCATTTTAAATAGTCACCTTGAGATTTTATCTCTGCATAGATTAAGAGATTAAAATAATAAAGATAATTCAGTTGATTAAAAGTGCTATAAATAGCAGGATCAGTGGGTAAGTAAATTACCCAGATGGGTCAAAAATTAATTTGAAAATAAAATGTCCAACGAATGTGCTGCTGTTCAACTGAGTATCATAGAATCATAGAATAGTTAGGGTTGGAAAGGACCTTAAGATCGTCAAGTTCCAACCCCCTGCCATGGGCAGGGACACCTGGCTCTAAACCGTATCACCCAAGGCCTTGTCCAAACTGGCCTTTAACACTGCCAGGGATGGAGCATTTACAACCTCCCTGGGCAACCTATTCCAGTGCCTCACCACCCTAACAGGAAAGAATTTCCTCCTTATATCCAGTCTAAACTTCCCCTGTTTAAGTTTTAACCCATTACCCCTTGTCCTATCACTACAGTCCCGAATGAAGAGTCCATCCCCAGCATCCCTATAGGCCCCCTTCAGATACTGGAAGGCTGCTATGAGGTCTCCACGCAGCCTTCTCTTCTCCAGGCTGAACAGCCCCAACTTTCTCAGCCGATCTTCATATGGGAGGTGCTCCAGTCCCCTGATCATTCTCGTGGCCCTCCTCTGGACTTGTTCCAACAGATCAAGTCCCGAGGAGGACCACGAGAATGATCAGGGGACTGGAGCACTATTGGTTATTTTTCAGAATCAGTGCATTTATTCTCCTGAAATTTAGACAACTAAGAAGTGTATTTGTTCTAAGTGCGTTTTTTAAAATTGGTTCTTCAGTCAGAGGAATTTAAGGTGGTACTTTTTTTTCTCCTTGCCATGAACTCGCCCTATACTCTTGGGTAGCATTACTTCTTTTTAAAGGGTGCACTATTGACAGTAGTCTTCCAGTAAAAGGATGTTGTAATATTTCTTTAATCTTTAAAACACTTTGATTTGGTAAGATCTTCATGACTTCAACCACTGACCCAAGCGTTTCAAAATGCTGTGATATGCACCTCAAATTATTATATGGTTCATAACCTGGAATTATTTATGTAGGCACCCCACTTTGCCTGTATTCTTCACTTAACCTTCTACTGAAAGACATTTAGATCATTAAAAAGTAGAACAAATATTTAGATCATTATTCTAATAGTGCAGTAGTATTCTAGGGAAAAGAGCATGGCCACTGCTTTTAGAAAAGTATCTTGTTGATATGTCTAGGTATTTAGGACTGCAGTTACTGGCTGAAAGTCATGAGGACATTAGAGAAGAAAGCTTCTGTATTGTTACATTGTCTATTGGAATGCTAAAACTAAGGAAGCCTCAGCATCATTTCTGTAGTCACACCAGAGACATCCATCCCGCGTGTTATGACCGAGGGACACTAGTAGAAAATGACATGGTTCAGCTGCCAGGAAGAGTGAGTGAACTAGTTAGGCAGACTTACTTCATAATTTAGTTGAGTTGTAATCACAAATTTAAAGATAGATTGGAGCCTTGCATCACTGAGGATGGCTTTAGAGAATGACCAAACAGATTTACCTTTGTTTTTTGACTTTTTTCCCCATAAATTCACTGTTTATGAGTTATTAAGGAAGTATTATTCAGAGCCCTCTGATTATTTTGAGTCTTTTGTAAACCATACTGTTCTCAGTGCTCTCAGCTGGCATAATAGCAGACCAGGTGTTGGTGGTGACAAGGGTACAAATATTCGACTGGGCACTGTTGTTTCATCTACCAATAGTTTAACAAAAAATCATATTGCTACTAGTGTGCCCCATTTCCATATTCAGTCAGATCTGGATCACAGCCTTTAGACCCTTAAACCACAGTTTCCTTTTAGGCAAGGGAAAATGTAGTAGGACAACAGTAGGTGGGTTTATGGCAAAAAGACATTAATTTGCTTCATTTCCCTTCTATAGCACAAAGTTATATCAAAGTCTATCATAAATATAGTGCAGCTATGTAGATATGAAGGGTACTGAGCAGGAAGATGGCAATACAACTCTGATCAGCAGAGTTAGGGAGTGATTCTTATTTCAGCTCTTCTCTCTTCTAGCTTCTGTCTATAGTGCTTGAGGATCAGGATGTTAAGTCTGTCTCTAACATTTTTGTAAAACTAAGAGACAAGGTTACATTACCTTTCCTTTCTTCCAGCACATGCATATAGATGTGCAATCTTCCTCACAGAGCTCATGGTATGAGAGAGCCAGGCAGCAAAACAAGGCTATTCAATTATCAGACATTAACCTTTACTGAAACCTATACTGGTTTATACACAGCTTATACTAAAAGCGTATGAGAAGCATCAGTGGAAATCTGCATTAGTACAGGTTTTGTTTCCTTACAGCTCACGCCTGGACAACTTGATTTTTTGCAGTTCGGTGATGTATGTGTTTTTCATTTGCTCTTATTTGTTTAGCATGTGATCTTCTGTTTTTGTTGTTGACTCCTCTGCTCATATTACCCAGTATTTTTCATGTAGCTAAAACATCTAATAAAGAGGTGGTGTTCTTTGCTCAGTATTTACTGCTTTCCTTTGAAAATGAAGCTGCAGTGGAGAAATGGGGCAAAGGTGACTCTCTTTCTTTCTGTTTTTTGTAAGTAGGCATGGCTAACTTGGGTTTAATCTCTCCCAGTGTATCTAGTGCTTCTCAAAATGTGAGCTTAATAAAATATTTATAAAGCCTCTGATGGAATGAGCCATGTAAGTGCAAGATAATTCTATTAGGGATCTCTCAATCTCACTAACACTAAATTGGGAGGGGGGATTATCTGAATACAAAATGCACAGCTTGAGCCTTTTAATTTTTTGATAAATAAAACAATCTTTGATATTGAAGGGGACTGTAGAGAATTGAACTATATATAACCATATCCAGATAAACAAAACTCATACTCCCATAAGACAGAAAATAGCTCAATACTCCCCTCTATCCTCTTGAAAAAGAAAAAGACCATTTATTTTGAATCTTCATTGCAGATGAGTTTTTAATATACTGAATATAGCTGCTTGTGAATAAGGCCTTTGTAGAATCACACTTGACTCAAAAAAAAATAATAATAGTGAAACCACCTGTTTCAGGTCGCATCATTTTCTTCATTTAAAGCTACATTGGTTAATGTACAGTGTTTCTGTAACACCCCCGAACTCTGTTGCAGTCAACGGAGGGCGTGCCAGGGAGAGAAGGAATTCCTGGTAGATGGTGACCTGAAGGTGAGGCCTGTGCATAGGAGGGGGAGAAGGGCTTATGGCTGGGCTCACTCACACTCAGGTTTTAAAGTAATAAAGGCTCTATTAATGTATTACAGCAAATGACCCTTGCTGATTTGCTGTTCCTCTACTGATTGCTTATGGTGCTGAGTGAGCTATCAAGTTTAGGTGTGGGAGAATACTTGTGTGCTGAGTAATAAGCAGAGACCAGCCTTGTCTCCCCTCGGTTACGCCGTGTCAGGGGTGTCTGACCAGGAATCCTGTTTACATTCTTTACATAGGTGATTAGTTTTCATTCGGGAGCTGAAGGCCCTTTGCCAAACATGCAGGACCACAGTAATTCTGCTCCTGGGTTGTTTCAGTTGAAGAGCATGTAATCTCTTTCTGTTTTTTCTCTTTCTTTCCAGGTCCCTTTTTACCCCTCTTTTTACTCCCCTTCAGTACAACAGTGCATTTTCATTGCACATCATTGCAGGGATATCTGGATGAATCTTAAGGTAGATAAAAGAAGTCTGACTTGCTTGGCAGAATCTGGACACCAAAGCACCTGGACACCAAATCCTGTCTCTAAAGGGTCAGAGCGGGTACGCACCAGTTAGAAAAGCCATGTAGGCAAAGAAAAGAGTGAGCCAGCTCCTTCCTCAATCAGTATCAAGCAGTTTAGGTATAAAGGAACTACCGTTTCAGCATCAATTATATTGAGCATCCTTATTTTTATATAAAAAGTTCAGTAACTACTGTATGTTTTGTTTTGCTTTTAAATTAGTAGATTTTTACAGCCACATGAGAATTTTGACTTTCATTGTTGTGGAGAAAGGCTTGAAAACCTGCATGCCAGCAGCTGAAATAGCAAGCAGATCATGTGAACCTTAGAGTTTTATATGTGCATTTCAAATGTCATGCGCTGTATGCAAAATCTATGGCATGCTGAATATCTGGCTCATCATTAGCAAAAGATGGCTTTGGTGCTGGGCTTTGTATCACGTGAAATACTGGACTTGTTGACAGGTTTTGTGGAAATCATAGATGACCCTGTTGTCTAAGCGAGGAATACCTTGGCTAAAGCCTGAGAATTAAGACCAGGGTAAATATGTACAATACCAGAATGCTAAAAATCATTGCTCTTTTGGTACCTCTCTTAGAATGCACTTTTATGGAGAATAACAAGTAACAGGAAAATTTCTGTAGGTTGAAATAATCGAAATTACCATTATATTTTAAAAAGGAGGAGAGAGCACTGTGAGCAGAAGTATTTATACTGTGAATTTAACTTTGTCTTCCTCTTATGCTGATGGTATAGCTCCACCTTCGGGAGAAGTTTCATGATGCGTTTAATCCAAAGCGTGGGCTGCTGAGAGCAGAGTCCTGGTACCTTACCAGCCCTCCCTTTTGTTTGCTGCCACCTTCTTTGGGTCTAATGATTATGTGGTCACATGGGGAATCTCACTGTAAGCACTGACTGAAAATCAGTATTTGGGAGGCTAGCTCATGGTCAGAACAGCAAGCATGGTCTGATGCAGTGGAACTGGTGCAAGTATGTAGCTTGAGGAAGATGGGTTTGGGGCAGCCTGCTGTGAGAGTGAGCATGTCAAGAAAATAAACCCTTAGTTTTAGGTCAGCTTCAGTCTAATAGTGGCATGAAATGATGGCATGCTGTAAGTCATGACCATTCCCATGAGCTCCTGAGTGGCCTGCTGCTGGCATGCACTGCTGCTACCCCACTGCTAGTGCTAATGTTCAAGAATTTGCACTGCATGCCATTTTGGAGACCAAATGCAGCTGGAATTATTAGTACAGGGTAAGGCTAGTCACCATGCAGCTTTGCATCCCCTTGTGCTGTGCAGGAGAACAGGCAGGAGAAGGCAGGGCTGTGGGAGGCAGGAGCCTTTCAGGGCTGACAGCTGCTGGTGCAGTGCCCGTGGAACAGCAGCCATTGTTTTTTGTGCTGCAGGAGGGCATTTGCCTCCTGCATTTGATTTCACCAATTGAAGTACTAGAAGTTTTGCTAAGCATACAGCCTAGCCATGTGGTGTAGGAACGGGTTAATTTCAGAGTGAAGAAAAGGCTACCTGCAATCTAGCTGTGTTTTCCTTTTCTGTGCGGTCAAAAGCTCCCTGTGTTGCTAGTGTGTTCTGTCACTAATGTAAAATTCCCAGACTCGTTGATTAGTGAAGCTAGACAGTAGACAGGGTCCAAGTGCCTAACCATGTGAGAAATTCAGTGACTGTAGGCTACTGTTAATTAACCTAGAATCTAGCAACATGGCACAGTGTCTGTGTGATAAGTTATATTATCTTCAGCAGCTCCATTAAATCAAGGAGTGAGACACAGAGCAGACATAACTCAGCAAAATAAACAGACAACTTGAGTCAGCCTTCATAATTTGGTGCGACATCACGTAAATAAATGCAATAACTTGTTTAGCATAGTTAAGCAGTTTGCTGCTCAAAAACTTATTTACATGACATCTCATTTTGAATAGGTTAAGTTGTGGCAAATTAGGTCTGTGCCTTCAGTCTGATGTGTTCAGCAGAAAAAAAGAGAAAAAATCCTCCACCAGAGATATGTCATTTGTAAATTGAAATTCTACATTTGTTTTCTATAGCAACAAACTGGAACATACGGATTCCATGTTTAAATGATTCACTTTCCACACCATTATTGTCAGGTTAGCGTTTCTTGATATATCTATGAGATAATATTAACCCTTTGTAATTGCTCTTAATTTTGACTGCTACTCTGCCATTACTTTCTAGACTGTTCTAAGATACACGAGTGTACATCTGGGTTGCAGTCTCCTATATTTAGAGGAGATAAGGATGTTGTCCTTGCCATATTCAATGTGGATAATTGATTTGTGTCTCTAAAATCAGATTGAGTCTTTGGTTGCAGGAAATGGTTTACACCCACTTCAGTGTGGGTGTGTAGACTGAAACTACTCAATTATGCTTCAGTATCCTTTTAAAAAATAAGATCTTTATTACATATGCCTATTTTACTTATAGGGGCCTGTGTTCATATGAAGCTTATTCTTTTGGGCCAATTGTAGAGTTTTATTGTGCAGCAAGACATTTTGATCACTGTCTAATGGGAAGGGAGTAACAATTTCAGGAAGTGGCCGTATTTTGAAATGTTTGCACCAGAAATAGCCACATATCAGATGTTATGTGTAACTCCCCGTTTGAATGTTATTTCCTACCCTGGGAGACTATGCAGCAGCAAACCATAGAACAGGCCCACAGCCAGTTGATGTGAAAGCTGATGAACTTAGGTCCTAATGTACCTGCATCCTCTGCCCATATGTCACAGAATTGTTAGGTTGGAAGGGACCTCTGGAGATCGTCTGGCCCAAACCCCCTGCCAAAGGCAGGGCCACCTAGAGCAGGCTACACAGGGACACAGTAATTTACAAAGATGGTCTGTTCTTTATGTGAATAAAATGTTTAAGCTGAAGGTGGTGATGAGTAGCGGGTAGATGTCTTCCTGGAATCCAGCCCAAATGTCAGCCAGAGTCCTCAGAAAGGGGCTTTCCTGGTACAGTTCACTCTTGTTGAATGTAGTGAAGAGCAAAGTTCTTTGCTTTTTTTTTCTCCATCCCCCTACACCAGACTGTTAATTGAAGTGCTACAAAGAACACAAGATTCCCTCCAAAACCAAAAATAGATGACTCTGAGAGACTGTCTCTTCAAAGCACCACCTGGTGATCCCTGCTATAATGTTATGTTCACATGCATCAAGTATTTCTGTGATTTCTGTTCCATTCAGGCTAAGGAAATATTAGGATTTTGGAGTTATATGGGATTACATTGAAAAATTTCTTAGGTTTTGAGATAATAGAAATTGTTATGTTTCACTAATAACCTTCTAAAAAACAATGATACTTCAAGAAATCTGATAAATAGCCGATTCAGTCAGTTCATTGACTTTGTTCATCTCTGCTTCAGATTTTATTAATATAAATCCTCTCCACCTGTTGGAAACAGCACTGCTTGCAAGCAAGGTGATGTTAGGTGGCCCTTCACTAGTAGCTTTCAATGTACACCAAAGTGTGTCAAAGGCAGATCTGGTTCATTGCCACTTTTTTTTCTAAACCATCTACTAAGGAGGTGATTTCCTGCCCGTTACATGAAACACAGTTTCAGATTAGACTCTTCAGGCACACACCTTGCTTCTGTCAAAATGCTGCCAATAATTTCAGTTGGAGAGCATGAAGCCATGGTTGGGAAATGCTTCACAACAAAGCTGATTTATGAATCTGGCATAAGCTTTATTTTGTACTTCTGTTCTTGGATCAATAGTTAAGAAAATCTCTTTAATTTCTTGTTCAATTAATACAGTAGATGTAATATTCTTCCCAAGCACACCTCAGTGTGTGAGGATGTGAATGACATTAGGGCTTTTTGCCCCAGGTGCAGTGTTTAAGCTGCCAGTAAATAAAAATATCACAGTAGGCATTTGGAATGTCTTCTTGCGTAACAAAGGGAAGCAATTGCACCTGCCTTCATGCTTTGGTTCTTGTTAGATTTTCCCCTTGTTTTTCACAAAAGTAACTTTGCCCTCCATAATCTGAAAAAGAAAACTTGGAGAAGAACCTTTATTTAGAAATACTAAGAAAGTCTGGAAGCTGTGATAAAATAAGTCCTGGACAGAACTGCGTGTGACCTTGCACAGTGTCACTGCAGAACAGCTTTTCTCTCATCCCAGAAACTACTAAAGTCCACTCCACAGAGACAGAAACCATTGGTATTCTGACAATTTTTTCTCATGGTTTGTTAGAGGCTTTTTAGCCTATAATGGAACTAATAGAATTGATTATCTTGCCCAGTAAATTTCTAAACTAGTTTCAGTTACATAGTTGCATTTAAGAAATCAGGATTTCAGCATCCCCTTTGTATTTAAGAAGTGGGTTATTGACAGTGTGTCTCAGTACTCAGTCGTGATGCAATGAAATAAGTTGATGGAGGGTTACAGAGCAAACAGTTAAGTCATTGAGGTTACCCCTACTATGACAAGGACAAGTAGAAGGAGCCTTTTCTCCATAGAGAAGTGCAATTTTAATGTATGTTGGACCTCTAGGAAAGGGATACTGCTTTTCAGTGATGTCATGGTAAATAGAAAGTGGCATTAGTTAGTTCTAAGCTGAAAATTAGGCATATACCTAAGGTCTTGCTCTGCTTTTTGTTTGTTAGGCTAAGCCTGTAAATATTGTTCTGATTCAAGCATAATGTCTGATTCTTAATGGGAAAATTTCATTGTAAGCATTAGTGGAAGATGTCATGTGTAGTGGGCAAACAGCAACACTGGTGAAAATAAATAGTATGTAGCTCTTATTTAAGGCTTTTCATCAGTGGATCTCAAATAATTTCACAATAAGGGAACAGTTATTAAAGACTTTCGGGTACAGAATTGTGTAGCTTTCGGTGATTTTTTTCCTTACGTTGTGTCTGCGTGGAAGGGGGTTGTGGTTTGGGGATTTTTATCCCTACTGAGAGAGCTGGGACCAATGTCCTCCTGGTGCAGTATGTGTTCAGTATGGTGCAATTTGTTCACCAGCTTATGTGCCTTTCTTGCCTTCTGGAGATTGTATATTTGATAGTAGCAGGGCTTACATGTGCTATTGTAGAGGGATTTGAGCCAACTTCTGTTTCCCCTGCAGATGAAAGTGGCATGTGCAAAGAGTATATACTGAGAGATTTGGTGTCAGGCAATCACTTCTCTGGAGGATTAAATGAAGCCTTCTAAAAGGCATCCTTTTCCCTTTTGCTGACAAGATTCATAACCCAAGCCACTGGCTCTGTTAATAGCATTCATGGGATGGTTTGGGTTTGGTGTTGTTTTTTTTTTTACAAGAAGCCTTAAAATATGGCTTCTTGCACTTATTTACTTGGTTTCTTCTCTTTAATTTGTATATGCAATAGTTTGCCTCCTTCAGCAGCTAGATGATCAGTTGGCAAAGAAATGGTGCTCTGAAATGCAGCTGAGGTAAAGCTATCAGACTGGATGGTGGCATGAGCTACAGTGCATGTTTGGAGAGCAGAGGAAGAAAACTGCATTGCTCAATGCTGTCTGCTTTTCACATTCTGCCATTGTTTTAAAAATCTGTGCCCCACGTGTCAGTCATCTCTTGTTAAAACAAGGCCTCTGACCAAGAGCCTTCATGGAATAAGAATTACAGAAATGTGATCCAAAGGCTCACAGACTGGGAGCTCCTCAAAACCTGGCATGGGAGGAATTTTTCTTTTCCTTCATTTGTCATAGAGTTAATATATACAGCTTCTCGGGGATAAGGGGGAAAAATAGATTGTGAACATTATTGTTAATCCAGATGCTTAGAAATGAGCAGTCATGTTTTTCCCCAAATGTGCAACTGATTAAAAAATAATGATGTCTTTAAAAAATTCTGCTTTTGGGTTTTGTGCCTTCCAGATAAAATGCTCATCTCATTTTCATGTTTTTCTCAGCAATCCCAAGAATTAGAACCATACTATTTAAAAAGATACCAGCAATTCCTTTTAAAAAGATACCAGCAATTCCTGAATACACTCTCTGCTGCTTGTTTCTGGAGTTTTCATTTAAATGTCTAGCATCACCAGAACTGGAGAATTTAGTATTTTTCATTTTACTATTATTCATGTAAAATGAATTTGTTCTTTTTTGTGCCCTCCCTCTGCTCCTGCCAAAATGTTGGAATACTTTGGCAACGTAGCACAGTGAGGAGTGACAGTGTGAATAATAGTAACAGGTAAGTTTACTAAATGCCTCTTCTTAAAAACAGTATTACAGGTTGTTTAGTACAGAGGCAGAGATTAATGTAGTAGTTAAAAAATTGCATTGCTCATTCAAGTCTCAAAACAAAACCAGATTTTTCTCTCAGAATTGTGTCAGCCTCTTCAGGAGAGATAGGTTTCCACTCTGAACTTTCTACATGCTTTCTGTGCATGTGAAAACATTTTCAGTCATGGCAGTATCCCACCATGCTTCAGTCAAGAAGTAATCCTCTGTTTTTCATCGTCCCAAAGCTGATCACCCAAATGGCTCATGATGACACAGAAACTAAAACTCCTAGAAAGGATCAGTATAGTGAGTGTGCTTTGCTCTGTTGCTGCAGTGTTTGACTCCTGGCAGGCAGGCAGAGATTAAAATCTTGATTGTTGGAAGGCAGGGATGTGCCGGCATGTCCCGACAGTGAGGCATAAACCCAGGGCAAAGACTCTAAACATGAGACTGAAATTTCCCTCCAATTGGGCTCAGGTGGTTTTCATTTCTGTGTAGAATCTATTATGATTCGCAGGTGGAGGAGGAAGGAATTGAGGGGAGCTTTGGTCTTTCAGCTACAGCTTGTCCCTAACTAATGAGATCATATCAGAAAATTTTAAACTCTGCGTAAGTATTAATAAGAATGAAGTAGGATTTTCTGTGTTCATGGTACAATTTAAAGTCTTGCTTCCAAATTATTTGTTATTCCTAGTTTTCAAACTTTGCATTAATGTGATACAGAAAAGGCTGTGTCAGCCCATGTGTGTGTTATTTACTGTGTTGCTTTGTCTTCCCTTTTCAGCACTTACAGAATCCTGCAAACTTCCATAATGCAGCAACAGAGCTGCTGGACTGGTGTGGAGACCCCAGAGCCTTCCAGAGACCGTTTGAACAGAGCCTGATGGGTTGTTTGACGGTACGTCTGCTACCTCTGTGGTGATGATTCCTATCCTAGTTTATACCCTATGTGGTCTGTCATGGCCATGGGAAACTGATATTTAGAATCTACATTTTGTGGGGGTTTTTTGGCATTTTACATTAAGCACACAAAGCCAGATCCTAAAATCTGTTTATTTGACTGTTAGTTCACAGGAGGCAAAATGCAGTAAGTTAAGAAGTTAAATCACAAGAGGGGAGAAGATTTATAGTCAGATTACATGCAAGTGCACAGGCTAGGTTATGTGATATGCACATACAATACTTGTTTTCATGGTTTTCAATTCTGATGGAGTTAACAGGCTTTTCAGGCATTTATTCTCCTTTGCTCATTTTTGGTAGGACTGAAGGACTGTTTGCCTTCTGTTCTAAGTATGCTATGCTTTCAGTGGACCAGTATTTCTGACATGCCTGTTTGGCTTACTTTGTTGCATATATTGACTGCAGATTTAATCCTGACATACTAATTCCAACAGTTTTATTGACTTCAGTGTTTTTCTTTCCATTCATTCTTTATTAAGACCACTGTTGTTCCTAAAGTGTCTTCATTATAATGCATTGAAAATATATTTTAGTGCATACACAACAGAAATTCTTGGTTTGGAAGTTTTATTTCTCATTCACCTGGTAGCAGGATCCAGTCCAAAATAGTTACATGGAGTCAAGCCTTTAGAAGAAATAAGTTCTGACTGGAGTGTTCAAAAGGTTCACTGTGGCTTGCAGAACAAGTTGTTGTAAATAAATGGTCACAAAGGAAACAAATCCCATAATCATTAACAAAGAGTTCATTGTTGTATTTGTTGGGTGGGCAAAAGCATATGGATTATTTTCATGCACTATGTAGCTGATGTGTGTAAAACAGACACTAAGACACATTTATTTGCCAGAAATCCAAATGTTAAGGAATGGCTCCATCTTAATGCGCTCAAGTGTATAGCACCCCTCAGATTTCTACGTCAAAAAGTTAGAATGAATCCAGTGATCTAAGGAGATGCATATCGTCCTTCCAATCAGAAAAGAAAATGAAAGTTAGAAATGTTAGTGGAGTCTAAACATAAGCTATTTAACGATTCTATTTGAAGCAAAAGTTCTGTATACCCTCAATCATGAGAAAAAGTTCATAGGATCTATGTGACCCATAAATACATTTTATTTATACTTTTTAAAAAATTTGCTGCCAATTTCAGGTTAGCGCTTGGGAAAGAAGACATTTGGCTCAAGTATATTGAGGCAGCCTATGCACAGTATTTCTCTGCGGATCTCTGCTAGAACATTGCAAATCTGACCTGCGACTTCTTTGCTGTTTAAATCTTTTCTTTTTACATAAGCAGATCTGCGGCCCTGCCCAAGTGCGGGGTCAAAACAAGGTCTGGCTGCTAGTGATTCACTGTCTTTACAGAGCATAGGGAAAGCAAGAAGGAAATGTTCCATGAAAAATAGTGACATAAAACACACCATACCTGGTTATCAAAGCTTCTTGAAATGAAAATACTACCTATTCACAGGAAAGAGAGAAAAAAATCCTTAGTATCTAAGTACTGTTAAGATTTGAACAGTATGTATTGCTTTGTTTCATACTTCTTCCTGAAATCTGAAAAGGGTGGCATGGAATCCCCCTTTCCTGAGCTCATTATGAGAGAGCACTGCCTGCAGTGTAGGACTGACTGGCAGTGGCATCTTTATTACACACTGTAATCTTATTTTATTTCTTAGAAGATAAAAACACAGGAATTTAACCAGTTGTCTTGTGTTAGACAAATACACGGGGTTTGCAGAATATGTAAACTGCAATGAATATGTGTTTCTTGTTCCTAACTTTAAAATCCTTCTAAAGAGGTATTCTTTAATTTCTCACTGTGTACACCCCTCTTCCTGCTTCTTATTGAACAGGCTTACCTACACGATGGTACCCCAAGAGGTTGATACTTCTTGTATCTTATATGTAGCAGTACAGCAGGGCAAGGTCTCCTTACAAAAGTTTTTCTGTCTGAGCCTGCTCATATAGAACTTCTTTCTAAACATTTTCTTCCTCAAAATCTAGCAAAGGTGGATATTGAGGTCTGTTGTCCTCTTACAGGAAAATGTGTCTTTGAACAGTGTGTATTGCTTTGCTTCATACTTCTTCCTAAAATCTGAAAAGGGTGGCATGAAATCTCCCTTGCCTGAGTTTATTATGGGAGAGCAGTTTCTGCAGTTTAGGACTGCAGATTGTGCTGCCTTTAACAAACATGATAGTACTTCAGTCTGTTTCAGGGAAATAACTCAGAAAGTTGTAAATATATGAAAGGCAGCTGAAATATTGGAATATCATGAGTAAATTTAATACTAGCTTGCTTAGCTGCATGTTCTGTACTATGAGGAGCCAATTTTTCTTAATACTGACAAAGTTTATCAAATGTTCCTCTGTGTGAGGATTATGCTAAAAGAAAAATCAGTATGAAAGTCTGTTCAACCACTAAAATAGGATTATTGTTTTATTTTGACAGCCTTTAAAATGACCTTCAAAACCAAATTCCCTTAAAATTTCCATATTTTTGGATTTGCTTTTTAAAACAAGTAGCTTCTACCACCATTGCAACATCTGAGCTGTGTGGCTTCCTAAAGGCAAGTTCATTTAATCCTGAAATTCTACAAATACTAAAAATGCTTGCTTGCTTATAAGGCTCCTCCTCTGTAGTGTACAGAAGTACTTAGACTTAATGCTGCCAAGGCATATGAATGAAACAGGAATTATTTCTGTGCAGTGCAGACAGTTGATGAGAAAAGATTTAGGGTACATGGGTAAACCTGTGGCTTGTGCTGTTGAAAGAAAACATTTCTTCATGAACTAAGCCCCAGAAGCTGTGCCCTTTCTGGCAAAAATGTGTGCATCACCGTTACATTCAAACAATTCTGGCAGACATTAATTCTAGAGCTTACATTTTTGTGCTTACCCATTACAGAAAATCACCGAAGCGAGTGGGTGATATAAGTTTATAGAAGAAAATACATTTCAACAGATAAATAAAGTCAAGGAGGGAGGGGTAGGATTTAAATCTGTTTTTTTCCTTGCAAGCTACAGGCTGCAGAAAGGTTCCTTTAAACAGCTTTGATGGAACTCATGCAAACAAATTAGCATCTTTCTCAGAGACCATAAACTCTCTTCTAACTTGCTGAGGAAAGCTAGGTGTTTTTTCAGCAGTAGCTAGTTTCAAATCAAATGCAATTGTCTGTAGGCCAGAAACGGAATTATAACTTAAATCGTTGGTTCTGTAAATTATTGAAATTGCAACAGATACGGTGTTCTGTGGTATGTAACATTACTTCTTACATAGTGTTATGGGGGAGCTGATTAAAATAACCTCTGCTTTCCACAAACCAGATGTAGCTGTGTTTTTATTATGGTTAGAACAGTTTCTGATTCTAGCATTCACAGTTTATAAAGCACTTTGGGATGATAATCTATTATGGTAAAGCTAATATTCTTAATAAATATAAAAATATTATTCTCTGAAAGCATAATGTGTATGGCATTACCTTACTGCCTTTAGAAAGAAAGAGCAGTTGAAAAAATAACCCCAGTTTGGTTGGACAAGGTGGTCTCACTCTATATTGCCTTTTCTCAGGCCCACTCTAATCTATTCCCATAGGACTACTCTTGCCAGGCAGTTTAACATGTACATGATCTTACTGAGGGCGTTGGCTATCTTTTGAGTTGGCACTGTAGCAAAAATGGAAACGAGAGAACAGCTGAGAGCAAAATGGACAGATTTGCAGACTTGTCTTCAGCAAAAGACCGTAAAGGCACCGGTTTGTTCTCTTGCTGCACTTCAGTGTTACAGGGTCCAAAGTTCATTGTTCTTCAGTGTGTCTGATAAAGAAATAGAAGGGTGAGAGAAGCAGAGCTGTGTGCAGTTACTCTGTAACTGTACCTAGACGCTTCATCTAAGAAACCAAACTCCAGCACCACAACTTGTTTGGACAATAGGAGGAATTTAGGTAAGCAGGGTGTAGTGACCTGAGCTGGCCCTTGGCCAAAGCACTGAATGTAACACGGCTTCTCTAGTGAAAAATAGAGTCCCTGATCATTGTGGTTATGACCTGCGTCTCTCTTCCTATCCAAAGGATGGCACTTCCTACCAGAGTTTGTCCACAAAAAGGTATGCTGAAACAGTTGTGAAAAATGCCTTTGTCCCCACTATCTTAATGTTCTATATTTCCTCTCCAAATATTGGGTCTACTTCAGTCATCAGATGTGGGAAAACTCACCCATGTTTGTTTAAGAAATGTTTCTCTTTAAATTAACAACACCACTACTGCAGTCCTAATTGTACTCTATCTGAAGATTATGGATTTAATGTAAATTTTTTATGCTGCATGTAGCTTTTAGTAGATCTCTGTACTGCTGAGTGAGAGTTGCTGAAATAACAAGCATGTGTGGTAAACTGATGGAAGTGTCTGCTATAGGTTCATGTTTTAGTCATACTGGTACATGGTACAATAATCTTTTGAATTGCATTTCTCTTTGGAAAATCCTGGGATTGAGACTGTTGAGATTTTTTAGGTCATTTTAAGGGGGGTGGGGAGAATGCTGCTCCTACTTTCATGATACAGAAATGTATTTCATTAGACACCTCATCTGATGTGTAACGAAAAATGTAATTGATTAAAAATACATATATATAAGTATCTAAACCCACAAGAATGGTATCTTTGAATAATGCCATGTTTTCACAACGGGGTGATGCCTCAGACAGCAAAACGAACAAAGTCGAGCTAATGCAAATGTGTTCACAAGGTAGCTGCAGTTACATTGACTTCACGCCTGACTGGGCTCATTCTGTTTAATGCAGAAAAGTGTGTAACCAAAAATCAACATGTGACATTCAAAAACACAGATTTCAAATAAGGTTAGCACCTGAATGCGAATAATTACAGATAGAAGAGTTTGTTCATCATATCTATACCCAAAAAATGGCAGGATGCAGCTATTAGAAGCCTAGAAATGTTCCATTTAGTCTTTGTATCCAAGACTTCCAGAGCAAAAGGTTGATATGGAAGAAATTCTCTTTCCATCATCTTTTCTATTTATTTGTTAAACACACACAACTTTGTGTGTTTGCAGTGCATGACAGCACTCAAGGGCTGTGTATGTGCTGTACCATCAGAGTACAGCCAGAAGGCAGAGAACACTCTGCTTCAGAGCAGCTCATACCAAGTAACTCACTATTACTGTCATCTGACCTCATGGTGTCCTAAAGCCCTTTTTTGAACTTAATTTTGTTAGTCAAGGTGGATTATTTTGCATTAGTTATTTTGCAACTTTAAAATGTTTGAGATGTTTTGCTGTCCAAATTAAAAAGCTTTTGGAATTCCTTTGTCACTTTCTTTTTATGATAGGTGTATGTTTCATCCATATAATTGCTCAAAGTCAGCCAGGACTCAGGTGGCAACAGTGTTGCAATGACCCAGTGATCAGCTGGCTTAATTAAAGCAAATTCCCTGCATCTTTCCCTCTGAGAGAAAATTTCTGATAGAGAGGGTTTACAGGGTGACCGTCTCATGTTTATGGTTGTTAGAGGCATGCAGAAGAGAGGAGAAGGATGTAAAGAAGATGTCCTTATTCTGCATGATTTACTTCACTGTTGCAGGAAGTGCCAAGAAAAGTAGTAGCTGGCAAGGATACTGGTTTATTTTCACTTGAAAATATGATCCTTATGCACCGATCAGGACCTTATCTGGTCAGAAATACATTTTAAGAAAGCCCTAGTTTGAACACAGAGTCCCTTACCTTTGCAGAATCTACTTAATGCCTGTTTTCAAGCATCAAAGGCAAGAAGCTAGTTAATGATGTACAACTTTACTCACCCATTTTGATTGTCTGTATTGTTGAGGCAGCCCTTCAACAGGAGTGTTAAGAGTCTCATCAGACGAGGGCTTAGATCACAAAGATTTCTTCCTCACTCTCCGCCCACCCTCTTTTTTTTTCTCCTGTTTGAGGCAGATCACCGTTCATGTTGCAAAATTCCTCAATTTGCTTCCTGTTTATCTGATCTTTGTGCGTTACTGAGGGGGAAAAATTACCATCTACATTGCAGAATTCTAATTACAAAATTTCTGCTGTAGTCTTCAAACTGCATTCAGATAATTTCAAGTATGCACAAGTGGCTGAACATGGAGCTGTCTGAACTAGCAATCAGCTGGCATTTTTAGTTTTGAGCAGCCAGCAAATTGAATTGGTAAAATTCATTCTGATGCCAGCAGGGGGGGGTGCTCTTGACTGCTGCTAGTTAAGAGATTCATTGAAAGTGCAACATAATGGGAAGGGAGTTTTGTAATAAGCAGTCATATAGCTCTCTTGATTAACAGGCCTGTTAGGTTAAGAGGTACATTGTTCCAATACTTCATGGTGTGATGACGAAGGGCAGAGAGCGGAGCTTGCAATGGTGTAGCTCCTTTGCCTCATGAAAGAAGAAAAAAAGAAAAGTGTTGCAGTTAAGTTCAGCAAAGAGACAAGAAGTTGGTAGCTGAATTTCTCTGCTTTTCATGTTATTAAAACCTCACCGTCATCATTTTTTCCTCACTGTCAATGACCCTGAGTGTTCAGACATCTGGAACTCCGCAGGGCTGTGTCACAGGCAGTGAATGCAATGTCTGTGTTATGAATGCAATATTATACAGATTAAAGATTTCAAAGGCTTGGGATGATCAGAGTTTCTTATTAGTGGTTAATGTTACAATAATGTTTGTTTATAAATCTGGTATATGTTCCTTTAAAGGCATAGCTTGAAATAGCTGTCAGCACCCTTTCTAATTTGAAATAAAAGCTAGGTGTTACAAGCATGTGTAGGAAATAGGCTAGCTTTTGTAAGGTTTGTCTCAACTGTTACTGTAAACTAACACAGAGAAATAGTAAGTGTTGAATCTTGGCCTGGCCAAGCACCTCTCTCAACCATGATAAAGGAGGATGATCTCAATTGTCTCAACAATTTATGATTGTGGTATCACTGTCAACTCTTGTCTGTTACCTTTTTAAATACACTACTTTACAATGGAATTTTGTGGCCTGTATGCTTAGGTCAACTAAGATGCATGCTTGCAGTATTGCAGAACAAAGTAATGGTTTGACACAGGGTGTCACCTGCATGTTTTCGGAATTTTGACTGATGTGCTCAACTTGAATTACCAGTTGCAGAAAGCCTGAGTATGCTTGCAAGTGGCATCATATCACTTAGCTATAACATGGAATGGATAATTGAAATTGTTGACTCGATCCTATCTGATCAGGCCTGTCACCGGAGTAAGATTGAAATCACAGGATGTATCAAACTTAGAATAGTTCATCAGACAGAGTTCAGACTGAGCTGGGTTGCTCCAGTCAGCAGTTAAGTGTCTAAAATCACTGAGATTTGGATTGGGATGGACCTAAAGCAGCATGGAGTCTACTCTTTTTTGCCCCAAGCTTATCCGTAGTTGTACACTGAGCAGATTAATTCTGCTATTTATTCCTAATTTTCTATTTGGCATATGAATTTTTTCTTCTTTCCTATCTATAGTATTTGATATGTGTCTTTGGCCTTGTTTTTTGAATATTTTTCCAGTTTATAAAGATTATTTTAAACTCTGAAGTGTTTGCAGACTTCTCTGCCTGTTATCATTGAGAAGTTTTGCATTTTACTCTGTTTCATTGTCCAAGTCAGGACTGAATACATACAAATGACCTGTATCCAGGACAAGTTATGATTTGACAGAGGAATTAATAATCTGAGTAAAATTTATACTACTGTCATCTGGGCTACGTTCCTCTGTTATAACAGTGTCACGTAGGGTAATGTCGAAAGGCATATTACATTTAAGATATGTTACGTCCACTGTGTTCCTTACACTTATAAGGCCAGTTAATGTTGAGAAAGAAAACTGCACTGTGCTGATGGATTTGTAATTATATTCCATGTTATGCACCTAATATTTGTTTAGTAATTTGTTTTGTTGTCTGTTTGGGTACTTGTGATTTCTGAGATTCACCTTTTTACCGTCTTAAAACCAGAGATTCAATGTGCCTCCAAGGTCTCTGTCTTGAATGAATTCTTGAAGGTAATCATTAGAAGTTACAAGGTTTGTCCAGGCTAGTTCCTTTGAGGCACTCTAAGGTAAATTTCAGCAGGGTCTGCTGACTTGAATATATTAAACTTACCAAATGTCGTGAAGTTAGTTCTTTGTGTTTTCTGGGTCATAGTCCTGTAATGCATCTGTCATCTTGTTTCTGAGAAATCTCAGTGTTTATTTTAAAGGCCAGGAGGTCCCTTGCGTACAGGTTCACAGGAGGAAAGCCTTCTAAGTATCAAGTGCCCAGTGTCTGACTTCAGTTGTAGACAACCTGAAACGAGATCTTTGAAGGATATAGATCTGTTCTGTTTGACTTTCATTTTGAAATAAAAGTAAGTCTTTAGCTGTAACAACTGAAAGAAAAACTTTAAAATCTAAATACAGCTAATGCAAGTAAGCCTGTAGAGAAATTGGATATAAAATACGAACCACACTGTTCATGTTGACCAAGGCAGTTGCTGAGGAGTGTTGTATGAAAGACAAGGACTGGGGGGAGAAGAGTCCAGAGAAACCCCTTTTGAGCACAGTTCGACCAGTTTGTTTTACAGAGCCTTCTTTTTTAGCTAAAATGAGTTTGTACTTTGTTTCCCCACACATTTTTCATTAAAAACTTGAGCAGTAAGTAATGATTTGACTGGTTCAATTCTGTAGATTTGCAAGTTCAGATTCCTCCTTCTTGTGCTTAGTCTTCTGCTTGCAGTGCTTGATAAAGTACAGCTTCAGCCGCTTCAAGGTGGACTTCAGCTGGATGATGCTGTGGCCATTGGGATGCAGTCATTGCTGGGGCTGTGTACCGTGGCATCTGCAAGCTCTGCATTTGGCCACGGTGAGTTACAGAGCAGTGCTTCTGTGGCAGAAGAAACTGAGAAAAGGAAACTGATGGCAAGTGATAGTGTAACAGGTTAGGACTCGGACTGACCCAGACTTTGCAATCAATTCAGTTAACAATCTGCAATCACAGGGTGGCTTTCATGGGCTCAGAGGTTTATGATTCTCTGTATTTCCTGAGTTACCTTGTAGAAGTTTTCTGTAATTAACAAGATGTCCGTTGAGGGTAGTGATTTGGCCTCTGCTCAGCAGGATCCCACTGTCTGTAGATTTGTGTTTTAAAATGAACCAAGCATATAGGAAGACAATGCATTTCTTAAATTGCCATGTGCTCACCGCTGAGCAGATGTGTCTGCCTTAATTCATGTCCAGTTTCAAAATAGAGTTAAATGATAATGTGCTTTTTCAAAACAGAAAATGGGAGGGCCCTTTCTCCTTTATTTCACTTTAATAGCACTCTGGACTGTGTTCCTCTGTGATGGTACAGTAGATGATACCTAAAGGAGTTTAAATAATGTTTACATACTAATGAGGCATTGTCCTCTGGAGCCTTTAACAAGAAGCAGGCTTTTTAGAGGAGCTTTCTGTCTAATTCCTACTGATCCTACCCTGACATCTACCTGTCAGTGGATGAACTGTGGTGACACTGGAAGTAGGAAAGGGGAACAGGATTAAAGGCTCATCTACCAAGGTGGAAGTTTTTTGCCTTACCAAAAATAATTGCATTCTTTCTTACAAATCATTTTTTCTTTCCTATCTGAAACTTGCAATTGTAAAGAGAAACAGAAGATAAAACAGTATATGTGTTCTGGGGTTGTGTGTTACTGTACTGAGTATCCCAAAATCTCATTTCCCTGAAGCTCTTCCCACACAGTTTTTCAGATTGGAATGGCTAAAACAAAAAAAAAAAAAAAATCAGCAGGGGACACTCCCACCTGATGAAGTCATGTGAATTTGTAGTTTCTAAATTAATAGGAACAACAGAAAAAGCAGAAACCTATCCATGAACCTTACCCATACTAATTCTTTCCTGAGAAAGAAATTTGGTTCTTAATTGTTAATTAGGAAAAGTGGATAATGGGCAAAGTTCAGAATAATAAGATTCATCTAATACTGTTGAGTAGATAGGGCAGGATAGTACATTTATTTACTGTTAGTAGGTTATCATGTATATTGGTTCTTCCCTCTGATCTGTACTGTTGCTTTTTGTGGGGACCCAGTCTTGGCACAGATAATTTCAGGGTCATTACTTCAGAAAGAAGCTTTCAGATGGAGATAGGTGTGGGAAAATTATATTTTCTTGTATTCTAAGTTATTTAGGATAAGGACCTCCTTCTGCTTTATACAAGGAGATGGTGTTCTGCTTCTTGTGGAGTTCCTTGACCATTGTTTCAATGCAAAGCAGTAATGGCAAGGTTAAGAATGACACTTTATCCATGCCTCTTGAGTCTGAAGTCATCCTGTGTCACTAGAAGGCAATATAAAAGTTCTGCTGTTTATAACTTCAGCATAGTTTGCTAGAATGACCACAGTATTGTGTTTAAATTATGCAGATTTTCACAAGAATACATTCCTGGCATGTAGCTGACTCGCTGGCCTGGAGAAACAGTTGACTGCTTTACGTCCTTAACCCCAGTCTTTGATTTGCCTAGTTCTGCTTGTCCTTCTAGATCAGTCAAAAACAAAAACAAACCAACAAAACTGCTTTCCCTATTTAATGTGTTTGGCAAATACTTCTTGCACAGGCCTATTTATTCTAAAACTGTACTAACTGTGCTCCCAAGTACAGTATTGTTAAAATGCAGCAACTGTGACACTGATCACAGAGCGAAAGAACACTGCCCATCAGTGTGGAGGAGGGCATTTTAATCTAAAAGACCTGGGCACTGCTCTTGAGAACAGGGCCAGGAACTGCTTGTGACACAGGGATTAGAGACTTCGGGACTTCTCGTCCTGAAGTTTCAAGTACCGTAAAATGCATTCTATATAATCTTTGCATACATTTCTGTTGCATTATTTCTTCGGGAAAAGCTTTGTGTCTCCATCTTTTGTGGAACTACCAGGCTTTTCTTCTGGCAAGTGGTCAAATAAGCAGATCACCAGAGGACTCCTGTGTTGGTTTGTTGTGTTTGCACTGGAAGCTACTGGAGAGCAGTGCTTCATACCATGCTCGTATTGTGGCTATCACAGCAGATTTAGTTGCTTAACATTAGTGCTGATGAACAGGTTAATGCAACTATGCAGAGAGCTCAAGTAACCTCTAATGAAGCTTTCTCTCTTTGTCTTTGCAGGTGGTTAGTCGAGTGGCAGCTCAGCAAGGATTTGACCTGGATCTTGGATACAGGCTACTGGCAGTATGTGCAGCCAACAGGGACAAATTCACTCCAAAATCAGCTGGTAGGAAAAAACCTTTTTTTTTTGGCGTATTACTGATTCTTGGATGGTCGTATTCTGAGTAAATGCTACCTGCAACTGTCTTAAAGTCTTTAAAAAAACAAAACCAACATTAAAAAATACAAATATGTATTTGGTGGTTATAGTAATGCTTTTAGTGTTTCAGTGACATGTTGTTCTGAGGATTCATGACTTTGGAAATTCGTATTTTCCCAACTGGCGCTGTTCGTTGCACTGTTAGATCTTATAGATGAAATATTACTTCCAGAAGCATGGATGTTCAGTAATTTCATGGTGGGAATGAACACACTCAGGCCCCTCCGTCTCGGTAAATCATTGATTTTTTCTGTCATATGTCAATCTCTAAATCTTTCACATTCATTCCGCACTCCCTAATATATCTAGAGCCAGACTTCTTCCTTGACTGCATATGTCCGTGCAAAGAAGTACCGTGGTCTCTCGTACATTTAGTCATTAGCTTTAGTATTTTGAGCCAGGACTAAGTAGCAAAGCAATTGGTATAGTATTAAGTAGCCATTTCCCCCGTATTTTAGAGCAATAGTCTGTTACAGGGCTCTGATCAAATAGCAATACTTGATCATGATGTGTTGCCAATGCTTCTCTGTATAGTAAAAGCAGAAAATGCACTTCAGGGTCTTTCTGCTTCTCACATGTTTGATTTAACTGGAGCATTTAATTCTGGTTCTTCTTTTCTTAGCTGATGAATGTCAGCATAATGTGCACTGGCTTGGAAAACAGGAAGATAATTGTTCCGTCCCAGACTAAGCATAGATAACTTTTCTGCTTAGTACTAAACTGGTATGCAGTCCCTGTTTTAGAACATCAGAAAAGGTTATTTTCTTCCAAAACAGTAATTTGTAGTCAACTGACTGGGTGTTAAAAAGTCTTTTCATATTCCTTTTCAGTTTTTATCAACCCCAAACTTCTTTACTCATAGCTACCTTTTTTCCCAAGTGTTCTATGGAGTTTCTTGTGCAAAAGTGGCTTTCATACTGAAGCATATTCACTGGACTTACTGATCTACTTTTTGTATGGGAAGTGATTATTAGTTTTATTAAATGTTGAATAAACTGTCTGATTTTCATGTGGGAAAACTGTGTGGAAGACAATACATTCAGCTGACCAAGGAACAGCCTCCCTTTTTTTTCTGAACTTCTAGTGAGCTTCTCCAATAGTTAGCTATCACAACTCTACTTGATTTCTTCTTTTTAAAGCTTGTCAGATGAAGGTTTCCAGCTATGACTGCATTAAGTGAGACATTAAAATTTTATTTCCTTTGAAAATATACCTATTAAAAATAGTCATGCCCCTTCTCTTAGCAGTTCTTCCTGAGGTGTGTCTCTTAGCAGTACATTAGTGAAGGTAAGGTGGTGAACCTTTTCTTTCATGTTGTAGTTCTTTTCCTTTAGGTCTTGGATGAGGGGATAATCTTAACTGCTGGTCAGACATCATGTCCTAGAGAAGCCCAGTGTCAGGTTTTGATTTCTAACAGTAATTATTTTCAGTGAATATATGCTTCTTTTTTTTTTTCCCCAACTCATTACCCTGGCAGTATGTACTGATTGAAGTCTTTTCATTGTTAATTGATATAATAGTGGGAAAGCTGTGTTCTTCTGTCAATGTACTGTAAAAACCTTCTCAGTTCTTTGCTTTGTTTCCTATTTCTCAATTGCGTATGCAACTCTTTTATTTCCAATGATCTTAAATGTTTGGTTTTACAGCTACTTTAGTTTTGTCGTATATGCAGTTGTTTCACCAGTTACTGCAGGGATTTCATCATGCCTATCTATTTTGTGGTTTTTAATGCTCTGATTATTTGTATTAAATGTTCATCATAGCTTATTTTGTGAAATGTCACATGTAGCCCCTGCTGTAAGAATGTCACATTCACATATGATCTGCGAGAGCTACATCATTGAATGGGCAACTTGAAAGACTGACAGGCTGGGGTTTTAAATATGAGGTTGTTTCAGACCCTCCTGACTTTGAAAGGGTTAATTTCCACATCTGAGTACATTAACATTTTGTGATTTCTAAATCAACAGTGGCTCTGCTCCCTTATTAAGATTTTGTACAAATGCTGAGATTGTCCTTTAGTTTTTTTTTGTAAACAGTGAGCATCACTGAAAGCTGCCTTTCATGATTTGCTTAAGTTGTTGTCAAGGATGCTTGCATGTTGTTCTGAGTGACTTATTCTTTTTAATGCTCCATCTATTGAAAGCCACCTTCAACACTCACTCCAGTCACTTCCTATAGAAGTCCCCTGATGTAGATATTAAATAGCATTATTTTTAATGAATAAGCATTTATTTTTCTCTTCATTCAGGCTTAAAGGGAATCTATAATGGTTTGAATTCATTTCTCCAAGTATGAATTTAATGCTGCCAGAGGGATTGCTCTGGAAACATTTTTAATCCATATTGTAGAGTCTGGCATTCTGAAATTAAGAAGAAAAAAAAAATCTAATTAAAATTCATTTGAGTAGGTGAACATTGGGGAAAATATTTGTACCAAATCCTCCTTTCAAGGGCCATCTACTATTAGTGCCTCGTTACAGCTGAGGACAAGGCTTGTTGATGGATGTCCTGCAGGCTGGGATGCCTGGAGTGTTCTGGCAGCGGTGGCTGGCATGCTCTGCAGCTCTGCTGTATGGAGCAGGTGGACCATCCCAGCCTCGCATCCCTCAGGTCCATTGGTTTGCAGAGGCAGCTGAACTACTGCAGTTGGTAGTCCTGCCTCTGTTCTCGGAGCGATTCCCAGTCTGAGCTTGCTCAGGGACCTGTACTGGCAGAAGAGCTTTTGCTGGTATGGCTTGTTTTCTGTTTCACTGGCTCCCTGAGCTGGCTCTCTTCAGTGCCCCAGGAGGGTGAGTGTCCCCTGGCAGTGCCTTAGGGTCTCTGTTAACCCTGATAGAAGAGGTCTGGAGGCTGAGGCTGGAGGGCAGAGCAGCCAGCTGCTGCACTGGCTCAGCTCTATGGGAAATCCACACCTCTGGCTCATGCAGTTGGCCCCACACTGTTTCATCCCAGCTGGTTTAAACCAGTTTGGTGGTAGCTCCCTGATGAGCTGAAGAGGTTGAGGAGTGATTACAGGAGCTACAGATGGCAGGTCAGGATACTATGAGGAAGCAGGGAGATGAGAGGCTGGAGCCAGGTGGGACAGCAACCTTCTCAGGTGGCACAGCCTCAGCCAGAACGAAGGCAGGGGAACGGACCAAGAGCTGTGAGCTCTGCAGCATTTCCAACCAAGACCATGTGGTGTTTGTCATGCTTTCTTGTTTCTTCTTCCTCGGTCATTGAGATAGTTAATAATTAGCTAATACAAATTGTGTTGAGAATGCCTTGCGAGGACACCCATATGGCATGAAACATATTAAAAGTTGTCGTGTGTACTTTCAAATAGTAGCGATAACTTAATGACTGTGCCTTTTGTCTCTGCTTTCTGGTGTTTGTACCTGAACTAATAGCTGTGCCTCCTTTTTATTCTTCTGTGCCTGCTTTTATTCTTCCTTCCCATGCCTCCTCATCTGGGCTGCTTGCCTGAGCAGGAGGTCAAATACCGTGTTTGCCACCCTGAAAACAAATGACAAAACCTTTAAAAATATATACGTGTCTCTTTCATGACAGCTGCTCCCCAGACCTTCCATGGCAAATTCCTTTGCCGTGACACCTATAGGGAATGGCCCAGCAGGTTAGCTGCCTGCTCATTTGCTTTCAAACTCCAGCAGCCTCAGTTGCTCTTAGTATGTGAGTGAATGGGTGTTCGTGTATTCTGTTTTTAATTCTTCAAGCCTGAAGACTTTCTGAATAGTGCTTGTTTGAACTCTGAGCGTGGTATCTGCTGCTTTGTCCTTCCCACGGAAAATTTTAGGTGATTTGGTAGCTTTATTTTAAGGTCTGCTATTCAGGTAAAACAAAGTTCACCGATCAGTGTTCATTAGGGAAAGAAAAAAATGAAAAAAAGAAAAAAGTAACAAAAGGGAATCATTTTTTTGCTTGATTCTTTTTTTTTTCTTTAATTCTTTATCAAGCTACTGAACTCCATTGCTCTTGTAGCTACTTTTGCTTCTGTCAGGAGGCCAAGCTGAGGCCAGACAAGGGGACGGCAGGATGAGATCATACAGGGAGCTTTGTCAGAAAAGGACAGTGTTCAGTATGTCTGTAAAGAGAGAGAGAGGAAGGAAGGAGCCTGAGGGCAGAACTGTGCAGAAAAGGTACTTCAGCAGTCATGGAGAAGCTACAGCAAACAAATGCTGTGATAGCTTGGTTGGGCAGCTAAGTGTTAGATGTTTGATAGCAGAGATAGCAACCCCTTTTTCATTTCAGTCCCTTAGGCTCTGCCTGGTGTGCTTTTGATTCACTTTTCAAGAGCAGTGTTACTTAATAATCATAATTTTATATGAAGCATAAACTAAAACTGTATGCTATGTGAGGATTTTACATAATGTTTTTTTCTTTTTTTTTTTTTAGCTTTAATCATTGTACTATAACTGGAAAATAATAGGGCTATTCTTAGTGAATGTAATACAAAAGATGTATTATAAATAAAAGATGTAGGAGGTAAATTGGACAAAGGTTAACAAAGGTATTTGCAGTGAGAGTACTGGCAAATGGTGGTGTTAAGACATCACTGGACAAGATACTAAGACGTGAGGTATGTCCTGATCAGAGTAAATCATCTAACATATTTTACTGTCTTGTTTCAAGGGCATAGGTTGGGCAAAGTATATTTTGGTGTATTATCAACTCAAACTTACAAAAATGAGAGAAAAAGAGAGAAAAAAATGAGGTTGCAATGTGAATGAGGAAAATACAGAAAGTAAATATAGCCTCTAGATTATGGGAGACTGTAAGGCTAGATGAACACTTTGTCTAAGTTTCCAATAACAATGCTCACATTATCTGTGGATACAAGGCAAAGTGAGGTGGCTAAAAGGATTACAAGTATAGAATGGAAGTTACTACAGCAAAGGCTGATGGCATCCCTCCAGCTTGAAGGGACGGAGTGATTGACATGCCTGCATTTGGAAAGAAACAGCATATGAATTGTCACCCTCATGCCTCACACCAGAGATTTTCAGCAAATCAGTCAAGTCAGAATGGTCTCATATGACTGGAGGAGAAATACAAGGAAACCTAGGAAAGTGGCTGATAAGTAGGCAGCTTTATGAAAGCAGAGAAGTAGAGCTTGGCTTGGGCTGTTCATGAAATAAAAGCTGAGCAGAGTTACGAAATGTATGTAATTACCAACAAATAAACAACTTGGAACAAGAGTCATGAAGCTACAGGACAGTATTGGCACAAAACCATATAGGTATAAATTGAAAAAGTTACTGAAGTGGAGAATTCTGAACTGTTAAGGCTTTTCAGTTGGAATGACAGCGAAGAGGGAGGGAGCAGAGGAAAGGAAAATGGACAAGTCAAGCTGCCTTTTTAAAGATAAAGCTCAATAGACATGAATCTGACTGTATAATGCGGTTTGTCATGTAGTTAGAAGCTGGATAAGAGCTGTTTGTCTGCGTAGTCCTAAATTCTTGCTACATTTCCATGCAGCTGTCTGATCCATTGGTGATCTCAAAACTGTCCATTTGAACTGTCTTCATTAAACTAAAGGCATCATTTTCTTTTAGGTGTTACTTTCCAAAACAGCTTTTGAGGCAGAAGACTGACTACATTTCAGGTGATCTGTAGGTTCATTTCCCAGCTCTTAGCACAGACTGAGTGTCATTGTCTGCTTTGTTCTTTGGTTTATAGTTTTATGTTTTTAAAGCAAAGATAATAGCACACCTTCCATCTCACTTTGTTTTCCTGATTTAATTAAATTCAGTATTATGCAGGACAGAAACTACCTGTTCCCCTTTAGATATGTGTCCGATGCAATGGAGCCATGATTTAGCTGGGACACTTATGCTTTGCTATAATACAGTTAAAATAATTCTGTTCTGGAAGATACACTGGCAAGATACACATTTGTTGCAACTAAGGCTCTCTTACGTGAAGATTTATAGTGTGGATACTACAAATGAATGAGTAACTCATTCTTAATTCATTCAGATTATAGGGTTAGTTTCATTAGTTTCTGTTAATGAAGTTGGCAACTCCCCTTGACCATATGAAAGCACAGCCAGTACTGTTGCTTAGTGGCCAGCAGCATTATTTCATGTCTGGAGTAGTCTGTGAGAGCCACATTTACACTGACTGCAGAAAAGGGGATCACAGGGAAGGCACTGTGGACTTTGTCTGTTTATCTTTTCCCATGAGTTTACTTAGAATAAACTCTAAAAGACTTGCAGTTTGGAAAATTATATCCTGTATCTTGAGCCTCTGTCAGGTTGGCTTGACATGTGGCAGACTTGCCAGGAGTTAGCTCTCAGATACCTTGAAATGGAGTATCTGAAGAGCCCACAGAATGAGAGATTCCCTTTCTGACTAGGCTTTCCTTGTTTGAGCTGTTCCTGCTCCCTTCCTCAAAAATGTCTGCTGACGATGAATTTGGTCTGCCTTCTACTCTTAGAAGAAACATGGTCACACTTGTGTCAGACTTTCATTATTCTCAGGTTGGCAATTCCTCTTCATCTTTAATGTGAGTTTTAGGGCCTCATGACATGTCTATGCAGACAGGTATTATTTTTCTGTAATGGAAGTTTACTTCCTTTTTGGCAATCACTGTTCTGTTGTGCACTTGAGCACCTTTGTTTATAAAGGAGGTTGTGTAGCCAAGCTGCTGCTTCTTTGTCTATCCAAAATATCAGGTGTTTTATCTGGCTTTTTGACATTTGTCAGGTCCTTGTTACCATGGTACCAATTCTGACTTTGAGAGATGTAGCAGTAAACCTCTGTTGCCAGGTTGGAACATTTTTGCACCAATACTTTTACTGTAGCACTTCGGAAAATTGCAGAGACTCAACTGTAGCAGCAAGCTAGCCCTGCTGTTTTCTTTAGTCTGTGCCTTGGATTTTCATGAAGCTAGTTCTTACCTGAATGCTCACTTGGCTGTGGATTTGAAGTGTATAATGAATTAGCTCATCATGCAATTGGGCAGTGTCTTTTCCTAATGCGTACAACATACTTTTGTTTGGACGAGAACTGGCATTCTCCAGAGAAGATTTCTGTTGATTTCTATCACTGTTTTCTGTCTTCTGCTTCAGGGATCCCATATGTGCTGAGAGCAACTGAAAATTTACTGATAGAGACAGACTCAAGCTTGGTCTCAGTGTGAATTTTAATGTTTTATTTTCTGTTGTTTTGAGTAACATATCTGTCCCTGTTAAAATGAGGTAAGTCACAAATCGAAAGTAAGAAGGAATGCGGCTGTGAAAACTTACATATATTCATGGGAGAGAAGAAAGCAAACTCTTCAGCATGGCATTTGCCCTTTACAAGTTACCTTTTCTCAGCTTACAGCATGCAGTCCTGAACCTGTTCCCTTTAGAGCTGCAGTGCATCCAAATGTACCTCTGCCACTGTTCTTTTATCAGCCTGTGTGTCTTGGAGGCATTCAGATAAATTCACAAGGAGTCCAGCTATGAGAACAGAAGCATAGCAACCTCACAGGGATTGGTGGCTTTTTTTTGTTGCTGGAGGGCTGAACGACCGAAAGCATTAACTGTGTGAACTGATAAGATCATCAGGCTCCAGGACATCAAGTTCACTTCCTAAATACAACTGAGATTCCACTGGTCAGAATTTCAGATCATTCCTAATTCCTGCGGGTTCATCTGCAGCACGTAGTCAGCCTGTTAGGAAAAGTTCTTGCTCTGAATGTTCTAGAGACAACACTCTGTGAAACACACTGCTTAGGAGACAAGATGTTATATGTAGTATTTCTCTTTAAAAGAGGCTTCTGTAGTGAGAAGTCTACTGAATAAGTGTTACAGTGTTTCATCTTTTCTAATGCTTCTGTTCAAGTACACCTGTTAAAGTGTGCCGATAGGAAGGTATTTACATAAGTGCTATGTGATAAAATACATTCATTTAAATACCAATTAGAGAATAATCAAATAATCATAAGGATTCATCATGGCAGATTGTTCTAATTTGTATTAGTCTTTGTGCCTCTCCAAGAGAGCGAATTCAAGGAGAAAGACCACAGAAAAACAGAAAATGGATTTGGAGAGAGCTATTTAAGTAATTGTCCTGGTTTCAGCTAAGAGAAAATATTAACTCTATCCCAGCCAAAACCAGGACAGTAGTATATTACTGAAACAAACGCAGTATTGTTCCTTTCAGTGTGCTCTGTGTGTGAACTTCTCTTCTGAGAAGTTCCTTAGATGTTTGTATGTTCATGTTTGATAAGACTTCTGCATTGCTTCCATTTAATGGATTCTTTTTGTCTAAACTTACTTCAATTTCAATAACACATGTAAAGAAAAGCATCAGATCGGCTTTCCTCTGCAGGTTTTCCGGATGTCGAGGTAAATACTCCCTTTTTATTTCTTGATAGTCTGATTAAAACTGCAAGGATATTTGTGTCTCGTGAGCATTTGTGAATATCCTAATAAATCCATATTTTCCTTATTTATTCCTGCCATGTCTGTATGTGCTAAATCATACTTTGTAGCAGTTATCACTAACACCTGACTTGAGGAATAAATGGAAGAAATGAGGTTTCACTCAAAAAAAATGTAGTAAAATCCCAAAAGGTGTGAATCTGAAACTAGAAACTTGAATTTTGAATCTTATTTCTGTGACTTACACCAGCCTTTTGGGAAAATCTGGATGTGAAGTCCCAAGAAACAGATCTATGATGGTCAATGTGTCTCTGCTCCTGTAAGATGTCTTCATAGGTGTAGTTGTTGTTGGGGCTGGGGCACTTGGATAAGATTTCCTACTGTGCTAGAAGGAAGAAATCATCAAGCGTTAAGATGTCTGGACATTGTGCAGTCCTAAGCAAATCTCATTCTTTTATCTGTCTGTATAGTAGGTAACACTGTTGTACCTATGCTTTATTGTTAAGAATACGTATTTCTTGCATGCTTGCGTATTACAAAGGACCAGTGTTTCTTTGTGTTTTCTATGGACTGAGTATCTGCTTCACTCTCAGCAAAACTGAAAATAGTAACATTTTATACAGAAAATCAAACTAATAGTTGAATTCAGCCCCCTTCAATATATTCCTTATTTCTGTTTAGGGCTTCTATAGATTTGAACCTGCAGCCACAGGCAACAATCCCTTGTTCCAGGTTCACAGACTGGTTTAAAATGTGCATCTTCTAAAGGAAGCTCTCTACAGAAAAAAATAAATGTAAACATTTTAAAAGGCAAATATTACTGACTTGGTTTTGAACTGAACCAGGGCTGCTCCTGAGGAGATAAATTGAACACTGAACATCTGTGTACAAAGCAGGGAATTTGTTTCTTGTGCGATAGTCTCCCCTGTGATTGTCTGGTCAGACCCAAATGACATTAGTCCTGCTCACTCTGGAAGATATCGTCTTTCCATCATAGACAAAACAAATGAAATTATTTAGTGTATTTACTACAGAAGCAATTTCAATTAAGGCAAAGAACCAGAGAGACCTCTAGATTCCCAGTGTGAAAAAATTACTCACTGCTGGTCTAAAATGAGATTGGGAGATGTAAATTGTTGGAAATTTATAGCAGTTGCTGTCTCCCACTGGGAATGTTGGAGTGGTCCTAGTGGTCCTTAAAAAGCCAAATACCATTGTAAGCAGTAAGGGGCTTTGTTTTAGAGGTATTCTAGTATTACATCTAAATGTGTGTGTTTGAAGTAATTAGCAGTAACTACAGTAAGTGTGACTTGACCAAAGGAAAAGCAGCAATGTACTAGAGTTGTGTTCAGTGTTGTGTTGTCTTGAGAGCAAAAGCAAAGGCTTCAGGTAGATTTTTGTTGGAGCAAAAATTACGTAAACCTCCTTCCTCTCTCCTGTTACAACATCTAGTATGCTTTGTAGGACAGTATATTGGTTTTAAGTTCTGATCTAAAATTTTACTCAATTTAGCTAGATAATACATTTGATACCTAGGATGAGCATCATTGTGAGCTGGAAAAAGCCCAGACTGACATTCTGGTCTAGCAACTGTCAGAATGGAAGAAAGAAAAAATGTTCTTCCAAAAGAGAGAGATTCTTTTTCCTTCTTTTAATGTGTGGAAAAATTAATAGGTAAAGTCTTTGGTTGGAGGACATTCTGTGTTCATTTGATTCTTTCTAGCCAATCATTGCTCCCAACTTGTGTTGATAAAGGAAGAAGTCGTAAAGCAGTTCCTCAGCCAAGGCAGCCTCAATACAGTAAGATGGGTGCCACTCAAGGAGTTCCTGCCTCTGCACTACTCTTGGTTATATTAATACAATACAATTGTATGAAGCTATGTGTTAGGGGTCTGGGGACTTAGGTGCCTTTTAAAGAATTGTGATAGAGGGGTGGAAAGAAGTGTGTGTTGCCTGTTTTGTGTAAGTGGGAACAGCCTCCACATGTTCGGTACCTCCAGGGGAACAGGAAGCTGTGATGTTAAACAAGAATAATGTCTGATGGCAAACTCCTCAAGCCTGTGGCACAAAGCTGGTGGATCATCAAACTGCTGCTGAAGGCTTAATGAGATCCTTTGGTCATTGATTATAAGGTATCTCTGACACCAGAATTCAGCAGCTCAAACTGAGTGAATTTATGGCTAATATGAGTACCTGAGCCATGTGTCAAGGCAAAGAGGTCAGTTGAGCAGAGTTCAGCAGCTAGTCTTCTTGTAGAGTCCTTGCTAGAAGCTAAGCTTCCGTTCTTATGAAGAACAGCAGAGTGGCGTTCAGTATCCCTTTAGAGCAGCTTCACATGCATATGCAGAGGCATTTCAGCATTTTTCGTTTTTCTTTTTCTTTCCCCCCCTCCCCCCCGCCCCCCTTGATTATAATGTATGGTGTAACAGACACTGAAGGTGGTATTAGAAAAACAGAGGGGGAATTGGCACAGTCCCCTTTGGTTCAGTCAGCACCACCGACTGGCAGACTTCTACAGTTGAAAGTATGTTCTGTGCTCCTCATACTTTCTTTATCTGGTAGAATTCACATCTTCACACATCAGTGACAAATGTATGCTTTCACTAAGAGGGAGAGGAAGAGGCAGGGTCTCCAACAGAGGGTTATGTTTTCAAATCGAGGGAGGATGGGAAATATATTGCCCCCACATTTGATTGAATCTTAAACTGGTCAATCAGGTGATCATAAGCTCTCTAGGAGGATCATGATGACCTCTGAAGATAATCTTCAAAAAGCCAGTGCTGATATATGGCTGACAGTCTCTGCATGATGCAAGTAATTCTGGAGGGGAATTTTGTAGAGAAGAAAACAACATTAAAATGAGGATCTGGAAGCAATGTGAGCATGGATGTGTGTCTATTGTGAAGTAATTATATTTGGACTGCAGTTTGAAAACATACTAGAAACCTGGAAGAGTCAGATATTAATTGTATATGTTGCCTCATGAAAGGAAACAGTTTATTCTTGCAGGTGCCATTTGGTCTACAAAGGTGGATAAAAAGAAGTCTGTAAAGGACCATTGTTCTATTGTTGTATTTCTTTGCATAGGTGATGTTTTTATCTGCCTTTCATCTCCTTGTCCAAAACTCTTTACTTATCATGAAGTCAATAAAGCCAGAAAGGTCACAGATTGAAAATCAAAAGCTAGGCTTGAGAAAGCTTGTCTATACAGAAATAGCTGTCTTCTATAGCAATGTTGGAATTACTGTTAAAGTTCTGTGTTTAGAAGTGTTAGTTTTTAGCAATATCTTTTCTGAACTCCAAGTCTTCCCTTCTCTGGAGAGACAGCTTTGAGCGCTGGCTGCACGGGATTGTGACAAAGCGTAGATTTGGTGTTTTCAGTGGGCCCAGACCAAACATCATCTATCCTGTGCATTAAACAGTGCCCATTTTTTTGGCAGCTGTTTCTAAGTGTTTAAAGCTGTAGAGGTGACAGAGTTGAAATAGGTCTATTCCTTTCACCTGATGCAGCAAAAAGGTAGAGAGCAAAGAAGAGAGAGGTCACAGTATGGGAGCAGAGGAGGACAATGTCTGCCTGCTCTGCCTGCAAAGCTGGCAAATTCTAGACAAATGAGTTAGTGTTTAAGAGACTGAATCTTAGGGTAAAAATATAGATTTTAAGATGAAAAAATCTAGTTGTGTCAAAGGAAACACAATCATATAGTAATGCAAAACCCAAAGTAATGGGAATGGGATAATGAAGTGTTACGAGCTCTGCAAGTAATAATGTGGTTCTCTTGTGGCATGTGCAAGCTAATAAGCAAATAATATCCCCATAACTGAAATTACTACCTAAATTAATTATTTTACTACATCTTCTTCAACTCCAATATATCAGCCTATTGTAACAAACTAAACAGTTTTAATAGAATTGTATTAGTTTTGTCACTTAAAGCACATTGCCTTAATAATTCAACTGGTTTGTTCTTACTCTGTTCTTGCATCTCCAAATGCACTCATGAAGTAAACGGGTAGTCAGTTTGTATCATTGTCTTTCTCTTCAGTGTAATTTGAGGAAGGACCTTTTAAAACTTTTTTCCCCATATTCGTCCGAAAACAGAACTTCGGGTATGTGCCAACAGTTTGAGAGCTAATAAAAGACTAGCCATCTCGCTACATGCACACAGTTTTAAGTAAGATTTCTGAAAAATCATTACATCAGTGGGATTTCTGATGGATAGTTTTCAAAAACCTGTTGGTATTTTAGCTGTGTGTTGCCAAATACAATTAATACAAACTGCTTAATGGATCCTATGCTGTTTCAGCTGCTGGGTGCAGCTCAGGCACCTGACAGTGGTTCTGTTAGTGGTGCACCCAGGTGCAGCACAGTAGTCCCACCCTGTGTTACAGCATCTCAGTACAGAGGATCACAGAACCCCGCAGTGAGCTTGGTAGATGAGAATTGTGATAGGTGGCAGAGAGTCTCCAAGAGTACTCTTTGGGTTTCTTTTTTTTATTGAGTAACTCTGTAGTGTTTTCCACGGTGAACTCACTTTGTGGTTTTCATCTTCCCCCTCCACTGCTGTATCCTTCCAAATCCACCTTTAAATTGTAGGTGCCTGCAGCTAATAACAGCTGTCGAGTATTCCAGATTTTAAAAGGCCATAAACACAGAAGAATGGGCTAAGTATCTGAGTTTTAAAGGCTTGTTCAAGATGCTATCTGTGTGCTGAATACAATTGCATGGGCCTGTTAAAAGACATCAGCTTTTCCTCTAGAGGTGTTTAGCTAAGCTTCCTGGCAGGAGCTGGGGCTTTGGTCTTGAGATTTTGCTCTGGTGTATGGGCTGTGGAGGCACCTGGCTGTCTTCTGACCTCTGGGACTCGACCTGTTACTTCTGTTGTCTGGATGACTGGTATTCATGTTCTTGGCATTCTTCATAAAGGTGTTCTTTTTTGGTGGGTTTTTGTTGTTGTTGGTTTAGTATTTATTTATTTTTATTCTTTGCTTTATTTTGTGTTTGGTTTCATGTGACCTTAAAATATCCCAGATAACAAGATCCCTCAAAATATCCCAGGACCTGAAAGCCATCACTGAAATGAAGAAATGGGACATTTACAGCAGGCTCCTCTACCCTGCAAGAACTAACAACAGTGAAAAAGTATTCCTATATAGAATTAATTACTGTGTGAAGTAGCTGCTTAGTTGCAAATTTGCATGTATAGGTTGTGGTGCACAACTTTCAGATCTTCATTTACATAAATAGAAACGATTCTGTATCTTTTAAAAACACCCTGATTTTCAAAAAGAAAGACCAGACCACCCAATTTACATTATGGGTGAAATAACTATCCTCTCTCATCACTCTTCAATCATGAAATTGTTATTCAGGAAAGCACATAGGTCTATGCCTTTTTTTTTTTTTTTGAGACCTGCTTAGCCTCTTTTTGCATGTTGTGAGTGAAGATGAGTTGTTTAAGTGCATTCCTGAATCAGAACCTTAGCGCTAATCCTTCAGTCACTGCAAAGAATAAATGAGGGGCAAAGACAAAGGGCCAAATTAAAATCAACGAGATTCTATTCAGATGGGCTCTGCTTCAGCAAGCACACATCTAATTATAAGCACACAAGTAGGCTCACTGACGTCAAAGTTAATTAAACTGCTTAAATTTAGGCACATGCTTAATTCTTTGCTGAATCAGTATTTTTTAGCCAGCGAATAATAGGACAGCATTGCTGGTCCAGAGCATGATCTTGTGGATGGCAAAGAGCTTAAACTCCCCCTTTCCTCCATCAGTTCTTCTGAATGGCTGCTGGCATTTTATTTGAATTGCAGTGGTGAAGGGATGTGTCAGTATGTTAAAGTTTCTTAGGTTGTTTGCTAACAATACCTCAGACATGACAGTTGGATCTCTGGTATTTTTAAGGTCCCTTTCCTCCATGGAGTATGCTTTGCAGTATGGCAGGACTGTGCCCATTGGAGTATTCTCAGCTTCATGCCACTCTTAGGGAATTAATCTTTTTTTTCCGGTCTCTGAAAGCCAAATCGCTAACTCATTTTCATAACAAAACCAGAAATGAAGAAAGCATGTAGACAGAAACAGCTTTGATTCATTTAGTTTCATGTGTTACTTTAATTTATGATGTCATAAATAAGTAACCCATTATTTGTTGGCCTTGAATCATTAAGGGCTTAATAACAATTTCCCCTTTAGGAATATGAAGGATAACATGATAGCTCTTACACAGAAACACACATAGGGGAATTTAAGCCACATTTCGTAAATGATCTGAGGCTGTTTGTGAGGTTTTAACTATGCTCCCTGCCTAAATAACACAGTAAAGTTGCCCTGACATACTAGCAACTAGCAACAGGGAGGTGCACTGCAAAAATCAGATTTCTTCCACTTGGTAAAACTCATGCCATGGGAACTTAGAGGCTGCAAAGGAAGTTAATGAAGTTATCAACAGTAATAAGTTCAAAGAGAAAAGCAGGTATGAGAGCTAAATAAGTCTATCCTTGTGTTTAAAGGGTGCTCAACATTCTGTTCATGTGTACATTATCTGCTGATCACCATTTCCAGGTAATTGCCCAAGTGTGAAGCTTAAATTTAATCATCTTCCTTTAGATACCAGAAAATTACATGCATTCATTTATGTATTCATATCTTTGTGCCTTAAATAAAAATAAAATTGTCTTCCTACATAGAAGTTGTGTAAGTGCTAGCAGATTATGGTAGAACCTGTTACAACTGCAGCTTCACTAAAGACTTGTCTCTCTTCACAACCAGCTATCTGGATTTCCGTTCTCCAGTTACCCTAGAAACTTCAGAGGGATAGCAGGTGGCTGTTACGGCCATCATGCAGTCTCTTGTTTGCATGAGGACTTTGAAATCTCTGTTTGGAAGCATCCCAAATTTGAGATTGAGATTGAAAAAATCAGTTGAAGAGAGAAAAGTCATTTGCCAACCACTAGAGTTCTTTGAGGAGCAAATCCATTTCCCACTCTTCATTCTGTTCCTTTTATCCTTTATTTTTCTGGGATTGCTGTTAAGGGACAGTTGAAAACAAGTGGTACAATATGTCTGTCATGCTCACATTGCAGAGAGCAAGCGCCTGGGGCATCCCATGGACTCTAACAACCAATGCAAAATCTCTTGTCTTAAGTGCTTGTGGCAAACAACCTTCCGAAGTGCACATATATGCAGGGTCTGTGCAGTTTGAAGTATTCCCGCTATTGGTAAATAACTTTCTCATTCAAAAGGCTAATTGCATGCTCTTATTAGAGAAGCTAAAATGGAGTATTTCCAGAAAGGGCTGCTTTCTGACCTTTAAAGCTGTTGCCTCTAGGGCAGAGTGAAGCAGGATATGTGCCTCACTATTGACTGTGACATTTCTGTCCTAAAAATAGATCACTACAATCCCTTTCTGCTTTAGACTGGCACCTTCTATGGGTATATAATATTCACTCAGGTTCTGATTTTTGGTCCTGATTTTCAGAGGTTTTGAGTAGTTGCATATGCCGGATGGAATGCTAAAGCCCCCAGATTGGGCCAATAAGGTGAAAAAAAAGAGGAAGTATCTCACTGTGATTTCATTTACTGTAGTACAGAAAATGTTTTATGTGGAAATTTTTTGCTTAATCGGAGTGTGCCGAGATCAGAGATGATTAATACACTTAGTGGATCCTTAAGCAATGGAAAGTGGCTGCACAAATCTGTGTAAACCAAGGGAACTTTCCTATCTCCTCTGCTTACATAGTTAAGAGTTAATATGTTCTTAGCTACCAGCATATGGGTTTATTCTGCACCATAACAAATGTTGTAGCTAATTGCACTTACTATCAATATTTTAATCATATAAAAGAGGTATTTACTTATGCTACTTACAGTCTTTGGATGTCTTTTATACTCCGCATGAGCTGTTGATTATATTTAGGTTTTTATTTCTGTGCACGCTTTGTCTATATGCAAAAAACAAGCATTTTTATGAGTACATTCTATTTCCTGCTACTTTTGATCACTGTAAAAGACACTAAATATGAATTTACTCTGGACTGGTTAAAAAATCTTAAAACGAAAATTAAAAAATTCATAATATATTTTGTTTATTTCTTTTCCAGCCAACATTGTTAGTCATCTAAACTCATGCAAACAAACACACTGATCCTGTTTTGGCCAAATCCATCCTGACCTTCATGTTGTTGGGTGGCTTCTTTGATATTGGTATTAAATAGTAACATATAGGAGCTATTGATCATGAGAATACCAAAAATTAATCTTTGCATTGGAAAAAATTCTTTTCCAATGGGACATTAAGCTTGGGCAAGCTGACATGGTTAGACAGACATCCAGTTCCCTCTCATGAGATCAGTTGCCTACCTACATCTAAGATCACAGGCTAAATCATTTGAGGTCCTGATAAGCGTTTCAGTATTTCAGTGTCTTTCAGTGTTTTCAAGAAGACTGCATCATTTTTTGATGTTGGGGAAGACGTATTTCCCTTCATCACCCTGGGAAAGAACTGGCACACCATTTCAGCTTAGAGCAACACAAAGAGCTGTGTCAGCTCCCCTTAGAAGTGCTAAAAAGACACAGTGGGAAGTGGAAACCGTAACACTACATTTCCTCGAGGAAGATGAAAGTGCTGTGTGGGAATAGTCATTTGAGTAGCTCCGGCAGGTAAACACAAGCACTTGTGTTGATCCACTAGTCAACTGTACGGAGGACACTTAGTTGAAGAACTGTTTGAATTACCTGTAGGACTAACCTTTCCCATTTGCTTGTCATCTCAAAGGACTGGTTTCTTTTGGGGGTGGGGAGAACAGAGATTAAATCACTGTGTTACAGAGAGGATATGCCCATCACTTCAAACCCACCTTCTAATTTTACCCTACTGATTTTTTAGTAATTCAAGAAAGTCATGGAAAGTCTTGAGCTGAGGAAACACATTCTTCCCATTAATAAGCAATTTCCCGCAACAAATAGCAATGGGAACTTTTAGGTTCTTCCGTTGGAAAGAATGGTACTAATTGTTTTGCCATAATAAAGTGGCTAAAAGGAGCTCCTTCCCCACTTCCCCCTTTTTTCAGGTCAGTGTGGCACATTCCAATTTGCGTTTGCTTCAAGGCACAGGAGGAATCCCTCATGGAGGGGGAGGGTGGTTATATCACACTCAAGCATGCAGGCAGCAAGCCTTTTGCTTTCTTCAAATACCTCAGTTTCAGAGTAGTTGAAGGATTCTGCATTTCCCCCACGCACTCCAAAAATGCAGCTTTCTTTGTTTTTCCACCACAAATAAACTAAAACCCATAATCCCTGTACTGAGCAGAAGTGATTAAAATAGTGTGGAACAGATGGTTTAAAAGCTGCCAAAGAGTGAATCTTTTGCTATTTTGTTTCTTGAAACAACTACATTAGTTCCTGAGTCAGCTTTGAGTGGGCCATCATAACCCATCAGAGAGTAGAGAGCATGCTTGTTTCTGTCTTTGGTTGCTCATTAATAGTAATTAATTCATTTAAGGCTTGGAATTTTTTGCTTCTTAGGAAGATCTGTATGTGCTACAAATTGAGGTAATGCGTCATTTACATGCAGGATAAAAATGGAAGTTTTCCACAGAGCTTTTAGCAGTATTTTTGGAGCGGCATGGTTTAGTGTGAGGTGTCCCTGCCCATGGCAGGGGGGTTGGAACTAGATGATCTTAAGGTCCTTTCCAACCCTAACTATTCCCTGATTCTGTGGTTTTTCCTTGGAAATTTTGCTACTTGTGTTTGTGTTTGTTCTCTGGAGGGGAAGACCATGTTCCAGTTGCAGTCCTTGGAGAATAAAGGTACCACAGTACTTTGTAATGATACATGGTTTTGATGCTCAGGATGTGCAAGTTCAGCAATATGTACATACTGATTTGTTCAGAGAGGTTTCAAGACAATCTCATGGTCCAGAGACCTCTCATAAAACTGTCAGCATCAGGTGTGCTCTCCCTGCTGTTCCAGAGGAATGGGTGCCTTCCACTGCAGGCTGGAGACCAGGGGACTTGCAAACAGTAGTCTGGAGTTTTACCCTCCCCAGCGCATGTTGTAAAGCCTTAGCCTGTAGTTTAGATCAAACATAGATTTTTACTACCTAGTCAAAGCATGTCCGCTAAATGAGTTACTGTATGTTGGCCAAACACAGTGTCCATGTCTCTAGTTTTTCACTTCTGCCATGGAGCCACTCCAGCGGTTTTGTAGGTTGTAAATTCTGACAAGTTCTTTGGTTATTCCTAAGAACCAATAGCTCACTAGTGCTACTTACAGTGTATTTTACATGGCGGTTCTCTGCTCTCAGAGAGCAGATCAAAAGGTTTGGCATCCCCTTGAGGAACATTTTTAGAGATCAGTTTTGTGGACATAGAAAAATGTTTATTGGTCACATAATTTTTGTGAAACCTGTGATTTTCCTCTTGTTACAAAACCTTGCATGAGCTGAGCCATTACCATTTTGTTGTCCTGATCTTAATTAAAGTTTTCAAACAGTAATCTTCATCACAAAGTAACCTTTCTTTTTACATATTTGATAATGTAAGCAGTCACATCTTTCCCCTGTTTCACAATTGGGAAATGGAATGCTATTTGTGTATAGCACACTAATAAATGACTTGTAAAAAGAAGGGCAGCAAAACCAGGCTGCATTTGTATTTTTATTTAAACCTGTTAATTCTGTTAAGGTTTGCACACTGATTTGTGTAGACAATGCTCTGTTTAAGCAAAACAGTTTTGAAAAATGCAAGTCTTCCCAGATGCTTGCTGGAACTGAATCTCTTGGCCATCTGCCCTTACGTTCATGGAACTGATCTGTTTGGTCACCTCATTTTCTGTTTTCTCTGCTACTGTAGCAGCTACCTGAGGAGAAAGCAGCTTAGCTGAAGAGTCTTCCTTAATGAGGTTCTTCTGTGAAGTAAAGAACCTGGCTTCTGAAAGATGTAACTAGAAATAAGGAGGCAGCCCTGTTCTGGGGGGTACTGCCAACAGTTCTGTTGCAAGCTAGAGGCTTGGATTCTGGAGAGACTGTTCCCTGGCTCTTCTTAGTAGAAGACTTTTGCTGTTGTATATGCTGCAGTTGTATTCACTGAACCTGAGTTACTGCAATACACTTCAGACACACTAGAACTGAGTAATGTTTCATCTTCTAAATATTTACTCTTTTGCTTGTTTCCCTGAAGGATTAAAGGCTTGATACTAAATTGGTCTTTATTCCCTTCTTTTTCCTTTGGGGGATGCCGTGTTTCTTGTTGGTCAAACCTTGGTTGCTCAGTTAATAGGCTTTCATCTCCTGAAGTACCAGATTTTTTTTCTGAGGCAGAGGAAAGCAAATGAGGGGAGAGGAAGGATTTTGAAGGTTCTTTATTGAAACTGCTGGTTTTGTTTGTTGTTTTTTAATTCTCCTAAATATGCAGTCTAGGAAGTGACATAATTGCATACACTTTTAATTTCCTCAAGGCTCTGTGTGGTCTTCATCTAGCTTCTCAGATATTGGCTACAGATGTTTAAAATTGCTTCCTCCCAATTAAGCATCTGCTCTGAAGTGACAAAGTGTAAGACCACATATGCCTGAAAGGCCAATGTATGCACAAACAGTTTTTGTTACTAGATATAATGGAAACTTTTTCCCTTGTCTTGGCTTTTAATGGGCAGACGGTGAGAAATTGCTCTGCTTATTGAACTCCATGGGGGATACTGAGTGCCAGTTTTAAGCATGCACTTAAAAGTGTGCTGCTTGTTGATCTTCTGTGTGAATATTCGGGATGTCTCTCAGTCAAGAGTGTCACTTGCTCTGCTATCTAAGGGTTGCTTGCTGTCCCACTTGGGATCTTTTTAGATCAGAAGCAGTTATGTGGCCTGATCTGGTGACTTTACTGTTTAGTTCAAGGGAATAGGAAAGAAAACTTAAGGGTTTTCTTGGTTGTCACAGGTAGAATATTTGGAATATTGAATATTGATGACATGAGGTAGAGGTGACTTAAGTTTAAAAGAAATTCATTTCTGAAGATGTCAGAGAAAAATCTTGGATTTATTCCATGGGGGAGAAACCAACAAAAAGCAACAGTGGCAAAGACAAACCTTTGCTGATGGAAAGTCATCAATTTAAATTAGAATTTAATCACTTACTGTAAATTGAATTTAAAAAAAGTATGGGGAGAGTGGGTTTGTATGTGCATGTTGTTGACAACCATGAGGTGTTCTTTTGTTACATCTTGGTCTGCGAAAGTGCAAATGGGTTGTAAAAGCATGACGTGCTTTGATCAGTCCTGCTAAGTAACTATTCTAAAGATTTTTAGTGGGTGGGGAAAAAAAACAAAACCAACCCAACCAAAAAAACAAAACACTAAATGAGCAGCACTCCAAATTGCAGGTAAAGAATAATGTTTCAGGAATGCAACCTACTGATTAAGAGCTTATTAAGCATTAGATGACAGATATATAGTGAAAGGTTATTTAAAAAATTGTCAAAGCAGAACCCCTGGGTATGGAATTCTCTTGAACTGTGGACAGCTTCAACATGGGCAAAAATTTAGCAAACCAAACAAGTAATTTAGGTCTGAACAAATTAATTAGGCAGTATTTGGTTTAAGTCCTTTACTTCTTGATCAAAATAGATTTCAAACTCAAGATAACAAATTTGACAACGTAGGCATTGTAAACTGAACTGCGACCAGCCAGCTGATTTTGTATTGTGCTGCTGAACAGGTACTGATGGTAACAAGATAACCCAGGCCATGTCACAACCCATACTGTAGCAAAAGGCCACTTAACCAAGGTAACAAAATCTGGTACTCACTTGTTACAATCACATCCTTGATTACAATGAAACTTTTTTAGAGGAAAAACTATATGACTCCTGGCCTTCTTAGATGTGTAATGTTACCTTTTTAAACAAGTTAACAAACCCCTTAGGTTTTACTTTAATCTGTTAATTAGATAGACATGTATTTGTCATCCCAAGTACTAGCTGTAGTCAGAGCACTCTATATCCTAAGAAGGAACCTCATATGATGCAGTCACCAGCAAAGAAGAAAGTGCAGAACTTTGCAAAGGATCTAATGGTTTGTTTTTTCTGGTGCACTGATGCAGGGCTGCTTGGTTGTGGTGTTGGTTTAAAAAGTCTAATATGAGATCAAGACCACTTTCACTAAGAAACTCTGCACACTTTTTGAAGATCCTTTCTTTGAAGTACTTGTAAGACAGATAGACAGGAAAGAGGGTAAAGGAAGGCAAGGGTTGGAGAGGAGGAGGTGGGAACTGAGTTAATCATGTCAGAGAACTAAGAACTTCTGTCTTGAATCTCTCAACTGACTTCATCACACAAAAAGTTGTTTCTGCTACTGTCATCTTGGAGAGAGAGGATAAATAATTTATGGTAGTTGTGAGGCTTCCTCCTGGATTTGATACCATCTTCCTAGAAGTGGTGAACCTCTGGTGGAAATGAACAGTGTTGACTCAATTCCATGATCTTTTGCACTAACTGCAGTTTACCACTGTGAGTTCTTGCCTGAAAGCAGTCAGAAACCAAATTTAACCAAACATTTCAGTTTTAAGGATCATGTTTTTATGAGACTAGGTTCAGGGCAGTGGAGTCAGTGGCAGAAGGGAGCCAGGCTTGTCACAGGGAACCAAGGGCTTTGTATCAGCACCCACTACTGCACCTCAGAGCAAGGTGACTTCCTCACCTCCTGCCTTTGGAATATACCAGCAGTGCTTGTCGCTCATTTATTCCCTGGAGTGGGAACAGCAGACAAGCAGTGGATTTGCTGTTATGCACTAGTATAATCAATTGAGTTAATGTGTTGAATTCCTTCCAAACAGGGCTCAAATAGCGACACAGTGACTTCCTTCCTTTTTCTCTTCTCTGTTGACTGTCTGTGTAAATATAACCAAATGTATTGGGGTTTGGGGTACTGCTTTTATGTTGTAAGTTTCTGTTCAAGAGTGCCTTCTTTTCTATGTCTCTCTCTCTTTTTTTTTTTTTTTTTTAATTTTCTTTTGCGTTTACAGGCATAAAAGGGAAAACATGCTAGGTTACTTGGGAGAATTTGGTCTAATTTGCAGGAAACCCCAGTGTGGCTGCTCCCCAAAGCACACCTCAATCTTGGCAGCTTTTCCTTCCCCATGCTGTCACCTCTCAGCTCTGACCTCCCAGAAGGCAGCAGCAGCAGTGGCTGCTCCCCCTGTCTTTTCTGTTCCTTCCAAGGACACCACTTGCTGCTCTGGCAGTTAAATGCAAGAGTTAAAAGAATGTATGGATTTTCCTTCAGATTTCCAGTTTGTGTTTGAGCTTACTTGCTGGCCTGCATTACAGTTGATTGACAGAGTCATCCTCAGTAATATTAACCACAGCACAGAAGTGGTTTCCCACACTGTTTTTTCTTACCTTTGCATTCCTCTGCCTGCAGGATGACTACCCTCAAAGAGCATTGTTACTTAAATATCAGCTCTTTAATCTGATGTAATTATTTAGAGAATGTTTTGATGTTTTTGATGAAATCAGATATCTCAGTCAATACTTTGAAAGTAACATAAATATTTTATAAGAATCATGTAAATTATGTTCCACATTTTAGTAGGTTTAGGGTTATTATTTGCCTGCCTGTGGTGTTCTGTAGGGATTCATGCCTTTTTTTTCTTGCTGAATCCCCATAAATCATTCTTGCTGTTATATGAGGCAGTGTCTAAGTTTTAAGAATGTAGTTGTATTCTTAAAGCTAAAAGTTAGCAAATAGTGTTGATAATTTCTGTTAATTTTGCTATTCTACTCTTTCTTGGGTCTGTGAGCAATGGTGTAACCCCAGTGATTAGTTATATGAATATTAATTACATTGGACTCATACATCTTCAGCCTGACTGACTCTCCCTGTGGCAGAGGTAATACTTAAAATGTTGGTTTGATCAATGTGCTTTTTTTCTTTTTTTTGCTTGTTGTAAATTGATGGGATTTTTTATACTCCCGGAGTATAGGAACTACTTGTACACTTGAATGGGCTTGTTTGTTTGTTTGTTTGTTTGTTTGTTTTTGTTGGGGTTTTTTGGTTTTTTTTGGTGGTGGTATTGGTTTTGTTGTTGTTTTTCTAAGTAAATCCAAATTTAAAGGTATTTCATAATTTTCCTAACTGATCCATTACTTTAGTTTGGAGACCATATTCAGTAATTTAAATTAAGGTTCAACAGAAAGACCAAGAAAGACCAAGAATTTGTGTATGTGTTTGTTTTTTTTCATACTGAGGTTGGTGAAGGGAGCACAGACCAATGGAGATGAACCGAGTCAGAAGTATTATCTTATATGGTTTTCTCTTGAAGCCAATAGCAAAACTGAAGCAAGTGTCATCACCTACTCCCATCCTTCCTAAAATCTTTTCCATAGATGAATTGCTACCAAAAATGAGAAAAATAATGAAGTAAATTGTGGTTGCTTTCATGGCGAAGGCAAGAAAAAGTCTGTTCTCATGTGGAAAAAGAAACCTGTGGCATGGTCTTGAAGTAGTTTGCTACCAGGAGATGGCTTGCAGTCAGTGGCATGTGTCTGGCATGGGAAATGGTTTTAAGTGGTTTTGATGAAATGTGAGGCACTGTAGGGTCTTTATCTTTCCTTCTTGGAAGTACTTGCCTTATGAAGGTTTAGTATCAGTAATCCCTCGTCACAAACTGTCTTTAAACATAAGGCAGATTCTTCTTTCCAGTGACATATATTTCTGTAAATATGTGTACCATTCACTTTCCCAAAGTAAAAAGAAAATTCACTTTTGTAACTTTACTTCTACAGCCTTTGGTATAAGCAATTTGCTTTGAATCTAATTTTTCTTTGTGGGTATGAAAATATATTACATCTTTTTAAAAAAGATTTCTGATGTGAATCGTTTTAAAGACTGTGTTTTGCAGGCACCTGTCCTCCAGACCAAGATAAGTGGCCTGCAGAGTAACACTAACATGTATTAAGCCTTGTTTAAACGACCTGCCATCACTTTTAGTTTAAAATGTTGATGATAAAGGTGCAGTAGTCAGTAAATAGTTTGGAGAGCTGACAGTGACCATTTGGTCAAGAATCAAGAGCTGTGGTGATACAGGCCACAATTCCCAAAGCAGACTAATGACCTGTAGTTCGTCAGTTCTTGGATGCTCAAATGGAAATATGTTGAAGATGCTTAACTCTTAGCTGCAGGAGATGTAGCACTTCTAGAAAATCAGATCCAATTATGTTTTCTCAAGTTGAAGTATACAAAATTTTAATTTCTAGTGCCTTTTCCAGATTGTACTTCTTCATTTAAGTCAGTCTCACAAGCTGAACTTTCATTTCAGCTTTTGTAGTTAAAGGGGAGATGCTTCAGTGTATATTGTCTAAGTACTTTAAAAAATGAAAAGAAATTAACTGATTAAAAATGCAGTTTTCTAGTTAAAATTTTTAAGAACATGTTTAGCTCTAATGTTTACTTACCAATGGATTAAAATATGACTTACCACTGCATTTCAATATGAAACAAAAATCAAAACCATACTTACACCTTAAGGTAACATGCAAAATTCTTGGTTTTCACCTTGAAGGCTTCAAGGTAAATAGGTCATCATCAAATCTCCCATCCTAAAGCATTTGTCTTGAACTGTTCAGCTCTCAATGAAGAGAACTGAACAGCCACCAAAGCAATGTGTGGTATATAGTGGACAGAAAGACTAATCTGGTGCATACTGATTAAGAAAAGGGAAGTTCCTATCATTCACAGTGGAAGGATTCTTATTTAAGTTATTTCAAAGTGTTTCTTACAGTCAAGATTCCTTTCTGTTGCCTGTGTATCATTAAAGCACTACTTTTGTGAAACTCTCCATAGAGCATTGCAGGAGAGAAGTAAGAAATTCTGTTAAACACTGACGGATAGTTTCCAGGTTATGGAAATGTATATTTTCATAGCCATACCATTGCTGCATATTCTAACAGAATTTAAATTATTTAACAGATGGATGAAGTTATTAAAAAATCTTGGAAGTGTGAACATTGCAAGGTGTAGACTTGCTCTTAGTCTCAAAGTAGACTAGCTCTATGCTAGAAATGCTCTAAGTAAAATAAGATGTGTTCATTTACATGCCAGAAGCCCTCTGTTAGCGAGATCACATAATCCTTGATTGTAAACTTAATTTCAATGAGAAGCCAATCAAGGCAATATAGGACACAGCCTCTTGCCAGTATGAACTGTGTCAACACTTGGTAGGAGCTGCCAGTATAGCTCTGTTCTGTGGTTATACTGCTAAATATTTCTCAGAGCAGAGTAGGTCTGAAAGACTTTCAGCCTCCTTTAAAGAAATACATATATTGCTTTAAACAAAATATGCAGAATAAATATGAAGAAAAATCAAAAATGTCAGTGTAGCTTTTTGGTAGGAATGCGCTGAACGTTTATTGATGATCTGACATTGAAGGATAACTTTTGTGTTGTGCGGCAGTAATATGTTTTGGTAACTTCATGTTCTACAGTTCTCAGCTTTCTTAACTTACAAGCTATGATGCTTTAAAATTAATCACAGTTTAAAAAGGATTAAAAGCTCTTCATGAATTCCTGTGCATCTGTATATAGATACATGTTTATCTATAGTGCATGCCCTTGTATTTGTTCTGGGTGATTGTGTTTTCATGATTTTATTTGAGAAGATGCAAATGTGCTATCTGTATGAGGAAAGTGTTTCTTTAAGTGATAGGTGTTGAAGGGTTAAAAGTCTGAGGTCCTATTAATGTGGGGAAATGCTGACACAAGTTCTTCAGTCTTTTTCCTGACAGAACACCCATCTTTAATTTGCTCATCTCTTTACCCATATAACATTGTACATCTGTCCTTGAAAACAGCTCTTGCAGCATGAGCATAGCCAGTGGAGTCAATTTAGCAAAGGTTGCTCTCTGTGCTCTAGCAGTGCAGGCAGACAGCCTGGAGCTATGACTTACAATCAGCTAAACAGGTATATGAATAATTATTAAAGATAGAAGCCTATGTTAATTGCTGTGTTTAATCTTGCTCTTATAAATTGTTACAGAATTATCCCCCCCCTGCCCCTCCAAGCAGCAACATGTCGAAATGAGTACTTTTCTCAGATTCTAAGTTATCTAACGGATTTTGGAACATCTTAGTTATAAGAAGATCCTTGCTAATACTTAAACATACATATACTCCCTGAGAGTCCTTTGTATCCCCTTTAAAGCTTTCTTGCATTGCCAGCATGGTGGAAGGGAACATGGCACTGAAGTAACATGAGGCCTTGAAATATTTGGAGTTGACCGAGAACCAGTTTGCAAGTGTCTGAAAGCAAAAACCAATATTAAGCTGTTGTTTCTCTTAAAGTTATTGTCTACCAAAATGTTTCCTTGACAAATCTGAGCAAAACCACTTTCATTTCAAAGCATTTCCGTTCTTCTGAAACCACGGTATATTTGATTATCAAAATGATGAAGATCCCTCTAGTTCTGTCTCATTGTTGCTAATGCAGTAATCTTCCACAGTAAGTGGGGAAAATTAACGGATGCTTGTAGAGATTGAGTAGTGTATGGGGTTGGGGAGAGTGACAGTGACTGCATTTGGTCTTCACCAAGAGCATTTTGCCTTATTAGGCCACTTTGCAAGCTAAACTGTAGTTTATCTCACAGATCACTAAAAATAACTCTGTATGGCTTTCTGGCAGATTGATCTAAAAAGTGTATGATGATGGTATATGGATTTGTTTAAATACAAAGCTAGAAGCATGAGCTGGCCTCCAAATTATGAATGTCTTTGTTATCCAGAATGGAAGCTTTCCAAGACAGTGATGCATAGCCACCAATTTGTAACTTTTCTTTTAATTTGTAACTTTGGGCTTTTCTCTGTTTGTTTATTTGTGTAATCTCTCATATGTTAGATATGGCATCATTAAACATCTATATGCACTTCTGATGGCTTTCTAAACTCCACAGTTGTCTTGGAGAAAGTGACATTCAGTGTTGTTTTCATTATTATTATTATTATTCACTGCTTCTCAGCTTTCTTATTTGAATGCTTTCACAGTTCACTCATAGCACAGAAAAAAGAGCTCAGTCATTAACTTTCTTATGTATAGAAGGTAAGTACTCTGGCTAATGGAGGACATATCTTTTACTGAATTTATGTCCCATTCATAATGTTTGTGTCACATGTTCCTTCTCAGTACTGACATTTTAGTGGATTGGTTTTAAAAGATAATAATTAAAAAGGATATAAATAAACAGCCTAGGTTTTCCTCTCAAAACCAGTTTTAGATTAGGGGCAGCTCAAAAAAATGGGGCCAACAAGATCATGTAGAGGAGAAGACAATCAAGCTGCTCCTCAGAAAGCCTGAGCAGCCCAGCCCACAGCACCACTTCGAGGATAGGGCTGGAATAAGGCATGTCCAGAAGCATTAGCAAGGCTTCTACTTTCCAAGCTTCAGTTTTCTTCTACTCTTTTGCTTGCCTTTAGTCCTACACAGCCTCACAAGCTGCAGTTTGAGTTCTCTGCCTTCTTTCAGTTAGACCTGATTAGATTGCTGTCTTCGGAGCTGCCTACTTATACCCTTGATGTAAGCAGAGAAGAGAGGAAACTTAACTGTAGTTAACTCACAGCTTGCCAAGAGGTGGGGCTTCAGATATGAATGGCTGCACACCCAATAGAAACAATAAAATAAAACAAATAATAAAAAGTAATAAAACCAATAAAAAATGTTGACTAAGAATATAATCTTGAGTAGCTCAAAAATGCTAAGAATGCTAAAAGAGTAGCTTGAAATCTAAAGAAACAGTTGATCAGATGTTTCCCCAAAGTGGTAGCAGGCTGAAAGTGTCTACACTCTATGAGGAAATTTGGACAGTTTGGAAGATATGGTATAAAAATATTTAATCTAAAGTTTGTGAAAAATATGTCAGAAATCCACTTGATCATGCTGAAAAATGGGATTTAATATGGAAAGGACTTCAGTTAATTTCTCTTTCTGTCTGATTTGTTAGAAGAGATGTCACGAACTCTAGTTCAGGTGCAGTGAAAGTGAGATGAGCACTGAAGGCATTTCTGCCATGCTCCATTTCTACCAAGGAGTTTGAGTGGAAGTATCTAAAAGTTAAGACATCTCTAAAATTTGGGGAAATGACAATGCTTCCACATGTTTTAAACATCTTATTATTTGTAGCAAAGTAGATGCAGTAAAAGATGGGCAGAGCATCACAGGTGGGGTATGTTCCATCCAGAATTGCCTAATGGACAAGTTGGGGTGGGAGGAGGCAGTGGCAGTAGCTCTGCTGCAGGTGAAATAGTGCTGGAGACAACTCTGAACTGATGTTGTCATTGTGCAGGGATTTCTCTTTTAGTTCTGTAAAGCGTCTCTTCTGACTGTCATCCTGCATTACAGATGTGATTTTTCCTTAGTGTACTTCATTCTTTATTTCTGCATGGTTTGGTTACTTTTGCTTCTCAATTTTCTATAAAAGTATAGCTGTGGCAAGAACCAAAGATATAAACATGATGAATGTAGCTTCACTTTCTAATTTTTGGGTTCCCCTCCCCTTGTATTTCATTGTAATTTTATAGATCTTTTTGTTTTCCTGAATGTCATAAAGACATTTAGTCGAAGGAAGGAAGGAAGAGAGGGAGGAAGCAAGGGAGGAAAAAAGGAAGGAAGGAAGGAAATAGAGATCAGAAATCGTGACATTTCATCTTATTAGATGGATTTAAGGTAGACCTCCTTTTCTAAAGATTATGGCAGTCGACAGAGGTGTTTCTCATGGCAGAACCCACAGGCCTATCCTGAGCCACTGCATAGGTTCGAAGGAACAAATTTTCATGAAATAACAAGAACATGAGCGTTTCCATGGCTTTGAAAATTAAATACAGCTTAAGTCTCTTTCAGAAGGTTTGAGTGTCTCAGTAGGGATAGTTGTGCGCATCCAAAACAGCATTCAGTGTTTCCAGGTGTGTCAAAACATTTAGCTACCACAGGCACATGCAGCACTGGCCCTGAGTGGCAGGAGAAAAGGAAATACTGTGTTGTTACATTTTGTAACTTTCCTACCTTTGTTTTATAAAGAAGGGGCCTTCATTCATAGTAGTCTCTGCAGTGGAGTAATCTTTCACTTAACCGAGGTGGGACTAAACTACATAAAACAGTCCCCTTTTTTTTACACCGGGTTTTCTTCTCACACCTCTCTCTGGATGGAGTTAGTTTGATTCTGGAAAAGTGGGTCATGTGTGAAAGACTCTTGATGCACTCAAAGGATTTCCCCCCCCCCCCCAGTACATGGTTGATTTCTAACTGGGAAGCAGCGCTGTGATTCATAACAGTTTCAACTGACTCTACCTGCTGTGAAACATTAGGAAAAATCCATAAGGCCACTGATCCATGTATTCCATGTATTTCAGCTATATAATTGTAAGCCTTCTAAAGAGTTTTTTGAATCCTTTTAATCAACAGTAAAATATATACCTATCCAGGGAACTAATTCCTGGTCAAATAACCTGCTCTAGGCAAATGTTGTAAGGAACTACCCTGCTGTGTTCAGCAGTGGAGCAAAACCCTGATGAATAGAGATCAGTCCCCAAGATAAACCTTTAAATCTTTGGTCATAGAAAATTTGCATTGCTAAGGGGTTATATTATGACTCAGTGGGCAACAACTGGTATTACAGCTACTTTCCTTACCACATCTGTTTTCTTTCTCTAAACTACTTTTCTACTTCTTTCTCTGTGCACCTCTCATATGAAATTACAGTAGAACATGATGGTATCCCCCCACCCCTAGTACAGTCTACTTGATACTGAAGTATCTGAATGGGGATTTGATCTCCACCCCTCTGCACCCTTTCCTTCTTCTTCTCTTGGTGGTCTGTGTCTTTATTGCAGGTATTCATGTATGTAGTTTTGCAGTATCACCAAAGAGGGGCAAGGAGGTAGAGCAACAAAAGCTATCTCGAAGTAGTTGAAGATAAGCATCATGCCATTTATGTCGAGCAGTCAAAGGCACCTGACCGTACACATCTGTCCACATTGTTATCTTGTTTGACATACAAATCAGTGTTCCATGGACATACAGGTCTCTTGCACCATCATGACTTAAGAATGGACTTGTGACTTTTTTAAAATACACTGCTTGAAAGAGAAGCATCTTGCATGGAGAGCAAAGAGCAGTACCACATGGATGTGCTGGTGGTGTGTTTCTTTGCCAAGCAGTAACTGACAGGAGTAAGACTGGAGAAGACTGATCAGTAGTATCACTGTCTCCCGTTTTGAGGTAAATGTGGCTTTGAATCCTTCTCAGTAATCAGCTGGAGGTGGCCCAAATAAGTGTCTCCTCTTTCCCCCCTGTAGGACTGAACAATGCCCCAACCTCAGCCCACCTCCCCTGCTGGGCTGAGCATCTCACTGGCCCCATGGGAGAGCAGCCGCTCAAGCACAGCACTGGACAGTGGGACCCCTGGGGCTCCACAGAGCTGCACAAAGCACAGCCAAAGAGTCTGCTCTTCCATTGCTGCATCTAAAAGGTGCTTCCCAGTGCGGACCTACTCCTCCCACCAGTAGATATCTTCAGTGCTTCTTGTTAATAGTAATCACTGCCTGAGATAACCTTCCCTGTGATGTAATTTGACATACTGCTGTCAGTGGGGCTTAAACATAGTAATCTTTAAAAATGATTGGGAATTTGCCCTAGAGAAAAAACTGTTATGATTAATTTCTATAAATGATAAACCACTCCTTCTTCAAAATACTGCATGCTATGAAGTGTCATTTAATCCATTTAACTACAGAGCCTGATGCTTCTGACAACTGTGACTCAAATGTCATCACAGAAAGTGATATTTCAAGTGGCAGGGTGGGATTAGAAACCTGCGGAAGATTTGTCAAAGGAGAAGTAAGTACATAATTTTTAGATAAGTGATTTGTCTACTCTAAACCACTTCCGCTGAAAAGACAGGCAGCTTAAAAGAGAAACTTACACTGGTACACTAGAAAGAGCGTTTAATTGCAGAGAGGGAAAAAGTCAATCCTCTTACGCATGGTGGTATTTAGGAAGAAAAACATAGGATACTGGGTAATACAAGTTTTCTATATGGAAATAATAAAATTATTTTTCCCTCAGAATATAAGATTTCATTGAGGCTTGTATGAGGAAGGAGTCAGTCTTAATATTTGGGACCTTGCAGCTGCCTGATATGTTCTTGTTTTGTGTGTCTTTTCAAAATATGAAATACCACCATGATAGCTTATGGATTTTCTAAATCTAGTAAAACCTGAAACAAGCACAAAATTGTGCATTCTGTGGCTGTTTAAAATTGATATTGACTTACAGTCAGTTATAAATTTCATTCACATTCCCCAAGTCTGTATTCAGTGCAGTTACATTAGTAGGGACTTTGGTCCTTGTTTGGGATTATCAGCACACTTCTCTTTACTGCTTTGCCAGTCTTCTAAACTCCTGCTTGCTGTTACCTCTTCTGCCAGCCCAGCTGGGTAATTTATGGCTCTGTAAAGCATCCGTCCACTCTGAAAGGCGATAAAAACCGTTGTAACTGGTTCTGTACTTTTCTGTGACTGAATCTTAGATTTGATCAGTTGCAATGGGAAGTACATTTTGTTCCAGAAGCCTGTTGGTCCACCTCACTCTTTGAGGACTTAGTTGAAGGCCTGCCCGCTCTGTATGGACAGCCCACCTGCTATGGGTACCAGGCCCGCACTGTGCTTTGTACCACCTGTAGCAGCCATGTTGTCAGGAGTCTTCCTTTGGTCAGGCTGGTGCAGCTTTGAGGTTGCCCAAGTGTTGCAGAGGATTTGGTTTGCAATACTGCTTAATTTGACAGCTGAGGAGAGAAAGCAATAACCTTGACAGGCTGACCTTGAGCTCATCACATGTCAGGAGTGGAAGTTAAGGGAAAAGGACACTTACCTTTCACTTGTTTGAAGTGGATTCCCTGGGAATAAAAAAAAAAATAAATAAAAATGAAAAAAGAATATGAAATTTGACAATGCTTTTTTTTTGTGGAATAAGTTTTCGGAGAAGAGCTGCTCTTTGATATCTGTGATAGTTTATTTCTCCAATCTGTCATGTTGCAGACTCTCTCTGATAAGGTGTTTGCGAAGCACACTGAAGTGACTGTAAGCATGGCAAGAAAAGCTGAGGCCAATTTTTCTCTGAAGGAATTTTGCTGAGGAGCCGGCATTTTTGTTTAATCCCTCCTTTTTTTGCTGTTGTGTTTTGTTTGGGTTTTCGCTGGAGCCTGCAGGCTGACTGATCTGCGAAAGGGCCGGGTGCGCCTTTAAGAGGTGGAGGTACTTCGTGCAGGTTGTGTCGCGGGAGGAAGTGGCTCCCCACCGCAGGAGGCTGGCAGGAAAAGGCTGGTGTTCGGCTGGCCACAACTTAAACTGCCAGTTTTCCCTCTGAGAGGGAGCAAAGAAATTGTCACATTAGCTTCCTGTTCTTTTCGTCGACACTGACAGCTGAAAACGCTGTCCACTAAAGGTTGCGTTGTGGTACAGTTTGATCTGTGAAACTTGTTTAAAACTCTTTCCTGGGCAGCGCTGAACTCGGAGTGGCGTGGGAAAGGGTGATGCTGTTCGGGGCAGTGGGCGGCCGGCTGAGGTGCAGGTCTGAACTCGTAAAACCTATCCCAAGCGTGAGTCCGAGCAGGACAATCCCGGCAGCAGCAGCGGCTCCGGCCTGCAGCCCCTGACTGCCTGCGTGCCTCAGTTTCCCTCGGTCGCGGGCTGTCTCTGCGCCGAGCGGCCTCGTTGCGCTCCCGCGGACGCGCACCCGGTGCTGGTCGCCCTCGGGACTGCAGCCGGAGCCGCCGCACCGCCACCCTGTCGAGCCGCCCGCCGCGGGCCCGGCCCCGCCGGTGCCTCCTGCCCGGCGCGGGGCGGCGGCAGGTCCGGAAGGAAACTCCCGTCCACGGGGGCTGCCTGAGCCGTGGCTGCTCCGCAGCCGCCGGGGCTGCTCCGGACGTTAATTAGCATGACTAGTTTGATGGATTTAGTCAACAGCATTCAGCAAACAGGGTAGGGGGGAAACAAGTGCGTAAGATTTCCCAAATCTAAAGACTTCTGAGCCCCGGTGCCTTCAGCGGTTTGTTACGCGGACTCGAACAAGTGTTGCTGCCAATTAATTGATCGGGGGGATTTATTTTAGTATTTTGGCTGGGTGCCAGAGAGAGAGGCTTTGTCCTCGCGTTTTAAGCACCACCCCTCCTTGCAAGTTTGAAATGTGAGCTGCCTGGGTGTATTTTTTTTTTCCTCCTCTCTTTCTCTCTCTTCCTTCTGGCAAAGTGGCTGCGTGTGCGTGCGTGTGTGTGTGTGTGTGTGTGCGTGCATGAGTATGGGAGAAGGAGGGAGAGGTGTAATGGGAAAGCAAGAGATGGATCACTAGAGGCAGAAAAGAAAACCATCACTATCAGTAACATGCAGCTGAGGTGAGATTTTTATGAGTGTTTGATTTTCTTAAAACCCTTTCAGAAGATTTAAAGCAGCCTTCTGCCATGCTGTGTGCTGAAGACATACTCCTAAGCAATGTCATAGGGATGCTTACGTGTATATTGCTGGTTTAGGTCTGTTCGCGTACGTGTGAAGTTTTAAAGCTTAACCTGATTCTCTTTATTGTCTCTAGAGGGTTGTAGCTTGAGCACAAATAGCCTGTTGGCAAGTACGGCATGAGCCCATTAGCAAGACTCCATCTGTGATTGGTTTTGCCTGGAAACCGGGAGACAAGCAATGAATAATTGATGTGTGTTGTGCAGTAGCTGGACAGGCAAAGAGGAGAGAGAGAGAGAGGGAGAAACAGAGCAGGGTGCCCTCAGAGGGGGGAGAGCGAACAAGCTTGAAAATAGCTACTGGCTGCCTTGTGCCGAGATGAAGGCAACCCCGACTGCCTTTGTTCTGCACTGGCTGGGCTCTGCCTAGAAGTGTTCGCAGACATCTGTGGCCTTTCTCTGCAGCAGAAGGGAGGCAGGCGAGCCGAGGCGGTTGCAGAGGAGGACTAGGCTTTTGAATGAGATGTAACTTGGGGGTAAGTTGGCTTCCTCGGCGGGAGGGGGGCTTTGCGTGTGTCCGTGGCGACGCGAGTGTGAGTGTGTGCGTTGTCGCCTCGGGCTGACTGGGAGAGCCTGAGTGTGTGAGTGTGTGTGTGCGCGCCGGGCGGGTGTGTGTGCCAGCGCGAGGGTGCATTGTGGGTAAGGCAGTGCTGCATGTTGTCACAGGGATGGCAGGCAGCAGGCAAGGAAACTGGGACGGGTTCGCACGCAGATGCGGGGAGAGATTCGGAGCTGCGAGAAGGAGGTTCACGGTTTGCTCATTTAGCTGGACTTTACCATATTGCTGCTTTAGGGGGTGAACCGCTTACAGCTCACAAAAATCTTGCTTCTTATATCTGCCACCATAAAACCAAAATGCAACAGCAATTATCAGTGGCATTTTCTCCAACTTGAGCCTGCCTGGCACTGTCAAAACGTGAGGAGCTGTTCTGCGAACAGCAGTGGCAATACTGCTGCCACCATTTCATTTTTGCTGCCTTTATGAAGACCTTGCCATGCAGAACTCACATCTATGGCAGGCAGTCTCAAAGAAGATCCCAAAGAAGTATTAGAATCAGTGGCAGTGTCAAGTATTCAAGTTGACATGTTTGCCCCTTGTGCTGAGTAGTTACAAGTTTATATCTTTGCCTGTGTAAAAACCAAAAATATATTTAATTTTGTATGATTTATGGAGTTTTCAGGAAGTTTCAAAGTAGTACTGCCAGACTGGAATTTGGAATGGAGGTTTATGTTTTGATTCAGTTACTTGGATTAAAGCAGATAATAACGTAAAACTGAATAAAATGGTATACGTTAACGTACAATAAAAATGAAAGGCAAGGAATCTCTACAGCTTCAGTGGTTGCAACTTTGACATTGACAGCATGGTTTGTTGGGGGAGGAGACTTGCTGTTGTAGACAGCAGCTCTTGGATCAGTAAAATCACTGCATAAGATGGAATAGACTTTGCATAAAGTAGTGTCAGTGATCCGGTGTCCACTGAAATCACTATCAAAATAAGTATTGACTTCAGTCATACAAACTACTTCCCCTGAGTTCAGATGTGCCCATTGTCAGATCTGGCTGAAAATCCCACAGCATCTGTCAACTTCTGATGAAATAAATGCTCTCAATAGACAGCCCTCATGGGGTGAACTGGCCAGTTCGAATCTCCTTTTATGACAACAACATAGCTTGTCTGGTAAAATTACAGAAGATGATGTTGATTCTGCAAACCTATATGTTTTGGAGAGAAAAAATACTGTGGAGACATTATTTCGTTCAAGAAACCATGTCTCGGTCAGGTTAAGGGAACTGGGTCATTAGGCTGGAGTGACCTAAGAAAAATAATTAGCGTGGCTGAAACATTACCTGCATTTTGAATACATAAAATTAAGATCCAGCTAAAACTAAGTTACCTAATATTTCCTTTAATTTGTTCTCAAGTTAGAACTTTATTACAGTTACATTGATAAAGTAAGTAGCAGCAGCTAATCATGCATAGAAGTAGAAGCTTCTCTCAGTCAAGTAATAGCATGTCTCCTCTGTGCTGTCACCGATCTGCTAAGCAGGATTTTGTTCCTCTTTTTGCTTAGCACTTAAATCAAGATGGCAGCTGAAGTGCAGTAGCACTTGTGAACAAAAGTTTGGTTTTATGTAAATTTACTTCAGAAGAACTCAGTAACACTTCAGTTTGAGTTTAAGCCAACAGAAGAGTGTTACCAAAGGCTCAGTTTCGAATTTATGACTAAAATTTTGATTTTTAATGCTTAACTTTAATTTGATTCCCACCCACCCCAGTTGTACTCCTTTCTGGAAGCGCCATCAGAAAATCTATGGGGAAATACGTCCTGCAAATGCAGTGAGATTTCTCTTGTAAAGTCATCTGAATGTTCAAGGTATGGTTTCATGGTAGCAATTGAAAATACTGATCATAAGAGATATTTGAAACTTAAGCCTTTAATCTTGTGTAGACTGTAGTAGAATGGGCACAAATGTCGAATCTGTGTGTGTCAGTGTCTCAGTGGTCCTTGCAGAAGTGTTGCTTCAGTGAAACACATGCGCTCTGATTGGTATTTCTAGTGCCAAAAGTAGCAGTTAGGCCTGGAACCCTTATTCCAGATGCTCCAGGAACACCCAAGAAAGCTTGTCCCCATGTACTGCATACAGTGAGATGATTTAGAATGGTCTAGCAGGACAGGCCTGCTTTTGCCATGAAAAATTAGTATAGTAATTAGATTGAGTCTCTGAATTCAACCTCCCAAAGCCGCCCAGATTAAAAGATGTGTAACTAAAACAAGAGAATAGTGGTTTTACGTGTCACAAGGTAAGCTGAGGACACAGAAGTTCCCATGTTGTCCTCAGTTGCCACTGAGGCTGTGACAACACAAGGCTGCTTACTTATGACCAGGACAAGAGAAAAAGGGATGTAACTGATCAACAGCAATGAAAAATCTTACTAGAGTACAGCTGACAAGAAACCAGCATTCTGAGATTTTGCAATTGTGATTCTTTTTTTTTCTTTTACAGCAAGGGAAAAGAGAATATTATATTAAACAGCAAAAGAGCTGATCAGGGAAGGAGCTGACTGGGGGAAAACAAACAAACACAAAACCTTACCATGTGGAACATTGCTAAAAGGATAATCCAGAGATCTCAGTGAAGATGCTCTCTGGTTTTGTTCCTCTCAGTTTGAGAACAGAGACTGCCCACAGGAAACACCTTCCTCTGAGGCTGCTCTGGCAAGTGGAACTTCTGTTTCATCTTGGGTGGAACAAACAGAATAAGCTGCAGTTAACAGACAGCCTTGGGACTGCTATTGAGCAGCAGGGCAGCAAGGCTTTGCTCAGGGTGGGGGGAAAGTGGGGAAAAGTGGCTTCCTGTAGTCAAGAGCTATCCCAGCTAGAGCTGGGTGATCTAATCTGGGTGTCAGAAGCATGCCTGAGTAGCTAGTGGATAGCTGTGCAGGCCGAGTGGATATGTTACTGCCTCCAGTACCTTGCAGGGTACAGCTTATGGTGCAGCATAGGCATATCACGGCAATTTTAAAAATACTGCTGTAAGAAATGACCCCAGTGCCTGTCCTGTAAATTTCCTACCTTGCTGTAGTGGTGTTCCTTCTACTGCCTTTGCAGAAGAAAGGTTCTGTGAAAAAAGCATTAGACGTGGCATCTGTTTCACTGGAGTGCGGAGTTACTGATCTTTTCTTCGGAGTGACCTAAACAAACAGATCCTTATAAAAACAGCTGGAAGCTAACATGCTGGGAAAAAAAATATATTGTGTTAATGTCTCAGCTCTTCTAATGGCAGGATAGGGACAAAAACACCACCAGGTATACTTGCTTCTGAAGTGCTTTAGCAAAGGGATGTTTAGGTACACAAAGGAGTTGTTCAAGAATTAACTAAAAATCAACTTCCTCAATACTGAAACAATTTGAAGTTACTGAACAAAACCTTTTAAACCAGAATGTAAAAGGATAAGCCAGCCTTCAAATGAAATGGATGCTTCAGTAATTATCAGAGGTACACCAATGTGCAATAAAGCAAAGGAGCGATAGCTTTTAAGGCATGGTGATGAGTGCATATCCGTTCATCATCAATGAGAAAGCAGCCAGCCAGTCTGGCACATACGTAGTCTCTTTCAGTGAGGACTCAGTAAGGAGTCAAGAGAAGCCCAGAAAGAGCACTGGTTATTTTCCCTGGTTTCAATTGGAAGTTGCCTGAATATTTTTTTTCCTTAAAATCAAAACAAGGTATAGTTATAAAATAAAATGAGTGACACTGGGGCAGTAATTACTTCAGTGTGGGAGGCTGCTGTTCAGCCTATCTATCATAAATATACATTTCTCCAGTTCTTGACCTGGATCATTCTCAAATGTCTTGCATTCCCTGGAGTGTGTTACTAATCCTGACTCTGAGCTTGTTGGGGCTCATTCTGTTGACAGTAATCCAGTGCGACCAATGGCAGTTCTACCTATTCCAGGAGAAAAAAAAAAAAGTTAATTTTGTTCTCAGTTGTCTTTATTAGTACCCATCACATGTACAGGCACACAGCTAAGCTCTCAAGTCATGTTGTTTGTTGTAACTGAAGTGCAGGTCTCACCAGTTTGATGACTAATGTTTAACATTTTTTAATCAACTTCTAATCCTCTAACTAAATGTTGTTAGTAGTTGGGGTTCTTTGTAACCTCCTCGGTGCCTCTTATGTTTCTTAAATCTCTTAAATATCAGGAGATAGACAAGCTGGACTCCTGTCTGTGTTGACATCCTGAAAGGGACAAAACACCATTTTTTGTAAATACCAGCCCATTAGAATGCTATTAGAAGATAATGTTAGAGTACCTGGATGGGTTCCTTCTTTTGCCTGCTTATCATTAAAACGATTTTGACTGGATTTTCAAAATCATTCTGACCCAACTTAGTTACAAATGAAGTGAGTAGAGCTGCAGCAGAAGCAGAACTAGGGCAACCTGGGGTGCTCACAGAAATCACTTCTTTGCTTATTCTGGGTATCTTTTCTTACTCAAACCCAAGAAGGTAACAGAGAGCTAATGGGAGATTGTCATATGACTCTTCAGTACTCAATTAGCTCTGCTAACCAGCTTTAGTGACGTGTTGTTTGTTTTAGTGATTAAACATATTTAACATTTTATTAACAACGTTTTTTCTCCCTTAGTAAGTGGTAGGAAAAGAAAAAAGCACCAAAGGCTGTTTCTGGCACTTTTGCCACTTACTTATCCATATTCTAGCTAGACTTCAAAGGAGAGTGTTAACAGTACTTTTACTGTCTTATCTACTGACACTATCCAACTGTTTAAAAAAGTTGAGTTTTTCAAGGATTGGCCTAACACCACGGCTTTCAGAGCAGCCTGTCATGATTTACTTATTCATACAGATTGCAGAGGCTTATGTAGTCTTGATCCTGCTTGATCTGCAAGGAGTATTTGCTTCTATTGATCACAGGCTGTTATTTGACTGCCTTGAGCAGCTTGTAGGTCTCCCTGATTCTGTTAACGGGGTCTACTACAGATACTGCTCAGCATTCTCATTTTGTTGCTGTCGATAGTTTTAACCCCAGCCCTCTCACTCAAGACAGATGTGCCACAGGGTTGTGTCACACCCTTTGTGGTTTTTTGTAAGTTTGGTAATACCTTAGTGAACTTAGGCAGTGTAACTGGGGTTCTGTCTGGATTTGACTGTTTGCTCTGATTTATAGTGCATGTTTAGCAGTGTGCCTGTCTGTCATGTTTGGTTATAAGTACATAAAGACTCCTCCTGTCATAGGTGTAATAAAATGGCATATTTTTGGAAGTAAGCGCTGGTCCTTCCTGTTCCTATGTACCTTTTCATCCATATACATTCCTACTGTTTTTCTAGCAATAGGGCAATTAAAAGGTTAATCTGGAAGAAACTTCTAAGCAATGTTGTCTCTTGCACATAGAGAAGCACTGTTACATTGTCCTGTTCCAGCCGGCTTTCCAAATGGCTATATATGTTTTCCAACTATTCCTCAGCATGGAAATACTGTAATTCCTTAATTGACCAGTTTACCTGAAAGTCCTTAAAGTGACTATCTAAAGTAGTTTGTGGCTGCCAAGAAATATGCTTCATTAGGCAAAAGGTAGAATTGGCTTTAAATCAGAAACATCCGTGTAAGCTTTTACATGGTCTTTGTCCATTAGAAACCAGAGATTTCAATGTTTTACTAAATGACTTAATGGCTTGTGAATATACTTTTAAGCTTTTTGAAAAATAGAAGCATATATGGTCCTTGTGTATTTGTGTTTCTGGTTTTAATATGAGGGTGGCCTTCTTTGAACACGCAATTAAGCTTCTGCCTGTTATTATTTGTGGCTCCTTGTATAGTTTTCATAGAAAAATGGCCCAGCAGATGGTGTTTGAGCAGAAAGAGGAGAGAGCCAGTGGCTGACTCTTTGGAGAAGTATTTGAGATGAAGAATTACAAGGACCAAGTGATTTTACTTGGAAGGAACACATCTAATACATGAGGACCCACTTTTCACCCTTCCAATATAGATACTTTTGCATTTAGTGAAACTAGGATGTTGGCTTTCTGGCTTGCCTTGACATTCAGCAAACTGTTTCTTTGTCTCTACGTCTACAAAAAATATCAGGGCAGGATTTATTCTCTCATAGAGAGCGTTTTGGCCTTGGAGATTTAGTTGATCATTAGTATGTAATACCCCATAATCTTGGATTAGGTATTTTGCTATAAGCAGAACAGAAGATATGTTTTATAATTTCTCCTAGGAGCAGGTTATAAGAGATCTGGAAAAGGATGTTTTAATGTCCTGTCCCAAGTGTTGACTTGTGAGTGCTTCAAGTGAGCCATTTTAAGTCATGTTGCAAAAAAAGTGTCCTTCTTGTTAAATGACTGTAATCTAAAATGTTATAGAGGGCTAAATGATTTATTGATGTATCTTTCAGAGGCATTTGCCTGCACCTGTAGCCAGCCCATTCCATTTATTTTGGCTTGCTGACAAATTAACAAGCTATTTGTATGTCAGACTTGGTCAGTAGACAACTCCCTCCTCCTTACATATTGAACAGCTTTTAATTTAATTGTCTGTGGTGTTGGCAATTTATTACCCAGATAGATGTCACTCAGAGGAGCTCATATTTTTGTTGTTCTTTTTGTTTGTTTGTTTGTGGTTTGGGTTTTTTTGTTTAAAAAAAGAAAATAAAAGCTTGAAGATTTATTTTTTAATATGCTTATTCACATGGCTTACAGAAGGGAGTATGTAGAAGAGATCAGCTTTCAAGCCTTTTCCATATACAGAGGCAATGATCTCTGCGATACCTTCCTTTCTGTTAAATAGTTTGGGATGTAAAATATTAGGTTTTATATTTAATGACTGGAATAAGCTTAACTCTGTGATTATGGCCGTTGTCATTGTATCTAGACACCTGTAAGGAATGAGCAATCAGAATTACATGTCAGAGTCACAACTGCGTAAATGTGTTGCATAAATATTCTCAGGCAGAGTTGAAGTGTGCGTTGCCACCTGCAGTGATTACACTGCTGCTCTTGAATAAGGTTTGCGGGGGATTTAAGGCAAAATTACTGTGTCCTGCTAAATTGTTTTACTGTTAGCTTAAACGCTCATCACAGTGAGGATCTGAGTGCTACTTTTCAAAGTCAGGATGCTATACTGTTACAAAGAGGCAGTGACAGGTTGCCTGACTTGAGCTGCCAGGATGTCTCCTGCCTTGCTGTTCCTCTGAGGCACCACCACTGGTGTTCTCCAGCTGAAGAGAACTAGTGAAATCTATAGTATAGGTTTGTTTTCTTAACCTTAATTAATCCAATCTTATACTTTATGAACTTCATGTAACACATGAAATTTGGGTTTTGATGTAGTGAAGAAGATTTTCATGTCATGTGAGCATGCCTGGCGCTGGCCGTCTTGGCCACCCGATTCTGTTAGGGCTCCTTGGGCCTGCAGGTGGTAGAAAGACCCAGCTATTTTTTTCCCCTTTTACAGTCATGGTCGCTAGTTGATGTTGTTGGCACTGTACAGCTTGAAATGTTTTATGGTCTTACATCTGCTTAACCTTTAGTGTTTTCTGTCATCATCTATCATGACTTGGTGGCCTATGGTTGGTAAAATGTGCCCTTGCAGGCTGCCAGATACTGTAATAGAATTAGGCCTTTAAAATTATCAAAACTGTCAAAGGGGCTTACAATCCTATAAGAGCTCTAAGTGGTTTCTTACCTCCACTTCAACACACATGTGACCTGGTTGAAGTGTTTTTTCTTGGGGTTTGTTTTTTTTGTTCTGCTTTGGTTTACTTCCTAGTTAAGTGGGGTGGAGGGGAAAAAAATTTTCCTTGGCATATTTATAAGGAGTCTCCTCAGTTCTGTCCTCTGCATATATTTCAGCAGGAACTTGTTCCTTTAAGTAAAAGAGTAAGGACACTTCGGTATGTGCATTAGTCAGTCAGTGTGCACTGAGGGCTGACACAAGGCAGGAGGGAACGTCAGGCTTGCTTTGAGGGGGTTGAACTCAGCGTAATGCTCACAGAAGGTGCTGAACCGACACCTCTGGAAACAAATGTCCTCTGCAGAGTGAGTGTGGGAAGGGCAGTAACACTGTATAGTTAGTCATATTTGCCAGCTCTGTGCCTTATCCTGAGGAGATAGCACTAGAGATGTGAGCTGGTTTATCTTTCGCTAGTTAGTTTTCATTTAACTGTGAAAATGGTGAAAGTAGTTTTGTAGCACCTTGGTGGTCACAGTGCCTGGTGGTTATTAACACAGTGAAAGATTCTGTAATGTTTCTGACCTGAGAGATATTACATGTGCCACATCCAATAGAAATTGAAATGTGCGCTAGAGGAGGTAATTTGACCATGTCTCACACAGCCCGTAGCTGAGTTTGACAAGTCCCCTATTCTTGAGCCTGTTTTGAGAGTCTCAATTCAGAGCAGTTTCCTGTCTTTGTGAGGTTGTTGCATCTGAGCTGTTTGCCTCAGATTACTGAAAGTTGTTAATACTGCTTTTTTTAGTTAAAGGGTGATCTGATTTTGAGTGTTGAAGCAGTGCCATGCTGACTCAGTGTCTTACCACCAGCAGGGTGGCACAAGGTGAAGAAAGAGAATAAAGCGAATAAAATGCTGCTGTTTGAAAATATGTCTTGTTTGAGACCTTATACATAAGTGATAGGGGGAAATGCACTGCAGCCATTTCATTTGCAAGGAAAAGAACTGTTACAGAGATTTCTTTTACATCTCCATGGTTCTCCTATAGCACAATTAAGCGGGGTAAAAGAAAAGGTGGTCCCTGCCACTAAACTGTGTGTAGGCATTAGTCCCATAAATAAAATTAACTATAAAAAAAAAAAAGGTTTGTGTTGCCTGAGGTGATAGTAATTGGAATAGACGATGAAACAAATTGGCCTCTGAGCAAGGAGGACAAATAGTGAAATACCCGTCCTCCAAGAAAAGTAATTCCTTTTTCAGTTTTTAGAGCAATTGCAGTCAATGACAAATCTTGACCTGGAATGCTCCAAATGACCATCCGACAGCGGTGAGTGTACTTTTCTTTGGCATACAAATCTCAAGAATCTTCCAGGGCCCCAACTGCACTAAGCAAGAAGAGATGGAGGTGGAGAAATGAAATCAGTCATCAGGCAGCTCTGGAAAGTGTCAGGAGATGGGCTGTCCCTTCTGATTCAAGAGCTTGAGTATATTGATGGCTAATATTTTTCCTTCACAACAGTCTAGTGAATGATCTCATCAGCTGTTGCTAGCAGATGCAAGAATGATGAGCTTGTGGTAGCAAGACAGACATTACACTGTTTTCTGTGCTTGTCTTGGGATATGAGTGACAGACGTCATCAACAGTTTTCTTCTTGAATAAAATTGGCCACAGCATTTTGAAAAGCTTCAAAGTAGATTAGAATTAGTTGCTTAGTGGAGGGAGAGAAGAGGACCCCTTCTCAGAAAATGCTTCCTTTTGGTGAAAGTTTGGGATTCTTTCTGGGAGAATGGATGTTTAAAGGCTGATAAGCTGTCTTAAGAGGAAGTACCTGAACTGTGGCTGTTTCTAACTTCATTTACAAAGACATGGTAACACCTTGGAAAAAATAGCGATGAATGTCTCCTTTTAGTACTCACTGTTTGTTTAGCACAAAGACCTCAGGTACATACTTTTTAATGGGTTTTTATTAATCAGGAAGAAAAAAGGCAGTTTATGCAGTCAGGCAAGCAATATTCCAGTGTCCAGATTCATCAGTCCTGATTCTCTGCTGTGTTCTTCTTAGTGCCAAGTCAGGCAAAGCTGATGCAGATCACTGGCAAATGGGTTGTCAGTGTTTAGGTTATTTAATCCTCAGTGTTGATTCCCAGTTGTGACCGTTTCTGTTACTAGTATGTTTACTTTGAGCTTCCTACTTCTCAATTGTAAGTATCTCTCCTGTAGTCAGAGCACATGTACCTAACCCATATGAACACTCAGAGTTTGACAGTTATCCAAACTATTGGGTGACAGATACTTTGCCCGAAATATGTGTTTGGTTTTCCAGCCATGTACAAATTGGAAAAATTGTCAGGATGACCCAAATCAGGTTGAAATGAGGGAATTTATTTGAATAAGGCAGAGCCTGATCATAAAATAACACTGTATACAAGTTAAACATTTCTTGTTTTAGTGGCGTCCTAAGTAGCAGCCTGAGTATTTCCTCTGCAGCTGAGTTCTGCCTACTTTCAGCTCTGAGTTTAATAGGTAATGGCACTTTCCCTAACATTGCCTCACTTTTTGCTTCTGCGCCTGCATTTGAGCAGTACCCCGACTATAAAAAGGTCTGTCTGACTGCAGTATGAAAGTTAATGTCCTAGTGTGAAAATAATATCTATTATTCATTGTCTTTAGACTGAAATGTCTCTGTATTTGTGGATCTTCACAAAGCCTGTTGAACCACTGATAATTTTTCCAAAATCTCACTTTAGATAGTGCTTGTTGCCTTAAACTGAAGGTTTATCGTGGCTCTTGGGTTTCGATCAGTGGAATCCCGATAACCCGCCCTTCTAATTTATGCTGTTTCAAGTTGTTGTACAGTTTCACTCGTAGCATTTGGCAAATTTGTCATAATTCTTCAGAGGACTTTAGATTGTTAACAGACTCAGGCATTTCAGAAACATTTTTACCAGTTGTCACCATCTGAAACTGGAGTCTACAGTTGAGTTTTCCCATATGCATTTTCATTGTTTGCCTAATCTGTTTTGAGATCAGTTTTGCATGAATCAAGGACCCTAAGGGAAAAAAATTAAGTGGCTCTTTCCAGAAGCTTCTGCTGCAGATTTCATTGATGATTAAGATAGTTCTCGCCTGTCCTTAACTCCCCTTTTTCTTCCTAATTACACTAGAGATTGAAAATTGTGTTACATACTGCATGAGTGGTAGAATCTACCCATACCAGTATTGAATCAAGTGGCAAAATAAATCATAATCAGATTTCATCCAGTGATGCTAATTTCTCTCAAAAGCTGGAAGGTAGCTTTACCTGTGTAGGAAATAGAATAGACCTGTGTTCTGGTTTGACAGTACTATAAGTAAGCAGGGAAAAGATGAAAAAGAGGGAGGGCAAGAAAAGGCTCCCAAACCAATAATTCTGTTGTAATTACGGAATTACTAACATTTTAAATGTTTAAACTTTGACTACTATAAATTAGCTGTCAGACCAGTAACTTCTGCTTACCCTTTACAAGCCCCTCACATTTTCCCGCAGAGCTGCATATGCTTCCCGTTTCATCATCTGAACTCTGAAAGTCTACCTGCTCTCTACTGAACTTCAGTTTTAAATGACATGAGAGGCATGCACCTTTTGGGAGATAGTTTGTTACTTGCTTTCAGTGATCTGTCTGAAACCTGAAAGAAAGGGCTTAAGCAACCACAATAAGGAATTTTGTGCAGTAAGGGTGAGATCACCTGAAGTGAGATCTGCACATAAAACTTGTATGAACATGGAAATGTCATTAAAGACTATGTTTATTTACAACTCTAGATACAGGCAAAAGTGCCAGGGTTGGTATAGTTCTGTAATGAAAATGGCCTTTTGCTGATGCAGCTAGTTTCGCTCAAGGAATTAGTATAAGCTATAAACTAGCAAGATAGTAGTCTATGGGGCGGAGTCTAGTTGGAGGCCTGTATCTAGTGGAGTGCCTCAAGGGTCGGTACTGGGACCAGTATTATTTAATATATTCATCAACGATTTAGATGAGGGTATTGAGTGTACTATCAGCAAGTTTGCTGATGACACTAAGCTGGGAGGGGTGGCGACACGCCAGAAGGCTGTGCTGCCATCCAGAGGGACCTGGACAGGCTGGAGAGCTGGGCGGGGAATAACTTGATGAAATATAACAAGGGAAAGTGTAGAGTCCTGCATCTGGGCAGGAACAACCCCAGGTTCCAGTATAGGCTGGGGAACGACCTGTTAGAGACCAGTGTAGGGGAGAGGGACCTGGGGGTCCTGGTGGACGACAGGGTGACCATGAGCCGACACTGTGCCCTTGTGGCCAAGAAGGCCAATGGCATCCTGGGGTGTATTAGAAGGGGGGTGGTTAGTAGGTCGAGAGAGGTCCTCCTTCCCCTCTACTCTGCCCTGGTGAGACCTCATCTGGAGTATTGTGTCCAGTTCTGGGCCCCTCAGTTTAAAAGGACAGGGACCTGCTGGAGAGAGTCCAGCGCAGGGCAACTAAGATGATTAAGGGAGTGGAGCATCTCCCTTATGAGGAAAGACTGAGGGAGCTGGGTCTCTATAGTTTGGAGAAGAGGAGATTGAGGGGTGACCTTATTAGTGTATATAAATATATAAGGGGGAGTGTCACGAGGATGGAGCCAGGCCTTCTCAGTGGCAAACAATGAAAGACAAGGGGAATGGGTACAAATGGACACAAGAGGTTCCACTAAACCTGAGAAGAAACTTCTTCTCAGTGAGGGTGACGGAACACTGGAACAGGCTGCCCAGGGAGGTTGTGGAATCTCCTTCTTTGGAGACATTCAAGACCCGCCTGGACACGTTCCTGTGTAACCTTATCTAGGTGTTCCTGCTCCGGCAGGGGGATTGGACTAGATGATCTTTTGAGGTCCCTTCCAATCTCTAACCTACTGTGATACTGTGATACTGTGAAGATCACTTTTCTTTGCTGATACAAACTGTATTTGCAATAGGCACATACATCAAACTTTTTGAGGGTGATTGTGCTGACAGAGTACTTGTGAAAATGGTCACAAGGAATGAAGGAGGTAGGAAACATACTCCTGGAAGTAGCTACATCTCTTAATGTGTATATGAGATTTCCAACCTTTTCACTAAACACTTTTTTATGGGTGACACTCTTTTGTTATCCCATACTGTGTATGCAAACTCAGATTGTGCCTTGAATTAGTCAGTGTAGTTGGTATGAAGATGCATTGGTAATGTATGAGGTTAGTTGAGGTGCATGTTCTAACAAATGTGTTTCCAAAGACTCCCTTCTGGATGTTCTTCAGTGTCTCCCTCTGAAACAACCCTCTTCCCCATAGCATCTTTTTTCTTTGTGTCATGGATCATCCATGAATAACTGTAAACATGCATAATCTACAAATTCTGTGTGGGAAGAAAGCCTGCCTTTTGAAGATTGGTAAGCAGTTGAACTACACCAAAATGTTATATTCTGTATGCTTGTTCATGAGAGTCATCTTGGCATTATGGAAATGCAGAAGTAAGGCTTTACTCCCTGAGAAGTATTTTTAGGATCAGTCTAATGCAGATTTGTACGTAATTTGGAGGTTTTAGTCCAGATGGGCTTAATCCCATCCTGAGCTTTGTTTTGAGTTTCGGGTTCAAAGAACTATCAAAGAAATCATGAACTCAGTTTAAGTGGGCTTGACTTCATTAACAGCCATGTCTTCCATATTCATCACTGAATTCGCAGTTGCCCAGAACTGTTGACCAAAATGTATCCCAACCCCTCTTGCTCTTTCAGGAACCTCAGCTGTGTTTCTTTTAATAATTTCCTGAAAAAGCAGTTTAGCCTGGTTTTGGTATAAAAATATTCAGCTCTAGCTCTGGGTGAAAACTTTTTCATACATTTCCAAGAGCTTTTTTTTTTTTGCTATTCCGTGCAGCGACCTGCCATTTGGAAAGAAATCAGGACTTGCCAGAGCAAGGCATTTCTGCAACTTGAGCAACTTCTGTCTAAACCACATCTGTGAGCTTTTTACAAATGAATTAAAACACAGTTATGCCTCTTACACCAAAATTGATGTGGTCCACTTCTCCAGCCAAAAGGTCTTTAACTGTATTTGGAAGATCTGTTACAAGATAAACACTGCTGCTGGTCTTCTTTTTCTAGTGTTGGTTTGCCTCTGTAGAACTCTGATTGTCTTTTTTGGTTGTTTTACTTATCTTTTAGGTTTTGACAAATAAACCAGTATTTGGATCAAATGACAATAACATGGGGCAACCCTTATCCGTGTACTGGCAAGTTAAGTTTAGTAATTATTTCTAGCATTTGATAATTGCCTGTCTGGAATTCATGTTTAGCCTCTTTAAATGTCTTGTTAATCCAGCAGTAACTGTCTGTTGATGTTACAGTTCAGTGAATTGAACCCATGAAGTGTGTTAATCTAGAGATCGACCAACCTCTTACTCAAGGTGGGACTAGAATTGCTCATTATGTGGAGCCAGTTTGCAGAGCAGTGTACTTTTCCTGCCTGGAGAAGCCTGTGCTGAACTCTGAAACATTTGTCAGTTCCACCCTATCCAACACTGTTCGCTTGCAGGCAGGGAGCCACGTTACAGGTTACTCTGGCTATTTTGTTATAGGTAGGTTTTGTATTTGAAAATGAATTGTGTTTTCATCTGCATGTTGGCTACTTGAAATAAAAACTTAGAGTAAAAACAAATTAGCAATTTGGTTTGGTTTTAATAATTGTAGAATTCAGCTGTTTATGATAAACTGAATTCTTTAATTTCTGTTAACTACAAAAGTTTCTATTTTCATTGAAACAGAAAAAGTAGGAGAATATGAGTTCAGGCAGAACCTTATAGCTGCTGTCCTACAAAAAGCTCAGATTAGGTGAAATGTACCCAGTACCCAGGACTGGGACCTGCTGTGTGCGAGTAACCATCACATGTGTACACTCTCTCAATAATATCTTCTCTCTGAAGAAAGATTGGGTCTGTCATCAGGGAAGATGTTGCGTGGTCTCTTTGGACTGCATAAGCAAAGGTGCTCTCAGTAATCCAATTCCATCATATAAAGACTGAATAAACAGTTGTGACATCCAAAACATAAGCAGGATATCTCAAGTCCATGAACACAGGAATAACAAAATGCCAATACAAAAATTCTGGTAGGCAACATGCCTGAATCTGATGTCAGTCAGGTGAGAGTTAAAAATGATATTTGGTACAGGTGAGAGTGTCTAATAGCAGTATTGAAATTCAGACTTTTTTTTGCTTTACAAGCTTGTACCTGGCAAGAGCATATGACTTTGAAAAGTTCAGCAACTAAATCTTTGAGGAATTGAAGTGCTATCAAAATTTTGATTGTCTTGAGTTTGAGAATAGGTTTCCAAGATTTCTCTTTTGCTTGGGGAAAAGGGCTGGCCAGTGTAATGATAGGTCTGTGCTCATAGGCAGATGAGCAAATGTACCTGCCTGGCTTTACTGCATGACAGCTGTACCCATTAGTCTGCATTTGCTGTCTCAGTATCTCTGGTGCCATATGTTCTTTTTCTTTAAATAAACAGGTATGTAAGAGTTAGGACAGATGGGAATAACAAAATGGTGTAAGTAGAGGAATGATTTGGAACAAGAATCAAATGATTAATCTTGACACCAGTAGCCTTAGCCAGTTTACGATAGAACTGAATTAGTACGTGCTGTACAGTTCTTTTCACTGACCCTGTCAGTGGAAAGGTATCTTTGATCAACTTGTAATTTTAGTTTCTATCTGTCTGCTTATGACTCATTAGTGTTTGTATTTCCACCCTTTTTGAGCTTAGCGGCTTGTTATATTGCTTACTAATATGCTTCAAGGAGTGTTGCAGATTAGCTTTGTAGACAGTCTAGTCAGTCTCTGCACCAGAGAGGCTCATGCAGTTGTTTCTGTTTTAATTCCATTTCACCAGTACAGACTCATTGAGGCAAATACTTTTTTTTTAAATGCCTTAGTAAACAGTAGTATTGAAAGCATCAAATACAAACATGAAGGAATTAGCATTAAATTGCACTGAAATGGCAACTGGAAATGTACAGACAGCTACTTTATAGCAAAAAGTCCAAAAGCAGTCACATGATACATTGTTGAGTTACACAGATTTTATTCAAAATGGTACCAGGAGCGTGTCAGAAGATTGGAAGGGGTAGGACAGCCCTCTTCATGTATGCAGTTGGGGAGGTTCAGTTTCCCCTCTGAGGGAAACTTGGATTTTGATCTATTTTTCGATTTCTATTTTATCCTTGGTTCTGAAGTCTAGGGGAGTTTTAATGTTATTTGTTTGGTAAAGAACATCTTTGAAAACAGTGCCTACTACAATGAATCTGATCTTTTTCATTCTTGTCCTTATTTGCTACTTTTACAACATCTAGTTATGAACAAATAGAGCTCTAAAACATGAATGGGATTCTCAGTATTTGCTGCCTGCGCTTGACGTCTTTCTCTTCTCCAACCCTTGGTGTTAATGAGCATTAGTTCACATTAGTTTTCTATTCTCGTAATGTCTTTTAGAACAGGTAGTCTTAAGGTTAAGGAGGACAGATGAGGAACCTTAAAAAGGTCCTTTTATAGTTGCTTATCAGACCTTGATTCCCACATTGATAACATAAGGTAAGGATTTATGATACAAACACTGTTCTAGACTACATTCTCCATGACCAGTTTTAGCCTGATCTGTTGCTGCTGGTTGTATATTTACACTTCTTCTTAAGGTATTAGGAGGTAATACCATATTGTGAATAAGATGTTAGAAGGCAATTTAGTATACACCTTACCATGTGTTGCTAGGAAGACAGAAAAATAGTTCCACTGCCCCAATTCAACACAGTTTTGAAAGCAATACTGTGTAGGTTTGCTGGGAGAAGGTAGGAAAATCCCAGATGAGCTGAGAAAACTCTTGAGTGAATTTACTGTGGGATTGTCTCCTTAATAATCTACTTGGCTTTCCAGGGTGAAGCACAGGAATAAACCCTTCACCATGGTATTTCCACCTCAATGAGGTGCAGGCCAGATTAAGTGGCCCAGTCAAGTCCTGCTCATGCTCACCGTAGGAAGCTTATGCATGTGGAACTGGGGGTGCAGAGGGGGACTGAAAGCCTGAGACAAAGGTCTGTACTTCTACTCTGCCCAGAAACCAAAGGGTTGCTTTGTGGTGAAGAGGATGGTGTCAGCATCCTTGGCCTTAGAAAACCAGTTGGAATCCTACCTAGCAGATAAAATCCCATTCCTGTGGTAGCTGTAGGTTTTGCCATTCTCCTAAGCATGCTCAAGACTTTACCAGAGGAGTTCATTTTTCTGTTCTTGATTCTCCCATTTCTTGTAAATGAAAGAGAAACTATTTTATAAGATTTCTCTCGCCAGTGCATGTGTGTTTTAGTTTTGACATGATAGCTAACAACTCCTGATACACATTTTATAATGCAACCTTTAGATTTAAAATGCTGCCTCATATGTGAAAATGAAGTAAGCATATTATCAATGAGACCTGCACATACCTCTTGTCTTTTGGATGTATAATCTCTATGCATCATTGTGTTTCCTTCTTCACATTCTATTAATTTTTTATGAGCTTCATCAGAACTGTAAAGCACAAGCTGTTTTCATGTAGATGGTTTTTATGGTGACTAAACATTGGAGAAGGGAAAACAAATAATTGTTCCAATATACATATTGCCTGGGATGAACAGATTGATTTAAAATGCACTCCTTCAGTGCTTCCTATAGGCAGCAGGCTGGAATGATTCAGTTCTGATTTTCTGGCCTTCGGTTTGCTAATCCTCATCTTTCAGCTTGTCATTTTTTGAGCTAAGCCTGTGCCTTTTTAACTGATACAAGAAGTTTAAGTGTGTTGCTTTCGTTGTGGAGGAAAACACTGAATGGAATCATTAGGTAAGAATAATTGCTGAACCTTTTTTGAAGTTTGTATGCTACATTTCAGAAAATTACTCTTTTTTCTTCTTTTTCTTCCACTTTTGATCTTAGACATCACATGTGACAAATGTTGAAACTTGCTGTACTTCTAAGAACAAGAGAGAACGTTTCATGTCCATTTATGTCATTTATCTTTTCTAATGTCAGTGAGCATGTGTATATATAAATGCTTAACTTTATTTTGAGTTCCACCCTGTTCTTGGCTTCATAAATACTTTGTAATAGGGATTTTGAGGAACTTGACATGCTTGAGCTATGTGAAGGAGAAAATCATAGTAAAAACCATGTATTTGTTTCTGAATACTAGTAACATGATTTTGAAACCTTGTCTGCCAAGTGCATCTTTTCCATGAAGCTTGATGTTTCTACATTCCTCTTTTTATCAATAATATAGTTTTTTTCTGTTTACTTATTCAGAAATGTGCCATCTGCAAATCCTGTCATCTTACTTTCAAACTCTTTTTTCAGAGACTGGGTGAATACATTAAACACCTTTAATTTTTTGGCATTATTTTGGTCCCCCTCGTATGTTAGTTGTTTGTCAGACTGAGAACTGTTGGTTCTTTGTCTTTCTGTTAAGGAGTTCCAAGTGGGTGACAATGCTGTTTGCTGCAGATCCCATGACTACTGAGTTCCTTGACATTCTATTGCCAGGGGCTTTGTCAAAGGCTCTTCAAAAGGGCAGTTAAGTTACATGAATAAACTTCATTTCAGGCATGTCTTCATTGACACCCTCTGGTTTACCTCTGTTGTATGTTCAGGTACATGTTTCTGGCTATTAAATTAATGTTAACTGATCTGAAACCCTTTAAACTAGGACTCAACACACTGTAGATGTTTCACTGTTAAAGCAGTAGGATCAAATGGTCAGCTAAACTCTGTGCACTATGAAGGACAGTACTGCTTATTACTGTTGCTTGCCCTGTTGCTGGTGTAGAGTGTAAATAAATTATATCCTCTGTAATTGTAAGGCACATGGTAAATGGAACTCTTGCCTGGTGCTGTAACTGTCCATATTACCAAATGTTAATCGCTGCCCCTCTCCTTGCCCAAACTTACCAAATCTGAGTTCCTAAGACTCAGATTTCATGTCAGCAATAAAAGCCTTGCAGGCAGAGTAAAAACAGGGTCTTTGCTGACATTCTAGTGGAAGTCAGCTGTCTGCCCCTGCGCTCTGTTTTTATAAATATGGTACACAGCCTCACGATCCAGCAGATCAACAAGGTCAGTTTGAGAAAGCAGATAAAGTATTGTCTGCCTGTTGTTTGCACCATGCTGGATAGATAGGCTCTGGTCATGTTGCGGGTATGGGAGGGTTTTTTTAATTCATCATGCTGTACTGTAGTCATTTGCACAAAAGATGCTTTTAAACGAGTAATGAGTGCTTTCCTATTTGGCAGTTAGTTAAACCGAACTTTGTGTCACAGCTCTTACGATTCACTCACACAAGACCTAAAATATTCAAGACTGGTAGGGGGGCAAAAAGGTCTGTCTGCCTCATGCTGTTTCTAGGAAAAGAGGGTCTTGGGGTGTGGGGGGAACCCTGCAAAGACCTACAAATTATGCAGTGTTCTTTCTGTCCATGAATAGCTTCTCTTGTGAGTGAATGAGGCTGTATTTTTGGACTCTCAGACAAAGCAACTTTTGCTACAACTGGCTTTTCTCCAAAGCACACTTTCTGTGCTTATTCTGTGTATTTTTATTATTTTAAAAATATGATAACAGACAGCCTGAAAGTGATCTGAAGGCTTGAGTCAAACATCCAGGGTCCATTTAGTCTTGTATGTAGCAGTATTGCAGATCATATTCTGGGCAGTGAGGCTCCACTGAGCCTCTCAAGCAGAGAGCTTCTCTGTTTTAGCAGAAATTTTGTTTTCCAGCTTCTTATCTTCCTCCTGAGAACTGCTTTGTGCTTGCACAGAAAGTCAAAAGCAGAATCAAATTCAGATTTCTGACTGTTACACTTTACCTTTCACTGCACCTTGTAAATAAGGCTATAAAATTGTACAGTTTCATCCTGAATTAAGATCGTTAATGTCATAGACATGGTCAACTCCATTGAGCATGTGGCCCTCTGTGACCTAATTTGAAAGGTCAGTTTGAAATACATTAAATTTATCTTCTGGAGCCAGTGGAGATCTGGTTGTGAATCTGGTACTGGCTTGCTTGGCTTCCATTTTATGTCATGCTACTGTTTATTCCACATACGTATTCATACCTTTGTGGTTTAGCCTATCTGACTTTCATGTGGGAATAAAACAACTTTGTTGCAGTTTTTTTGAGAATTTGTTATTTTTAACTTTATAAAAGCATGTACAGTAAAATCTATTGAGACGGCAAAACTGACTGGCCTTTATAGAACATTTCTGATGTAATCTGGTTTTAACTGCTGGGTGTTCTAATAGCTATTAAAACAAGTGTGTGTTTATCAATATTGGTATGGCTTTACAAGCTCTGTCAGTCATTTCTCAAGACATCTGCGTTACAAAATCCAGTTTCCCGAGCTGTAAAAATTAAAAGATGTGTCACAAAAAAATTAAGAGCAGAGTACTGAAAGGTTTGCAAGATAGCACTGGTATTAAAAATGCTTGTGAAATTACATTCTTGTTTTGACAAGAGGATTCCTGTAATGTAAATTGAGGATTCCTGCTTGGATGCTTAATATGGTCCCACCTCCTCTCTGTGTCACTTGTGGAGTACTGAGAGAAGATTACTAGCAGACTTCACAGTACAAAGGCTTCACATTCAAGTGCCCATTCGCATTAGGACAGATGCTTGATACCCCCTTTCAAATGAGATGTTGACCTTGTTCCTGTTAGCAGTCGGTGGGGTGTATGGCTTTTAGCTTGATGTGCTGTAGCATCTGGAAACAGTTGTTGGTGCACAAGTAAGGAGACTGGGTTTCAGTGGATATGAAGGCTCTCAAGGTCTTTAGCGTTACTGGTCTCCGTGAACAAGGCAGGTGGATCAGTGATTGCATGAGGCGGGAGAAGCCTGTGAGGAGGAGGTTGGTTTGTTTGGTTGTCTTTTTGAGCATTTATCCAGTTAAGTAGAGGTTGTCATGTCAAAGAACATCACTGCTGTCGCTATCATGAATTCATAAACTTTCATTTGTAAAAATAAAAACCAAAATAAAATCAGTCAGTGTTTTCTGCATGCTGGTGAGGGTTGGTGTGAGAATGTTACCATACCTTATAGCTTCAGGCACACCAGAACTTACCTCATCATTGCCACCACAGAAATGCCTCCCAGGACATAAACTGGAATTACGGAATGCACTATAATGGCTCATAACACCTATGAGGAGAAGAGGAAAGAGGATGTTGAAACAAAGTCCATACAAGATGCCCATCCTACAGTACCTGAGTTTCATTACTTTGGAAATTGTATAGAGAGAAGGCTGGTGGTTTTGTGGGGTTTGGGGTTTTTTTGGTTTTGGTTGTGGGTTTGTTTTTTTTGGTGGGTTTGTTTGTTTGTTTGTAGTAAGGAAGAGGCTGACCTTACCAAGGACAGCCAAATACACCAAATAAGTACAAATTACACCAAATAAGTAATCAGGCAGGAAGCTTTATCAAGGTTTTATGCCAGTACTAAGCAGTATTGCAGTACCAAAGTTACTTCAGCAGCTATAAAGATAATTTCACCACTAGGTTTTTTTGGATTTAAAGTGGTTGTCAGAGCATTTTTTAATTAGTTGTACATGGGCAGATGATAACACTGGAACTCAGTTTTAGGTATATTTCTAATAAAGGCAGGATTGGTAGGGCTCAGCATTGCTATAATGAGACTGTTTTTGGTCCTTATCTTTTTGCTGGGTTTTAACAATTCAGGCTGAAACTCAATGAAGTGTATATATGTATATATATACAAACTACATATGTATTTTGGAGAACAGGCTAGGCCATTGTTTATGGAAGAACTTTCTACTGACCTTTTCCTTGCAGATAGTGTGTTTCCCATTTGGCAAAATGCTGCTCTTTGAGTAGCAAAGTCCTCAGGGTTTTTTTACCATTAAAAAAAAAAAATCTATCCCGAGTTGGCTGTGTTGATACACAGCTGAATAACTGTGGTTTGCAAATGCTCACAAGGGACCTCCTTGGCTTAAGAAGAGAGGATCTCAGAAGACCTCCGTTGTGGCTGACCATGTTTGAACTGCTCTTGGCTTTGACTGCTAACCAGCATGTTCAGGCGCCGGTCCGACTTACTAGCTGAGCAGGCATAGCCGGGCAGCACCAGTGAAGCCAGACCTCTTTGGAAGCTATTATGAATCACACTGAAAAGGGAAATAGGTCATATTATCAGTGTCTAGTCATAATAGTTTAGATTTCAGACACATAATATATGCATCAGAAAAATTCCAGCATTTATACTAGCAGATCCTTTGCCCTGTGGTGCATGTCAGGGCATTTGCATGTTCTACTATCAAAATCATGAGATATTTCCCACCTGAGACAAGGTGGAACCTGAGAGATTGCTGAGGTGGACCATTTGGAACTTGCTGCTATTGAACTGATCCAGTATAAATTGAATGCAACTTACTTTAATGTAACTGTGCAAATTAGAATACTAATTTGCAGGTAGTGAAGTAATACCCAGCTTAAGTGTTAAGATAAACTATTTTTTTAATTCTTCATAGTTAATTTTTCTAGTACAAGCAGGCTGTAAACCTTGAAGCCATTGTGATAACAGCTGTGGTGCTGGAATTGGTTAGAATAATATGAAACAACATTTCGCTTTTTCCTTAAAGGATCAGGATTTTATGGGTGCCATTTATTCCCCCAGTTCCTTGTTCACTTCTTGAGTTAGCTGGTTAGAAGGGTGCACACAGAGGGATGTACCTCCTTGCATCTCTCCCTTGTGGCCTGGAGCTGGTGTTTTTACACAAGTAATAAGGGTTAGCTCAGATAGGCCTGTGTTCTGGCTTGCCTTTCAGTTGCTGAAGTGTCAGTTTATTCTAATCTAGACAAAGTCCATCTGCTTTCTGAACCACAGTAACTGCTTAGAATAAGGGGGAGTGAAAGCCTGGTGTCATAAGCTTTTGGCCAAATACCCAAACTGCATGTGTACTCTTATAGTTTAGTCTCAGGTTCAGTCATCACTGGTTAGACTTGTATTTGTTTGTAACTGAAAAATTGGGTTAGTTGTAAATCCTCAAAAATCCCAATGTAATTACTCTGTAGGAAGAAACCACCATAGGTAACTTCTACACATGTAAAAATAACATGGTCTAATTAACATAAAATCATGGGAGTTGAGCAATTCATGGCCTGACTTACTGCTTTCACTCTTGAGTGGACCCAAGCCTTTTTTCAGCCTGCAGCCTCTTGCAGGTTTAGCAACAAGGGAATGGGGAATCCTTCCATGCCAGGGCCTTTGGGGAGCTCATTCCTTTCTGGTCGTTGTTAGACAAGGGTTTCTCAAGTTGGGACATGGTGCGTATGTGTTCAAGGTGATAATGGAAGAGCTAATGCAACATCAGATTGTTTCACTTTCCACTGCCTACCCACCCACCTTTTTTTCCCTTTTCTCCTGTTCTCCCCCAAGCAGATCATACAATCACAGAATGGTTTGGGTTGGAAGGGATCTTAAAGATCATTTGGTTCCAAACCCCCAGCAATGGGCAGGGACGCCTTCTACTAGACCAAGTTGCTCAGTCTGCAAGTCTGTCTTGTGTACTGTTTCCAATCCCAAATTAAGCAGTGCACTCCTACTTCTTGTACCTATTCCTGTCTGGGGTTTTTAGTGCTTGGGAATCATATCCTCACTTACTGTGTTTACTTTTTATGTTTCTTGCACATTGTTTTTGGTTAAGTCTTTGGCTTACCCAGTTGTGTTTACCGTGTCTTAAGCAAGGTAACAGCAACCAATCTTTTTCTTGTAGCCAGCGTCACTGGTTTCTTCTGTCTTGTTCTGAGTGACTTTACTGCTAATAGCCAAAATATTCCTTAATATGGAGTTTTAAGCAGAACAAGGTAAACCCAGAACTGCTGGGTCCCCATGGTGCAAGTTGTGAGCCAGCACATGATAACTTAATCATTTTTATGGTTTTGATGGTACTTTAGAATGCTATGTGATTTTACCAGGTTTAGGCACTATCACTTTTAATATTTCACTAGACAGATGTGTTTCTTTTATGATCCTGATTCTTTCCACCATTAAAAAATGCCAGTTACAGATGCACTGTTTTATTGAGGTTAAGGTATTTGCCATTATTAGTTGCTAATATTTGGTTAGTGATCATATCTAAATCAGAATGCCCACTGTGCACTGTGCAAATCCGTTTGAAGAGGCAGGCTCTGCTCCTAAGGGTGGAGCAGACTGACACTTTAGTTCTTTTACCTTATTACTTAATGCTGCTTTTTTTTGCACTTCAGTTATGCTTATGGATCTCTATGCCACTTGTGCCTCTCTAGTTACAGTAGTAATATTTAGGTAGCCAATTTTTATCTTCATCAAATGCAAGTTCCCAAAGAACTAAAAAAAAAACAACAACCAACCAACCAAAAAAACCACAAATAAACCACGAAATTCCAGTGCATCATCAAATTTGCAAAGGCTTCAAAAATTCCATAGCCCGGTAAAATGCTGGTGGGTGGTCCTTTCTAAAAAAAAAACAAACGGGAAAGTTTCCCGTATTTTAAAGTTTTGTTTAGAAACAGGGATTAATTGTAACTTGCTTGCATGTATGTTAGGATTGAGATTGCTCTGTTTCTAGTTCTATGTGTTTGAAAGTTTATTATTCACTCAGAAGTTTCTGAGCCGATGATGTCTATCCAAACACTGGAAAGGCCTTCTCTGATCTCTGTAAGGTGCATTTGATGAAAAAAGCACATTGGAAGTACTTGCTCTATTGCCTAGGATAGATGAAAGCAGTCCCTTAACTCAAGAGATCATTAGTTTGATCCACTGTAGTTTCCTATCTTTACCAAAAGAGGTCTTTACTAAAGACCTTATGACTTCTACTCATAGAATGTCTGGAACAGTATCAGTTGTAAGACACTACAATTGTGATTCTATTCTATGATTCTATGATTCTAATTGCTCTGTTCTCTCTCATTAGTATAATGACTGCTTCGTATCTACTCTTTCTTCCTCACCTGAGTCTACTGCGGTCCAAGTTGTGGGTTTTGATAGTTGTTTTTTAATTAGTGTGTATCTGCAGAAACTTGTTAGCCAAGAACCTGTCTGATAGAAGGCTGTCATTTGTTTCATCATGATACCTACAGTAATGTTTGCTGTATGTTGTATGACATTTTTCCAGTCTTCCCTTATGAAGTCTTTATACCTTTTTTTAATGCATCCATTTTATCTTACAAAGCTGTTCACATTGGCTTACCCATTTTGTGTTCTGCTGACCTTTTTGATTCTTAGATTTTTTGAGGATGAAATAAATTTTTTGCTTTTCAAGACTTCCTTAAACATACCTTCACTATTAGTTTACTCCAGTCTGTAATAGCGGGGACTTAGTCTGTACTCCATGAAAGCTTTGAGATACTACCTTTTATAAATAGTGCATGAACTGGACTATTTCACTTTAAAGCTTTGACTGCTTGATCCTAGTCTTCAGCTTTGAACCTTCTTTTCTCCATTTAACATTCCGGCTCAAGTTGCTGGACTGGTGCTGGAGTTCTCTGCAGTTATTGCTCCGGCTGTCAAACAGGCTGCGGAGTCCAGCACTTTCACAGCATATGCATGTTACTTGGAAGTCTACTTAAAAAGGAAGATTTTTAGCCTTTGCCACTTTGTTATTATTTATTCTAAATTCAGTGGCACATTCGCTTGGGCAAGAATTTGCAAAGAGGTTTTAGAACCTGTGGTTTATTTTCTGCAACATGAATCTGTGCTTTTTTTTCAGTTCTCTTGTGAAACTCCTCCTGTCAGATTAGCATGGTCCTAGTGATCTGCATTCAGGCTAGGAAAAGAGCCTCTGAGCTCTAATCCACATCTGATGTTGAGTGCATTGATCCTCTTCTCTTCAGGATGCTATGGATGACTGTGAATTTATGTCCTTAATGACTGGCATTATACTCCTTCAGGGCAGTTCCTCTCTCCTTTCAAGACCCTGCTCTTACAGATGCGAAAATCCTGTTTCTATGTTGATGTCCAGACCCATTCTCCCCTTCCTAATGTTTCTGTCAGCAGTTACCTGAAAGGTCCCTCAGGGAGTGGGGGTAGTCTTGGCAGCAGAAATGTATCAAACAGACAGAAATTTTCGTGTAGACCTACCAGTCAGTAGACTCACAATCTCTTTTGCTGGCAGTAATTAGATGTGATTTCACTGAACCTTTATACAAGAACTAGTCTCTTCAGCATTCTAACCTGGGTATTTTCCCCAAAGGATTAGTTCATTACCTTAGCCTCCTTCTTTGTGAAGCCAGGATGATGTTCTCCTCACAGGATTAGGTGAGGATTAGCTAGTGTTTATCAGCCTCTTGCAGATAAAAGAAGTGCTTTGTTTACATGTGTATCTTTTAGACTGCATGGTCCTGATCACAGGACAGTGCTCAAGTCTGTATGTGAAAAACATCTGATTTAGGATACCACTACAAAATAATTGTTACAGACAGTTATAATTAAGATGTGCATATTTTTGGAATTGAATCCCGCTTCCTCAAAACTGAGGCATTTAGCAATTTGGAAATATTCACCCTATTCTATCGTTTCATTACCTTTAAATGTATGTGTATTAAGTGTTAATATGTAGGATTTTTGTGATCATGATGGAAATTTCAATCACATTTCTGACCTTATGTCTGTAATAATTCCTTATACCTGTATAAAGGTATAAGGAAACACAGTACCATCCTTCAAGAGTATCTTTCTAGACATTCAGACAATTTCCACTGTTACCTTTCCACATCAGATATCCCTGGTTCATGAATTAAGGTATCTGTTACCTGAAATTCACAATGTTTTTCCTGCTTCTTTTATTATTTCTGAAAATAAAGGCTCTGCAGCAGCTGGAATCAGCTAACAGTTTTGTTGAAAATACATCTTGTTCTTCCCTAGTGATACTGGCTCTGTGGGGCTTTCTTAGTAACATGAACAGAGATGACTCAGAAGACAGAGGAAGAACAACTGTGGTGTGTAGGAAGTTAAAAAATGGGGGGGTTGCCATTTTTTTGGCCAACACCACAGTCAAGCTGCAGTGCCTGCCTTCCCTCCCCCTTTAGTTTTTTACACCCCCCCCCCCTGCCCCCCCCCCCCCCCCGACAGCTTTTGTAACTGGAGCTGGTATCCTGAATTGACCTTAACAATCAATACAAAATCCACGAGAGAACAAACAAGACATTCCCAATAGCCAGTTATATTCTTTCAAAAGGGTTGTACTAATAAAGAGGTAGAAGGATTATGTATGTGTGTAATATACAAGCAGAAGCAATTCCAGTGAACACCTCTTTCTCCAACATCAATGAAATTATCCAAACCATGAAATCTCAAAATGCTGTCATTTCTAGGTTTTGTAGCACCAAAGTGCAGGTTGCTAGTGCAGATTGATCTATATTGCAGTTGACAAGATTAGGTGAGGTATTGCATACATACATTATTTGACTTTGGCCAAATTTGGACAATTTGTTTTTTGGGGGGTTTCTTCCATGAGGAAGCTTTAGGATGGGCTCTAAGCAGGAAGAAAATGCAGTAGAAACTTGTCAAAGTAAAATGCAAGACCTAAAGTTGGGGGGGCAGGGGTGGGAGGGAGGGAATCACACCTTGGTGGAGCCCACACGATTACCCATTCTCCCTTCTCATTAAACAGTCAGACAGTGCCCTCAGGTCTGGTCCTTGTTCCCTGGGTTTCTGTTGCTCTTGAAGGTTCTCATTGTCTCTTCCTCCACCCTCATGTTTTCAAAATTACTTCAGTCTATTCCCCTTTAGAGAAAATTTCCTAATACTTGGCTGCAAACTCCTTTCAAGCCCTTCAAGTAACTAGCCTCTTCCAGAAAGCATTCCTGTGTTAATTTCCCTGAGAAATTTTTGCCCATGCCATCTTGGTTTTGAGCTTTTATTGCGTTTCTTTCAAGTTTGTTATGGAAGGAGCCAGTTCTTATGTGTTTGTGAAAGGCCATTTATACAATCCCTAGGCAGTAAATAGTCAGGCATTGTCTATAGGCAGTAAATGGATCTCTAACCTTTCAGAAGCCTTACCTTTTTCTAACATGTTATCTTATCTTTTGCTCTCATTTCTGTTGATTTTGACCCTCTGTTCTAGCCACTTTCCCGGGAAATCCTGTAGTTCACATTGCTAAAATTATCATTTACTTGACTAAAATGAAAGTACTTGTTAATGTATAGAGAAGTTACGTTTTGTAGAGTACACTTAAAATGGTGTATTTTAAAAGAAAAGGATCAGATTGATAGAGGTTGAATAAATATAAGAGATTCAGCCTTCCAGCCACTAAAGTTGTTTATGGGATTTTCCATCAACTTCAGTAGGAGCAGGAGCTAATCCAAAATGGTTCTGACCAAGAATGGAGAATTTTATTTACCAACTGCTTGGATAGCGTCTTATTGTGTGTTTTACAGTAACATTTGGTGTTCTGATGTCCATTTTGATTCTTCTTATCCAGATGTTCTGGGAACATAAAATAGATGCAGTTGCTATTTAAACAGGATGTTTGCTCAGTGCTGGTATAAACTGCTGCTTTTCCACAGGCTGTGAAATAGAAACGCTGTCCCTGTGAAAAGCTCTGCAGAAATAACAGGGCTTGAAGTCTTGGGAAATCCTTTGAGTTCCTCACTGCCCTCCCTCCCCTCCTTCTCTCCTCCTCAGTATATGCTCTCTTCAGTTTTAGCTTCAAAAGATGAAAATCCTACTCCTGGTGATGTGTTGTGGGTATTTCAGTCTCAGATAAACAATATTTTTTGTAAGCTTTATTGGTCATGTCAGGTTGTATTCTAGTCATTTTCCCAGAAAATGCCCCGAGGAGTCGCATACAACTCATCTGAAATGGTTTCCTGTTCGTGTTTGTTACTAGTGCTGTGAGATCTTTTAAGCATCCAAATTACAGGTTTTACCTTTTTTTTAATCATCCTTTTGCACTGCTCCAGCAGATCTGCTGTAGAGAGCTGGTGCTAAAGCTTGGTTTCATGTGTCATTAGGAGTGTATTATTTTCTCTGCCATCCCAGTGCTCCGCCTGAGACGTTCACCGGAGGCTGGGAAGGCTCATGCTGCAGTTCAGCGCAGGATCGGGAAACTGCTCCAGCGTGTGGCATCCATGCTGTGCTGTCTGTCTCGCTTTCTCACCCGCCCACTGCTCCCCACGGCTGCCTTGTTCGGGCCCATGCGCCTTTTCAGTGGCTGAGATAAGATGTCAACGAGAGGGGAGGGAGGGTTAGCAGAGCTGCTGGAGCAGTTGATTCTTGTCTGCCTCTCGGAGCAGCCTGTCTGCGCAGTAGCACATGATACAGTTTTGCACAATGCCCTGCTAATGCCCTAGTCAGCAGCTTCCGAGGGAAGAATAGTGTTAGAAAAAAATGATGGCAGTTCTCTGCGAGCCACAGAGAGTGCATGGAGCAGAGCTAAATTTGGAAAGCTAAAGCTTATTTCATGCAAGATTATTGGAATTATTTGGGTTTCCAAATGCATGCTCACACACATGTACATAGCACTGGCCAGCCTTTCCACGTGACTCGGCTGGATCCAAATGCAGTTGTTATTTATAGATAGCAAGAGCAGTGATGGCATTATCCTATAGCACTCCAGTCCTGAAACGATAGCACTTGTGTGCAGGGGCAGGGAGATACCCTCCGTGAGAATTTAGGCAGGCTGCTCTTCTGTAAATGTCCATAGGATGAGATAAGTCACAAATAACCCTTTCCCTCTTCCAAGTTTCTTTTTCATTTTCAGCCAGAGAAAAGAAAGGTATTGAGAAATCAGTGTAGGCTGTGATTTCTACTGGCTTCTTCCCTAGATGCATGTAAAAAGCAATTAGCCATGTTCATTTTTTTTTTACTTCTCCCCTATTCCATAGATAACCTATTTCTACCTATGTAAAACCATAAACATTTCCCTGAAGACAAGGAAGCAGCAATTTCTAATCTGTCTAAAGCTGATGTTCGTACTTGGGTTTTTAAATAAAGCAGTCTCTTGTTCAGAACCTCTGTGTGCTTTTAGCTCAGCTAATCGAACTGAGGCATATAAGTGTGCACTGGAGCCATGTATTTGGGTACCGTCTGTACAGAGAAACAGCTGCCTGATTTCTGCCTCTGCAGTGCTGTAGCCTTGGTGCTGGGGCCAGACTCAGAGCTGCAGCGAGGGAATTCATCTAGTGGGGGGAAAAACACAAAACCAAACCAAATAAATGTCGGGGGAGGAAGAAGAAAAAAAAACAACACAGTCAGGTCAGATCCGTGGTCAGGTTCACAGTATGGTCATGCAAAGAGATGCTTCAGCACAGCTGGGAGCGCTTACAAGCCACAGCAGGGCACGGGCACAGACAGCAATATTGCTGCTGAACACTTTGTATCATGAAAACACAGTCAGAAAAATCTGAAGATCAGGGTAGGTTTTTTTAGATGTCTTATTTTACACCAATTTGAGTTTTCCATGTGGCGTTATTGTAACAGAGCATAGATGATTTGCTAGGTTTGCTTTATTGGCAATAAAATAAACACAGTTCACTTTGTATCTTAAAGGTATCAGAATGCTTTAACAAGAACATCCATGGCTCACAGAATGCCTCTTTAATATAACTGTGTTTTATTAAAACAGAGCTAGAAGAAAAGAACTTTCAGGATACTAAATTCTTTCTTTTGTTCACATTAGTTGCCAAGTTTCTGGGTGCAGCTTGGGAACAATTATTTGGCATTTAACTTTGGTCTGTTAATTGAATGTTAATTAATCAGGCAGTTCTCAAGAAAAGGTGATTGGTACCAGAGGAGCAGAGCAGGTTGCTAGTAATGGGAAGAAGATGACAGGGTTTGTGGGGTTGGTGGGGAACACCAGGGAAAAGAGAAGTAATGACTTTGTTAGAAAACGGACACATCAACTGGGAAGTGAGATGGGAAACATCACTGTCTCAAAAGTGCAGTGCCGTGCACACATCTGTCTGCTCTGTATTGTTGGAACAGAAATAAGTTAAACACTCCTGCAGGCTGAGTTTCTCTTTGCTGATGTCCTTAATTGTCTTCATGTTCAGCACATAGAGGTTATCTTATAAGTAGCTGTAATTGTTCTTTCAGAATGAAAAACAATGCAGAGGTAGGGGTCACAGTGCTTTCAGCTTGGTTCTGTTCAAGTACAAAGTTTGTATAGCATGAAAAATTGTCCTGCAACCCCCAGCTTTGAAAGTGAACTTTTTTTTCCTTCAACACTTCAGGAGAAGTTGGCAATGCGTGTATTACACTAATTGTACAAAAATAAAAATTCCTGAGGACACCTGGCAAAACATTCTTTTCCCATAAAAAGGTAAAATAATGTGAAATTAAAGCAAAGAGCAAGACTGCAGAACCAGAAGTTCCTAAAATAGCTTTTGGTCCTTCTCAGAAGTTCTGGCTGTGCAATGTTAACTTTGGAAACACGTTTCTGCTATAAATTTTGGTTGTGTGGTTTTTGTAATTTTTTTTTTCCTCTCCTTGAAAGCCTCTCCAGATGTTTTACAGTTGTTTGAAAATGTTCCATGGCAGGCACAGAGACTGTGGGCACAGAGCAGTAAGCCCTTGATGTGGTGCTTATGGTTTTTCCTTGCAAAGAGAGGAAGGTGTATGGTCCTCTCTGTTCTGGGACTCATTCTGTCACCAATGGTGTGACCTTCAGCACATCACCTGCTCTCGGTTTCTTTCACCTGTAAAATGCAGCCAGCAAGCCATGTAGCTGGATGGCCACTTCAGCAGTCTCTGCAGGAGGTCCCCGCTCTGTAACTGAGATGTTCAGTATATTTTACATTTCTATTTAGAATAATTATAAAGACAAGACAGATTTAAATATTTTTCTGATGCAAGCTGATTGATTGAAGTTCCTATGTTCACAATCATAGAGTCATTTAATTGTAAAAGATTCCAGTGGTATCTATGCCATACCCCTTGCCTGAAGAATACCTAGTACTGTTCTCTCTGGATGTTTATCTGACCGTGCCTCAGCATCTCCATTCATGGAAAATTCATCAACTTGCCTCTTAGGGTATTTAGTAGCATTAGGATGCTTCTGATACCTAACCTGTGTCTTTTCTGTCTCTCTGTACATTATATTTTGGCATTTCTGCTGAGGACATGGGTGATGCTTTGTTACTCGGTAAATATTGCTGTCAATCTTTGCTCGTCTAAAAGAAACCAAACCAGCACCACCAAACCATGCCACCACTCCATGCAATCTTTTAGTCCAGATTATATTGGTGGGGTTTCTCATAATGATTTTGGTAACTTTTCTTCCCCTTCTGTGACTGTACATTGTGGTGGGGTAGAGAGAAAGAAGAATTGTGCATCTTTCAGACTTGTACCTGAGGAGGACAGTTGAGTTTGCTGCAGCAGTGTGGCACAGCTCAGCTTCCGCACAGCTACTGCCCTCAGCTCCGCTTCTGAGAATTCCTGCCTTTGAAGGTGATTCTCACCCTGTTGCTGGGAAGCTACATTGTATCTTACTTTGTACTTGTCCCTCTTGGATGTAGTTTCGGACCACTTCTCCAACTTTTCAAGATGATTTCAACACCAATTCTGCAGTGAACTGATGCTTTGTTCCAGCTTGTGCTATCTGTAAATTGACCCAGAACATGTTCTAGCGCTTTATCCATCTGTGTCATGGATGTCGCTAAATGAAGCATTCAGTAGTTTCAGACCCAGAACAAACTCCTGCAAAAACCCAGCCAATAATGCCTGTTTCTATTACTGACCATTGGTTTAATAGTTCAGTAAGCTTAAGTTTGCAGACATTTTGCGTTGCATTCAGCTAGACCTTACTTCCCTCTTTTATTTGTAAGAAGGTCATGTAAAGCATCACTGAAGCCTCACTAAAATCTAACAAAGCTATGCTCAAAGTCTCTTGTCTGTTAGTGTACAGAAAGTACAGAAGTAATGGCATGACTTGTTCTTGACAAATCCGTTTTGGTTGGTTGGTTTTTTTTTTTTTGTTGGTTTTTTGTTGTTGTTGTTGTTTGTGTTTTGTTTGTTTGTTTTACTTTCCTTTTGGTCCTTTTGAACACTTTGGGTTACTTTTCACCAGTAGGAAACTGGGCCTTCAATTCTGAAGTTACTCGTTTAGTCTTTTGGGAAATAGCCTCTAGGTTTTCCTTTTTCCAGACTTTCATCATCGTACTGATTGTGCATGGATTCCCTGTATTCAGTCCCCGGTTACATGCCTCTAGTACATTTTCCTAGCTCTTTTGGGTGCTAGTGGTAGCATTATCTCAGGAGTTGTTTACAGTAGTAATTGGAGGGCTCAGGATGGATTATGTGAAACTGATCCTCTCACCTAGAGGTCACCACTTTGAATCTAGCTAAAGACGGGTTAAAGTGAGTTGCTTCCGTTTTTCAGATGCCTGCATTATGTGTGAAGTCTGTTGATGACTGGAACTGGCATTACGAAATAAACACATACAGCAGTAATGAAAGACACTGTTGTCTGAATTCTAAGCAGTGAAACCAACAATTGGATGAGTAAGAAAGCAAGCAATCTAATGCTATTGGAGTGCATTTCCTTTGGAAAGCTGTATGCAAGATTGCCTAGCTGGTGGCCTTTAACCAGCCTTGTCTTTTCTTTATAATGGGGCATGTTTTCAGATGCAGCAACTCAGTGGTTACAACTAAGCCTAAATGAGGTGCTTACGTATTTTATCTGGATCCAAGCAGAGTGTTTTGTGCTTGCCAAATTGAGCCATTGTTGCTATGTTTTGTAATGTATTACTTCAAAGTTAATGTAGTGAATCTGGTAAGATGCTCTGCCAAGTTTTGGCAAGTGTAGAAGGAAATTGGAGAATCCCGCTTCCACTGAAGACATGGGATAAGGATAGCAGTATTCAAATATGTGTCTCCAGCATGTAATATTCTAATTGGAAGCCAATATATATGTGTTTTGAGAGGTATTTGTGAAGAGCTGAAGATATGCCAAGACAAGCTGGACCCATATTCAAGACCAGACTTCTACTTCATGTCACTCTTATGCAGCACCCTTGAAAGCACATGCTAGATAACTTTCAGGTTTGCAGTAACGGTTTTATTGAATAAAACCTCTGTTAAGTAATTTTATATTACATTTCATTTAATTAGGCATTCCCCATGTTATCTATTTTGCTACAAACCTATGTAGTGTTTGTTTTTTAATGATAATATATAACTGCATGATAGACCCTACCAGAGCAAAGCTGGGTATTTCTGCAGGACACATCTCTAGCTATAGTAATGAAGGAGGCATTGATAAAGGGAATTATTTGGATATTAGTGATAGAAACATGTACCATAGTGTTTCACAGTGTTGAACTGTGGCTGTTGACTTTGTGTTCCTTCTGCAACTGTGGGCGTTTCATGCCTCCCAAAGCAGGGGTTGAGCCAGCCGCTGCCTTTGCTCTGCTAGGGAATTCAGTTCCATGCGGTTTGTTGTGCAGTCACTGGGACTAGCACCTTCTAAACCTGCGTGTATTTGGCAGTGGTGCTCCTCATTTGTGTTGGTACTTCTAATTCCAGATAAAACCAGTTTGTTTAATCCAACTTCCTTGGATTCTTTAAGCTCATATCACTGATTTTGCATGATGGAGAACGGCAAGCACAATCCTCAGCTGCTCCAGAAAAGCAGGCAGCTGGGATGTAAGCCTCCTGGTATGAGTTGGGAACAAACACCTGGGAGCAAGCACAGGCTCTGTGCCATGGGCCCCTGCATGTGCAGTGGGCATCTGCTGGCAGCCAGAGAGATAGACCTGGAAGGAGGGGTGGGCTCCTTGGGAACTGCTGAGAGTCCGTGTCAAACAGCCAGACTGCTGAGAAATGATTACTTCTGCTTTGTAATTGGCATTATATACACTCCTTTTGTGCTCTCTGCATTGAGGCAGATACACAGCAGAAGCTTGTGTAATGACAGGGGTAGGGCTTGTCTGTCACAAGGTTAGGACACGTAGCGGTACATTGAAAGAACTGAAGAGGAGGGGCAAACACACATACTCTGAATTTCTCCTAATGGATAGGTACATCCTATTTCCATTGTGGCGTTGCTTTCCCGCCCTGACTGACTGTCTGACAGGTTAGCCAGCCATTGCCAGGCTTTCCTGGCGTGTGTGAGAAGTAGAGCTGCAGGAATATCAATCCTTGAAATAGTTGGGGATGAACAATTTTTCCTCTCTCTCCATTCCCCAGCTCCTTAAAAACAAAATGTCTTTTAAAACACAAGGAAAACATCTGATTTACTGCTTTCCAAATTGTGGACAAAGATTCCATCCTTTTAATGCAATTGAAATGACTTTTCTAAGACTACAGCACACTGATCATCAGGTAGTTAACATTTTTAATATATTTTTCCAAACAGTATGTAATCTCCATTTTTCCTGTGTAAAAAGACTATCATTTTTAAATAGTCAAGACAATAGTAATTTCCACTTCCCTCCTTCTCTGCTGCTTCCCTTCCTACCCCACCAAATTATTTCACTGGATAATTTATAAAAACTGAATTTAGATTGCAGTCTATACAGAAGAGGATAGGAAGCCCTCAGTAGTTCTGTATTCCACTTAGCTGTAATTCTGCATGTAAAAAATACAGATTTGTTTCTAAAAGCAACGTAAAATTAATGGTTATGACCTGCAAAAAAATGTTGTATTTTCTCATTCATGCTGTAAATATCTTTTCAGCCAAATGCGTTTCCTTTCGAGACAGAAAACCAAAGTAGCGAGACGGTGCTGAACAGATAGCTTTCCAAATGAAACTCCTCCTTTTTTCCTAATATTTTCATTGCAGTGAGTGAGAAATACGGTTCTGCCAGTCTGCCTATTGAACTATCCACTGCAGCTTAACTGCAGCAAGGAAGCGGTAATCCTATTGTGCTCCTCCAGCAGTCTCCCGGGAAGCAGAAGGCATTGAAATTACTGAGTTGTTGTCCTATCCCCTCCTCACCTGTCTTTGTGGCTGTAAATATAGTGTCTGCCTGTAAATAACAGTTTGCTGCACCTTTAAGCATGTTTCCTAACAAGAGGCAGCGATTTACTGAGGTGATAAGCTGTAACTAATACTAGGGTATCATAATAGGTAAATAGATTAGCACTGTGCTTCTCTGTATTTTGCTTTCTAGGGAGCCGACTGGCTCATTCACTCGGAGATGCTTACTACAGCACACTGAGTTAAATCAGTCAGTTACAGGATTGCAGCTCTCTGAGCTGGTGTGGATGCAGCTAATGAACTGCATTAGTGAATCTATGGGGTAGCATTGATCGCTTAGCCTGTTTTCCTTCTCCCCTTTCTGTTCCCTGACCCAAAAGGGATTGTAACAGGCTGTACCAATATTCAGTGCTGTGGCTATAAACTATCCTTTGAGCTGCGTCATCAGCACCCAGCACGTAATTGTTGCAAGTACGCCAGCATCATTTGTCACCAAGAAGTAAGTGGAGTGGGTAGCCTGGATGTGATCCATGGCTTTCCCCAGCTCTAACTCCTTGGTTTTCCTCACGGAAGTGCCTGGTGCTGCTGGTGAGTGATAGGCACACATGGCTCTGAGGGATGGGAAGGTGCCACAGAGCGGGCAGCGGAAGCCTTTGTTTCCATACTGCCTGACAGGTTTTCAGCACAGAAGGGCCCTCACATGAAAAGAACAGTACCCGGGGATGTGGCCAGTCCTAGTAATTGTGTCGCAAATCTTGTGATATTTGGCATGTTCTTAAAGACCTGGCTCCTAGAGGCAGGGGATTAAATAACAATTGCTTCCTTTCTCTTTCAAACAAGGCTTAGCTCTGCGGTTGCAGAAAAATGCTTGAAATGTGACTCAGGCTGAGGGGAGAAAAAAGAAATCTTTGCCTTACACCTCCCCTCCCTCTCCTTGTCCTCAGGATCCCAGTGTTGGATACGTTGCGATGTCTCATGATTTTTTTCAATGAAAGTGTTTAAAACTCCAGGAGGCATTCAGAAGGACATAAAGTGTGGCCAGCGCCGGGTGTGTGGGAGTATTTATGGGTATTTTCAGGAGAGGTCGGTTACATTCTGTGCTGAGACACACTCCTGCAACGTCTGCTCTTCTTCAGGGAAAGGAGAAACAAAAATGGGACTGGTTAGCAGCAAGCTGAGTATCTCTGAATGTGTTTTTCTGTCATTTCCTTAGGCAAACCCCTTGGGCGACTCTCATAATTGAAATTTCTCTTATTTTTAAATCTTTCTGGTTTTCTCTATTTCGCAAATCTGAAAGCCGAGGCTGCTCATTTCTGCGTTGGTTTCTTAACACAGTCATCATTAGCAAATCAGTATTGATTTATTTCTATGAAAATACATCAGTGCTCAAAGTAAAATGCAGTCCCATTAAGAATGATACAGGTTTTGCAAATGGAGGAAAGTAGGTCAAATATTGCACCAGTCATCCCAGAGTGTGTCCCTTTAAGCCAAATAAATGTATGAATACACTTAAACTGTCAGCACGTCATTTGATTGCCATTATTATGCATCTTTTGGCATGAGCTGTTAGAGCCCTCCATGACTGAACAAGGGTTGAAAATGTCAATTCTGGTTTATTAACCAGGTTGTATTTTACACCTGGGCTGCGTATGGAGGTGCATGCGGGGGTGCACATTTAGGGATTTTGCCTTTCCCTCCCCCATTGCAACAGTTAACTTCAACTTAAGCAGGAAAGCCACATCATTACATGCAAGGGACATTGTAGCAGTGCAGCACAGGAATACGATTTAAATCTGATCATTAAACTGCTGCAGCAAGAGGCTGTGAGAGACGGTGTGGATGGTCCATCTGCAAAATCTGTGCTCCTGTTGTACAAGGAGGAGGGGCGAAGGGGGAAGAAAAAGCAGCTGCTTGGCTGTGCTATGAGAGGGAGAGACTGACTGTTGGCACCATCTGTAGCTGTCCTTTGTGCTTGCTGCTTTATCTGTTCATTATAATATGATACTGAAATTCTCGTGCTTTGAGTGTAAATGAGTTGAGATACGCCTAATACTGTCAGCATAAAAAGCAGTAACTAAGTACACTAAAGATGAATAGTGTAATCTGTAAATTCATTTTGAGTTTGTTTCATCGTGCTTGAATAGCCCAGGAAGTGATGTTCTCCAGAAGCCAGCTGTACCAGATGTGTGTGGGGTATATATTCATCTTACCAAGCGGAGAGCAGAGCAGTGGAGGTAGCTGGGGCAGGGGGGAATGGAGACTGCCCCTACATTTCTAGTAGAGGAGAGCAGACTCCTTTAGACGGTTCTTGCTCCTACTGAATAGGATAGAGGGGGACTGCTTACTCCTAAGGTGGCTACAAACAACTCTTTGTTTTCATTCCATGCACAAACAGTGATGCAGGAAAGAGAGCAATTATTATACATGGTGTATGAGTTGAAATGTCCCAAGGGAGGAAAGGTTAAACCTCTCAGTAATGAGTGCTGTGATAGGGATGAGTAAATTTGCTACGTTTAATACCTGCAGTCTCTTAGTTTCTAAAAACATGACTCCTCTCTAGATAAATTGGAGAATGAAACTGTCCAGCTTATCTTGAGGACCTCTTTGTTCTTTAATGGTTTACATTTCACCTTTATAAATGTGTGTATTGGATATTGGTAATAATAATAACAACCCATTAAGATCTTTCCTTCATCTCACCAAAGCAGTGCTATCTCATTACTTACTCCTTTTCCAGGAGTTACTCCACTTTTTTTTCCAAGCAGGTTTGTCTTTTGTTTGCTGGTTCTTGCTCTCAGATCCATTGGGTTTTTGCTTTTTTATCAAGTGCACATAGGTGTGCAGAAGGAGCAGCTCCCTCCTCCCATCAAAGCCTCATTTAAGATGGACGATTTCCATTTGATGCTGTAGTAATTACACTCTGCTGTGGAAGTGCTCAGCATCCACTATTACTCTGCAACGGCTGCATTTAGCGTTCAGCAGAACACTTTGTTCCTGTTTCTCAGAGCTCAAGTGGTGTGCAGGAAGAAGCCCTGCAAGGCAGGGATTTGTGTCTCCAGGTGGCTGGAAAGGGGGAGGGCGCCTTTGTCACTGGCACATTAGTGGTGATATGCCAGAGATAAAAGGTGAGTATAATTTGATCAAATGCTTGTTGACAGATTCCTTGGCTAATAGAGAAGCAGCCTAGGCTGACACTCGTTGCTGGAACATTTCACATTGCTCGGGGGAATGCTCTCTGTAGCTACATGTGAGGCTGACAATTTCCAAGTGACCATATTTAGTTACATAAAGAAGCAGTGTCCCCGTTTTGTCACAGCAGAGCTCTAAAATGCCTCCCTAAACACCGCTCTTGACCTTCTGCTTGATAAATGCAATGAAATTACTACCTCTCCTTTGTCCAAATGTGCGATTTATTCACAGGAATGGATCGGGCTTTAAGTACTTTCCCTGTGTGGCCATTAAACTTGAGTAATTCCAATTGTTTCTGGTACTGAAAATTCATATTTGTGGGTGCTCTTGGCAAAACTGGTTTTCGTCTCCCCCCTCACCCCCCATACGATTTTACAATTAGTCTCTTTGAATTTGTTCCAGTTTGTTAATGGTACCGTATGGACGATAGCTACTGAAAAAGAAGGTGGTGTACGAAATGGTAGTTTGCTACTGCTTATGATTCTGTTATTTGGTAAAAAAAAAAAAAACACAAACAAAAACAACCCGCCACAAAAAAAAAACCAAAAACACACTAGAAAAATAAGATGAAAATGAAAGCCACAATTTTAGTGAATTCTGCATTTGTCTCTTTTAAACCAGGAAGCCTAAAATTACATGTGTAGCTCTCCTACTCTGAACCGCTGTGGCAGCTTGGGTTCTGAGCAGTGTTCTGGTTCTCACCTACTTGTGCAATCTGTTGATTTGTGTTCAGTTCGTAACACCTCAGGAAAGCACTTAGTTAAAAATTAAATATGAAGCATTTTATTGTTCTGAGGGCTTTGTAAAGCATACTTTAAAGGAGGAAAAACCCCAAGCACTGCCCCTTGAGAATGTTTCTTCAAGTGCAGAATTTTGCAATTAGTCTGCACTTTGTTCTGGTGAAACTCTTCACTGCATTGTGCCTTGGTGATTTTTTGCCAGAGCCACTGCTGATGCTGGAATTAAACATGCAGCTTTGAGGCTCAGTTGGGCTCCAGTGGGGTGTCTTGGCTGGACACGCTCATGGGAGCCAGATTTCACCTGCAGTCACTTTCTGGGGCTGTGCTTACTTAGGCGGTTTCTGTAACAGGGGCTGGTCTTTTCTGAGTGTGGTTGCATAAAGGAGAGGCCACGTTTTCAGAGATAATGACCCCTTTCATCCCTTCAGCTGGAGCTGGAAGCTTTTTGTCCCTGTAGGAAACCTCTGCATCTTCATAGTTCATAAGCGTGATTTTCCTGTAAGCACAGAATTGCCCTCATTGACTAGAAGATTAGGCACATAATGGAAATACACATTTAGGGGTTGTGCTGGGTCAAATATAGATTTAAGTGCTAACTTTGTATCCATACATCAGTGTGGCTGTATTCTCATGTTTATGTGTTCAAGACTGGTGGCTGATAGCAGGTTTGGAAATGGATTCTTTCACATGGGTTTCTCTTCATGTCTCTCCAATTAATCTTTTGCACAAAAATAGCTGAACAGAAAAGAGATGTTGTTGTTCTTTGCTCCCCTCTGTGAACGATGTCTTCTGTATATATTTGTTACATTTCTATGAGCGTGAAACAAATTCTTCCATATCTGTTTTTACTCACAACAGCTATCCTGTGTCTTTGTGCCTCATCCATTGTTCATCTCTGTGCTGCTCAGCTCAGACAAGTTCTCCCTCCTGGGCTGTGCAGAATGTTAGTAACTTGTGTAAAAACATTATAATGATAGTGTAGGGCAAATACAGACTCAATTTGATAGGATAATAATATGAGTGGTCGATTGTGGACAAGCTCTTCACTCCTGGGGTTTGTCTGTTGGGATTGAGACTCCTGTTACAGTAGCATGCACCTGCACTTGGCTGTGCCGGTTCTTGGGTTGTGCACTTACTGTTATTTTGTTCTGTTTGCACAGCACTGCTTTCGTCGTGGTGTGAGGAGCTGGGACGGCTCTTGCTGCTTCGCCATCAGAAAAGCCGGCAGAACGATCCTCCAGGGAAGCTACCCATGCAACCCCCCATGAACTCTATGAGCTCCATGAAACCCACCCTCTCTCATAGGTGAGTCTCAGCCCAGTCTGTAGGAGTGGCAGTGTGTGCAGACGTACTGCATGACAGATGTGAAATGCTTGTTACCATTGATGCTTTATTCACTGAACAGCACTACAGACAACAGGGGATCTGTAATTAGAGCAAGTACAAAATAAACCCGGGTTTTGACTTTGCTGTTCCCTGATGCATAGTGAAGTGATGAATCAGTCTTCAAATCTGTGCTCAGATCAAGTGGGCTTGCTTTCAAACTTCATGTTGTGCCCTAGAGATAAAATTCTACAACGTGCCTCTCCCAAGCCATTTTCCTACTGTTTACTTAGATACAGCTGCCTTTTCTTAAGGTTGAAAACATTTTACTGATGTTCTATTTTCCGAGCACCATTGGAAATGTATGCAAACCAATTGTATAGTGGACATAACCACACATGGGAGAATGTCCTGTGCTACCTTTTATCAGGTGAGGATCACAAAGTACTTCTGTTCATTTACAGAAAATGTGAGCATTAAAGGACATTAGAAGAAGCTGAAGATGTGAAGCCTTTACCAAATTACGTGGAGGAGCAGTATTTGTATTTCTTGTCTGCAGAGCCTAGATGAAGGCAAAAACTGAAAAATAAGTGTAGACAGGACTAAACATCCATTTTATGCTTTTGTGTTTCTGGGAGGGTTTTTCTCAAAGCTTTCTTTCACTTAGCATTACATTAAAGAAATCACAAATAGTATAAGTTGTTTTTGTGTAGAGCATGGATAAGGCTGAAATCCTTGTACATAGCTTCCATGGTAGCATAAGTAATGAACTTTTGTGTTAGAATGGAGCTGGGGGACATCTTGTACCTGTCCATTTACATGAAGTCCACTATACAAATGTGCACGTCTGGAAACCACTTCTGGGTTTGGGTTGGTTATTTTTCTCCTTATTTTTATTGTATTCATGGGAAAATTATGCAAATACTATGCCTTTTATTATAGCCCTTGAGAATGAAGTCCATTTTTGTAGCATAATACAGTATCAGTGGCTTTTCAAAATACCTGGATTGCCACATTTTGCAGTTGGTCAATGGTAAACACACACACAAAACCACAAACAAACAAAAGAACAAACACAAAACCGAACCACCTTCTGTTCTAAAATAACTTGTTTTTACACCTGGGAAAAGCTTTGTAGAAGCCAAGGTGGAATTAGTGTCCAGTCTGCAGAGAAAGTGTGGTGCAGAGTATATGCTCTCTTAGGTGTAGTTTTGTAGTTTTTAGATGCCTGATTCTCATCTGACCTTTTAGCCTCTGTTCCCCTGGAGTCTATAAAGTAAGGATGAAAGCACTGTTATGTCTCACAGGGGCTGTGTGCTACATTACTTAGATAAGATAGGCACAACTCTTCTTTCATGTCAGTTTTTCACTGAAATTCTGTTACACGTCAAAAAATAAACACTTTCTTCTGCTCAACATAAATACCAGCATTTCTGGCAATACTGGCTTACCCTATATTCTGCATAACAGTAAAATATCCTGTGCAGTATGAAATAGTCCTTGTAAGTTTCTCTTGAGTATTGCCCTTGAAATCCTTTACTGAAGAAGGTGCTGAGAGTCAGTTCTAAATTAGTGCTGTTTACCTATGAGATGCCCCTTTAGAAACATAATTCCTGTAGCATAACTTCATACCTATAATATCTGCAGCAGCCTCTCAGGGATTTGAAATACCTGCATCACTACTTCAGCGTATGCTGTTGTCTTGTCTGTAATTTAGCCATAACTGTGACTACTCAAAATCTCTGGAGTGGTGCATTAGAATGAGACACCTCGTGACTCTCCAACTTCTTTTTCCGACTGGAACTGTTTATTTTCATGGGTGTTTTATAATCAGTGTGTAAGGCAGTAGTGAAGAATAGGGTGAAGAATAGATTTTTCTGATTGCTTGAATTTAAAAAAAAAAGATGAAATGCCATTAAGTACAATTCCAGTGATAAAGCTGTTGATGAAGCAACATTTGTATTTGCATTAAATTACATTTGGGTCAAAAGCTTAGTATTAAAGTTCACAGTATCTTATCTCTAATCCACAAGGGTTTTGTATGAATTCAAACAAGCAAGAAATTAATGTAACTGGATACTTCAAGTTTTGTGAAAGAATTGGATACTAAATTAAAACTACCAAGAGCATATTGAAAAACCTTATGTAGCTGAACACAGGGAATTTAGGATATACGTCAGTTGCTGAATAGCAATAGACAAAAAAAACCCATAGTCATAGGACTGTTTTGAGTACCTTCAGACAGAGCTTCTTCTGCTGTTGCTTTTACTAGCAACAGAATTACCCAGAACTCTAATCAAGGACTAGAATTGCAATGTACCTGGTGCTATAGACTCACAGCTGCTTAGTCTCAAAGTTGAAACAGGGCTCAGGTATTTAAAATAAATTCTGACTCAGGAATGTATGACAAGAATCTGAATCTAAGGATTCATATTTAAGAAACTGTGGACACATACACTGGAGGGAATTCAGGCCTGGCCTATTTTTAGGGACAACCTTTTATTTTTAAAAAGTTAATTTGAGTTGTGGGAGAAAACTGAAGAAGAAGACAGATCAAGGAGGGCTTTGACAATGATTCTATTGGTCAATTGCACTTACAGAGAGCAGAGTATATGCCATACAGGGATGTGTATGCATGGAACAGAACAGGGGCTGTATGGTGGTAATTTCTTTCTAAATTTAGTTTTTCATTAACAGAATGATCAAGTGTTGCATATAGAACAAATTTTCAGCTAAATAACTATTACCTCATGTACGGTGGTTGGTTGAACTGCAAACTCTGTGCTTTATGAACAGCGTGAGCAGTGGATTCTCAGATAAAAATCCCTCAATCTTATCTTTCTTTTTTTAAGTATAATAATAATCAGCTCAAACTTGAATGGGAGATTCATTGATTTATTTTAATTTAAGACTTTTTTATTGATTAATGTGGATAAGTTTCACTCCTGTCCTCAAGGTCCAGTGTGAGCCCTATCCACCTCCCTTATTCTGTATAACTTCTAACCAAAGTCCTACTTAAAGGATTTATGTGGGACTTAAGGAAAGCCAGTAGTCTTTGGGCTGGCCCTTCTGCGTAGGAATGAAATTTCATGCTTTCTAGCTTCCAGGGAGTAACGTAACTTCCTTTTGTTGCAGTTTTCCATGATGTGTCTGTAATAACAGATACTACTTAAGGTGGCTGGGGTTTTTTTACTTTTAAATGAATTTAAGGTCTTCAGCAAATGCTGTTACATAAGTACGTGATTATTGTCATTATACAACTTCCTTTGCTTTGATCGAGTTCCCGCTTAACGCTTTATTGCATTAAGTGGTGGACTTTTACATGTGGATCAAATTGAATCTTGGTTGAAATGGGTACAGTTTCCATCAGTCCCAGTGGGAATTGCACCCTAGCTCAGTTTAGGCAAGCCTTAGGAGGATTATAATTTAATGCGTAACTTGTAATAAAACTTATTTTTGTCAGCAAAACCACCTGAAAATAGACAGCTGTTAGTTGCAGTTTGGTACAGGGTCATGAACATTCATCAGGTTTTTACTGTCTTCTCTCTAGCTCCAAATTTTGGTCTTCTGTATTAATTGCCAGCTATCTTGCAGTTAGTGACCAAAGGGTACCAATGTCTGTATAGGGCAGTCAAGATTGATGAAAAATATGAAGATAAAATTATTTTATCACAAAAAAGCTGGAGGTTTTGAGAAAATTAAACAGTAGATCAAATTAAATAGTAGTTCAGTATTATGGAAGGTGCTTTATGTATTATCATTATTGTTTTATGTTCAGGCAGTTGCCATAAATACCTTTTATTCATTAGACTTGTGTTACAAAGGTGCTTATTTTTAGCTTTTGGTTTTGTGCGTTTTTTGTTTCTATTCAAACTTTACTTAGAGTTGAACTTTCGACATTGGTAGGAGCTCTTGGAAAGAATGGCAATTCTCTGAATTTATGAGTGATTAGGATTGGTTCTTACATTGTTTGTTAAGGAGCAGAAGTGATCTGGCTATAACACACCAGCAGAAACAGTGACAGAGTCTCTGAAAAGGTTGCTGCCTTTTCAATTTTGCCATCATAGGCAGTTTTGAACCAACAGTGATATTCAATTTAAAAAAGTCTGGATGAGAGAAATGGCTAAAGTGAAAGGTCAGATGCAGCATATACCACTTCTTTGAAAACAAGCACGTTGTGTGTATTTTATACATCAGTTTGAAGTCAGGGATCACTTCGTTACTGCATGTAGCTGTGGCATACAGGAACAATATTTGCAAAAGAATTCAAAACTCTTTAGGTGAAAGATAAGATTGTTTCAAAGTCTTTTCATCTTTCTGTTTGTGAAGTTGTGAAATAAATATAATGAGGGACTGAACAGATGGTAAATCCTAATAAGAGAATATACCCAGTAAAACAACCTGTATTACTCCTGATTCCGCAAGAGCAGCATCTCTTTTTCTTCTGTCTTCCTTTCTGTCAAGAAATGTTAATATCCACCATCAAGAAAAAATAAAGGAAAAGTTCAGCGTCAAAAGCTGTTTCTGCAGAAGTGCCTTTTCTTAAAGAAAAAAAAAAACTAACAAACCTTCGGGAATTGTTCCGAACAGTATGCTGATGCTCTAAGCATTGTAAAGATAGAGCTAATTGCTCCGAAGTACTGTCCCAAGACTTGTTTGCCCATCTTGTTCTCCAAGTGAAACCAGAGGCTAGTTTTAACGCGCACACTTACTATGAGGAGGAGGTGGAAGAAAACCTTGAAAGAATATTGAAGCTAAATGCAAATTATTAGTACTCCCTCGTTAAAAACTGATGCATAATCGTTAGCTGTTAATAATTCAGCTTGTAATATTTTCATGTGAAAAATCTGTATTTCATTTTAGGCGACACGTTTGTGGTCAATTCTTGTGATAGGAGAGCATGAGGGACACAATCTCTGAAAATAATAATGGGCAGTTCAACTTCTTTTCAAATATATGCTCTTCACATGCTTGGTAAAAGGTGTAGGATAAAGATTGTCTTTTATTGTACGTACAGCACCTTGCACAGATGCGAAAACAGGGCTTCTGTATTGATTAGAGAGTCAGTGCTATTGCAGTAAGAAAAATATGTAGCAACACAACCGCCATACTTTTGTCTTTTTTTTTTTCTGTTTGTTTCTGGTAAGTACATGTAAGTGTTAGTCTACATTTTTTCCTCTCTGATGTATTTACTAGATAAAACAATTTAGGGTTTTGCTATGTGATATTTTTGTTATTAGTATTATTATTATTAAAAAGTGCCAGCTGATATTTTTTAAAATCCTGATAAAGACTAGGCAAATAGGGTGCAAGGGATGTCTGCTGACTTTTCCCTGTCTATGCTCATTTTTAAAATACAGTAACTGACACCTCTGAAAAGACAGCTGTCATTCTCATGTTTGGAACACCCAGATCCTGAAAATGTCTAATTGATTGCACTTTAGTGTTTAGCGATAACCACAATAGTATCATGCTCTTTACATGAGGGCTGCTCTCAAAAGCAGATGATTTGTGTTGAGTGCAGGTGATTTTCCTCTTCCAGTGTGTTGGGAAGGTTCCCTCTGTCACTTGTTCTCAACGAAACCAGTTAATTCCTGATGGTGCTGGAGTTAAAAATCAGTCAGCTATGGCAACATCCCTAGTTTTTACCCATTTTGACTGTCAACATGGTAACTGTGTGGTGACACTGAAAGCTATAGTTTGCCCAGCTCTTTGATGCAAAACTCATTAAAATCTTTTAAATTCATTAGAAGTCTTTTAATTGGATTGAGTACCTTTGGATGGGGAAGACCAGAACTAAGACAGTGCCCTTCAGCCACTGCAGGGCCAGGTCCGTGAGTGTGGTTTCGCAGACAGAGAGGGCTGGGGAGCCCGGGTTCAGCCCGGGTGGGTTCAGTGTTTGTAGCTGTTTGCTGGGTACCCGTGCTGTGTATGCTGTGCTGTTGGTTGCACTCAGCCTGTCTGCCAGGAGGTGACATGGCTTCTGCCCAGGGAGGGACTTACAGTCTGGCGGTGTTCCATCTTCAGTGGAGTGGAAAAAATATCTGGCATAAATGATGGCAAATGCCTTGTCTTTTTTAAAGATTTCTGTTCTTTATGGTAATTTGCCAACAGGAACACAGATGTGTATTTTGTCTAAAACCTTGTATTTTTTTCTTGATGTCTTTTCTTTACACGCATCTGTCATTCATTCAGTTAGATGAAAACGTGACCTCCCACAGGATTTCCCTGCAAATATATTACAAAAGGAGTAAATTCCTGATACGATTTTGTCTTTATTATTATTATTAATATTCCTGCTATTCCCATATACCTGGGTTACTAAGTCTCTTTAGTATCGCAGTGGGAAGAAAACAAAATAGTCATTGATATTTGCAGTGGTTTCTAATGCAGTCTTTTCTAATGATTTCCCTAAAATAAAATTGGTTAGAAATTCTTGCTAAAAAATCCTGTGTTGTTTTCGCTACTGATGACAACAAAGCCTGCTTGGTAGACAGAGCACATCAGCGACCGGTGCAGATGGGTCTCTGACATTAATTAGATACTGGCAGTGCCGTTAGCAGGAATCGGAGGTTTCTTCCCGTGAAAGGGCTGTTGTAGGAATGGGGAACAGCACGCCAGCCGGGGCATCTTCCGGCATGTCCTCATCTCCTCCACGCTGGGAATGCGGGGAAGGTACCACAGTCTGTTTATACTCTGCGTTCCCACTTACCACGTCAGGGGAGATACGATGTGATGGTTTGTTTGCCCGTGTCACTGTGTCAGCAGCAGCATTTCCAAACAACTTTGACAGGCAGTGTCGGAGACGGCTCGGGAAGACGTTTCTCAGACCTCCTCTGTATGTGCCACCGGGCGCAGCCGTCCCTCGCCGGCGAAGGCATTTGCCCGGGCTCCCTCTGCCCTGCCCTGCCCTGCCCGCCCGCTCCGGGCGCCGCCGCATGGCGAGGAGCTACGCGACGGCTGCCCCCGGCAGCCCACTCCCGTCCCGTCCCGACGCGACCCGACCCGACCCAACCCGACCCGACCCACCCGTGTCAGCCTCCGGCGCTGCGGGAGCCGCTGCCGCCCTGTCCCCGGCCGCTGCCAGCGGCAGCTGCTGCCCGGCTGGGCTCGGCAGGGCTCGCCCCGCTCCCCTTGTCAGCCCCGGAGCCCCCAGCCCCGCGCGGTTCCAGTGAGCTGAGGCGGTGCGCTGCCCCCTCCCCTCCCGCCCTCCGCCGCGCCTCTTGAAGAAAGCGTTTTTTTTCTGTTGTCGGGGAACGTAAATCAGCTTCATCTAAAATCTCGGAAGTGCAAGTCCATCAAATCTTCCTCCTAGGCGCCTGCTACACCTTGCGTGAGTCAGACTGCAAAGCTCCCGGTGCCCTTCTCGCTGTGCGGGGCTGCTCGTGTTTCCCTCTGTCTCAGAGGCAAAAGCAGAAGTGGAATCTGCTCACGCTTACAGCGGTTCCTTCCCCGGTTGTTGTAGCAGTCGCTGACCTCCAGGCACTATGAATAAACAGCAAAGCTGGGAACAAAAGGAGTCTTCTGGCTGCCATTATCTCACATTAACATAGCAGACGCGCTGCGGTGTGAACAATGCGAGTCTCATTCGCCGATAATCAGCGAGTACCCAGGCATTTGGATTACCAAGGCAACAGGCAATGGTAGAATACTGGGTGGGTGTGTTTTTTATTGTAAAGGAGCAGTCGGATATGGAAACCCAGGTATATTGATAAAGCAGAGCAGAAAGAATGCCTGGTGGCAGGGGGGGACTGAGGGCTTGGGGTTGCATTCCGACACACGTGAGATAAATAAGACATGGATGAAGCAGGTCTGTGATGTGAGATGCAATAAAGATTAAACTGCATTTGTCAAGCTGAAAACGATCATAAGATAATTTCAGCATTTTGGAAAAGGTAACAGGTGGCATGTTAATAGCAGGGCTGTTACCGGTGGATTTTGTGACTGTAATCTGGGCTGTAGTAACGCGCTGCATGGTCTACTTGTGTGACAATAGAACTGGGTGTGATGCTTTAATCTTTTTTCCTTTGATCAGATGGATGCTCTAGTCCCGTAATGCCAGATGATGGTAACCCCTTCTACTGCTTCTGAGGCAGGAGCGGGTCTCAGTAGAGTTTCTGTTTCTTATGCTTTACGTGCATAGCTGTGATCGTTTTTTCCACATGGACAGAAATAAGTTGTGTTATCACTGCGTGTATCTTTGCGTGCGTGCACGCACACGTGTGCACAGACATATCTGAAATCTGTAGCATAGCAGGGTTGTGTGTGTATACAGGGGGCTGTGGGTGTGTGCAGCTTCAGAAACTTCTGAATTGATCTAATTATTTGGCCTGATGCATTTTTCTAATTCCAGGGGTTAGATTAAGATGCACTAACTCTAGCTGAGCAGCGTGGTCCTTTGCAGGCATGGCTGTCTAACTGATGAGGCTGGGTGTAGAGTTAGGCAGGCGCCAGGAAGCATCAGCAAGCGTGCCACAGCCTGACCTGTAGCAACCCTATGTGGAATGGAAGACAGCGTCCCCACCTTGTGCAATCATAAGTCATCCAGGCCTCACAGGCCTTGTCGGGACTATGAAGACAAGTTCAGGGCTTTCAGTTTTCAGAGGTACTTTGTATCACCTGCTGAACTGCCAGCTGGATTTTGCTGTCTCAGTCTCCACGGGAGAAAATGTATTGTGGGTATGCGTGTGGCTGCATGAACGGTTGTTGTAAAAGTGTGTGTTGATATTTAAGAGAGCAGAGGCAGGGGTGATAGCCACCTGCTTACTGCAGGTGCCATCCAAACCACAGAGCTGATAAATTGGTTTGCTGCTTTCACCTTTTGACTGCTTCACCTGCCTCTGCTCATCCAGAACAGGTTCAGAATGCTTCTGTGTTTTCAACTGGTTTGCCAGAAAACAGCCTTCCTTCTTTTTACAGTGAATTACGAATTTTCTAACAGCTGTCAGTCTACATTGCTCATAGTACAGGCAACATCCAGTACTGAAACAACACTTGAGGTAATTCTTTCTTGATAAGGGAAGGACTAGGTATGGAGCCTCTGGGTGTTTGGAGTTAGGAGAATAAAAGCTTTCCAGAGGATTAGAGAACATACTTACATAGTTGGAAAGAGTAGAGGGAAACAACAAACTTGAGAAATTGGAGGGAGGAGGGGAACATATGATAATTTTTGAAGCTGTACATTTTCTTTGTAGGATCTGAATGTTTGGAGTCACGCCATTAAGAAGCAGAAGGAAATAGTCTCACAGAATACTTCCAAATTGGCTTTTTTCACTTTTGCATGACATAAAAACAACCAGTGATTTGGATGGGACTCTGTCTTATGTGTTTGTTTTGTGAAATACATGATGGAGCCTCAATTTATTCCAATACAGTTTAAGCCTCATCAAATGATACTACTATTTGAGGAAGGTATGCATCACATAGGCAGCATCAGTCAAAAGTAAATTACTGCTAGCCATTCAAAGCCAGTATGAATATACAAACTTCCTACGCTACTCTCTTTTTTTCCTCATCTTTAACATAAGCACCTTAGGATACCTGTACACAACAACATCAGCTTTTAGTTTGCTTCCTGTCAGTGTGTGATGTACAGAGGTATTCTTTTGTCTTCATATTTCCTTGCTGACAGTAAGTGGCCTTCCTGCCCTTTTTACACAGCTCTCTCCTTGCGCTGCCATGTTCCTTCATGAGAACAGACAACAGATTGTGTAGGGTGGTTTCTACATCTATGGAAAACACAGCACAGAAGGCCAAGGGATAACTTCCTTAAATTTTGTGTTAGGATTTTTTTTAATAGTAATGTGTTTTAATATCTGTTAACTAGATGAAAAATTTAAAATTGTTTGAATCGAAAAGCTTTGGCCAAGCACTTTAGCTGTATGAAGGGGGTGCAAGTATTCCAGCTGGTGAGGTTTTGTTCCCCTGGCAAAAAACTCAATGAAAAGTGAGAAGTGGTTTCCTTCTAAATGTCCAAGGTTCTTAAAAAGAAAGCAAAAGCAGATCTGTGAAATGTTTTTGATTGCCAGTAAGCAGAAACAAATTTTGGCTTTCAGGTGTCATATTGGGTTTTTTGTTTGGGTTTAGTTTTTGGTTCTTTTTTTTTTTTCAAACTGGTAGTCAAGGCCAAGGGTATTTTCAGTGGAAGTTTGACCAGAAATTAAATTTAAAAATCAATAATCAATTTGATTGGTTATTTATTTATGAATAGATTGTTGGGGATTCCTATCTTACTGAATTGGGGAAAATTAGCTGAAGTCCTTCCTGGTGCATTAGTGTTGCAGGAAACTGCCAAATAATATTCCATCTGTTCTTGAGATTTTATTTTTAAAGAAGTTATTAGGTTTTCTTTACACTGATTATGAAAATTACAAAAATGTGGTGAAATTCATGCCTGTTCCGTAACATGAACATACCAAAAAGGCAGTTCAAATCCAGTATTTGCACTGCACCATGCAAAACAGTATTTTTCTTAAATAAGAATGTGCTTAAAATAAGTTTATGGTGGTGCCCTAATCAAGAAGGTTTGCTAACCAAATCCATATTAGTAATTAAAGCTATGTGAGCGGTTTTCATTTGAGAAATCCAAGTAAAACAAAATCTAAACCTGAATGAAAAAATCTAAGCTGCCTAACTTGTGAGACAGTATGGGTGTGAAACACTGGTACTGGTGCTACAGTTACCCAGGGCTTTATTTCCTGTTCTGTTTGTGGGATTTGTGATATTTTTCCACTGCAGACAGATGAGGTTTTAGGGTGAAAAGAGAGATGAGGCAGAAGCAAGGAGCCTTGTTTGGAAATCGCTGTTTTAGTTTGTATTAAAGTAGTGTCACCTAGAGGCATCAACAAAGAATACAGCCAAGGGGTGCTGGGCACCCTGAGCACGCGCACATCCAGAGGCACTTGCAGAGGCAAATCAAGGTGCAGACACAGAGAGACTCCGGCAGGCAAGATCAGATCAGTAGCCCTGGGTTTGGGCTCTATTTGGACGGGTCTGATTTTTAGCTGTGTGTAACTGCAAAGGAATGTTTGGCGGGGGTTAGATCTCTGGCACCTCACTCCTTATCATGAGATGCTCTCCTCTCTGTGTGTCCATGAGTGACAAAAGAAGACATGGGAGAAATGATAGCCAGCATTGCACTGGCAGTTACCTGCTTATCTTAGTGTCAGCTGAAGATGTTATGGTAGAGCCAGTAGATTCCGTTAGAAATAGAGTTAGTAGAGTCCATTAGGACTGTGTGGACTCTGCATATGTCCAACCAGGTAGGATGGCTGTGCTTCAGAAGCATTAAAGACCCCTGCAAAACTGTAAAGCTGGCTTGAGGGTAAGCTACAGAAACTAGCCAGCTAGCCCCTGAAAGCCCAATTATGGGAAACTTGATACCAGTGCTTGGAATGAAAAGGTCTTTTGAGAAAGCCAACATCTGGTGCTTTTCTGCAGTAGTTGATAAATTTTCAGTGCTTAAAACAGTGATAGATGCTTTATAAAGGTAGTCTTTTAGACACCTGGCTTTCTTAATAAGCCATGTGAAAAAAATCACTGGGATAGTATAATTCCATTTTTTATCCTCTTCCACAGCATGTAAAGTACCAGTGCTCTAGGGATGCGTATTTTGCTAAACCATCTGTATCTCTTCTTCCTCAAGCAACAAAGACATGTAAACATGAGTATCAGATACACATACAATTGCTTTAATGGCAATATAAACATATTTAAAATACATCATTTTCAAATAATGCCACAAATATTGTATAAATGACAGCAATTGACTAGTATTAATTTACTATATGGACCTCACTTTTTATTAAGCAACTTCTAAAGTCTGTGTCTGACATGAAGGCCGTAACTGTTCCAGAGAGGCTGGATATGCACCTGGTTCTGTTTTCCTAGTATTAGGGATTCATAACATCATAGTTTGAGAAATTATTTTTTTCCATCTCTCCCTCCTTGCTCTATGGCTTCCTCTGCTGCTTGACCAATAATGCTGACCAGTAGCAGTATAGGTTCATTAACACTATTATAAATTTAGTCAATACTCTTTTAGTGGACTCCAGCTGAGCCCAAGCTGACTCACTACCCTCCAGGGTGTAGTGAGAGACTTAATTACCCTTGTACCTTTCAACAGGAACAGTGTCATGGGCAGCATTTTGCTGTGGCTGGAGAGGTTAAAGCTTCTTTCTCTATTGGCTGCCATTTTCAAGTTTAAAGAAGGGGATTTCGGGATAATTCACAGCTCTGTATAATAACAGCGGAAAGTGAGTGCTCTCTTGCAAATGAGAATCAGATTGGTCATATTTCATTACAGTGCCCATATGGATTTTCCTTTTATGGTGGGAGAACTCCTTTGGGTTGTCTTAGGACAGAAGTGCAAGTTGAAAGAGCAAAGTGGAGGGACAAGTAATCCTTATTTGAGTGGCATGTGCTTCAGCATCTGCTACTGCTTGAAACCAAAGAAGCCTTCACGCAATGGAGGAAGGGTGGGTATTGTATCCAGTATGGCAAAAGTCATACTCAAACGTGTGTGTAATTGATGATGGGCCAGAGTATCATGCTGGGGGTGCGCACTGCTAGAATGTTGTGTATTTCTCATTGAAGTAACTAAAGGGAAGATTGAAGTGAGTCTAGTGCAGTAATTGTATAATAGGGTGTTAAGCTGATACCCTGCAAGGCACATCTATCACTATTCCAGTGTTGCCATAATTTCTGCTATTAGTGTTGTCTGTGATTTAAGGCTGAGTTCTGTGTTGGGTCATGTGATAGTCATGTGATTTAATGTAAACAATGAGTATTTAAAACAAGTCTGTACCTGGTCATTTTTTCTGGCTTTCACGTGTTATACTGGGTCCTGTGCTGAGGACTTTTATCGTATGTCAACTATGTGGTTTCTTGAGGTGTTTTAACTATAATATAGTAAAAATTGAGTGACTTACTCTTCTTTGTAATTAGGTGAAGTGATTGTGTAGTCTTTGAGAACCCAGTACAGCTTTCCACTAAACAAATGCTCTGACTCCACCATTGGAAACTATGGATGAATAATACATGAAATCTCTTCTGTGTAATTGTAAAGGTGAGGAACAGGTCCAAGGAACATGCTTTGGAGGCAAAGAAAGTGTAGAAATAGTTATAACTTCTTAACAGCAGACTAAGGCATCGCTAGCTCAAAGTTTGAGAACCTTTAGCAACTTTGTGGTTTGACTCCTGCCTGTCATTACCCTTCTTATTTACTCCTACACTTGCAAAAGGTTTGCTTTCTCCTTTAGGTTTTGTTACCTGTCCCCAGTGCATCAGTGGAGAATAGAGAGGAATGGCTGCAGAGTCCTTTCGCTGCTTATGTCATGGAGAGAGCTTCTGTGTAGTCATTGAAGTATGCACTCATATGTGCCATAAATATCCAAACAAATCACAGAGCAGGCATCATCAAAAGCAGTCAGAGAAGGAAGTAAAGTAGGAGGCATAATTCAGAATAGGAAAAAGAGGAAGGCTTAATATCAGTCACAGATTCTGGGTTAGTCATCATTTGTCTCCATGGTGGGTGGAGGGGACCTGCTGAAGTATTGCGTCACTTGCAGATGTTAGTCACTGAAGCTATTGTCTGCACCTCTGAATGAGAGGGGCAAGATTCTCAGCCTTCTAAGAGAAAATCTAGTAAGAAAAGTGGGCTAGAAGGACTTACTGATTGCAAGGTGTTAAATATGCCCTTATTCACACATTGTTTTATATGGATGCTGTCAACATAAAGGTTGCATGTCAAGCATATTACAGAGACTTACTGTTTTTGGTTAATTTTCCCTAATTATTTGTTAGAGGAAATTATTCTTTTCCCTGATTTAATCAATGCTGGTTTTGTGTGTATGTATATGATTTTATTGCTTAATTCAATTTGGGTATTTTGAAATGGGTCAGTTCAGATTCACGGTTATGTTCTAATATAGTGCTGTTGTGCTCACACAGCATTATGGTATTTGACATTTCCTAGTTGTTTCTGAAATGTATTCACTGTTTCATTTTACCTTATACAGTTGCTGCTGCTGTTATTAGATTATTTGTTACTTGGGACATACTTTTTATCACATGTGTGTGCACTCTAAGCAAAGCAATTCCTATTCCTAAATGATCTACTTGAGGTGTTACAAACAAGCTAAAGAGTGAACGCATGGGTAGTCCTTGATTTTGGCTCACAGCACAGGAAGAAGAAGTGGTCCAAGCTTTGACTACTGTCTGGAAACATGGGAGAGTCAGCACCCTGCTCTGCCACAGCCCTTGTTTTGTAGGGCTTTGGCAGGTTGGTTGTCTCACCTTGTCTTGTATGAATTGATTGTTCGGCACTTCACAGTGCAGGCCTTGAAGAATGTAGATAAAGCACTCACAGAGCCTGTATGGTGGATTCTTTAGGCAGGGTAGCCCTGTACAGTGATAGCTGGTAGTCCAAGCAGAAATGCAGTTCTCAATTATAAAATACAAGTAAGTGGCATTTGAAAATGAAACAGCAGTGTGTGTGTGTGTGTGTGTGTGTGTGTGTGTGCATTAAATGGTATATATATCTAGATGATGAAAGATCACGTGTGTGTGTGTGTGAACATATATGCAAATAGAGATCTAATTTACAAGTTCATAATATGAGAACAAGCAAATTTCAAGTGGAATATATTTTACAGTTCTTGGATTAATAGTTCCTTTCACTGGATTTAGCATATATCATTAATTACACTAGACGCATGCCTATCCTGCATTCATTTTGAAGCCACCAATGCTTTCGTGTGAAAAGAACTGTAAGAAATGCTTGCTTGTGTCTGTGGACAAAGCTAATGGAAAAACCCCATCTTCTCGACCATATATTTATTTGGAAGATGTGTTCTGTATCTGCAGTTGATTTTCTAGAATGCTGATTAGCTGATACTGTTTTTGGCATGCAGCTTATCCATCGTGTGGGAGAACACTATCTGAATTTCAATTTTCTTTTCCAAATGATGGTGAACTGCTATTGCTTTAACGGCTTTTCTGGCCATGTGGGGACCCAGTGCAGACAGTGGAGGTGCAGTCTGGTCTCAAAATCTAAATGAATTGATAGGAATCAGCTGAAGCAGTGATTGTTAAAGAGCTTGGGATGGATGGCAAAAAATAAGTGATTCTGAGCAACTTGCTTAGCCGTTTGAAACTCTGCTGCCAGGTTTATTTTCACTTTCATTGGTAACATACTTTATGGTGAAAGCCATGTCTTAAATATACCTAAGGAATTAATTAGTTCTGTGTGGTTTTGATATGGTCATGTTGGTATTAAAAGAAAATTTTATACTTGTGGAAGTACTAGGCTAATAATTGAAGGAGGAGTGGAGAGTTAAGGTAACATCAGGTTTTAATTCCTTTTCCCTGCCAGCAACTTGCCACTGTTTAAACTTCCAGAATCTCACCCTCCTAAACATTTGTTTTTGCAGTGATGGGTCTTTCCCTTATGATTCTGTTCCCTGGCAGCAAAATACCAACCAGCCTCCAGGCTCTTTGTCAGTGGTCACGACAGTATGGGGTGTAACTAACACCTCTCAAAGCCAGGTAAGCTTCCTTTTTTATGCTCCCTCCCCTCTAGATACAGATTTTCACTAATGTGTGCAAATAGGAAGGGTTTGGGGAAGATTCTCTTGGGGTTGATAAGAGTGTCTTTGTTGCACATGGTGCATTTTTTTCCAGTGGTCTCCTCCTTGAAAGCATCAAAAGGGGTTGTCTGAGAGCATGAGTCAGTAACTCCTTTAGCTGCATGCAAATGTCAGGCTTGGGTTTACCGCGTATTTTGCGCTGTATGGTTTCAACACTAAAAGCATGATTTTGAGATAATACCAGACTTCTTGAGAAATTCAGATTTAATTGGAATAGTTATTTTATAAAAAAAAAACAACAACCCAACAAATTCTGGCAAGATTCACCAAATAACAGTTATTGTTGATTTTACCTGGGGTTGTGTCGTACTCTTGGACTGGTGAAATCCTGTGCCAGATCTGCCTCCACACTGAGATGCTAACTACTGACTATAGGCTGTGCTCTTTTCAACCTCTCCTGTTAATACGGCCTTACTTTAAAACAATATTTCAGTATGCATCAGAGCATGAGTTCCTGGCTTCCAGGCAAGACCCATACTTAGCAGATTTTCATTTGGTCCACTTCACTCTAAACTCTCTTTTTCTTCTGCAATGTATATTGAATTATGCTATACCAAAAGAAGCAGCTTTAATGAAGGAGATGCCAATTATTTGTGACAGTGTACTCTCCAAAGGATGTGGTGCAAATCAAGCTCTCAGGCAGTTTAGCCTTTTACACCGTAGGTGAAGTGTTCTAACACATCTAAATTCTAAACACATCTAAACACATCGACATCTTTCATGAGTACATAAATCTAACTTGTCTTTCTACCTTTTTTAAATCAAGTGATATTAGATCCAACACAAAATCTTCTGTGTAATTGCTTTTATTAATTTAATCTTAGTCAGAAAAATAAAACCAGAATGTTATGGATAGCGCCCCTTGAAATTATTCAGGGACCAAGTCACACAAATACTCACATGGCAGTTATGTAAGCATTGACTGTGGCAAAATCTGTCTTCAGAAAACAGAGAGGAAACAGTTACACAGATCTATAACATCATTTATTGTTGTTGATTTCTTTTTAACACCTTAAAAGAAAAGGTATCCCATCTGGGAAAGGAACACCTGAGTAAAGAGGTGTTTCTACAGTCTGTACATTGGCCGGAAAATGGAAATACAGTTTCCTGTGAAAATCTTTCACACTTAAAAAGGCAAAAGGAAAGAGGGGGATGTGGGGGGGAAGACTCAGATTTTTGTTCTATCCTAAGCCACTGTAATGTTACTTCAATTTTTTGTGATATTTCAGAGGAATGAGCAATAAAAGGGGAAAAAAAAAAAAAGTGCTTTGGTAAAAAGAAGAAAATGGTTTTTCAGAATCACTGCAAGAGAAGGGCGAAACTCTGGAATGTGAAGCTTGGTTGTGGTTGTTTAGAACAGGTTAAAATGAATGACAGGGTTTCCCTTAAGTCTTCAAGTTCCCCAAGGGAAAAGGCATTGGCCAGGATCACTGATTTCCTTCTGCAAATTCCCAAAACTGAAATATGGTCTTGTGCTGTATTTTTTCCCAAGGAGAAGACAGATGTCCATGTAGGTGATCCATGAACAGCCATACTTACATCTCAAAGGAAATCATAGCAGTTTTGGTTCAAATGGAAAAAAAACCCCACATGCTTCAAACAAGCAAACTAAGTCCTTTTAAGAACAGAACAGAGGACACTAAAATACATTCTTTCACAGTTCTACATCTGTAGTACCCTTTGCAATATGCACGTGGGACTGAATATTTGCAAATTATTTTGAAGTTCTACATCCAGAAGAAAAAAAAAAACAGAGGCATTTACTTAATCAGATGAATTTGTCACAAACAGAGCATGGTTCCAGGAGGTCTGTGTAGTAACTTTTTTCATAAGCGCATTAGTTTGGGTTCCATCTAGTTAAAAATCTGTGAAAGATAATTAAAGATCAGAAACTCTTGTTTGTTTGGAATGGCAGAAGAAGAAATCACCAAGAATGTGCACCTAGACATCAAAAAGGTGTATGCATACTGGAGTTCAGAGTACAGGGTGGTTGTATTTTAAATTATTGATTGCAAAAAATCAACTTAATTTGCTTGAGGTAGTTCAAGGTACAGCCCTTTATTCTCATGTTTGTCCTCACAGGTGCTGGGAAATCCAATGGCAAATGCTAACAACCCTATGAACCCAGCAGGAAATCCTATGGCTTCTGGGATGACTACCAGCAACCCTGGTATCAATTCCCCTCAGTTTGCTGGACAGCAGCAACAATTTTCAGCCAAGGCAGGCTCCACTCAGCCGTATATACAGCAGAGCATGTATGGGCGACCCAATTATCCTGGAAGTGGAGGCTTTGGTGGCAGGTAAGATTTACTTGTGTGAGGTGGGAAATGGATGTAAATCATTGATGAAGCTTGTTTTAGTGGCCTGGCAGAAGTATCTTGGGCTTATTTTAATTATATAAAGTCTCAGTAGCTATTTTACGCTGGTTAACTCAAGTGCATGCTGCTTTTACAGCTTCAGAAATCAGCTACCCAAACTGCAGTAAAATTCATCACAGTAAACAGAAATGGCTTAGGTCAATCAATTAGCTTTAATAAACCCCCAAAATAAAGTTTTAATTAACAGAGATTGTTAAACAGACCACACACTTAGGAATGATTAACATTTAGTAAGGCCAGGATGTGAAAGGTATTGATAGTATAATTTCTACGTGTGCATGGAGGAATAAATTTATATTAGGCAAAGTAGGTTCCAGTGCAGTGGCATATTTCTGCCCATCTACTTACTCCACAGTAGGAATTTGAAAAGAATTGGGGGTGAAGATGTTTCTTAAGAGAGAGGTGGTCAGGCTGTGTATTTTTCTGGGGGATGTAAATGCTGCATTAGTGAAATAAGGCAAAAACTAATAGCCTGGGGTTTGTTACATTTTTACTTTCTGTGTCTGTGCTTTGTAAACAAGGGTGATAAGTGCACTTAGCTGAAACCACTATTTATGGTCCCTCTGCAAAGCTTGCTGAAAAGGTTGTTAGCATAGTCAGTCTAGTGTGAAGAATAAAAGCCTGGGACACTGAGAACTTCTCTTTCCTTTCATCTCTGCCACTGATTTACTGAGTGACCTTGAACAAATCAGAAAGTTTCTTTGGCTTTGTTTTAACATCTCTAAAATGGGCACAGTACACTGGCTCATATTTATAAAAATGGTTGATGTCTTGGAGTGTGAAAGGCATGGTTTAGCTTAATTTATCTTATGATCAATAGGAGAGCCTGGTAGGAACTGCAGAATACACTGTATGGGATGCAGTAGAGCTGATTGCATTGGGGCTCTCCTGTCCTTTCTGCTAAGGGTCAGGGAAGAGCACTTAGGATGCTGGCAACACTTGGTGTAGTTCACCACTGAGGCAAATGAACACACTGTAGGGGAGAAAGCTGTCTATTCATGCCACTGTGCGATATACCCCTACACTACTGGGAAATGAAGCATGCATTAACTTCCAGGATTTCAGTTCAGCTTCACAGTAAGCTACAGAGCTGCAAAGCAGAACACTGCCGCTGAAACTACTGATGGTGGGTCCTTGTAATCCCAGCGGCTATGACTGCTACACCTGAGCAACACTTGCATCTCATATACACACCTCATGCCTTGTCCTGCTGGCTTTCATTATGTGTTGTACATGGTTTTGGAACAGTTCCAGATGAGGATCACACCAATGTTCAAAACACAATCACCAGGCGCATCTTAATTCTCTCTTTCTCTCTTTCTTTCTTCCCTGTCAGTTACCCAGGAGGCCCAAATACCCCTGCAGGAATGGGGATCCCACCCCACACGAGGCCACCAGCTGATTTCACCCAGCCTGCTGCTGCTGCTGCCGCTGCTGCAGTTGCAGCTGCAGCTGCTACAGCAACAGCTACAGCTACAGCCACTGTGGCAGCCCTTCAGGAAACGCAGAATAAGGACATGAACCAGTATGGACCGGTAAGGGAGTAACCCTCGCATCTTCCTACCTGCCTAATCTGGACTGTTATAGGGAATTGGGCTGTTATTCTTACTCCCCTGTTTATTAGGATGCCTACTCTATTTTTTTTATTACTTTTTCTTTGTGCATGAGCATGGTTATAAATGCTTATGGGAAACTGCTAGAATGTGTGTATGTAGGTATGATGTTTTTCCCAATAAATTGTAGAATCATAGGATAGTTAGGGTTGGAAATAAATCCTGCCTAACTGTATTTTGTAATTTGGAGATTGTCCCTGAAAAAAATTGAAGCTTACCAGAAGTTACAGCTGCATCTAATGTGATGTATTATTGCTGCCTCTGCCAGCCTTTGAACCTTTAAATTTGAGTACCTGGTAAAGTGTTCCAGAATCTTAGAATAGATTTTTTACTGCTTCAGTAATTGTTTATTTTGCCATCTACAGTTGGTTGGTTGGTTGATTCCCCCTTCAAACAAGGAAACAACAGTAGAAAAGGGATTTGCTTTTTAATAACATTGTCTGTGAGAACAGCTATGTGAGACGTGCATTTCTGGTGAGCCATAGCCTGTAGCATGTCATGACTTCGTGTAGTATTTTTCTTAAAATAAACAAGGATTTGATCAATTCAGGTTTTTCCCTCCTTAGCTTTTTTACCTCTCTGAGTTCTGATGTATATGGCCTCATATGCCAGGTGATGTAAAGAAGCACGCTTTAGAAATTGTAGCGTTGTGCTGTATTTACACAGCCAACTTCCTAACCTGTTTACCTTACAGTAATAAGTAGTCAATTTAAACAAGTTAATTGCTCACCTTAGACTTATGTCTCTCTTCCTCTCTTATGTCTTCTACAATTCCAATTGAGTTGTTATAATTAACGTCGCTGCTCATCAAATGTTGGAGAACACTGACGGAAAATGCGACATAAATCCTCCCCTTCTTCCCTCCCCCAAAAGCATGTTCAGCTCCCTCCTCCCATTTTAAATGCATGTCGCATTTTATTCTTTTTTTTTTTTTTCTTCTTCTTCCGTTGAAGGTTTGTTCCTCTTTCCAGATGGGTCCAACTCAGGCTTACAACAACCAATTTATGAACCAGCCTGGTCCTCGTGGCCCTGCTTCTATGCCAGGCAACATGAACCCAGCAAGCATGGGAGCAGGAATGACACCTTCCAGCATGAGTGGGCCACCCATGGGCATGAACCAACCTCGGCCTCCTGGGATGAGTCCCTTCAGCACCCATGGGCAGAGGATGCCTCAGCAAGCCTACCCAGGCCCACGCCCCCAGTCTTTGCCTATACAGGGCATAAAAAGACCGTACCCAGGAGAGGTAATAAGATAAATTATGCTTTGTATACATTGTTTCCCTGTGTTGAAACACTCTGGGTAGTGTGTGGTGCACATCCCTTTAAGATAGGTACATCATTGTTTCAGCCTTGATAGGAATGCTGCCATTAAAATACAAGTGGAAGCAGCTCTTTATTTTTTTGGGTTGACCCTTGCTATATATTAGTCAAGATGATAGTCATTAAAACCAATAAAGGCCCAAAATCAGCTGAGCCCTCAAAATGTCGCTTTAAGATTCTCATGCTAGATGGTGAATTCATAGACCATAAGCAGACTTCTTTCACAGAAGTGGATTTATTTAATGTGACAACTTAAAAGAGATGTTGAAGGTGAAATACTTCATTTGAGCCCAGTACTTATGTGATCTGCATTTTCTTGGGTGGTTTTATTGTTCTAAAGAGATACAGGGTGGACATTGTATGAACACCAATAGTAATAACATTTATTTTAAAGACCAATTGCTTTCCAAACTTCTTGAGGCTTATTTTTCATAGGCACTGAGATGAATATAAATCACATTGAACTCAAATCCCTCTCTGTCAACATATATCTAATACAAGTTTATTTGGAGTGTTCTATCTCTGAAGTTCCCATGCTGTTATACGGGATCTGAGTGGCTTTCTAGACAAAATTACATTGCCATTGACTTAAGGCAAAACACTTAGGGTCAAAATTTTAGAGAAATGTAGAGAACCAAAGATGTAGACAGAAAAGCTTTTGGATTTTAAAAAGTACCAATGCATTTTACTACTGAAATGGGTATGAATCAGGCAGTAGGTGCTTTCGAAAATCCCACCAATTCTCTCAGCTCTATATGCACCTAACTATCTTGACAAATCTAGCCACATTACTAGCTTCAGAGGTAATTTGCTGATGAAATTCTGTATTAAACTGAGACTAAAACAACAGCTGTAACTTCAGGTGTAGAGCTTTGAATATTATGACATTGCCCTGATTATAATAATGGTATTAAGACTTTCTAGAAAACATAGAGCAAAGAGTACCATAGCATGCATAAAGTCTAGCAAACGTTTATTGTTGGGCTACATTTCTTTCCTGATCTGCAAACTACTTTTTTTTAATTAATTAAAAAGTATTCAGAAATTAAAAAAAAAGTGGTGTGCTTTACCAGGAATTGCTTCTCTAGGATGGCTTTTCATACTGCTATTTACAAGTAAGAAAACACAAAATTTGTCTTGTTCAGATAATTGTTACCTTGAGATTTCTTTTGCTGCTTCAGAAGCAGGTTATTTCCTTGTAAGTGAATATGGTCACGTTTCCAAGAAGTCAGTGCTGTACAATACCCTAAATGTTACGTGCTTTCTGGTCTGGAATTCTGCGGGTCTTACAGATGCTATTTGCTTATTGGCTTTTGAAGGCTTCATTTATGGAAACTGCCTATTAATCATTTAATTTTTCAAATTGATATTACCTCTAAAGTTCCAATTTTCATAACTTCAACTCCAAAACTGCAGCACAGTACTAGTTAGCACTAGCAGGGAGTTTATGACTAGTGGTGGCATCTCTTTAGTTAAGGTCTTGCTATATGCTCTAGCACAAGGCCAGGATAGCAGCTGTATTGAGCAGAGAGACGTGTACAACACAGGTTTTTGCCCATTTTAGGGTATTATTGTATTTTTTTTTTATGGTACTTTTTGTGCTTCCATTCTCCATCTGGAAACAGATCCCCAGGGTTGGGGCTGGTAGCACTTGCAACAACACAGAGATTTTGCAAACACTGCATCTGGTTGTAATTCTGGTTTCTTCAAACACAGTGCCCTTTGAACAGCCCTGCAAGGCTAAGTGTACGTGTGTGTTAAGATGGACGGTTATTCTTATCCCACTTTGGTGTGTGGGATTTTTATGCTTTAGAGTGAGTATTCCCTTCCAGCCATCAAGGACCTGGTTTAGGCGTGAGTGGCACTAAGTTGAGAAGTATGCACCCAGAGGGGTTTTTGGTTTTTTGTTTTGATTGTGCTGTTGAATGTGTGCTAATAATCAATTTAAGACAACTACTTGCATGAAATGTCTTTGTCTTCTTTAATCTCTGTCATGAAATAGCCAAATTATGGAAACCAGCAGTATGGACCAAATAGTCAGTTTCCAAACCAGCCTGGTCAGTACCCCACTCCCAACCCTCCAAGACCCCTTACATCTCCCAACTATCCTGGACAAAGGATGCCAAGCCAGCAAAACACGGGGCAGTACCCTCCTCCAACAGTCAACATGGGGCAGTATTACAAGGTAAGAATTTTCAGATTATCTTGTTGCATTCTGCTAGACATTTATGAATGAAGTCACATGAATTATTTCATAGCTATTGCTTTTATGTAATTAAAGGAAAGGGGGAAAAAAAGCAGTGTTTTTACTAATGTTTGGATATCATAGGATCAAGTCAATCAGCCAAGTTGCATTGTAACTTCAGAGCAGTTAATAAAAAATAAATAAAATTGAATGGTACTGGAGCTCATTAGAGGCTTTTACAAGAAAATGTTGGTTTTGCTTTAAAAATAGCATGTGAAAAAAGGTACCTAATGGGATTCAGGTGTAATATTTTCACCTATTCATGGCACCCTGCAAAAATACATCTTTGGAAATTTGTGATAAACAAGTTCAGTGTTGCAGCATCCAATTTTCAGACCTACAGTGGTCACTGTTGGATTAAGCTAGTTCAAACTTAAAAGCTCTTCCATCTGTAGAATTAATCTTTCAACTGAAGTTTGAGTGACTTCCTCTGACCTCTCCCTCCCCTTTTCTCTTTCTTTTCCCTCTGTGCTGCTTGTTTTGGGCAGGAATTAATATTGTTAAAATTTTGCCTAAAGCCTGCTTTATGGATACATTTTGAGCACTTCATATTCTCCAAACTGAGTTTGTACCTAGGGCCTGCTGAGATCTGCCATCTTTGAAGTGCACACAAAAGTGATCTTTTGCATGCAGGGTACTCCAGTGAGCATAAAAATGGGGAGGACCATCAATGGTCTTACCTGCTCTTAAAGCATTAGCTGTTGAAGTCTCTTAACTACTTACTGATCTCTCATGTGGGCTAAAGAATCTAAATTGCACATTGGTGTTGAATTGGAATTATTCCAGTGTCATTCACACACACAAAAAAACCCCAACCATTGAAAAAACAGAAGAGGAAACAGCACTCCTTATTATAGAGTATCTGTTCTACCAAGCTGTCCACTGTGGTACCCAAAGGAGTGCCTCTTGCATCATGGCAGCTTTTGCAGTACACTGCCAGGAAGAACATGAGGAGGAGACAGATCCTCAACTGCTGTAATTCCAGTGCAGTCACTTATGCTAAAATAACAGCAGATGATCTCTGTCAAGTTTTTAAGTGACAGATTTTTTAATACATTTTGCATGTGTGTATTTGAGATGGAGTTTTAAGTTTTTCCTTACAGTATAACTCTTAACAGGAAGTCTGTGGTCTTTCCAATGCATCCTTTATTTTGTATCAAATAACGACTGTTCTGGAAACAGAAAATAAGGGACCTTGTAACAAGGGAGTTCATCTTGGCTAGTGGAAAATTTCCAGCTTGCCACAGACAAGACCTGAACCTCCGGATTATAGTGATTGTGAAGATAGTAACTCTAGGCATTAAAAAAGCAAAAATGGTTGGAAATGTAAATGCTCAGATTTCTTAGATACTTTAGAGTATCCTACGCTAGCAGTGCAGCATTTAGATATGGAATCAGATTTGAAGTCTTGGTACTTTGGCTGCCTGTAAAGATTTTCATCTTCTGACACTCCCATGAATAGGTGCTTATGGTACATGAGCTATTACAAGAGAGTGACTTGAAATAGCAGTTTTGGTTAATGTGAGCTTCCTTCATTACTGGTTTATTCTGTTAAATGCAGCCATCCCCTTAATTACAAGAAACAAAACCAATGATGTTTTAATACTATAGCTGCTATTTATACCTAACCTTCCTTTTTCTTTTAATTTGTCTTACTCAGCATCAAACTAAGAATAAAATCTAATTGTAGGTACACGGAATAAAAGACATCCCCTGACCCTCAGAGCTTTCATTCCGAGTAGATGAGTTGGATGGGGATGGAAGAAAGGATAGATGACAATAAAAGGGACAGAAACATTCTAATTGCGTGTCTTTGGAATTTGTTTTTCATGTAGGCTTTTGTGCAGTGGGGCTATTTTGGGAGGAAGCCAAAGAGATACAAAAGGCTGGGTGGGTTGGGGTGGTGTGGAAAAACTAAAGCAAATTGACAATTGTTTTTGGAAAGAGAGCCTTCAGAGGAATGCAACAGGCCTTTTGGCAGCCGTGCTTCTATCTGGTCATTGCCTGAGTTAAGCTGGCTTGTCTGTTTTCAGTTCCTGCTTTGCTCTTCTAGCCTGCCTCTTCCCTGGAGGCCTCATGGGACCTCCTGTGGTTTCTTCCCCTTCCGCTGACAGAGGGGCCTCCCTACCTTGTTTGTAGTATTTGGTGTTTGATAGCAGTGCAGTTCACAAGGCTTATTATTCTTATTTTCAGGCTGCAATAACAATGTGATGTTGTTTATTTTCTAGCCATCAAGGCCTGTACCTGTGGCAAATTACCCTCATTCACCTGTTCCAGGAAATCCCACACCACCTATGACTCCAGGGAGCAATATTCCTCCATACCTGTCACCTAACCAGGATGTCAAACCACCATTCCCACCTGACATTAAACCAAATATCAATGCTTTACCACCACCTCCAAGTGAGTAGCAAACAGAATGCCGCCACAGTCATTTTTGTCTCTGTCCTCTGCCGCATACATTTCAGAGTCTGGAAACTAGCTCTGATTGCTGCTCTGGGAGAGGCTTTGATTTTTGAAGTTGTGATAGGTGACCTGCACAGTGCAGGGTCACTAGGAACAGTGGACAGGAAAAAGAAAGATTGCTGTCCCCTCCTGAAGTAGGATATCAGAAGTGTTCTTCCAGGTTAAACTTGTAAACATTTTACTTCTGAAGTATTCTTTTGGTATACTTCCTGAGGATAAACCACTTGATTTTGTGTTGTGCTATGTGTGCTTGGTAGGCTTGCTTATTGTATGAACTTTCACTGTGATCTGTTTTGTTCAAGGGCAAAGCCATTCATTGAATAGCTCTGCAGAATAGCGTGAAGTGTGAATATTTATAGTGGTGTCTTTATTGTGATCCGTATAGGCTTCTTAAGAATAGTCAGTAGTATGCCAAAAATTGACATATGTTCCTTTCAAAGCCACTCAACGTCACAGCTGCATTTGGCTGGGTACAGGGCAGGAATAACAAGATCTCTTTGACTGTATACTGTCACAAGATGTCTGAGGTTTTGAAGTGACTGATAGACAATAGGAGATACCATTTACTAGGAAGTTAGGAGAACCTTTATGTTTTCTGTAAAATAACTGCTGATGCATTAGCACTTTGCAACCTGTCTTTGAGTTCAGGATAGGTGAGAAATGAAGTAGAAGGTGGCCTACAGTATTATTTGATTAAGAGCACAGCATTTAAAGACATTCATACTTCATAGATCAGCTGTAAGTTTACCACAGACCATCATGTTGTGAGATCAGATTGCAATTAAAAACAAGTGTCTTTGGTCATTGGATAGTTTCAGCTGATGAAACTGACGAAATTAATTGGGTGATGTTGATTGCTGTTCAAACCAGAGAAGATAAGCATTATCACTCTTTGCCATAACTGAGAGATTTGTTGTCAAGTCTTCTGCCAACAGAGTCAGCCTGGACATAGAACCTGTCCAGTAACAAAAAACTAGGAATTCTTACCAGGCTTGGTTTCTGTTTATGCTATGGTCCAAATGTTAAGTGTGGGAGAACAGAAGACTTTGTTTTGCCGTCACAATCAGTTTGAGCTCTTTCACTCATATCAGTTCGTTCCTTGTGATTTTCTTCTAAGTGCGTATGAACCTGCTAAGTTAGACCCAGTAGCAGATCACTTTGCTGTTTGTTACTATTCTGTATAAATATACACATTATTATTGCACTGCAGATGCTAAAGGGAAAGTTCACGCTTTCTCTCCCTCTTCGATCCCAGCCAACCACAATGATGAGCTGCGCCTGACGTTTCCTGTGAGAGATGGTGTTGTACTGGAGCCCTTCCGGCTGGAACACAACCTGGCAGTCAGTAACCATGTCTTTCACCTACGGCCAACTGTTCATCAGACGCTGATGTGGAGGTAAGCTGTCTTGCAACCAGTGACGCAAGGAGGCCACATGAACACCACTTAGGTTTGCCACTTACAGATAACTCTCGCCTCTCACTTTTCAGAGACAACATGTTCTAAAATGCCTCCTGATCTGTGTGGCATCTCCTTGCTGATAGCACATGGCACACAGTGTCTGAAAAATCACTGCAACTCTTCCATCCTTTCTGCTGGAGCAGGTGTTGGACACGGATGACCAACACCATTACAAACTTCCATTTGGGGGACTCTGAAGTTCTAGGTGCTTTGTGAAATGCTAGTTGCAGGAGTAACTACACAGAACTGATACATAAATGGTGCAGAGTATCTGATAATGAAAATCAGGCCCTCTAAATCAAGGGCCTGATTTAGAGAATTGGTAAAGTCACTTGGAAATACAAGTGTTTAAATCTGCCAGGCTTTAGAAACTAACTTCAGAAATTGTGCTCTCTCCTATGATTCCACTAAGGACAGGTCAGAGATATTGGAACATGGCTTTCCACATACAAAAGCTTCTGGATTTCAGTTACATCAAGTACTTCCTTCCAGCACAGAGGAAGTTTTCCTAGATGGTACATTCCTGCATTTAATGTAGATCTGCATAAGTGATTCCAGGTTATGTCCTGATTTCACCATTTTCATGGAAGGGCTTTAGATCAAATGACTGTCAGAGCCTAAATCTTTTTTATCTACTTTCAAATACCACAGAATAATTTTGTCTTGTTGTTCTGTTTTTCTCAGAAAGTATCTCAGTGTTATCCTGAGGCTGCTGATAAACATTGCTTTAAATGTTTAATAAAATGTTTAATAAATGGCTGCTGATAACATTGTTTGAACCTGTCTCTGTGCACTGAAGGCTGGTTCATTGCTCAGGATCTTTATGGAAGTTGTTTCATCAGGTGTAGCAGCTGAGAGCATAAAATGCAGCATCCTTCTGTCAGCACATTTTCTGTTACGCCTGTCTTGTTTTCAGTTTCTTCCCATGCCTGGACCACATACCCCCTGACCTTAATGGGAATGATAACTTGTAGCTTCAGCTTTTTTCCCTGTGAGGATCTTCTTCCCATTCACTGGAATCTACTTGAGACTTCTGTTTTCATGTTATGGAGGATGTGAATTGGGCAGAGAGGTGCACTCAGTTGTTTGCTCCAGGGATGGACTCTGCCTCTAAAACTGAGGCTTGATGCGGGATACAGAGTCCTTGCTGCCACGTTGCTCCCCCTACCCTGAGGTAGCCATGGGTGTTGGGAGAGAGGGAGATTGCAGGCAGACCATATCCAATAATTAACACCTAACTTTGAGGTCAGTTACTGCTTACTTGCATTTCATTATCATGGAGTACTCGCAGCAGAGGGAGTTCTGGCAGTTATTTGCTAGTTCTTATTAATAAGTAATCACTACTGGGGATTGTGTTGGCTCATTCAGTAGATTTATAGTGCTGCACTGAGGTATGAGGTTGTTTCTTAATACCTGTTCTTCCTTAGATCACCAAACACATAGCCTTTATTTAAACTTATTTTAATGAAGACTCATAGGTAAACTGTGCTCAGGTCGGCTGTTTCGAAAAGCTTGTTAATAGTGGGAAGAACGGACGGTCCTATAATGAAGTCATTTCATATTTAATTCAGGGCTGGATGAACTCCAGAAAAATGAATTAGTCACATGTGTGAATGGATTTCAGTTTTATAGAGAATGGTGGAATCGAGCCAATTTTGAATATTTGCCAGTTAAAATATTCAGCAAAACCTCTCACATTGGCACACATAATGAATAGCAATTCAGCTGTTTTTCTCCCCACTGAAACTTTTCATGGTTAAGAGAAACAGTTTGAGGGCGGAGAAAATGTCTTCTTGAAGCCAGTTCAGTCTTAGCACTACTCGGTGATTAATAGCATCCCACAGTGGAGACACTGTGTGCTGAGAACATGAGGGTCCTCTGCACTCTTGTCACCACTTTGTGACATTCAGCAGGCCTTCTCAGAGTCCTCCAGAGCACACTTAGTCTGCTTGGGTTTTATGTCAGAGGTACCAAGCCTGGCTTCCCTCTAGGTTTGGGTGACTGCAGTGTGTGCTCAAAAGGTGAGAATCTCCAGTGGATCTTGCAGAGAGAGCTTTCAAAAATCAGTAATAATATATTAGAAAAAGCTGCAAGGACTTAATATAGATTGATATGGGTTGTGTTGAAAGGTCAGCTGATTTGTGTTCTATACTTTTCTGGTCAAAAAAAAAAAAAAAAGTAATGTTTTTATACAGTGCTAGATCTTGATGTTTTGACATCCAGAAAAGGTGATGTTAACTCAGAATTGAATCTCTGGTTTTGGAAAATGGCAGTTAAGGTGATGATTTCCTGAATAAGCTGTGCATGGATCTTACAAAGATACTTTCCTTCAAGCAAGGTGAAGAAACGACCACCTAGATTTTAAAATCCAAAAGATAAATATTCAGCTGTCTTTTGCTGTCATAAATGGCAGAATCCTGAGATTTCAGTTCAGTTTTTCATGTTCTTTTAAATTTCTTCTTAAAATTACTCATTCCTAACACAAGGTTAACATCCACGTATGAAACTGAAGTCATAGTTTTACCCACTGAATTTGTGATCAATTTAATCTCAGCCTCTTCCATTTTTGGAGGTGTTATAAAACCATTTTTGAGGAGCTAAACAGTATGCAGAAGTTATTATTGGAGAGGTGGGAGGAATTTTTGCTTTGAAAGAAGATCTAAATTGGGTAGATTTAGTCCACAGCTGTGTTAATTTGGAATAACAGAAATGCAGGTGGTGAGATACAGGGGTCATTTTATCTGAGTTCATTTACCTGTTCTAAGGCAGTATTAGCTGTACTTGTGTTTTATCTGACAAGTGTTTATTCCAGTGCTCTTTCAAATGCTCTGAAGCAGTGAAGAATCCACAGTCTTCTGGCAGAAAGCGCTGCAGCATGTCACTCTCTTGTTCTTAGATTTTAACACACAGGAAGGACCTACTGAATATTGTCATTTTTCCTTCTGCAGGATGACTCCGTGGTCTAGTTTTGCAAAGTGGTCTGATATGTTCCCTTGAAAAGTTCTTTATAAGTGTAAAATATTAATAGCAAGTTTGTGGTATGCTTGCATCAGTAATTTGTCATGACTTGCTTCTGTTAAAGGCTTTTATGAAGTATGTTAGATCCTTTACTGGCAAATAAGTCTAGAAAAATAATCCGATTGATGAAGAAAAAGCTTTCCTACCGTCAAAACGACCTTCCTCTGCAATGTGAACACAAAATTAAGGAAGATTTATTGGTTGTTATACAGGTCTGACTTGGAATTACAGTTCAAGTGCTATCACCATGAAGACAGACAAATGAACACAAACTGGCCAGCTTCAGTCCAGGTCAGCGTTAATGCAACCCCACTTACCATTGAACGTGGTGACAACAAGACATCTCATAAACCTCTGCACCTAAAGCACGTCTGCCAGCCAGGAAGAAACACGATTCAAATTACAGTCACAGCATGTTGTTGTGTAAGTACACTGAGCTCATGGCTGTAGCTGCTGATGCTGAGTTTGCTATTTAGTACTGTTTGCAAATGTTGCCTTAGCTGAAAGAGCCTTACTCTCTTTTTTGTCCATGCATTTTTCTGGTAAGGTGCTTGTTTGATGATGTTGACACAGTCAGAGTGCTAATGTGGAAATTTTGGGAGCTGAATTATTGCAGAATGTAATGGAGTCCTTGTGTCTCTGAAAAGGCTTGTGGTCTAGGGGAGGAAGGGAATTTGGTCTCCTACCTATTTAGTGTGTGCCTGTGTAACAAGGCAGCTAAAGTGTATTGATGTACAAGTAGATGATTGTGATGCGGACTGTTGTCTGGTACTAATTTCGTTTTCTTAGAGTGTTAAACTGAGTGTGGTTTGACATGAGAATATCAACAGCGTAATCATTGGTGGTGGTAATGATTTTTTTCAAATAGCTTTTCAGATGAAAAATACATTCTATGATGCAGTGTAGACCATGCAACTTTCCCCTTTGTTCTTTCCCATGGTTCCACTATTGGGAATGAGAACTGTATTTTCTATGCAGACGGTTGCACACATACAGTCTGAGCCTTTGACTGTTCTGTTGCCACTGACAATAAAGCAAGCTGCTACCTCTCCCAAGGTTGCAGTGTGAGGCACTTTGACAAGAAACCGTTCACCTATTTTGCTTTACTTCATACTGATGTTTCTCCACCTAATGTCATTTATTTGATGGCTAAGAGCAGAGGCAGCATCCTGTGAATCACCAATGAGATCTGTGTTGAGGACGAAGATTCAGCTGGTTCCAGAAACGTCAGTAGCAAGTCATTTTTTGCAACTTCAAACATAGTCTGAGAGCAGGCAGGGAGGCTAGACAGTGTCAAAGAATTCAGATTTTTAAAAATAACCCCTGATATCAGAGATGAATGTGTCAGCACTTTGTATTCTTAATATTAAGGAGGGAGAAAATGCAGAAAATCTTTGCTTCGTTAGAGCGCTTGTATATGCTATGCTCCTGGAGCATGGAACAACATGCTATGCAGTGTGCAGAGTATCCCTAAGGGAGCCCGTATGCACGCAGAGCAGATCCAGCTTTCATATTTAAACACCAGGCTCTTACAGAAGCCGTGTGTTCAAGGGAAGAATGCAGCTCTGTTCAGCAGTGTATTTACTCTGTGCACTTGGTTCTCTTGGTAACAAAATGCATTTTCTTTCAGTCACACTTGTTCGTGTTGCAGTTAGTACACCGGCCATCAGTTCGCTCTGTACTTCAAGGTCTACTAAAGAAACGCCTCCTCCCAGCAGAACATTGTATCACTAAGAGTGAGTTTCCATTTTGCGTGGATGATGACTTTCCAGGATGCCTGTGTTCAGTTGTGATAACCTATTTCTGTGCAAGATTTACTTGCTTATTGAAAACCTTAAGATGTACTTGTCGGGAATTTCCAGAACATCATGTGAATAGATTAAATCCTCAGTATCCTCAGACGTTGAGGACTATTTGAGTGGGCGTAACAAAGTATCAAGGACACAAGCTAAGTTCCTAACGAGGACTTTCCCATTCCAGGAAAATCTCTCCAGCTTTCCCTCATATTTGTTTTTAACTTACCTAAAAGGCCCAGGTTGTTCTTTCTTTAAGGCTGCTTTGAGTGCTTGTACGGCACATAATTTGGTTGGGGGTATAGCTGATTTGCATGTGTGTGATGGTTTGTCTCTTCAGGAGATTATCCTAAATTAAACAGAATACACTTGTGTGGATAAATTGTCCACTCCATTGGCCCTTAACATTTGAAGTGTTGGTCTTTCAGATTTCTGTGTTAGAATGTACAGTACACTTGTGTTTTACACATACACATACTTTCTTCCTAAACAGTAAAGAGGAACTTCAGTAGTGTAGCAGCTTCCTCTGGTAATGCGACACTAAATGGGGAAGATGGAGTAGAGCAAACTGCTATTAAAGTGTCTCTGAAGTGTCCGATCACATTCCGGCGGATTCAGCTCCCAGCAAGGGGTCATGATTGCAAGCATGTACAAGTGAGTAGATGCCGGTGGCATGTCAGTATTCCCTCAGCCATGTGTTGTTACAGTACCTTTAGCTAAGCTATTGTAAGAGAGCACCTAATGTGATTTCTTTGTGTTTATCAAGCTAAATAATTAACTGTGCATATATTTAATGTAGAGGGAGAAAGTAAGCTCTTTGGTTTAGTTTTCAGTCCTCCTAGGGCTTTTTTCATGACAGTTTTACTTTTGACCCAACTGTTTCAGTTAATACAGTATTTTCCTTTGGGTTTTATTTTTTCTTTTTTTCTTCTTTCTTTCTGATACCTAGTGCTTTGATCTGGAATCTTACTTGCAACTGAACTGTGAAAGAGGAACTTGGAGGTGTCCAGTATGCAAGTAAGTGCAACCATATTACATTAAATGCAGTTGGTAGGCCATTTGACCAAAGTCAGATCATACTTTAGGTCAAGGCAGAAGAAAAAGGAAGTGCTAGAAGTAAGGTGTATATAGTACATTTATCTAATAGTATAAAGTTCAGGGAGAATTCTTGCAATGCTTCATAAATCATGGGAACACTCTGGATTATTAGAAACTTAAAGCCATCTCTACAAGTCTCTACTTCAGTCCCATCTGTGCTGGCTAATATTAGGTGGGCATTGCAGGCTGAAGGCAAGCTTGTTCGAGTTACTATCCATGGTTGATATGTACCCTAAAGTGCAGGTATTTTCTCTGAACTACCTGAATCTTTCTATGTTTGGCTAAAAATACCACAAGAATTAAATGACTTACTTCTTAATTTATGTATTCATACATCCAGGCCAAAATTTTTGTCCTATTTCTCTGAGTATGAGCACCTGCATTCAGATCTAAGTGCCTGTGTAACTAAATCATTTCTTGTTTTGTTTTTTTCTGTCTCCATCTGTGCTGATCTTAAGTAAAATAGCTATAATACATGGTTATTTTGAAGCCATATTACTGTGTAGCTCAAAAAAAAAATTCAGTTTAAAAAGAGAATAGTGCTAGCTGATGTTCACAGGAGAGATCTGCTGTGTTTGAAAAGCCTTTTAATTAACAATGTATTTCAGTAAAAAAATTATTCAAAGCATGTGAGCAGCTTGTGTGGACACATGCAAGTAGATGTGTTCTTATCTGTTTGATATAGAATACCATTATGGTGGTAATGCAGATATAGAACTAAAACTGTTTGCCCCAAATAATTCCTAAATTATATGTTACAGATGTTGGTGGATCTCAGTCTGCTGATTTCATCAGTAATCTATCCTTTTCCCATTCCTCTTTCATGCATGTGTAGCAATATTGTAACATGAGGTTTGTTTGTTTTTTCCTTTCTAGTAAAACAGCTCTACTGGAGGGCTTGGAGGTTGACCAGTATATGTGGGGTATTCTGAATGCTATACAAAAGTAAGTGAACTTAATCTTTTCACATATCCAAAACAAAGCAACCAGGAGATATGTTAATGAGTACTGAGATAGTCACACCAAAGTAGGTCTTAGATTGAACTTGAATATTCTATTTCATGGGTCCTTGGTGGAGCTGGTGATACAGTCAATCAGTTTCCATCTGCTTAATAGATTCGGTTTGGGTTATCTCCTGATGATAGATCAGGATATGATGATAGATGTGATGATATCACATAGATATGTTTGGGTTTTGTTGTGTGGATAAACACAGAAATGTGCTCCCACAGTTGCCTTTTTTAAAACTTGTTTTTGGAGCACACTTGATTAGTGAAAGATCTTGAGGATGTATTATACTAGAGCATTTCAGAGCATTTGTTACCATGTAGATTCTTACGGAAACTCTATCAGAATTGATTAAAAAAAATAAAAATGTGCTAAAATGTTCACATTATTTTACAGCTCTGAGTTTGAAGAAGTTACCATTGATCCAACTTGCAGTTGGAGGCCGGTCCCTATAAAGTCAGATATTCACATCAAAGATGACCCAGATGGCATTCCCTCAAAAAGATTTAAGACCATGAGCCCAAGCCAGATGATCATGCCAAATGTAATGGAGATGATTGCAGCTTTGGGTCCTGGGCCATCACCTTATCCATCCCTACCCCCTCCTCCAGGAGGCAACAACTCCACTGAGTATGGTAACCAAGGTTAGTTTTATACCTTTGTGCACACAGGTGGTCACCGTAGAAGTCAGTGGTTCAGTCAGCTTTGTTATTCAGATATGTCAGTGCATCTTCTCAGAGACGTGCATAAGGACAGGAACTTCTATAGCTGCAGTTCTGAAGTTCTGCATCAGTCTCTTCATTTAAGATTCATCTGTTTAGAGGGAAATATATTTTAGTAAGGAAATAGGTGCTTGTCATATTTATTGCCATGCAGCCCTCCCTGAATCAACAAACATTGTATGTTACCTTATATATTCATGGCCTGCCACAATGTACATATTTCCTAATTTTTTCTGTCCATTTTCCTGTTGTTGCACTCTCATTCAAGTGAAGGCTCCCAATGCTACAGAAGTTACAAAGTAGAGAACCTGACCCATTAATTAACTCTGATGCCTGGGACACTGAGTTTAACTTGTGGCCAGGTGGGTGACATTTGGTAGGCTAACTAGAAAGGGAATGATTTCTAAAGAGCTTTTAACTGTTTTGCAAATACCTTTGCATTAGAAAATTACTTTTGAGTTCCTCTACCCATGTGCCGCCAGATTAAGAAACAGAGAATTAAATACAGGCAGCAGAGATACATTTTCAAATGATTGGTATATTGTGAAAAACTCAATTATAGCGACAGTTCTGAAAATATGAAACCAGAGACTGTTAGGGTTTTTTTGGTGCAAGTAATATGATATGACTCAATTCAACTCTGGGAAGACCAAACTGTTCACACCATCAGAATCCCCAAATTGATTACAAGGTGATATATGTGGTTTTGCAGGCATTTGAAGGAAGATACAGATTGCATGCAAAATATGGTTAATTTGCTCCAATGACTGCAAAACTGATGACAGACGATAAAACTTCTCAGGTGTTCAAGCAGATGAATGATTACTATAACAAAGCCAAGAGCACTGAATCACAAATATTTCACTCATTTAGTAGGAGTGAAGTGCAGTCAGAGCATGAAAACAGCCATCTATTCTTCGTCATCTTTCTACTTTATAATTGGGAACAGACAGGGTAGTTATGTAAAATGAGGTTTAGGGTTTGTGTAACAATTGCTGCCTAGACTGGTATTTTCCTGCCTTCCCCGTGGATCCTGTAGCAGAGGTAGTCATTGCTTCTCAGAGGCCTGACTCATCGGTGGCAGGTGAAACCCACGCTTTTCTATTTCCCCTGCAACAGCCATACCAATGCAGAGCACCAGATTATCCTAAATGTCCTTATAGGTCTGTCCCTCAGCATGTGACACAACTCTGCCTGCAGAGAAGGGCATACTGCTGCATGGCTGTAGCTCCCTGGGCACACTGCCTTGCATCTGCATTCTCCATCAATGTGCACAGTGAAATGTCGCGTTTAGAATTAGGTAATGTCCTTGGATCAACAGTACTCTAGAGCGAATCAGTAGTAGTATTACTACTGTAGTTTACATTTGTTTGTTTGCATTTGACAGTAAGCATACTGAAGTTTAATTTCCAAATATAACAAGTACTCACTAATACAAGGCCTTATTCCAGCTCCCTGCTATTAAATCATTTCTGAGAAGCAAGGCAAGACCAGCTGTATTCTGCAAGACTCATCCAGTTTGCAGATTAACAAAATGAAAACTAGTAAAGCTCTGCAGTAGTTACATGATAGATCAAAGTCCTGACTTCTTTGAGAAATACTCTTACATGGCTAATGACTTCTATTCCTCTGAGATTAAACTTCAGCTTGTGAAGCTGTGCTAAAGAGCAAATGATGCAGCTTCTTCAGTTTGTCAAACTTCTGCCTTGACTTAAAGCTGCTGTACTTCAGCTGACAAACTGTAGGCTCTCCATGCAAGCTCCAGAGTTACTCTTGTTTTTTTAGAGCTCAGTACCATCCAATTCAGTTGCTTAGATGAAACAGCTGATTGGGTTTAGTTCAATTTTTGCTCTTCATAGCAAATAAGCCACCAGAGTTGGTATCTCAGTTGGAAGTGTTAGCATAGGGATCTGGACAGAAAAAAATAGGAGAGTAAAATTTCTGTACTGGGATAGGTGCTGTCTTTGGCATTCAAGTGAAGATAACTGGGCTGAGGTGGGATAGATCAAAACATACCATTGATGGTCATACAATATTTGTCCTGAGGGTCCACAAGGAACTCCAGCCTTGTTGCTATATAGTAGATGTCTGGGGGTAAATCCAGATCGTTTATTATCAACTTGTGTGAAAGTTTGATGCTTTGAAGAACATTGTTTCAGGCTGAAGATAGGTGGATTTCATAGTCAGTTTTTCATTACGAGTGTGCATATCCACATGATGAAACACAGGCTACAGGCATCCAGTTTGTAACTGAAAACAAGACTAAGAAATCCAAGAGTGGAAAATTGATGTTATATTTGCAGACAGTCAAGTGAATTTTACTAGGTTCTGTGGGAAGCAAGGAGAACTACATCACAAACTCCAGCTGGACATGAAGGCCTCTGCTTCTCTATCTTAGTGGAAGTTGCCTGTTTAAACCACAGAAGAGGTAAAACAGGTGAACTGATACTGTAGCATCTTCTTGATACAGTTCTGTCAATTAGCTTCATCAAAAAATGAAGCAATGCTACAATCTTACTGAGTGTGTAGAAGCATAGACTAACACAGGTGTCCTCTGTACTGATTTTGGACTTGGTCAGTCAGTTTCAGTTACGCCAGGATGCTTCCAGATGCAAATATTCCATGGCATTTAATACCCCTTTCACTTCTCAACATGGTTAAATTTATGTGGGGACTTGACAGTAGTTTTTCAAAATGTCATCAGTTTTCAATTAGCTGCAACATATACACGAAAGCTGAGTGCCATTTTTCCCTCCCCATTCCTCCAGCTCATTCCAGCAGTGGGGAGCACAGTGTTATCATATTCAGTGTTGCAGTTGCCTTGTGCTGAGCTGTTCAGGCAGGATGCCGTGCTGTACAGCTCTTACAAAATACTATGGGAGATCAATGTTGGGTAACAAATAGTTTCTTACATATCACATCTGTTTCTCTTTTAGGCAACAGTTACCAAGGTCATGGCAATTTTGACTTCCCACACGGGAATCCCGGTGGCACGTCTATGAATGACTTCATGCATGGGCCACAGCTGTCACATCCCCCAGACATGCCAAGCAGCATGGCAGCTCTTGACAAACCCCTCAGTCACCCCATGCAGGAATCTGTAAGTAATGGTGCTGTGCACGTAGGTTTTCCTTTGTGGGGGTAAAGTGCTCTCATCCAGCTAACGGACTTTCCTCCTGTACTGCTTTTACTTTCTGTAGATTCCTCACTTTGGAAGTTCATGAAATAGCGTAGTCCTGTGGAATGCAAAAAAAAAAAAAAAAGGCTGGTTTTAGTTTCTGGCCTTTTTGAGGTTTTGGAGAAGCATTTCTGAGCTCCGTGAATTGTCATTTAGGCTTGTTTATCTGAAAGAGAGAACTTGGCTCCATGTGCTTGTGTTAATGATTGTGCTTTGCTCTGACACCTGAAAAAAACTAGACTTCATTTCCTAGGCCAGCAGGGTCTATGACTATCCATCCTCAGGAGACACCTTGTTATAGTAAGGCACTGACTGACTTCAAAGCAGGGACAATACCTTCCATGGCTTTGTCCCTGAGGGCAGAATTTGCATCAAAGCATTTTGAGGGGAGTTCTACCCAAGTAGCATGAAAGGCACCTTTAAGCTCTTGCGAATATGCTGAGCATTTAGATTTCAAGGAGAGATGCTGCCACTGGTGTAAGAGTGTATCAGGGTAAGAGACTAAAAAATGGAGGTTCCTTGAATCTCAGAAGGCGAGGCAGAGCAGTGCCTTGGAGAAGCAGCTTGCTCAGAGCACTGAGTTTTATATACAGACCTTTATATATCTCTAGAAAATGGAGCACTGCAGCAGCTAGGTGATAGAAAATCTACCAGAAATACTTAAGCTTTTAGGCATGGCTAGTCTTCTTTTTTGTGTGGGGTGTGTGTGTATACATCCTTTTATGTTCATTTAAGTTACAGGGCAGGGGCTTTATGGTGTGCTGTTACTGCACAGGAAGGATGTTTAACTTGACAAGTCATCTGTGCTGTGTCGTTAATGAATACTAGAAAGTACAGTTTCAGAAGGTAGTGAGGCAGTGTGGTAGCAGATGCTCAGCAAAAGCCTACTCAGTCAATGTCTCCTCTAGCCGGCAGTGGGTTTCCCAAGGAGGATGGTGAGAAATAGGAAGGGAGAGAGAGAGAATTCTTAGCACTTGGAGAGAACTCAAGTAACAAGACTGTCTGCAAAGGAAGAATCCAGAAACTGTAACGACTTTACCTCTTTATGGGCTAATAAAGGAAAGAGCAAATACGCTGTAAATTCAATTTTACATTGGCAAATTCCACGTGCCCAGCTTAAAGGGCAGTCTGAGTTACCTGCATCAGAACCAACCATACAGTATTAGAATATAGTAGGGAGGGGAAATACTACCATCTTGAACCCCTCACAGCTACTTTCCTTTGAATCAAAGGCACAGGGAATTACTTTTTGCTTCTTATTACCTGACACAAACTCTTGATTTCATCAGTGAACTGCTGTACCTTTGCTATAGTAGTTGCCCCAGTGAAATTTCTGAAGAGATAGGATACGACGTGGTTGAATATGAAAGTTAAAATTTTGCGGCTTTCTGACAATGGGACTGTTTACAGATAATAGCAAACATGAAGGTTGCTCAAGGCTGTGCATGTTCCAGAGCTGTAAGAGGGTATGTGGGCAAATGTTAATAGATTTTTGGTTCTGTGGTCCAGTCTGTAGCAAATCTGATAATTTGTTTATGATAGCTGACAATTAAACCTTTGCCTTACTTCTCCCTCATCTATCATGATATGCAGGGTATGCTGTTGGGCACATGAGGCAGTGCTAAAGCAGATTCCACCTAATTTATGTCAATGGTTGATTTTTTTCTGATGAGGATCACTTTTCAGGTCTGTTAGCACAAGGGAATTAGATTGACTGTGTCAGTCTGGCCATGCAGTCTTTAGGCTGTGTTTGAAGACTGGTAGTGCTCCCACAGAGTTTTTTCGATATTAAAAAAATCTCTGCTTTCCTCTTTCTCTCTTTTTCTTCTTCTCCCTTTCTTCTCTGTCAGAAATGAGCTGTTTGTCTGTAGCAGGCACTCAGGAAAAGCAGCTTTAAAATTACTGCTTTTAGAGAAATGCATGCCATTAGCACATTTCTGAATTGTGTAGCTGAATGCTTTTTGACAGACATTCTGTACAAAAATATCTAGAAATCATATTGCATAATTGAACTAAGGTTTTGGGATGTTGCCTGTGCTCTCATCCGGCTTTTTGTCTTTTCTTTTTACACATTTAAGGTGTATTTTACTTTCATCTGCTATTCACTTTGACTTGTTTCATGTTTACAAGGTGAGTCAGGATCAGATGTTCGGTCCTATTAGACCCAAAGTCTGTCTCTAACTGGAGCTGCACATTCTCCTGTTATGAAGATCTATGTGGTGGCCTTTGTGTAATGGTAGGCAGAGAATGTTGATTTCCCCCGGACATACTCTGTAAATCACTCTAGGAAATGCAGATGTGTTTGCCCAGTGTGGGTAGGGCTGGGTAACAAGGGCTGGATCATCTGAAATACCTTCTCTCAAACCTGCTGTTACACAAGAAGAAAATCAAGACCTGAAACATGGCTAGAAGCAGCATTTCTTCCCCAGTGTAGTGTTGTGAACTATAGAACAGATGCTTCTTAGTCAGTGGTAGATTGCTACAAAACAGCTGCCACAATCACATTATGTTTGATTTCAGAAACTGTAAACAAGTTTTAGACAAAGGTAGCTGTAGCTTGGTGCTTATTGCAGACATTGTAAGGAGTGGTACGTGACTGAGCAGTGGATGATCATGCCATAGTTTCATAGACTCAGTGAGGTGAGCTGGTGTTGCTGTAAAAAGTCATTGCTATTGTTTCTGTTTTCACTTTTCCTCTCTCTCACGCCAGCACAAGTGTCATTGCAGCCATGAAGTGATGTGGATCCAGGTACTGATGTGATTATGAGCTAATGTGGGCAGGGGGATAGTTGAGCTTTGCTTCTTGTCAGCTTCACAGCTGAGTTCACCGCATGCCTGCAAGGATGAACCCAATGGCAAAGGCATGAATGGGAAAAGTAGTGAGATGAGCAACAGGGCAAGATGGCACCTTTCAGTGATTCTGCCAGCTAACCCTGCAAAAGAGTTGGTAAAACTATGACCCCAGTAATGGAGAGAGAGATAAACCATCAACTCAACCAGCTGATTTTTGTTGCACTGTCAGTTTTATCCTGAGATGAAAGGAATATTGTTCTGAAACTGGCAGGTCCCATTGCTCTCCAGCTATACATCTCAGCACTCCTAGAGGTCACTGTTGGGCTCATAAACAGTTGTGTTGTTTTGTGCTATTAAGCTGAAGATGTACTTCGGTCTGCTCTAAGCTTTTCTTTTATAGATGGTAAATGTTTTAAGAGTGCCAAAGTTTACACTCCTAAAACCAAGAGGAATTACCTTCCTATATAAGCAAAGGCAACTTTGTTAGACTCCATGTTCATAGTGTGGGTTAGTGTTTTTAAACTAAAACTGTGTGAGTTGCAGACGTAAGCTGATCATACACAAAGTGTACTGTTTAGAATGGTTCTGCACCATAGCAAACTTACCATTTGTAACATAAATGCAAATAGAAAAATGTTGAAGCCCTGAGCATTTTGCTTTCTCACAGGGAGGCTGGTAGGGTCTGTGGCCTAAGTTGAACAGATTTTGAACCTGCAGTGGCTGTTTAAGATGATGGTGGCCCTCAGTCTTACAGTGAACAATTACTCCCTATCTAGCATTTATCTCAGGACCCAAGATGCTGCCTTATCACCAAAATATTTATATATAAAGATGCTTGCTTATATAAACATAATGTAGACTTTCTAACCTGCTTATTTGTTTTGAAATATGTCTGTGAACTTACAAATGCCCTTGGTTCAAATATTGATCTGAATATGGCAATCTGATGCCTGCTTTGTGCATTCAGGGGTGAATTTAAGAGACTATTCGAGATGATCCTGTTTCATTTTGTTTTGTTTTCCGGGAACTGCTTTCCCGCTTCAGCAACACTGTCTTAAGTAGCTTTTTACTTTTTGTTATTATTAAGCTTTCTCCATTTCCAAGCTACACACATCCTCAATGAATGAAGAAGAGAACAGTACTGTTCGAATAGCACCTGCTTTCATTTTGGCTTTCCTAAAGCTTTCAGGCTGTGGATTCATTGGCATTCAGGTGTGGTCTGTGGGCAGATTTTGTACAAGTTCTCCCCTAAGGTAACAACAGTAACATTGAAGAATGCTTTTCAGCTAGTCAAACTATGCCCCTAATGGAGTGAAGAGTGTGTATCAATACTTCTTAACAGTTACTTTAAAACACTCTTTGGGAAATATGCCCAAATGCAGTGTTGCAGATAGAATCCTGCTCATTTCCACCAACCATCATATTACCAAGGTATTGTAAAGGATCTCTGTGTAATTAAGTATGACTGTCCCAGTGGATCAGCATTCAGGTTTCAGTTTTCATAAGAGTGGTGAAATGTATTTTTTTAATGCTTATTTCTCTAATTTATCTTTTTTTTTTTCTTTTTATGGGAACATTTTAGTTAAGTTTTGTAATGACCTCCCTTTTGCTTTCCAATACTGAAGATGCAGGATATAACCTTGCAGTTTACTGTGATATCAAAGGGTCAATGCTGACATAGCATTTTGCTGGTTTCTGTTGGCTTGGCTGAATGAATTTCATGCTGTTGTTGTATGTATATGTCCTTTTATTTCAGCTCCACTTTGTGGCAACATGTAGCATTCCTCAAAAAATGTTTACATTTTTTGCTTCTCCATATACCCAACTACCATGAGACATCTGATTCTGAAGCATTCACACACTTCTTTCTCATGGCACCAAGGTCAAGCCCCAGAGAATCCCCTAGCATTAAATGTGATATGCAGTGCAAGGAAAGATTGGGCTTGTGCATTTTTGTTGCTTCTTTGTCATGTGAGAAAGACTCTTCCCGCATTCTTCTATTACAGGGCTTGGAAGATGAGTATGGTTAGGTAGTTTATTCCCCGTGGAAAATGTAATAAATACAAAGCTTTTGCCAGAGAACTTATCCACAGCATGGATACAAAATAGAATTGTGATTATTAGCTTAGTTTAAGCTAATGCCTTGTCAGCAGGTATACAGCCACCTACAGCAGCTCTGCTGGTGGGGGAGCTCGCAGGCTTGTTTCTTTGTCAACCATCAGACCCCATGAATATCAGCAGGGAAAATCTCCAGCCCTTAAAATGGATGTTGCGTTCTGAAGAGAAAAGGAGGGGAGAAGTGGGAAGGGCTGATGTTTGCAAGATGTTTGTATTGAGTTGAAACACAAGTAAGCAGTGATAACAGGAAGCTACCCAATAAGGGAGCTGAGCAGAAATGCTGCATTTTCTTGAATAATCACTTTCCTGGCATAGGAATTGTTATTCAACAAATTCTCCTTTCATTCAGGGATTTTTTTTTAGGACAAAAGCATCTGCCTTGCTAATGCTGAGCTGTACCCATAAGCCTCCTTCCTTGCTCTTTAGGGTTGCATCTTCAGGTACAGTTTCCCACATCACAAGGAAGCAAACCAACAGCACAAATCCAATGTGTTTATCTCCCCCTAGCAGATAACCTTCAAAAAGCTGAAACACTTCCCCAAGCATTGGGATATGGAGTATTTTTTCCTGATTAAATTTTTTTTTGTCTTTCTTTTGTTGCTTTTGTCTGTTCATTTGTTTTTGTTGTGTCTTTTTAAATTTATTTTAAGTTATTTCTTCTTGTAACATGCGGTTTCAGAGTCAGGCACCGCGAGCACTATACCTTGTGGCCTCACTTTCTTTTCCTGCTTTTTTCCTCCTCCGCAGATCCCTCATCCCGGCAGCACTGATCAGTCCCATACTTCCATGCAGCAAGGTTTGCACGTCCCTCACCCCAGCAGCCAGTCAGGGCAGCCATTACATCACAGCGGGCCTCCTACCCAGCAGTCCCGGCAGCCACCCCCGGCCGCTTCTAGCAACCATCCACACAGTGACCTGACCTTTAATCCCTCCTCAGCCTTAGAGGGTCAGGCTGGTGGACAGGGAGCACCCGACATGCCGGAGCCCTCGCTGGATGTAAGTCTGTGTCATACTATCATCTGCCTGCCATAGCGTGTGCTTCGCATCGCGGCGGGAGGGCGGGGAGGGTGAGGGGATGGGGAGCTGCTTCCATGGCACATGCCATCCTTTCATGCTTTGGTACATGGGCGCAGGTGCTGCAGCCAAGGTGACAGGACACTTTTGATTTGCTGGGAGAACAGTTGTGGTTTGAGCAGCTGTGTGGCATGTGAACCATAGCCTCTTCCTAGCACCAGGACAGGCATTTCTTCAGACAGCAGTCCAGGCACCAGGAGGGGAGCCACATCCTCCCTTCCCCCTCATCGCTGGATGGGAGCTCCCATGTGCTCATGCAGACTCTCTAGCCATCACAGTGCCTGAATAAGAGGAAGGAAACAGCTGTGTGTGGCTGACTGTGGTGGAGCTGTGCCAAGCAAGCTACATGCTGAGCCCTGCAGTGTGCCCTGGCCAGTGGGAAGGTGATCTGTGCTGGCCCAGGCTGTGGCACTATCCCTGCTTCCTGCAGGCAAAACCAGGCTGTGCCCATTTGTACCCACTTGTGCAGGCAGCTCAGCAGCACAAGTTCTTCCTCCTGGTGTGCCACATGGAAGAACAAACAATAAGGATGTCTTCTGGCTCCTCAGCCACTATGGGAGGAAGCTCACAATGAAACAAAGATAAACCTAGTTTTAAGGCCAAAAGTGATCTTCCATCTCTTACCATCCATTCAGTGGAGTCAGAAGTGAATTATCTGAGGTATCTCTCTGGTTAACGACCTACCTCCTGAAAAACAAATTCTGTAGCACTAGCACTGGATTTTTGTTTGAGTCATGCGTTCCCGTATGTGTATCTTCTGTCTGTTCCCAAGTCTGCTACTGCACAGTGTAATTTTCTTAGAGAAATGCTCACCTCTGTGCCTCGCATTTATATCTGTATTTACTGTTGCTGTATATTTACGTCTTCCCGGTCACATAGGAGCACTGTGCCAGCAGGTAGCCTCACAGAAGGGAAGGAAGGGGCTAGGGGAGGGATGGGTGCACAGGGAACAGTGCTCAATGGAGTAACTTCTGTCTGAACCAGACTGCTGCAGTTTCACACAACGCAGTCACGTGCACATCCTTTGGGAATGATAGTTCATGTGGCAATTAAGAGTTCTGAACCCTTAAGGACCCTGTATGAGCAATATTAATAGGTGAAATAAAAATGTCATTTTTTCTTCAAATATTTAAGCACACAAAGTATGCTGTTATAGCTCAGGCACTCATTCATCGTGAAAAGCAAAGTAGAAAAACCTGTGCAATTATCACAGTACTGTGGTTTTCTCTGATGGGGTTGTGCTAGATTCTTAACAGGAGGCTGAAATTATCTTAGCTAAATGAGAAGGTGGTGTGGGGATATAGTTCCCTGAAATATCTGTGAGCTCAGTCACAATCGGTTGGATTATTTTAGTGAGTTTCACTTTCAGCAGCTGTATTGTGGAACCAGGCTGGATAAAATTCCATGCAGCAAACCAAACAGGACTGTATTATCAGCAGGCAGCTTGGTCTACTCCCTCCTGGCACAGTCACATTAATTCTTTCAGGCTTCAGTGTGATGCAGTCTAAGGTTTGACCTAGGATATAGGACATAACTTGTATAGATACAGATACAGGTGATCTGCACACATAGACAGCAGAGGCGACAAAATGACTGATTAGAACTACCTCTCAGAGTATTCACTTCAGGAGCACTGGGTGCACCTCTCCAGATTCTGACCCTAACTCTAGTATGTTCTTCTGCCTGTATCCTCTCCCTGGTGCTCCTCTGTCTCTTACTGCTGCTCCATCGCAGCACCCTTAGCTCCCAGCAAGGGAGCCGAGGTCACCCTCAGAGCTTGGAGTACTTGCTCTTCAGAGATACTGAGCATGTGGTTTAAAACTTCCACCTTTCTGAAAAAAAAAACAACTAAATCCCATGTGTACACAAATGGGTCTCAGAGCCATTATGTTAAATTTTTAAGAATTTAATTGTAAAATCGTAGGACAAATTCAACCATTTTTTACTTTATGCATGTTTGGTAGAACGCAGTTTTCTTTTGGGCTTCTCTACTAGGTATTCATAAATCATGATAGCAGGTGGAATACATTTAAGCCTTGTATCTTTAGTCTAGAGCTATGACAACAGTATTTTTGCCGTGATTAAGAGGAGGTGGTGTTTTAGGAAAAGCATTCCTCTGGGAGGTTGGTTGTGTAAACTAGACATTGTGGTTTTTTCAAAATGCTTAGGAAGTAATAAACTTCTTTCTGCATGTCATGGTTAGCTTACTGAAAGGTATGTTTATCCATATAATGTTAGAAGATGCAGCTGGATTTGCACGGGAGTAACAGAAGCATATAAATATAATATTTGCATGCTAAATATAATGCAGCTAAGCTTTTTGTTTTATAGTATTTGACAACAGAACAACTTCAAATGAATTTCTCATACCTGCTAGTAAGTTTGTTAAAGCAGTCCATGTTTTTCTGTCTTTGCTTTAACACAACACTGGCTATAAAGGCAAGTTTATTACAGATATAAAGGGAGTTTGTTGCAAACTCTTCCCTGACGTTTTTTTATAAATGACACTTATTTTTTGACTAGGATATGGCAAGATGCAGAATAAAACAGAAAACACTGCCTGGTACGTAACTCAGGAGTTACGATGTCCTTGTTACCCATCAGATCAAAAAGAATCTGAGTGATTGATGGTTGGAAAAAGAAGATTTTCTATTTAAAGCACAATAGTAATAAAAATATAAATAAGCCTCCACAGCTGTTCCTTTTGATACTCAGAAGATCAGTGCAGCTTCTGCTGAATGGGATGTTACACCCCTGTCCCTTTAAAATGTCTGGAATTGCACGTAACGCTGTAGTACTTCCAACTATTGTAAACTCACTGCCACAGAAGGAAAAGGACTCAACCACTTGCCTTGCCACTCCTCTCCCCATACTCCTTTGCAGTTGGGTTGGGTTTTTTTCCTCTTTTATTTTTTGCCCCATTCTTTCTCCTTTCTGAGTAGGTTTAGCCCTGGATGAGTCACCTGCCTCTGAGCTTACATCTGTGCACAGGGGTGAGGAAAGGACAAGGCTGCTTCTTCCTGTAGGAATGCAGATTTAGGATTATCATCACACTGCCATGTGCAAGTCACATAGACCAGTCTTTGCTGAGTTGCTGTGAAGCTTAAATATGTATTACTCAAACCAAGTGGTTAAAGTTTTTACTTGGTGTTTTATATGAAGCTAACATACATAGCGAGCATTTAACGAGAAGTTTTTGTCAGCATCACTAGCCAGGAAATATACTTTGTTTATTGGTGAACTTTGTGATAGGGGAGGTTGACTGAGGAACCCTGAGATGGTAGTGTAATTCACAGGTGAAAACTGAGCAATACGGGCCTTCATAAACAAGTGGATATTGCATCGTCTTAGGGTGTTAGGTTTGTATTGATGCCTTCCGACTTATTTGGATATATACATGTGAAAGCCAGTTTCCAGGAATGTGTGGTGTTTAATCCCTTTCTTTTCTCAATCGTATTTCTGTTACCTGTAATTTTCCTTTTATCTTTGTATTTTATAGCTGCTTCCAGAACTCACAAATCCAGATGAGCTGCTTTCGTACCTGGATCCTCCTGATTTGCCAAGCAATAGCAATGATGACCTTCTGTCTCTCTTTGAGAACAACTGAAATCTTGTGTATTCTCCCATCCCTTTCACTTGTTCACACGTGTGTGGCTGCACAGCGAGAAATCTTTACACTCCTTTTCCACAAGAGAAGAAAAAAAACTCACAACTTGATCCAGTGGTGCACTCCCTGCTTTCTTCATCTCGGAACTGCTTTTGTCAGCTTCAAAGACTGCGAAAGTGACGGGAGAAAAAAACACACAATATAAATAAATGCAGTAATCTCTGAGTCTGCCGTGCTACACGTGACAAAGAAGCATAGACAGTTGTGCAGCTATTGGAAACCCCATTTGTTGTTCATCCTCTAGAGAGAGAGTTCTGTGATAAACATAGTGTGAAGTATCTTGGCAAAACCGAATCTTGGCAAGGGAAGAAAAGGCAACAAAATGGATCTGTCTTTAACTGACCCATCTCAGAGTGTCCTTCCAACGTGTTCTTCCATTTATTTGAAACTGTATCTCCTCCCTCCATCCCACCTCCCCTATGCCCCCCTCCAGCCACAGGTTTGCATTGGGGTGATTATCCTGGCCTCACACAGAAAGGAAAAGGAAAACAAAAACACATACAAAGCTCAAAAAAGCACAATCCTACAGCTGAGTGGCAGAGATAGGGAAGACACACGGGCGCGTCAGAGGGAGCCAGCAGTTTAGCTAATGAGATTTCAGTAGCAGAATCCTGAGAATCTTCAGGCTGTGGCCGTGGGTGTTGATATTTCTGCAAGCACAGGAATCATAACCACCTCTGTGAAGAGGATTCCTCTGCCCAAACACACAGATTGGGAGCACCCAGGAAAATTAAAAAATGTTGGCGATGTTTAGAGATTTTGTTTTGTAGTTTTGGTTTGAAATCGGTACCCTTTGTGGCTGAGTTAACATCCAGCTCTTGCGGTTCTGTAATAGATCTTTCTGCTGTAGATGCCATATGGAATGGAAAAGAGAGGGAGGGGGGGATGCAAACCAAACTGTTCCTGATTATTACCTACAGCCTTCGGCGCCCCAAGCGTTTGTGTCACTGTGCTGCACAAAACATAGTAAGACAAGCTGGGTTGAAGGCAGCCAGGTTGATTTGCAGGATGGAGGGAGAGTAACATCACAATCTGCATAATCGTTTTTAATAATTGGCTTGAGAAGGGGCATTGACATTGGACAGACATCTTACAGCTTCATTTTTGTTTTGCTTTGCGTTCCTGTTTTGTGACTGTTACAGATATTTCAGCCCTTTCCTTTTCTCCTCCTTCAGTTTCTTTTTTTCAAACTTTGGCTGCCGGGATGAGCTCTTTCTCCTGAAGGACCGGGCACGGGGAGAATCAGTAACTGTTGGTAGATTGCTACTGCCCTCGAGAGACCCTGCTGCCACAATCACTGCCTTGCCCCTGTGATCTGTGCTTCTCGTGTGGTTGCTGCTCCTGCATGAGCTTCCTGTTGCTTCTGTGGCCATTTCTGTGCTCTTCGTCTCTCTCTCTCTCTCTTTCTCTCTTATAAATGATGTACAGTAGCTGTGTAAGAAGTGCATGTGTGCCAACTTTGCCCTTGTGGTGCAACATTTCAGCTTTTGCCCACTGTACAGTTATCGGTTTTGTTTCTTTTAGTTACTAAAGCAAATTTAACCCTGCTCCTTTTCCTTATCCCAAGTCCAATCAAACACCCTGTGTTTGCTTACCACAATACATTTTGAACAGAAGTGCCAGGCAAAATCCTGTTAGTTCCTGTTGGTTTGACTAGCTAGCTACCTAGCCCTCCGTGTTTAGTTTGCAATGCTGTAAATGGCATGTTCTGTGCTTATGACTCTGGATTTGCTTTCTTCACCAAAGTCAGATTTGTAAATTCTTTGCGGTTTTTGTTTTGTTTTGCTCTCTTTGTTAACGTTTCCCACTACTGCTGTACATGTGTCATGATATATATATGCTAGTCAGCAGCACCTTGCTGTAGATATTAAAGGAAATGGCGGTTTAGTTCTTTTGTTTTCCAGTAGGAGTATTGAATCTGTCAAACATATTATGTAGAGATGGTCCCACACTTATATTTTTCCTGTTTCAAGTTTTTTTAAGAAAGGCGCTGTTCATTATGCAAAATCAATTATTTTAAGAATTGCTATTGTAAATATCTGTGAATATTTTAGTATCGTCTTTGATAATATTCAGCATTTTCATGATCTGGTTATACTTTTGCTGGTGTTTTTAAATACCTTGTCTGAAGAAAAATATGGGTCCTTTTTTAAAAAAGAAAATTGAGGGTTCTTTAACAGAATAAGGGAGTTGGGTTTTTTTCTTTTTTTCCCCTCCTGTTTTCTCTTGATAAATTAGCCCAAATTTCGTATCCATTTATGTGCTCAATGAATTGGTACATCAGGCAGTACCTGGACAATCAGGGCCCAGCTCTGTCGTGGAAACATAATAAGTGGTTGCCTAGGGCAAAAAAACCCCAAACAAGTAACTGACTGATGTTCACTGACTGTGGGTGATCAAGGGCTGGTAATGGCAGAGGCGTTGTTCATTTGCCCAAGTGAGCAGAACACCTAGGACCAGCTGTCTGAACAGGTAAAGATGCACTAAGGCAAGCAGCAAGTATGTGAGGTACCGTGTTTATATTGCTCCGGTCTCTGGAACCAGGGCACACTAACACTTTGGGATGTTGGTGGGTGGGGGAGGGAAACAGTATAGTATATTTTATACTGCTTAGAAGTGTCTTTTTTGTTATGTAGGCTTGACAACCTGTAGAGGATCTCTGCAGAGTATTAAAGATACCTTGGTGTAATACATGATAATATGGTTGTGGTGTGGTGCTGCTCTTGCGCAGTTCCTAGGAAAGGCCATTCTTCAGTTACAGATGTGTTTTGTAGCCATTTTACTGTAGTAGATTCCCCCTGTATTTTTGCTGCATTGTTTATGTAGGTATTGAAGTCATCTGCAGGGGTGGCTAATGATAAACTGACTTTTTGCCCTTAGAATTTGGGGGTTTTGTTGGGGGGGAAGGGGGAGTTTCTTAAGCCATAGGTTTGGGTATAAAGAAGATTTCTCATTATTAGTTGGAACTGGTTGCTCAGATTTTATTAATTGATTCTGTTTAATGTTCCCCCTTCATTAATTCCTGAGCAGCTGAGTTAGTCACCTGAAATGATATTTTTTTTTCTCTTAAACACAACATTAGCATTTTAAACCACGTATGTTAAGGACTGACCTTTTGCTAACTGGTAGCATTTAAAATGTATCATTTAAAAGTACCTGTTGGAAAGCATAAAGGGAAAAAAACCCACCCCTAGATATTAGCAGTATGTTTGGAGCAGTGTTTGCATCTGCTTTGTACAGTAACAGAGAATTAAAGCAGACAGTTGACATTTTTAAGCTTACAGAAACATTTGGTTTCTAAGCAGAACTTGAGAGAAAATACAATTTTTACCCATCACCCAAATGTTGGACATTTGAGACAGTTTTAAAACTTACCTGTCAGCTAAAATCAGGTACTGTATAGCAGAGTCAGTATGAAAAGGCTTCTAAATAAAAATTTAGTTATTTTTTTATCTGTTCACTGCCATATTAAAGTTTAGAGAAAAAAAAAGCCTAGCAGATAGGGTTATCACAGTCACTTCTTTTAAAGCTTAATTATTATATGAAATTCCAGTAGTATTTTTATTCTTTCTTTTTTGTTTGTTTACTCTTAAATTGTTTCCCTATGGAAGTTCATCTGGGAAAGAACCCACAGAGATCTACAGTTCTGCTGCCAAGACATTACTATAGGACTGACAGATACACGCCAATGTCTGCAGCGGAGACTCAAGGGACAGCTGTACATATGTAAATGACAAATAGAGACATGTTAACAGAAATGCATTCATTTTCCTTGGAATGTGCATTGTTTTTATTTCGCAGGAAAAAGAAGCTTGAAGCTCCATCTTATGTGGAAAATGAATCCTGTTTGTTAGCGTTTGTGGAGTCTCAGCATTTGTTTCACTTTCACTTCTGTAATATACTCTGATCCTTCGTTTTGTTTTGTTTTATCTACATGTAATATTTAGCTTACGTGTACTAGTCTATCACCTGTGTATTTTTAGGGTGCTACAGAAATAATGAAGAAAAATACGGGGATTCAGGAAAAAATAAATTGTAACCAAATTCATACTTTGTACAATTTTTGATAACGCGATCAGATGGGAATTAAAAAAAAAAAAAAGAAAAAAGAAGAAAAAAAAGTACAATCTGAAGCAACATGCAAAAATGGCCATTGTCTTTGTTTGTACATTGTATGTACAGTACAATGCAATCATTTCATACTTTAAACTGGTCAGAAAAAATAATTGTGATTTTTAGTCTTGCAAAACTGTATGTAGTTAGATGATGTGACAACCTAATATTTATCTAATAAATATGTATTCAGATGAAACCTGTATATTAGGTGTTCATGTGGTTATTTTGTATTTAAAGATCAAATTATTTGACTATTGCTAGACATTTATATACTCTGTTGTAACACTGAAGTATTCTCATTTGCTCATGTTAATTTTTTTTTCCTAAATAAATTTACAAAATCAAGGTCTGGCCAATTGGCAGCTGCTTTGTAAATTCCGAGTTTCTTTTTGAAACCACCAACCTGCCCTCAGCCCTCCCTGGTGTGTGTTAACATGGACGTCAGCTGCGCAGGATGCACCTTTACAGGGATCAGGACTTGCTGTGGGAAGGGGAAGGTGTGAACCAGCCTGGAAGAGACACAGAATGACAGGTTATGAACTGAAATGTACTGCCAGGCATGGGATCACATAGAAAACAGCCCCTGCTGAGCAGGGTATCAGTGACTCACAGCCCAGTGCACAGGGCACTGTGTATCACCTGAACAGATAAAAGTTACTTTGAAATGGAAGTCTGTGTGTGATATGAATAACAAGAAAGGAGGGCTTGTCTCTGGTCTTGGCATGTATGGAGGGAGTAAACAGCCAACAAGTCCATAGTTGGCTTTAAGTTCTCATGAATTTCTTTCTTCAGTTGGAGCTTGTCAGTGAAATGAAATCAGTGACCTTGGAAGATGGCTAAAATTAGATAATTTTTTTTAATGCATCCCCAAGTTGAAGGACTTGGTTTCAAAATGAGTTACAAAGTCTGCTCAATTTATCTGCCTGTTTAAGCAGACTGAATTGTGGAACAAGGAATACACACAGGATCGTATCAACAACAGCTGTGGCACATACAGACCCTGTCTCAGCTCAACCAAGTTCTACACCTGTGCTTAGACATGGCCATAGATGCATCTGAGCCCCTTTGCATCTGAGAACTTGCTTTAATAGAGTGTAATATAGACAGTATCACTGTACTTGTATATGTATATTGCATTTGTGGAAGTGTTTAGTCTAAACCCACCTTTGAAATGAATTCAAATACTTCAGAACAACTTAAGCATTTTACGTATGAGTATTAAGCATCCAATTCAGAAATAGCAATTACTCCACAGCTCATAATGATGCAAGTCCTTACTGTTGACCAAGTTACATACAAGTGTATATGTGCAGGGATATAAAAATCTTGAGTGGTGTCCATAAGCATTGTACGTTTTTCAAGCTTACTTTGAGGCAGCCACGACAGTTCTGAGAGTGGTTTCTCACAGACAAAACCCAAGGACCCCAGGGTAGGTATAATGTGTGCATCCAGCTGATGCGATGTCTTGCATCCTGTGTTCTGTCAGTGTGTGTGTTCAGTGCATTGCGCGCTCTGCCTGTGCCTCCAGGCAGCCACCTACATGAATGTCTGAGTTCCGTGCTTACCACTCGTTGAACAGCTTTGGAACACTCTTACTTCTCTGCATTTTTACTCAATAATGGAACAGTATGGATCTCTGAATCTCATTATTTTGGTTGTGTGCTCATGCACTTCATTGTGCCTTTTACAGGAGCAGGAGACTGAAAACAATTAGAAACATGGAAGAAGGACTCCCCGTTTCTTTTCTGCTTGAACAATTGGGATGAGACTTCTGTGTCTAGAGCAGCTTGCTTTCCTTTAAAGCAGCTAGACAGCATATAAAACAGTTGTACAGCTCTCACGTGATACACCATGTGTAATGTTCTCATTTGTTACCCTTCTGTTTTCCTTTAATTAACAAATTTTCACATTTGTGTGCCTACTCTTTTATTTCTATGTATATTTAGCACGAACCTATTTCCCTCTTATCTGCTTAAGTCCCGAATCTGGACAAATATTCCTGTGTTGTGAACTTCCATATGTGAACGATTACCTTTCTTTTTTACATTTTGAATTATTAGCAGCATGTCACCTTATAACAGTTTTCTACTTTCTGTGTCACTGAAATCCTACTGACCCTATGCGGAGTACTCCTAATGTCTGTCATCTTGTCAACGCGCTATTCACATTTGCTCTCTCTAAAAGGAACATGGAATTTTTCTTGTATTGGTTAGACTTCCAAAACCTTTTGCTGAGGTATCTTGTCTCCATCAATCAATATAATTTTCCAGTGTAAAAATGGTCCACAAGGAACCTAACCAGTTTCATTTATAAAGCAAGCAGACAGCAGTTACTTTATGACTCCTACAGGCATTAGCATACACCATGGTACAGGTGGACCTACTGGTTTGTTTGCTACACTATGCACACTTCATCTGCATTTCCAGAAACTCCTTGCCTAAATCATAGCAATTGGTTTTATGCTATTTAAGTCTGTCCTTCTGCTAAAAACCTTCTTTCTAAATGTGTGGACTAGATGAGATTAAGCTCTTTCCCCTGTTTATGTCTGCTTGCGTTGTCCAGTGTCTTCCCCATTCCTGAACTCACTAGATTTGTTGATAGGTCCAGTTAAACACAGGAAAGCTTCTCTAGAAACACTAGTGTCTGCCACTCTTAAATACATAGATTTCTCTGCAGTTTTTGGCTTTGTTAGACATTCTAAGTGTTTTGGGATTACTGTTTTTCCCCGAGGTCTAAGTGTTGACCAGTTACATTTTTAACTCAGTCTTGCAATCGAGACTTTCCTGTTTGCCCGTAGTTGTTTAATGATTTTTTTTGAATGTACTTTGTTGAACCATTCTGGGGCATTCAGTTTCACACCTCACCGTGTTCAGTATCAGCACATCGATGGTTATGAACATGGAGACAGCTTGTTCGTTTTAATGAGCTGTAATGAGTCAAATGTTAGAAAAAGCAAAGTATTTTTTAAAGAATCAGACTGTTGTCAGGGTTGTATTTTTTTGGTTGGTTGGTAAAAACTCCTGAAATACCCCACACTAATGAAAAGCTGCAGTTTAAGTGTTATTGGGACTTTAATGCATATTTAAATGATTCAGATTTTCAGCAGCTACTCCTATGTTTCATATTTATAATCAGGGCTCATTTTCTCCTTGTTCGTTGCTTCTGTATTTCTCAGGAGGTACATTTTGTACATTTTTAAGACATGTAAAATCAGTGACTTTAGGACTTACCCGCGTACCCATCTGACTGGCTGTCCTAGTTGCTGACTGGTAAAAACACCCAGTTCATGAAGTCACACAAAATACATGGCTTCCCAAGCAATCCTGTTTGGCTGGCAGTTTTCATTGCTATGTTGTGAATGATGGTCTGCCTGGGAGGAAGCATTACTTTCATACTGCCACCATCAAACTGGTGGCAAAATGTGCAGGAGTGGCACAGACAGTCAGAAGTTAAGGAAACCTGGACTGTCACTTCCTAGGGTTGCCGATCAGCATTTGTACCCCGGGCTTGTAAGTATTTCACCAAACATTTCATCATCCAAAAATGATGTTCTTTAGTTGTAAATGTGACACACGTTAATTTGCATGTGACAACTGGTTAGCTTGGTTGGTGGAACATTGTGTATTCAGGTGATTGTCACATGCAATTATGTTGTATAAGTATGTCACAATGTTCCATGCTAGGTAATACAGTGGTGCTGTTCCATGCTCATAGTAAGCAGCCTTTTCTGTAGTGAAACGGCAGAAAAGCAGAAAGGAGTTGGAGAGATTCTGCATTGTGAGGTTGGTTCCAGCAGAATTACACATTAGAAAAACTGGGGGAGGTGTTTTTTAGTCTTCTTACATCTGTGAAGCTTTTAATTTCCAGGTGAATCATGTTCAAACTGATGCTATCTGATCATTTTTAGCTTTAAACTCCAATTGTGAAGTTGTACAACTAAAAAACGTCTCAAAACTACAATTATTGTTAGAACTAGTTTAGTGCAGACAGGATAATTCATCTTGTACAAGGCAACTGTTACCTCAAAGAGTCACTGTTCAGATTTACACACCATAGAAATACAAGGAAAACCCAAGGCTTTACTTGGCAGCCAGTTAATGCAGAGCTCCTGAGAAACTGTATAGAGAAGAAAGGCCATGAGGACATGAGAATATAAGGAAAGTAATCATGAGAAAGTGTGTCCTAAATATTGGGGAGCGGAAAATATCAGAAAAGGGACCAAATTACAGCAAACACCCATGACAAAATAATTTTAAGCACTCTATGGAGAATAAAAACTGTACAGCTGGGAACTTGGGGAGCTGCTGGTGATGTGCTGCATGGGACCATGGCTCGCACGTGGTCCTGTGCCTCTGTGAACAGTGTGAACATTTCCCACTTGAGTTGCAGAGACAACTGACTTCTAAAACTCATCTCAACCTAGAATGCTGTATTACCAGCCTGTCAGTCTTTGAATGCTAACTGTGTGATGTTCTCCCCTCCCTTTCACCTGGCGTTCTCTGGTGTTCCTGATAGTGATTATAGGAAGTGTCGATGCTCCTCTGGTTTTGTTATCAGTTACATTTTTACCAGTTCCGTGTTACATCACAAAACAAAACCTAACGAGTCAATGGAGTCACACAGAGAAAGAAAAGATGAGGCATGGCAGGAGCTGGTAGTGATGAGAGAACAGATGTAGGTTTCCATGCAAGTGCGTGCTGCAACAGCCTCTCAGGACGGAGGTGGGGACAGTGGGGTGCTGACTTCCACTCCTTGGGAAGAAGCTGCTATGAGTCCCCTGTGATGAGTAACTCCTGGGCAATTCTATTTTCAGTATGATCATCTCAAGCTCCAGACTAGTCTTACTCATCATCATTAGCATGACTAATCAATTCTAAAAGTATTTCTGATACTATTTTACGTTGTAACTCATTCCTCAGAGCAGAGGTGGCACTGCACAGGTAAATAAACTGAACTGACCCCTATAAATTTCAAGTTCTAATTGAAATTTGTGTGTTTCAGAAGATAGAAGGGCTCACGTAGTTATGGCTGTATCTTAGTACTGTTCTGATCCCTCTGTAAATGTTCTTGGACCAGCTGTAGTGGTGTATGGGCAGTCTTGTGGGAAGCTGCAGGCAGCTGCAGGGTGCCCTGGGCACTGCATAAAGGCCTCATGTAATCTGACATCTCAGCAGTGAGTTTCCATACATTATGCAGGGAGACTGAGTAATGAATTCCGAGCCAGCAGTGTCGCTCAAGACTTCCGAAATGAAAATGCTAATCACAGCTGTAAAGAGCATGAGTGGATTGAGGTTTTTCTTGTATGACTATTTGTAGGTAATTAGGATGAAGTCATGTGGGGAAACTCCTCCTTTATGTACAGCGCGTGCTGGAGAGAAGGTTCACGTTGTGAGCTGGGTTTCTACAAGCTCCTAAGAGAAAACCTTGATTGGGGGAAATATTTATTAGCATTTTTTTCTTTTCATCTGTAAATGTACCTGTGTGGCTACTCTATGCTCTTTGAGCTCTTGTATGATCTAATTTCACACTGCAGTCACTTAGTATAATGGAAAGGTCTTTCACCATCTCCCCCGCTCTACTCCCCATTCATAAATAAATGCATATCACAGATGCAGATCACAGGAATCCTTTCCAGCTCTTAACTCATCTTCCAGCTCAGCCAAAACCTTGAAATAAAAATTGCACTGAGTGTTTTGAAGTAAAGAACATCCAGGCTGTGCAGGTGGACAGTGGGAATGCCCACTGGAAATTCCTGCTCTCCTCACTTAAAATCAGGCTGTATGACCATTCCCTCTACCAACAGTCCAGATTAGCAGAGTCCTTGAGACAACTAGGTCCCAGGTGCGTGAGGGTTCTTAACATCAGTACCATGGGAATTCCCTGTATCACAGTAGCAAGTGATGCTAAGGTAAAATCCACTCAGTACTGGATTCCTGCAGTCTGTATTTGAAGTTTTATTTGCATACAGCCCCGTAAAAAGCATAGCAACAAGTGCCAAAGATGACAAAGATGAGTTGAGTGTAGTTGCATTCTTGCAGTTGGTAGATTGCAAAATGTGATCTTGCCAAGCTGCCAAGATCAACCCAGCATCAATCCAAGACTGAACAATACAATTAACCTACATTCCTGTGTCACAAACAAATAGGCATGCAGTCGGACAGTTAGAATCAGGAATGTGTATTGCCTTTTTACTGGTGCAGTATCTGTCTGCTGGGAGGCAACACCATTTCAAGCCCCGTAAAATCAAAATCACCAAACTTAGGTCAAGCATTTATTCTTTCCGTTTCTTTAGAAGAGTCACTTACCTGCTGCTGTTGTTTCCTGTCCATCAGGGCATAATGGTGGTAATATTTACTCACTTGCTTCAGAATTCTGTTTATGAAGACTTTTAATTTGGAAGTAATGTATCAGTATGAAATACCATATCATTTATTGTTTTTCTTATGCTGGAATTTCTCTGCTAGGACTTCAGAATGGTCCTTAAATAGGTGTGTTTCTGAAAATACCTATTTAGCAACTGAAAAGGGTCCTTTTTGTTTATATCTGTAACTTCTATGTTGTCTTTTGAGATGGGGAAGGGAGAGAGGATGATGAAATCTGTGGGGCACGTCTCAGCTCCCTGATGGCTCTGCTGAAGCATTTACCTTGACTTTTGTGTATGCTGCTACACTCTGTAGTAACTCACAAGCTTCTAGTCACACTGTCTGCAGGAGTCCTAGTTCATCTGACTGTGCAGGAGTAGACCATGATGAGCGATTTAGTAGCTTTATTGCATGAGTTTAGAGATAACAATTCAGTCCATATTCCCACATAAAAAAATCCACCACTGTGAAAGAGAGCAGTTTTGTCTGCTCACCAAGGCCTGCAAGTGTTTGATCTGCGTTGTTTGCTCTGTGAAAGATGCCTCTGAACGCTTAGCAAAAAGTTCAAAGCTGTTCTGCCAGTGTTTCCCAAGTGTGAAATAAGAGTATTTTCTTCTGCTCATCTTTTGCCTTTTTTATTAAATAATGAATCTGTCAGGGCCAGAATGGTCTGTTATAGGTATGCACAGAACTTAACACCCACGTGCGAATTCTGGCTTGGGCTTGTAGTGGCTGCTACAAGTAAAGCAACATTTAAAAGAGTGTGAGGGTTTTTATGGTCACTAGAGAATAAATAGATTGAGTGAAGTTAGAATTTCCCTAAAATGGACTTGAAGCTGGGAGGATACCAATCACAAGGTAACTAGAAAATGTGTACTGATTTGGTTACTATTAGAAAACAACAACAAAATTCACCTTTGGATTATTAGTAAAGTAATAGAAAACACTGGCATGATACTGTAGATTTAAAGTAATCAGTCATCCCTATCTCGGATACCATGCAAAGATCCTCTCATCTTAAAAAAGTCCATAAAAGTGGAAAGAGCTTGGAGAAGGGCAATAAAGATGATCCCAAAGACATGGAACAGCTGTCTTAAAAATAATAACTGAGTTGGCTGTGAGTTTTTGGTCTTGAAATGACCAAGAGGAGAAAAGATGTAAGTCTAAAACTATGCACAGTATGACAAAGATGGGTACCAATCAACCTGTCTGCTCCAGTACAAGAAGTAGGGCACATCAGACAAAGCTAATGGGAACAGTACTCAAACCAAACAAATGTTTGATGTGCTGGGCAGCAGGCCTGTGGAGGCCACCTTCCAGTTCATTGCCATGGAAGCTGCTGATGCTGAGAGCTAGGACAGGCTCAATGAGTGGGTAAGTCACATTGGGGAAAAGGAATAAAAATTACTATATACCAAAGTCACATCCGACTCGGGGAGTTCTCTGCAGTGGAAGCAGTAGCAGGTTGAAAGCTTACTGGCCTATAACAAACCTCCCGTTTTCACTCTTCCTTAGGCATTCCTTTAAACCAGGATTTGGGACAAGATTGACCCTTCTGCAAAGCCTGATGTGGTTCTGTAGTTATAAAGTACTGTACGTGCTACAGCCATCCCTACGATACCGCCAGCTGTTCAATTGCTATCTCAAAACCTTTCTAATTTATGTCCTGATGTCCTTCCAGTTAATGGGCACGAAACGTGGGTCTCTCTGGAGTGTGTGCCTGGGAAACAGTGTCTATCTAGGATTTCTCAGTCATCTGTAATTGTAATCTGAACTTTGTGGCCAGGGCAGTGCCTTGACTGGCAGCTTTCTGATGATTCAGTGAATGTCACTGGTGAAGTCACTTTTAGCCGCCTGACAACAAAGAACTTAGGCAGGACTGAAAGTTTCCTGTTCTTGATGTAGGGGCTCTCTTTGTGTCATATTGCATTACATGGTTGTGGTGCTCTGTCCTTCATTAGAATAACTTAATTTATAATACAAGGAATGTGAAAATTACAGGTCCATAACTACTGGAATCACCCTTGGGTTTTTCAGTTTGTGTTTTTTGCTTGTGGGTGTTCAGGTTTTGTGTGTGTGTGGTTTTGTTTGTTTGTTTCTTTGTTTAAGAGACGCTTCAGGATCTATTTTCCCACGTTCAAGGGGTATAGTTTTTAACAAGGGTAGCCTGCAGTGCTATAGATACATGCTACTTTGTTCTGGTGACTTACTGCCTTAAAATAATCTGTAAAAACCCATGCATCCTTTTTAGAAATGTTTTAATAGAAACCCTGTTTCCACCTGGGAAGCTGAAAGAGCAAAACAAGCAGACAGGATGTCATGTATGTGCAGAGTTCATTTCACCAGAGACCCAGTTGTGTCCCCTTAATTGCAAGGGTTATCATAAATGCAAAGCATCAGACGTTGTGGGTGTCCTTTGCTTTGGGCGTAGTGGGGCAGAATGCTGTAGGCGTAGGACACTTGCATGGGCCTGTCATGGAGAACTGAACTTCTGTTCCTGTTTGTTTCCAATGAAAAAACTAAAGCTTGTTCTCTGATACCTGTGGGCTTGCATTACTAGCGGTATGCCTGCTGGTTGCAGAAGTGCTGGCACAGCAATGGTAGGTTTTGTTCACCCAGCTGGGGGGAACTGCACCATGAATGATTTGGATGAAATCAAATGTATGCAGATTGTAAAATACCCCAAGCAGTTCTTTTAGAGACAACGTATGCTGGCATATAAGAACAGTTGTCTTGCTACTGGTCTGCTGATGGAAGATCTTTGACCTTACAGACCAGGACCAAACTGAAGACATTCTGTGTCATCAAGAATCTGGAAAACTTCTGTAAGGTTTTATACACAGGATTTTTATCAGGATGGCAATTGGAGAGAATTTCAAAATTATATCTGAATATGAGACATGTACCAAGTATTTTGGTATGTTACTAACTTGGGAAAACTAAAATGAAAACTGAATATTTTCGTATAACAGGTGAACCCTAGTTCCCTTCATAAACTGCTTAACCTGGACCACCTCTCCTCAGTTTTGTGATCCCTATGGCAGGTTTCCAGGGTCCGGCTACGGAAGGATGACATGGTCCCGCGGGGTCTGCGCTGCCCGGGTGACACCACAGGAGCGTGCTCAGCACGCCTCTGCCTCCTCGTGTGCTGATGGCGTGATTCCCCTGCTGGGCGCTGCCGGTGAGTAACGCTGCAGTGACTGCCCTGCACCCCATCACCCAGCCATGGCAGCACCCCTGCCTCTCCCGCCGAGGACAAGCCCAAAGGCGTCCCCCCGGCATTACGAAATGCAGAAACTCCCCTTCCCCGCTACCCCTGGCGTTCGGGGCCGGGAGAAACGTGCGGAACAAGCAAAGATGCCCCAGCAGCGCCCAGAAACCGCTGCCGAATGGTGGGGCACGAACGGGCGGGCGGCGCAGGCCCCTCTCCGCACCAGGCACAGCGCCGCGCACCGCTGCCGGGGTTAGCGCGCCGGCTCCTTCCCGCCGCAGGGAGTCGCTCTGCCCCACAGCGCCCCCGCCGCCATTTCGCCCTTCGCGCCGCCCGCCGCCCTCAGCGGGCGCTGTGGCGCCGGCGCGGAGCCCATAAAAGGCCGCGACAGCCCTGGCCGCGTGTTCATGTGTGCCGGTGCGTGTCAGTCAGTCCGCCCGCCCGCGGCATGCTGGCGCTAAGCGCTGCCCGCCGCCTGCTTCGCCCGTCCGGGAGCCTGCTGCTGCCGTCGGGACTCGCCTGCATGTGTGCGGCCGGTGCCCGTGGCTGCGCCACGGCCGCCGCCGGCTCGGCGAACCCGGTGGTGTACATGGACGTGTCCGCTGACAACCAGCCGCTGGGACGCGTAGTGCTAGAGGTAGGAGAGCGGGGGCTGCCGGCAGCTCAGCCGCGGTCTGGGGCCGATGCCCGGGGAGCCGAGGGCGGTGGGACACCTGGGCATGGCGGACGGTGAGGGCAAGGTCAGGGCAGGCCAACGGGGCGGTGGCTACGAGGCTAACAGCGCCGGCTCCTGAGCCGGGGGAAGGTGATGGCCGCCGCCGGTGTGGGCCTCAAGGGTCCGGGGGGTCGCGGTCCCCCGGGGCTGCTGGATCCGCTTCCAGGGCGGAGATGGTGCAGAAGTGGCTCCCTCCCAGGTGGGAAGCCGGCAGGGGCTGGAAGAGAGCGGCATAGAGTGTTTGGCTTCGATTTGCTGCGGTAGCTCTCTCCTGTGTCCATAGCTGGGGTCACCCCTGCGGGACGGGTCTGAGGGGTCTGGTGCTCGGGGCGGCTGCGGCTCCTGAGCTGAGGGGCGGATTGGGCCATGCCATGGCAGGGAGCCTCAGCAGCAGAAGTCCTGGAGGCATGGTGTGAAAGCAGAAACGCTGAACAAGGATAAGCTCACTACCGCAGGTAGCGCTGGGTGGACAGGGGCAGGCGCGGTTCCCGCAGTGACAGCGCACCCGAAGCCCTAGCGCGGCTCTGGGTTTTGCGCTGCAAGTGTGGAGCCAGGCCCTCGCCTGGTTGCTCCGGGGGCATGGTGCCATAGCGGTCCTCGGCCACAATTCCAGCTCCGTCCTGCTTTCCCCCTTTTCCGGGCCAGTTACTGTGTGGTTCTCAGTTTTCAGTGTTCTGAGGTACTGCTGCTGTGCGTACCCTGAAGGGTTTGCACAGCTCTGTTTGAACTGGCAGCCGGCTCAGCAGCCAGATAGCAACCAGCTCTGTCGTTAAACATTCGGCCTGTGAAATAATTGGGCCTTTAAAGAAGGCTTGAACATACAAACTGCAGCACACTCTGCTCTTACAAAAGCACCGAAACTTTAATTGTGGTGTACCACATATCCTTAGGGCTGGGCACGTGCCTCTGAATGAACGTGTTGTGCATGGGGAGGAATGAGGGCTGTGCTCCAGAACCACGCACTAGATGGGGAATGCTGCGCTTCCAAATTGCTCCTTACTGAGGGAATTGGTTGTGGCCTTCTGCCTCCAGCACCCACTCTGGGTCTGTGTCAATAGATGTTTTAAACATAGTTCATAAGGGTTCTCTCTGAAAGGGGCTCCCCTGAGGCCAGAGCCCAATTTATTTTTCTTCATTGAAAGTGTCAGCATATAAATTAATTGGATACTAGCAGCTGTCCTGTTCTCAGAGGTAGCACTTGAAGGAGACAAAGGTAAAAGTATTGCTGTGCAAGTTTCTTATTCGTCAATGAGATTTGGTAAATAGCTCGATTGTATTAGAAAAAATAGCATTGATGTTACTGTATTGCTTGTTGCAGTATTTAATTTCCGTGTTTAAAGATTTTTTGTTTGCCCAATTTACAGAAAATCAGAATGCATTGAAGCACCAAAGCCTTCAATATTTGGCAAAGTTGTGCTTAGATTCAGCTGCAAATTACAGGCATCCAAGGAGAGTATCCTGGGGAAGGAACATTGATTCTTGCCACAGCCATACTGTTTCTAGGAGGCTGCTGCTGGTTACTGTCAGGATGTGTGACTAGAGAAAACTTTGGTCTGATGTGGTATGGCCACGGTTGTATCAATTATAGTGTTCTACAGGTTTAAGATTGTTAAAAAGATGCATACTAATCAAAATCAGATTTCTTTGTTGGTAACAAAAGTGTATGTATGTGTATGGTATATGATAGACAGTTTCTGCTCTTCTTTTTCCTTTGCTTTTCTGCAGATTTCTACAGGTGACCTTCTGCTGGGGAGACTCTCCAGTTGTATCCAAACTGGCTATGATCCAGTCCCTGGAGTTCCATTGTTAAAGATTCTTCTTCGTTATTGCTAAATTGTTCTGTGATCCATGAAGTCATTAGGCACTGCTCAAGTTGCTCTTTGTTAACCAGCCAAAAGCTGCATTGAGGACATACTTTTAATTACTAGCAATGTCTTAAGCTGTTATTGGAATTCTGAGTGGCTTGTGATTTCAGTTAGCTTATCACACTGGGAAGAAGGCTTAGTTGTATCAGCCTCCCATGCAGAAGATTTCTATATATGTATGACAAAGCTGACTTACTAATTTGTCTTTCTTCAACAGCTGAAAGCTGATGTGGTTCCAAAGACAGCAGGTAAGGCAGCACCTCCAGAATTTCATACTTAAATATTTAAGATTTAGATTGTGATTTGCAGGAACAAGAATATTCCTTTACCTTTTGGAAACTATTCCCATGTTCCATCCCCATTTGTTAAGTAGAGAAGTATGGTGTGAAGTTTGTCATAACAGTGCTAGTGAGGAGTTATTTCTTGTTGTTCCAAGTAGTTTCATTCTGTAATTTGCACCAAGATGGTGCAGTCCGTATGTTGGATTGCCAGTGGTGAATATGTTTAAAAGCACATTAGTTTGCATTGAAATCAAATCAAATCGGAAAGGGTAAACCAAAGGGATGGTGTCTTTTGGCGATTTGAAAGCGTGTATAGGGTTTAGTCACTACCTGATTAGCGCACCCATGTTACAACATTTTTGTGTTTTATCACGTGCTTCCTTCCACATCTGCTTATTTAGTGGGTCTGAAAAACTTGTACTTTTCTTTCAGTTCCTGTTAGATTAATATCCTTAAAAACCACTCCAACAGCAAACCAAACCAAACCAACCAACCAAAACCCCATCATCCTCACAGTTACTGTAGCAAATACAGGCATAAAAGTCATAAAATGAAACCTTTGACTCCAGAGTGGTGGGTTTGGGAGCAGGGTGTGTGTGTGGAGTTAAGATGTAACAGCAAAATAAAATGGAGATGGAAAAGGATGGTGTTAGTACCCTGTACTGAGGCCAAACAAGTTTTGTTTTCTCAGCGTTATAACAGAGTTGGCTTTTAAAGAATGGAAACAACTAATAATACCACCTTAAAGATATTGTAAAAACCTATGCAGTGTATAAACTTGGGACATAGTGAATCTAGGTGTGTTTGATTATATTATGTATCATATATGGCAAAATAATATTTTATGCTTTGTTTTCACAGAAAACTTTAGAGCTCTTTGTACTGGTGAAAAAGGATTTGGGTATAAAGGATCCACTTTTCACAGAGTGATTCCTTCATTTATGTGCCAGGTAATGCTTTTTGTTTCCTTTGCTATTAAATTTATCTGCATGTTATTTATATATTCTTAGAACCAGTCAGATTAGTAATGTTCTAAGTGGCTCTGCTCTAACCTTTGCTAACTACAGAATAAAGAACTGGCAGAGTGCCTTACATCTCTGATTTTTTTTTTTTTTTTTGCTATGGCTGCTGCTTAGCACATCTTTTGTATGAATGAATAAGTTATGTGTAGACTGTTTTAAAAAGACTGTCTTAAGTCTTTCTTCTTTTGTATAGCAGTGTACTTTAGTGTAGGGAGTGCTTAGCAAAATGACACTTCCTTGGAGGAAGTGTTTGTGGGTAGAATGACAATCAACCTTATGTTCTGAGTGAGCTAAGAAAACACCATGTCCTTTATTTATTCCTAGTAGAATAGTCTGTCCACAACAGAAAATGTATTTTTTTAGAAAAATACTATTTTTTTTCCTGAACATCTCCCTAATGTGGAGGGGAGGAGAGAACCAAAAGGGTTAGTTGGGGTCAGTCTTTGGGATGAGACACTGGAAATGGATTTTGTTTTGATTTAAACAATAAATTTGTAAAAAAAAAAAAAAAGTGAGGTGAAGGTTGTATTAAACTGCTTTATTTATTATCACAACTGTGATGGTTGGTCCTCCTGAAATTTTTTATCGTTAAGTGAAGAACACAGCTGTCAGAACAAGAGGCCATAATTTTATGACCTATTTCTAAGAAGAGAAGGGGGGCAAGTGTGCTGTAAAGTACCTCTTTTCTTGCTGTTGACATGGAAAGTAAGATTTTGTGATGCTGACAAAGGGACAAAGTTTAGAAGTCCAGCTGGGGTCAGAAATACATAAATATAAGAAAAATAGAAATCCTACTGTAATGCTGCCACTAATTTGTGAAGTTCTGTGTAAGTCTGTTCTTACCTGCCTTTTTTGTCCCCATAAAAAACCCCACAAAATGGGGATACTCCATGGCTGACTCCATGATACGGTGATAAGATGAATTGATATTTAGGAATTACTTGGAAGTCATTACTGAAGTGGAAATACAGTCATAGGTTTCAAATCTTTTAAAGTGAGAGGGGACAGTAGAGGCCTTTCCACATGTTGAAGTAGAGTGTTAATATGATTCAGGCAATTGGCATAGCCTAATTGAGGTCATCATACCTGGGACTTGACAATTCAGATGCCTCCACATGGCATGCAGCCTATAGAGCATACCTCTGGGCCTGTGTAAGAGTAGCTGTAGCACCACCTGTAATAGATTACTCAAGGTGGGAATGGGAGGATGAACATGATACGAAATACTTGTTAGGTGTGAGTTCTTTGTAATGTCTGTTCTGGGAGAGGAAATTGCAGATTGCTGGGAGCAGTGTTTAGTAGCCACTCTTGCAAGTTGTTGGGGATTTTTGTTTGAGTTTTGTGTGTTCTAACCCAAGGCAGATGGTCACATCTATTTCAGCAAGCAGAATGTAGCTGAGGGAAGTCTAAAATAGCTGCAGTGTAACACAAACAACAAGACTTAGAAGTAGCAAACAGTAATATTGAGATCCAGACCAGTGTTAATACCTGTTGGAAGAGAGAGAGGAAGAGAGGAAAGTTTTGATGTCTTGCCTATGGTGGTGATTTTGGGTGATTTTGTTTTGAGGCATTTGAGGTGTTTCTGAAAATTATTACTACCATTTATTGCATCATATTTGGGAGCGAGGCTGGCAACACAGAAAGGTAGCTGTCGCAGTTATGGATGTCAGTTGGAGAATATCAGCGATATCTGGAGGAGAAATTTATTTTTAGCTTGATTGTACCTTCATCTGGTTACACGGGTTTAAATCCTCACGTGACCATACTCATTCTTAACCTGAAGACAATTTCCTCATTTTATTTATTTTAAATTGGAGTGAGTATACTTTCAATAGCATGATTTCTGATGTAAAGTAATGCTTGTGTGCTATTAAGGTTAATAGCAATTTCTGTTTCAGGGTGGTGACTTCACAAATCATAATGGAACTGGTGGAAAATCCATTTACGGCAGTAGATTTCCAGATGAAAATTTCATACTTAAGCACATAGGACCTGGTAAACAAACATACTTTTTCTACCTTCTGCTGACTATCACCAATAATGAGACATTTTTTATGAAGATGTATTAAAACAAAAAAAAAAAAAAAAAGATGGGAGGGACACTTGCTAGTTAGGGAAATATCCAGAAGTTTAACAATGGAAAATTAAAATTGTCCCTGGCCTGAGCTTATTTGTGCAGACTTAGACTGACAAAGTAGGACTGACACTGTAAGTCAGCCTATAACAGGTGACATTGCCACTCTTGCTCTTGCTGTAAAAGGGACTGCAGAATACGGTATTTTTATGTTTTTTTGCATTTGACTTACAAGTTCTGCAAAGGTGAAATTACTGCTTTTATTGTCCTCTTTCATAGCATAAAGTCATAGACTTCGCTTCTCCAGTAATCATCTAAGTAAACATTGAAACAAAGTAATCTGGGATTTCTTATTTACTAACATAGGCACATCCTTTTAAGGTCAAATACAGAAAAAGTAAAGGAAAAGCTGTACATAAGGACACTGATTCAATTCTATAGTCTCTCTTTTTGGATTATTACTTTCTTCTCACAGTAAGCTACTGCTGCTGTTGAACCACAGTAGAGGTTAGCTGATGTTAATCACATTTCTGAATGTGTACAAGGGAGTGTATTACTGATGTTCTTGCTGTGGAAAGAAGGGAGGCTGGGCTGGAGGGAATAGTCAAAGGCAAGTCAGTGTGGGCCATCCCATCTTCTGTCTGTCCATCTTAATCCAAATGTGCGGAGGAAAATTGTCTTCTCCACTGTGTACTTGTTATGCCAAACTAATTAGGTGCTACTGCTTCTGTTCTAGGTGTTCTTTCAATGGCCAATGCAGGACCCAATACAAATGGATCTCAGTTCTTCATCTGCACTGCAAAAACTGACTGGTAGGTTCTCAGCACTGCATATTAACCAGATGAATTGATGCCTGGATCTGGAGCATTTGGTTTTCTTAAGGTTGTGTTTGTTTGTGGTTTGATTGGGTTTTTTCTTCCTTGGTTGATTTGGTGGGTTTTGGTTGGGGTTTTTTTGTATGTGTTTGTTTGAGGTTGGTTTGTTTGTTAGGTTTTTAATTTCCAAATTACTTATCTTACAATGGAAAATAAATGGTTATGTGCTACTTGAGGGAGGAGAGTCTGTGGGGGTGACAAAGCAGTTGTCCCTCAGAATGCTTCTAAGTCCAGAGCTTAAAGTATTTCACTTGTAGAGCAGCGGTGCCTTTGCCATAAACTTGGTCAGCATGTGAGAGCTACGAAGATCTGCTGACATTCATTCACTGAGCTTGGTTTGATTCAGTCTTTATGATATTTTAAGTAAAACTCCCTTTGTGTGTTTGTTTTACAGGCTAGATGGAAAACATGTTGTTTTTGGGTATGTAAAGGAAGGAATGGATGTCGTGAAAAAAATTGAGAGCTTTGGTTCCAAGAGTGGAAAAACCTCCAAAAAGATTGTCATTACTGACTGTGGCCAGCTGTCCTAGCCTTTTGCCTCACCATTCATGAAAACTTCGATGCTGTGAAAAATGAATCATAAAAACATTTCTGATCCCATGAATAGCACCTGTGGAACCACATTTTCCATGTAACTTGGTCCAACTTTTATATTTATGTTGAATAATATTGATTAAAAACAGTAATTGAAACTTGTTTTAAATGAGCTGATGTGGTAGTCACTCTGCCACACTGATCTGATAGAATCCCATTGTGTTTCGAAAGAAGTAGCATGGTCATCTGAATGCAGTGTTGATACTGGCCTGAGCTTTTGAATGTTTCAGGTGTTAGGACTGGTGGTGGAGTTGCAACTAAGTGTTCTGTAGTCAGGGCTTAGATAGAATAGAGAAATAGCACATTGGTGCTCATAAAAACCTATTGTTCGTCTCATTTTAAAAAAATACTAACTAGTGCTCTCAGGGCTGTCAGGTGTTTTCTTTCTGTGTCTCAATTGGAGTCTATGCAATAGAGTTAATGTGTGATTGTGAGGTTTTAAAAATTTAATTCTGTTTTAATAATCTTATTTTTTGTAGTCTCAGGCCACTGTTTAAACCTGAATTCTATCTTACCTGCTCCAGTGGAGCAGTGTGACTTTTGGGTTAAATAAATTGCGATAGGTTGAGTTAGCCTACTACTTGGGCTCTGCCTGGGCAGTAAAACCACAAATTAGCCAAAAGATCTTGGGACTTTTTTATTATGCAACTGTGAACTTACTTGAAGTGCGGTTCTGCTCTGAGATCTGGGTCTGTAAGAAATACAGCACGGTTCTCAATAGATAGTCTATTTTTGCATTTTGAGAATGTAATCAGAGTTTAGTGAGCTTGCTTGAGTGAGAAAGGTTTCATTGCATTTTTTGTCCTGGTGGTCCTGCAAAGTCAGCCCACATGGGGTGTTACTGGGGTTGTGATTTCTTCTCACACATCATCATAAGTCAAAATTGGTCACCACAGAATCGCAAAGCTTCGCTGTGCAGCAAAATCATTATCGAGGTTGATGCACGAGAAGGAAAGAATTCAGCTGATCAGATAAACACATTTCATTTGTATGAACTGCTGTGTTTTATGTGGCGTGCTTGAGCAGTAACAAATGTTGGAAACTCACAACATTGCATTTGGAATCACTAAGGCTGTAAAGTATTCATGCTTGTGGGAGAAAAGACTGGTTTTGTGCAGTAATCTTGATGCTGAAGAGAAAAATAAAATGTGATGGCTCTTTTCAAATGTGAATTTACTTCCATTGCATTCTGATAGTATGTGGGTTTAAAACTATTTTGTACTGGATTTGTTTTCTACTGAGAGCTGCATTCTTGTGTGTACAAGGTAGTATTCAGAGTGTAATTTTGCAGAAAAGGGAATTGAAAAGCTTTTTATTCTTTCCACTATAGATGCTTCACCTTTTTTTGTAGCATTTTAAAAATATGAATTTGGGTTGGTTTGGCTTATTTCATTTTGATACAATAATGAAGGGGGGGTTGTGCTCTCTTAATTTGCAAATGAAAAATAATTAAATACAGTACCACAAAAAAAAGTTTTTTGTTTTCTTGAAAGCAGGAGTGTGAGGAGCTGAAACCTGTTGTGTTTACTTGGGCTGCTCTATTCTGTCTGTTAATGGATCTGATGCAGTAGTAGCAGAAGCCATGCTGTTACTTGGAGGGAAACCCAGCAAGAAACGTGGTACTGGTGCCATGCTTTGCCTCTTGCTAGTGAATCTAAAATAGCTGGTGTATAAATAGCAATTTGGGTTTTGAAACTTGTCGGATTATTTCATCTGATTGCAGAGATAGTGAGGAAAATGTAAATTTACTGGGTAGGGTTTTTAATTTCTGAATTCCTTTTTTGAAAAGTTGGTAGTTGCAGCTTTTTGCTGGACAACTGAGAAAAGTTCCTTCCTTGATGGGTGATCAGAGATGACGTTAAGAATTTATCATCTTCCTGTATTTGTAGGCCAGGAAATGCAGTGGAAAATACTTTGCCACAAACCAGTCCATTTGAGCAGAACTGTGTTAAGCCTTAAATAAGTGATAGTATTGTGCATGTTAAGATGATGGCTTGCAGTCTTGACTAGAAGATAAATATTAAGCTATGCAGAATAACTGATGAATAACACTGGTTGCCCTGCCTTGATGGGACTGGCTTTGGTTTCCAGATACCAGTCTCTGTACACTTTTCTCTGCCAGAAGAAGTCCTTTGCTGTGCAGTACTTAACAGCAGTGTAATATGGGTCTTAATGTTTTGAGAAACTTAAACAGATCACTCTCTTAAAGCTTCCTTCTGTAAAGTGTCCTCCTCAAAACGGATTTTTCTGTTGTTCTGTTCTTCCTGCTTTTTAGAATCATAGAATAGTTAGGGTTGGAAAGGACCTGAAGATCATCCAGTTCCAACCCCCCTGCCATGGGCAGGGACACCTCAGACTAAACCATATCACCCAAGGCTTCGTCCAGCCTATCCTTGAACACTGCCAGGGATGGAGCATTCACAACCTTCCTGGGCAACCCATTCCAGTGCCTCACCACCCTCACAGTAAAGAATTTCCTCCTTATATCCAATCTAAACTTCCCCTGTTTAAGTTTTAACCCATTACCCCTTGTCCTGTCACTACAGTCCCTAATGAAGAGTCCTTCCCCAGCATCCCTATATGCCCCCTTCAGATACTGGAAGGCTGCTATGAGGTCTCCACACAGCCTTCTCTTCTCCAGGCTGAACAGCCCCAACTTTCTCAGCCTATCTTCATACAGGAGGTGCTCCAGTCCCCTGATCATTCTCGTGGCCCTCCTCTGGACTTGTTCCAACAGTTCCATGTCCTTTTTATGTTGAGGACACCAGAACTGTACACAATACTCCAGGTGAGGTCTCACAAAAGCAGAGCAGAGGAGCAGGATCACCTTCGACCTGCTGGTCACGTTCCTTTTGATGCAGCCCAGGATATGGTTGGCTTTCTGGTCTGTGAGCACACACTGAAGCCGGCTCATGTTAAGTTTCTCAGAGACCAACACCCCCAAGTCCTCCGCAGGGCTGCTCTGAATCTCTTCTTTTTCAACCCCCTTTCCCTTTATTCATAAAGAAAACACAGAGAACTCTATTTCAGTATGTCTTGCACGCTGCAGCATTGCAAGAGCATTCCTACACTGAAAATACATGACTGCAACTTGTACTAGGTGCATCCAAGGTAATATTAAGAGCTGGTTGTGGCACCACAGGACACCACAGCAAGAGCTGCATGGACCTCAGCATGCTGGATGGTGGGTTCTAGACCTCTGTGATCCTGTGGCAGTCACTCTTGGGTAGCTTACCCACTTCTGTACATAGTCCAAAGTCAGGACTGCAGTCCGTGGTACGTACACAGAAAATGGCCTTTGCTAGTCATTCTAGTAGTTTTCTACAGGATTTTAAATGCCTGTCACTCTACGGTTGGCTGTTTTGTATCACAAACAGCTTCTAGGAGAAGAGGGTTCACCTTTTACAGCCTTGCTTGATGGTTTTGTCATGTCCAAGATGATAGGCTGGAACAGGACGTGTTGGGCAGTGCCACTCCTTGTTCATGACTTGCTTACTCTGGGTTTTTATACATCTTCCTAGCAAAATTACTATAGTAAACTCAGCCTCACAGCACTGTCATGTACTGAAAAGGGTTGTGACCTCTAAAGTTAGCCTGCTTCAACTGTGATAAACTGTTCCACATTATTTTTTTAAATGCATTTAGATGTTAAATCCCAATAGGCTAGATGGAAATGCTTTCCCTGTCCTGCTGGTAAAAAGCCTTTATCTTAAAGTAGTTCAGAACGTGGTTCATTTTAAAGCAGGCAAGTGATCCAGAGTACCTAGCGTTATTGATGTATGTATTAAAAATGTGGAAATTGCTGCCATACAAGTTGAAATAGTGTGATTCACCCTGTGATTTGTTACTTTGGTGCTGCCTCTATCATAGAAGAGGGCAGAGCTACAAGACTGGTGTTTGGCTGAGGTGTCCTGAAGTGCTGGGGAGTCCCTGCTTTTGGTGTAGCAGAGGATTAGGTCAAGTTTTTGCTTTTCTATTGTAAGAAATATATGTCCCCAACAAATGATCGCTGTGGAAATCATTATTTCCTCCCACCCCCCCTCGCGTGTTATACTGTAGTTGTCCTATTTGGTTTGACCCTTGGCTATTGTCACTGGTCATTAACTGCGCTGTGGATCGAGTGCTCGGTAGCGAGTCAAACAAATTACAGATCCCGGCCTGCAGTTGTCCCTGGCGGATCACAGACGTTGGTGAACCGCTCCCTCCGGATCCTCTCTGAGGAACTCCCAGGGACGCCTAATGCTCCCCAGCCTGGGGTTGGCCTGGTGGAGACCCGCTGTTGTCCCGCTCCCCGCGAGGTGGCACCACACGATTGCACATCGCGTTTTCGGTCAGCGCCTCGTCCCCGATAACCACCGTGGAGGAACCGGAGATCGCCGAACACCGCTAAACTCAGGTGAGGAGCAGGCAGAATTACACCAGTGTTGATAACGAGCTGTCCTGTGGCTTCCTTTCAGCTACACTACACTGAAAGGAGATGAGCTGCAGTTAATTACTCCTGAGGTACCAGAAGCTGCACTTGCACATCTTGCTGGGTGTAAACACTGCGACCCTTGAGGGGCTGCTTCAGTAATGGCTTTCACAACTGCACATTGCCGTGATCTGTGGCTTACTGAGGCGCAAAAGATGTTAAGATGGAGCACATGGAGTTTTTTGGGGGACTACCACTCAGAAACCTTGCACATCTCTAACAGGTATTCACTGTGGGGCTGTGGTTCTGAGACCCCCTGAGGGTGGCAGGTGTGCTACCAGAGGTTCTCATCCAGCTGATTAGGGTAACAGTTTGCCCTCTGGAAGAGGTTGGCACATCCAGGCTGCCTTGGGGGTGAGGTGTGGGCCTGAGAGGAAAGCAGCCTGCAGAGTGAGCTCTGCAGTCACTACCACTGATGTGCCTCCAGACGCAGCACAAGAGAACACGCTCAAAGGGCACCATTAGGTAAAGTGCAAATAAATGTACACAGAAAAAAAAAGAGTTTATACTTAAAATTTGTTTTAACAAACTCACAAATGTTTTTGTTTAGTCTCATGTTTGAATTATTTGTTCCAGACTTTCTGCTTCCATAAATCACTTTCTTTGGTGTTAGACTGAGCACTGTCTCCTTGTTTATAAAGTTTAAATGCTTTGAAGTCGAGACATTTGCGGTATAAAGTGTTGTTCTCTTTTGTAATGCATATACTCTTCTGGTAGCAATATATCAACAATCGGAACCTCAAAGAAGTGAATTATTTGGAGTACGAATCATTTTATGTGACATTTCAAAGGCAATCTGGATGTCCTGCTGCTAGCTGAGAATCTGTAATTGGACGGACACTTTCTACCCAAGTTAGAAGTAACCAGGACATAGACTTTCAAGTGGAAAACTTTTAATCTCAAACTGCAGATTTTTGTATTGAGTCTGACTCTATTTGTGTGAACTGGCTGGTCATAAGTGAATTTTGGCCTACAATCTTTATGGCCCAAACCTTGTTGCCCCATCAAACTGAAAACTGAACCTTAACAATTCTCATAGAGTCATTTATTTTGGAAAAGACCTTTAAGGTTATCAGGTCCAACCCTTAACCTAGCACTGCTGTCCTCCACTAAACTATGGCTCTTAGCTGCCATGTCTGCATGTCTTTTAAATACCTTCAGGGATAGTAACTCCACCACTTCCCTGGGCAGCTGGGTCCAATTCTTGACAAACCTTTTGGTGAAGATTTTTTTCCTAAGATCCAGTCTAAGCCTCCCCAGTAGTAACTTGATGCCATTTCCTCTTGTCCTATGGCTTGTTACTTGGGAGAAGAGACTGACATCCACCTCACTACAACCTCCTTTCAGGTAGTTGTAAAGAGTGATAAGGTCCCCCCTGAGCCTCGTCCTCTCCAGACTAAACAACCCCCGTTCCCTCAGCCACTCCTCATAAGACTTGTGCTCTAGACTCTTCAGCTTTATTGCCCTTCTTTGTCCTGAACCTTGAGGATCCTTTTCCAGTTATCAGCCCTCTGATTTTCCCACTACAGCCCTAGTAAAGCCTTTTCTGTATTCTCCTCCCTCCATGTGGTCCCTATGTCTGCTGGGACATGCTGCATGGGATGCTGCAGCCAACCAGAGCCTGTATCCTACATTAGCTGTGTGTGAACTGCCAGATGGTGGAGAGAAAAGAGCTGTAGCAATGTGAAAGCGTAAGTACTTCTCCCATGTAACCTCCTTCCCCTTCCAGTGGTTGAGGCCTTGGAGCCGCACATCAGGGCTGTGCTGTGTGTGCCACAGGCTGGCGGAGCTCCTACCTTGAACCCTTGCCTCATTGCCCTGTACGTAATTCCCATCCTTGTGGGAGGAGATTGTGTACAGTTTGCTTCATGTGAGCAAATGGGTGAGGACAGGCAGAGAGCAGATGGAGATTAGCAGGTTCTTTTTAATTCTTCCCAAAGTCTTCAAGAGAAGGAGCTTCTGCTCCTGCAGGAGGTCACCCGTAGTGCCCTGGCATGGTGGAGAGATGGCCTCAGGGTAGATGTAGGACAGAATGACTGCAGCTGGGGAAGCAGGTGATTCACTGCTTTGGGAGGGAAGCAGGAGCAAAGAGGTGGCTTTTTCCTTCTGTGAGGGCTGAGGCCAAGGGTGTCAGGGACTGGCAAGGGTGTTATTTAAGAGCTGGGGTGCAGAAGAACCATCATTGCGAGCTATTAATGGTGGAAGATGAAGGGGCTTGGAGGCAATTACGTGAGGCAGGAGAGCTTACTGTGTCAGGAGAGGGAGGTGGTTCTGTTACAGGGAATCTGAATGAGGACAGGATTGTTCGACTTCAGATGCCATGCCTAAATGGAGAAAGGCTTGAGTAACTTCTCTGCAGAAGGCTGTCAATACCTGGTGCCTGTTCATCAGAGGTGAAGATCTCATAGGGCACAGCTAGTTCAGTGCACCCATATCAGTGGTTAACACTGATTGGTTTTTCTTAGCTGCTTAAGTGAACCAAACCCCAAAATTCAGTCATCCTTAGGAATCCTTAAGTTTGAGAAGAATGGAGGAAAACGTACTCAGGAGCACGCCTCATCATCTGTCAGGAATTCAGCAGAACATTCGGGTCCCAAAAGATCCAGAAAAGAGCAGCATAAATGAGCAGGTAACTGGACTTGAGACCTCAATCTGCAGCTCTGGTCTACCTGTTCCCATTGAGGAGCCAGTTCTTCACCTGGTTTGGTAGCACACCATGCAGTTTGCTTGATGTTACCCATCCTCACTATCCATGTGTATATTTGAGTGTTGAAACACAGGTTACAGCTTGTGTGTAAACGTCAGGGTACCTGTAGCTGAACAGCAGGCCTCTCTGTGAGTGCTTCAACATGTGTGTGTCCCTCCTCCCACCCTCTCCAGACATGGCTGCTGGGGCTGTGAGTGAGCGGGTACAGGGGGACAGGCACAGCGACCACCCTGTGCTGCTGCTGCTCCTGCTCCTCAGGGTCACGGCCACGCAGAGGCAGGGCACAGCAGAGGTGCAGCCCAGCACACGCTGGAGAGAAACCACCCCTTGCCAGGCAGGGAGGAGCAATGGCTTCACGGCTTTTGCTGTTTATTGGGAAGCTGCATTTCTTTTCATATCCATACCCTGGACCTGGAGGCCTGAGGTGGTCTCATCCAGCTGGGGTGCAGGGCTGGACCAGGGGTGCTGGTGTAGCTCTGAACTCCTCCGGCAGGTTGCTATTCTTAATCACCCTTGAGAAGCATTGGTGTAAATTCTTAGTTCTTTCTACCAGTCAGAACAAAACTGATGTGACTGAGGAAAAAAACTGTGTCTTTAAGATGGGGTCATGGATAAGTTAAAAATGTGCAGATACAGAGGTTTTGGGGGATGGGAGGGGAGCTCTGTCACCATTCTCATTTTCACTCACCTCCTACTTAAAATCCATCCAGGAAGGTAGGCAGAGGAGCACAACAGCTGCTAAAATTACTAGGTGGAAATCGTTTTGAGAAGGCACAAGTGTCTTGTGGTTTTCCTGCTCCCCCTCTCCCCTCCACCCCTGCCTCAACCCCGGCGCGCTGCAGTTTCCCCCAGAAAGGCTGTCGTGTCGCTGGTGTCTCGCTAATGACGGCTGCTGTCACAGCCGAGCCAAGGGTGATCTGTTCGTGATGCGTGGCAGCTGCAGCGCCGGCCCCCACTGGGACCCTGGGCCGGGCTCTTGGAGGACTCGCTGCTCTGACCCCACCACTGGCACGGTTGACACTGGTGGTCCTTGGAGATGTGGAGGAGTGCGAGGAGGAGGCGGCAGCTGCGAGTGTTTAGGCTCTGCCGAGCAATAAATTCTGCGCTCGCACTGAGCAGTGCACGCTCCAATGAGGCAGTGTCTTAGGGCTTTTTTTTCTCCCTGCCAAAAAGTCAGGGCTTTATTTTTCTGGAAGCAGCGCTGAGATTAACTTGGTGGTTGCCAAGGCCAAACGAAGTGCAAAGTGTCCTTGGAGAAAGCTGCGTGATTCTGTACATTAGAAGCTGGGGGATGCCAGCACGCAGCCTCTGCCTCGCAGCCTGTCACATGCTTTGCTCATGTTGCCAGCCTCCTATAAATGTTTTTTGCCTTTTTTTTTTTTTTAATGCATTTTTAAAGACCATTTCCTTGCTTAAACTGCAGCAGCTCCAGATTTGCATTTCTGGGTCTGGTTCTTTCTCAGTGTGAGGTTGTACAGCTTGCAGGAGGAGCATGCAGTGCAGCCAAGGCAGGCTGGCTGGGCAGGGGTGGAAGGGTTATAGTTCTAGGCCAGCATGCAGTTACACCCAACACAGAGCTGCGGCCCATGTCCCCCACCCTGAGCACAGCATGACGTTAGGTAGCTGTTAACCCACTAACCCTTGGCCCCTTGACTCAGTGGTGTATGCAAACAATAGGCTAGCCCTGCACAAGGAAGAAACAATGCAGATTGCTGCCCTGATGGGTGCTGTGAACGTTAATTACCCGTGGCTGACAAAGGAGGTCTTTAAGATGTTGTTGGGTCGGTGGCAGCACCCCAGATGGAGCGCTGGGCTGGCTTTATAGGGCATGGTGTGCGTACACCAGGTCAAGCTGCTCCCGGCCCACAGCTGCCTGAAAAAACAGCCCTTTGGCTCAGAGGCCATCCTCCTCGCTCTCATCACCACCCACTCTCTGTGCGCAGTCGGTGATGTCAAGCAACAGTGTTCAGAGCAAGGGAGCTGCAAAGAGAACTCTTCCTTGGCTCCCGGTGAAGCCATGCAGCTCGGTTCCCTGTGGCAGAGCTCCCAGTGCAAGATCTGCTCCCAAAAGCATGGCTGTCCTCCACACCCCTTTCCAATACAGCTGTTGGCACCAGCAGCCATAAGGTGCTGAAGGCAGGGCTGGGGTCAGGGCTGCAGGCTAGTGGCCTTGAAAGTGTTGCTTTCCACAAGGTGATGTGAGATGGAGGTTGTGGCTATTGCTGCTTTCCTTCCCCAGCTGCTGGGCTGGCAGTGGGGCCAGGCAGGGGGATGTGATGGCAGCAGTGCTGGTGCTGCTTCTAATGGGAGCAGGTGCTGAGCATCACCATGCAGCAGCTGTGCCTCAGCAGGAGAGGATGCAGGGGCTCAGGGCATCTGCCTTTAGCCTGCGCTGCTGTCACCTACCTCTGCAGAGCAGGGCTCTGCTGGCATGGCTGCAGCTCTTGGGATCTTCTCACTGAGGTCAGGAGAAGACCTTTGAAGGATGAAGGTGGACATGGCAGCCCTGGCTCTGAGCAGTGCTCCTGCATCCCTTTGGGTTGCAGGCTGTCAACCCTCTGTGGGAAATCTTGCCTGCCTGGCTGAAAGCATCAATTGCAAATCACCGAAGCTCAAAGTGGGGCAAGGATTTAATATACTGGGGGAAAAAACCTCCCACTTCCTGTTAAATGCTTTCCTTTGACTGAAAGGTGAACAGGATAGCACAGAGCTTGGGAGCTCAAAACACAAGGCAGCAAAACGGGAGATCACCAGTGGATTGGCCCCCTCTGGGGTAGCTGTTGTTACAAACTGCTTGTTAGAACTGCCTGGGTCACATTGGGTCAAGGCAAAGCAGCTCATTTTTCCAGTGCTTTTATTCTGTTTCTTTTCCAGTTGTTTTGAAACCACTGGAAAAGTGGTCTGATGCTGCTGGATTTTGGAAAATACTATTCATGCACACAGATGCAGGACTGCATAATGAAGGAAAGCTGGATACCTCTTTTAGTTGTAAGGATGACTTCGTTTCTGGGGGTGAACTAGAGTTTTATACGATGGTTAGGTACAAAATGCGTAGAAATTGGTGTAGGGTGGTGGTGGGGGGATTGCATCTTGCTCGTCTCCATCTCCTCAGCACTGTTCCTTCATGCTGAAATGAAATGCTTTTTTCTCTTCACTATAGTATGAAATAATTTTCCAGAAAGCATCCTGGCCCAGATTGCCTTCAGCAGAGTTATAAAACTGCATCTGGTTCAGCATACAACTCACAAGAGAGGGCTGCCAAACTGTACCCTGAAGGCTGGATGACATCCCTTTCCTGTGGGGTCCTGCTGCATGCAAACCCAAAAGCTGGGGCTGGCCCCTAATTTTACAACCCTGCTTCTTGGTCGTGCTCAGAAATGTGACTTTGGAGTTTGCAGCTAAGGGTTCCCTCTGCCATTAAGATCTGATGACTGAGAGAGGTGGAGGAGGCAGCGGGCTTGGGGCTGGAGCCGGGGGCTGGTTACCTTTGCCTGCAGGCAGCACAGCAGCGTTTCCCAGCTGCCGGTGATATTTTTACTCCTATTTAATTACTGCCCCAGTTAATGAGGTTTCTATCATCCCTTTCCCTTGCTGTTTCAGAGGGCATCTGAGGAGCAGGGTGGTGGGGGGCACCTCCACCCGCTAGCAGCAGAGGGAAGGATGTCCTTTGCTGCCAATGTCACACCTGAGGTGCAAGAGCAGCATCCTGCATCATGGGGGAAAAATGCCATATTCCTTCTGCTTTCTGCTGTCTGCTTTCTAAGCTCAAAACACAGGTGAAAGCAAAAGGGTGTGAGATTGAAGAGAGACAAGACCGCGGTAACATGCAGTGGAGTGCCAGGTGTGTCAGTGAAACAGGAACTCTGACATTAAAACAGCTCAGTGTGGGTGCAGTACATTAAAATACAGTCAAAAAATAATATTTTATAACTATGGGAGAGGAACTGATATATTACTTCAGGAAAAAAATTGACTTAAACCAATGTATTTTAGGTGCCACCAAGCTGAGATGAGAGTACTGATCTGCTGGCTGTGAAATCAGCCGCATATCTGAGCCCGCAGCTGGGGACGAGAAACAAACAGAGCACACAGTTACCTGCAACTGCTGCAGGGTTGCAGTTCCTGTCCCCACTTCTCCTGCCAGTGCTGGCTCTGGGGTTCCTTCACACCGCCTAAGCCTGAGCTGTCCCGCTTGCCTGCAGCAGGCACTGCAGACCCGGTGGATGGGGGCCTTTCCATCTCTCCAGTGTGGCTGGAGCTGAGACAAAGCCAGGGGCACAAGGAGCTCTCAGCAGGGCTGGGGTCACCCTGGGAGCTGGGCTGGTGGCTCCCATCCAGCTGACGGGCTTCTGCAGAACTAGTTAGCGTGTGGCAGCCTTCTGACCCTTGAAAATGTAACTTAAACTTACAGCCTAAGGCCTCTGTGGGACTTTGCAGCTGCAATCGTTATTATCCCGCCTAAGAGAACTCAGTTCCTCCCTTTCCCACCCCCTCTGGTTTTGGGGCATTTGGAGCATGACCTGTGCCAGCTTCGTCTGCCCAGAAGGTGCCTCAGTTCCTTAGGAATGAAGCTGACAGTTTTTCAATGGCTGCTAACACCCTGCAGATAACACAGTTCTGTTCCCTCTTGTTCTTAAAGAGCAGGGCCCCTCAAAGAGCAGACTGAACTCTGTATCAAGGAGTCAAAGGGTTAAAATAATATTGCCCCAGTGTGTCATTGCTGACTAAGGTCCTGGGCTTAACAAGACCCCAAATTGTTCCTGTTCCACTGATGTAATTTGTTATCCTGAATTTCCCCCTATTTTATTATTTCAGTGTTCTGAAGTCATAGCTTCACCATGTATTCTTTAGTCATTCTCTCAAAACCTGGCAGAAATACGAGTCTGGATGATAAACTAGGTCTGATCTTGTCTGTATTTGACATCACTCACCTGGAGAGCTTGTTCACTGCTGATCCAGGCACTGAAGCTTACTCTGTTCCCACCCCAGGTGTCTCTGGCACATTCCCTGCTGTTTTAGTCACATAAGTGGGATGTGCTGGGAAATGGTAGTGGTCCCAAAGGGGAAAAACACCAGGAAAGATGACTTGTGCCTATGTGGTGTGATCCTCAAGCTGAATTAGATCTTAAATAATCAGTGAAATATTTACCCTATTCCAATCCACTGTAGTTTATTAAGGCAAGACTCCTTCCTCTGTGGAAACAATTCATAGCCAGTTATTTCTTATCTGTTTTCTATCATCTTATAACTGGGACATCTCAGTGTTAGAGTCCTAGTGTTGAGGTGGCTTGAGTGCTACCAGCAGCCCACCAGCATGAATGAGGACAGACAGTATTTTACATGTATTTTGTTAGCTGGCACAAAGCAATGGAAAGCTGGAAAAAACAAAGCCACAGACTATAGAGCAGAATGAATAAACCCCCCAAAGAAGCTAGATACTTTATTTTTGGAAACTCTCCAACAACCTCTAATATGCATTAGTGAGATATCGACTTTCTGCTTTGCAGGGTGAACTATAAAATATCTTAGCCCTGCACATTTTCAAGCTCCTTGTCCTTTATTGCAACCACCGATTTATTAAGACTGGAAGTGGATTTAGACCAAACCTCTGCCTGCCTGTGTCTGAATGGCTGTATCCAGACTCTGCAGCTTTGTAAAACTGGTCTCTAATGTTTAAAATGAAACCAAGCCCAACACAACAGCAAACAACTTCTCATTTCTTCTCCTTTAGTTCCCTCCCTGAAGCAAAACCCTCACACTTGGACATACAAACCCATTAGGTTCATGGGGTAACAAGGCGGCAAAATGCCCAGTGTGGTTAGCAGTGTCTTGAGGATTAAAACTCAACCCTGCTTGAAACTCTTCCCAAGCATATATATGATCAATGATGAGTTTGAAAGTATATTATTTTCACTTTTTTTAAGTCCATTGATATGATTGTTCCTGTTTGTAAGACTAACTGGCAGTAAAATGTATTACTTTCCTATCACTTAGTTCCAAATTATCCTTCCTTTGTCCTTATATTTTATGGTCCCCATTAAGGAATGTTGTCCTCTGGATAGTTTTTATTGGCTTTGATTTTTTTTTTTATAATCAGCATTCGTGCTTTATACAGCAGTTTTTTAGTAACAAAATTCATAGCTTAAGAAACCCAAAGCAGCCCCTCTTGGACAGATTTGAAATGCGATGACTTTTATAAGTTATAAATAAAGGGCTGGTAGTTGATGTTTACTGGGAAAATCTCCCAGTGTATTTCAAAGCCCTGTTTTCCAGTCTCCTCTGATAAGAAAACTGCTGACATGGCATTCTGGGGAGCTGTTTCTTTGTGCTTTGTGTTCCCGCTGTAGCTGCCAAGGGTTAGCAAACCTCCAGGCTGCAACGTGGCCAAACCAACATTGGCCTGTGCTGCTGCGCTCCCTGTTAACCACAATGCCACACTGGTGGGTGTTGGGTTTTGCCCACAAGCTGCCGGATCAGGATGAGCTTTGGAGCATCAGGTTGCAGTCCCTAGGATCTTGCTTTTGGTGGCACATCCACCAAGATCTGGAGAGGGGTCTGGATGGGAGCCCTTACCCTCACCTGAGCACCACTCATACCAGCCAACCTTCACCGTTAGGTTAGAAATGGTCATCTGGGAGAACACGTAATGATGGCTGCTTTTTCTGTTTACAAGAGCCACAGGGAGAGTTCATAGGATCATAGAATGCCAGGTTGGAAGGGAACTCGAGCGTCATCTGGTCCAACCTTGCTTGGTAAAAAACCAATCTAGACAAGGTGGCCCAGCATCCTGTCCAGCTGAATCTTAAAAGTAGCCAGTGTTGGGGAATCTATCACTTCCCTGGGGAGATTATTCCAGTGGCTGTCCTCATTGTGAAAAATTTTCCTCTTGTTTCCAGTTGGAATCTCCCCAGGAATAACTTGTGCCCATTAGCCTTTCCTCACATGGCAGGCTTCCCGGTCCTTTGATCATCTTTGTGGTCCTTCTATGGACCCTCTCCAGCCTGTCCACGTCTTTTTGGTAGAGCGGGGACCAAGCCTGAACACAGTATTCCAGGTGTGGCCTGACAAGTGCTGAGTGGGACAATGACTTCTTTATCTATCTCTGCTGGTGATGCCCTTGTTGATGTAACCCAGCATCCTGTTGGCTTTCTCTGCTGCAGCTGCACACTGTTCACTCACACTGAGCTTGTTGTCCACCAGGACCCCCAGGTCCCTTTCCACAGAGCTGCTCCCCAGCTGGGTAGATCCCAGCCTGTGCTGCATTCTTGGTTTGTGTTTTCCCAGGTGCAAGATCTTACACTTGTCTTTGTTGAAATTCATAAGGTTCTTGTTACCCCACTCTTCCCACCTATCTGGGTCATCCTGCAGGGCAGCTCTCCCTTCTAAAATGTCCCCTTCCCCACTCAATTCAGTGTCATCAGCAAACTTGGTCAGGGTACACTTGATCCCATCTTCCAGATCACTTATGAAGACGTTAAACAGAGTTGGCCCAATACAGTGGCCCTGGGGGACCCCACTAGTGTCAGGTCACCAGCTTGAAAAGGAGCTGTTTACCAGCACTCCCTGGGTGCAGCCTGTCAGCCAGCTCCCCACCCACTGCACAGATCTCTTGTCTGCACTATAATTCATCAGCTTCTCAAAGAGGTGGCAGTGGGAAACCATATCAAAAGCCCTGAAACAATCCAGGTAGACAGTGTCCACTGCTTGCCCCACATCAATCAAGCAGGTTACTCTGTTGTAGAAGACATCAGGTTTATCAAGCATGATTTTCCCCTGGGGAATATGTGCTGGCTTTTCCCAGTCCTGTGCTTCATTTGACTTGTGGCAGTGCTCAGGAGGATTGGCTCCATAACCTTCCTGGGACTGAAGTAGGACTGATGGGCCTAAAATTTCCTGGATCCTCCTTTGAGCCCTTCTTGTAGATGGGGGTGACATCTGCCTTTCTCCACTCTTGTGGGATTTTGTTGAAAAAGAGGTAACGTGTTTCCTCACTGTTCATATGCTGTCAATTCTTCCCCACGGTGAAACACTGAGCTAAGTCTCAGGCTGGGTGAATGCAGCCCCAGGGTGAGCAGGGGCTGGAGCTGTTCCTGTAGATAAACTCCCTGCTGGCTTCATTGCTAGGCAGGCTACTGATGTAGCGTTAGTTTGGGGAGAGATAGGAATCTTGTGTGATAAATGAGGATCTAGAGATAAATGAGGATTCAACTAAAAGCAGCTACCAACAGATAGGCTGAATTACTGCATGGCTTTTGTAAAGGGAAGGGTTTTCAGTGATTGAAATGACAGCTATAAGCCTTGATTTGCAGTAACAATATTTTCTCTTGACCTCATTTAGTGAGATCCTTTTGTACTGAAGATGGACCTAAGAGCATTCACGGACCCAGAGGTTTCCTGAAGTGTTTGTAATTTGGCAAAGGTGTCTCTAAATGGCCTGGCAGAATTGCTTGAAATGTGCTGGCCCATTACTGGGGCTCCCTGCCAGCTTGTGCTAGAGATTCCTCTTTTTACCACCCCACTCCCCAGTCTGCTCCAGCAGTTCAGCATAGGGATGCTCAAGGGGGAAGTAGCCCTTGTCAGAGAAAATAAAAAAGCTGTAAAAGCAACTGTTCTAAAGCCAGTGGGTGAGGGCCCAATAAAAGAGATGATTATCCAGCTTAGAGCCTGCCTTGGTAACAACAGCGACAATGAAATCTAGTATTTAAAATTGATTTAATTTTCTTTCTGGATTGTGTCAGGTTGGAACCAAGTTTAGTTCCTTCAAGCTATGCTTTTCCTCAAACACCAGTAGTTTTGGGAAACTTATCTGGGAGATGCCAGTTCATTTGCCTTACAGCACATCATGCTGCTGCACTCTGGCTTGGTGGAGTAGGAAGGCTGGGCTGTAACTGCAGTTTCTCCTAATGAACTCATACTTGTTATGTATCCAGAACTAGATGGGCTTGTCTGCCCCTCACATCCACCCAAAATATATCTGTGTCCCAGGGAGATGACCTCCACCCTGGGCCCCATAAGGACTAGGCGATGCTGAGGTACACACAGGCTGATGCATCCCTGCCCAGGGACTGCTGGGGCATGCGGCTCTGGTACCACTGCCAGAAGGAGATACAGGACAGCAGAAACAGCTCAGCTTTACTATCCTACAATCCTAAATGAGCACAGAGTCTGCAGTGGCACCAGAACTATATAGGGAGTGTGCTGCTGCAGGTGGCTGCCTGTCCCTTTCCAGGTGGAACAGGCAGCAGAAGGGGCAGGAGCTTGTGACAGTGTCCCAAAACCAGGATTTTTGTTTATTTCCCAGTGGCTGATATACCCATGCAAATAACAACAGAGATGAATTAGAAATGCTCATTAATGGAATAAGTATTGTACAACTGGCAAAACTCAATCTTAGAGCATGATTTGCTTGCCTGAAATGTCAGTGCCTCTGGCAACAGCCTGCTTGGGCTGGCTGGGGAGTGTTAGCAAAGTGTATGACAGTGCTTTGTGACGGGGGCCTTTGATGGGATATGAAACCTATGGGATATGAAACCTCTGCATCAGGGCTGTCACATCTAGGGAGTCCTGGTATGCACAGAAGATGGCAAATGAGGTCTTCATGTAAGAAATGGCAGATATTTGCAGCCTAGAAAGCCAACCGTATCCTGGGCTGCATCAAAAGGAGCGTGACCAGCAGGTAGAAGGAACTGATCCTGCCTGTCTGCTCTGCTCTCATGAGACCTCACTTGGAGTACTGTGTGCAGTTCTGGTGTCCTCAACATAAAAAGGGCATGGAACTGTTGGAACAAGTCCAGAGGAGGGCCACGAGAATGATCAGGGGACTGGAGCACCTCCCGTATGAAGATCGGCTGAGAAAGTTGGGGCTGTTCAGCCTGGAGAAGAGAAGGCTGCGTGGAGACCTCATTGCAGCCTTCCAGTATCTGAAGGGGGCCTATAGGGATACCCGGGAGGAACTCTTCATTAGGGACTGTAGTGACAGTACAAGGGGTAACGGGTTCAAGCTTAAACAGGGGAAGTTTAGATTGACATAAGGAAGAAGTTCTTTACTGTGAGGGTGGTGAGGCACTGGAATGGGTTGCCCAGAGAGGTTGTGAATGCTCCATCCCTGGCGGTGTTCAAGGCCAGGTTGGACGAGGCCTTGGGTGGCATGGTTTAGTGTGAGGTGTCCCTGCCCATGGCAGGGGGGTTGGAACTTGATGATCTTAAGGTCCTTTCCAACCCTAACTATTCTATGATTCTATGTGACAGCTCAGGTTGTGCAGCCCAGCTTGGCTCCTGAATTCTTCCCTGGCCTCCCCTGCCCATACTTGCAGGACCTAAAGCCTGGGGATTCCAGGCTATGGTCTTGGAAGAGATTATGTATGTGTCTGATAAAACTGAGGGTATGACATAATGTGCTTCACCTTCTGTACCACATGTGACTTAGGACACCATGGCTTTCATATTTAAGAAAAAAAACAATTGTGACATCAAGAAAGCACCTGAGAGGTGATTTGGAATTTGGTACCTTATAGCTCTCCTGAAGAAGGCACCAAATGTGGGTGAGTGTGTGTTCAGTGGCATTTTAGAAGGACTAGGACTTCTAAATAGATTCCCAATCAATCCTTTCTACCAATATCAATATAAAATCACTGCTGGTAAAACTTATGGACAGGACGATGATAAACAGGTAATAATGGTACCAGGGAAAAGTTAGGTACAATAATGACAGTGACTTGATTGGTTCATATCTACAAAAGTGCTTTTTATATAGCAAAATACAAAGCTGTACTTCTGAGAACATGGAGGCAGCATGTGTAGATAGAGTGAGTATTGCATCCTAAAACCTGCATGTTTGCAGGAATTAAGGGCTGCACAAGGTGCAAAACCCAGCAAGAGCTTCCATTATGGTGCTGTGGCAGAAAGAGGGGGAAGTGCCATCTTTAAAAAGGAGAGACAAACAAAGGCATGCTCTGTGTGATTCAGGGACCCTTTTCAAAAGACATTGAAAACCTAAGCAAGTGCAGAAAAGAGCCACAGAGATTATTTGTACTAGAAGAAATCTCTTTGAAAAAGAGACTTTTTAGCTTAAAGGAAATTGGGGAGGGGGAGGGAGGGAGAGAGGAGGGAGGAAAGTACTAGGAGTAACTTAATTACACTGTGTAAGTGGGAAAAAAAAATACCAGTCACTTAATATACCATCTGAAAGCACAGAGGGACACAACACCTGGAATCTGAGGTGTACAAATCAATATAGGAAGTGAGGATCAGTGTCTGACCAGAGAGGATGACTATCTTTGAACCAAGCCACCAACTGATGAAGGCCTTCTTGTTAAGAGAAAGTGCTTCTTTTCAAAGATGTACCAGAAGAATTATTAGGCTAAACAGAAGAGTAACTGGCTGAGATTTAATGACTTGTAGCATATAGGCTGTCAGAACAGATGCTTTAATGCTCCCTTTTGGCCTTCGACTGCATTTAAACCCCTCTTCCCTGATTGTGAAACTTGGCTTCCCAGCACTTCTTATCGTTTCTTTCTACTCTTGTTCTCAGTCTGTTCTTGGAGGAGTTTCTCTCTCTCTCTCTCTCTCTCTCTCATTTTAGTATGTCACTGCAGACAAGAAGTGGGGGTTTTGAAGGTCCTGCAGGGAGTCACACTCCCAGATTCATCTGAATTCAAAGGGAACTGGATGCCAAACACAGGTCTTATGAAAGCCTCAATCCAGAGCCCTGAAATTTGGTGTAGCTTTGAAAAACCTCATAAAAAACAAGCTTGCTGATAGTGGGCTGTCTTGAGTTTTATCCCTTCATCTTAAGCATTTTTCTGATGGAGGTTCTATAAATATGCTCAGTAATGACTAGAAATAAGAGAGTATATGTCTGGCTGTCACATACGAATTTTCTGCAAGGAAAATCACCACAGTTATTTCGCTGGCTGGTTATCTCAAAGCAGCAAGTATCCAGACGCTTGTCTCCAACTGTTGTTATTAAATTCAGCAGGAAATCCATCCTGTCCAAAAGAATTATTAGTTTCCATTGCTCCTGGAAATGTCCAGTGATGTTAATTTGTGCGTGTTTGTGTTGCACAAGTAGCTGGCCAGTGAGTAGGGCTGCAGTTTGATCTTGTCCTTGAGCTCTCAGAGCTGGGTGGCAGCTGTAAAACCAGTGTCAGTGTCCAGGCCAGGGGGTTATTTATGAAGGAAAGTCTTCCCAAAACTCCCGGGTTGCTCCAACTATAAATGTTTCACATCATGGGGCAGCATTTGAAATTAGTTGTTGAACATTTCATAGTGGGGCCCAGATGCCATTAGGTGCAGTCTTCGCCATGAAGAAGTTGGCATTTGTCAGCTATTTTTGCCCAGAGGTGTGTCACATACCACAGTTTCCCCTTTTACTCACAAGAGGAAATAACTGTGGTGGCAATCTGGTCTTTGTCAGTGCTGTAGATGCTCAGCCGCAAAGCAGTGGTACCTTTTTTATACCGTAAGGCCCATCAGTGGTGGGAATTGTCTACTAAAGGGGGTGAGAAGTAGAAGCAGGATGGGGGGATATTTTTCCTCGTCCAAATGCCTGGAGCAGAGTCCACCTTTCCAGCCTTACCTCAATGTCAGCAAAGAGGGACCACCCTGGGGACCTGACCCCTTGCTGTGTGGGGACCTGGGCTGCAGGGACCCTGGCAGCCCCCAGGGGTGCCTGGGGAGCCCTTGCCCGCTGCCAGGGATGCTGTGCTTCCAGCCAACCTAGCTGCTGCCTTGACCACCAGGAAGGTGATCAAATGGCAAGGCAGCCATCAAAGATAATTCCCTGTGCTCTGCCAGTATCCAGCACACAGGTTTCTCTCTCCTTCTTTCTATGTTGCAGGAGAGCTTGAACACATCCCCTGAGTTCCCCACTGTACCTCTTTCTTTGGCCAACAGACTGCTGGTGGAATAGAAGAACTGGCATGCTCAGTCTTGGCCTGATCTTGTGCTGCAACATTACTTCTCAGATCGTGTTGGATGCACCAAAATGATAGATGTGATCCTGGTGTAATTGCATTACTCATCCACCAGCCCCTATTTGTTTTTCAGAAAGAGAAAAGCTCTAACATGTTTAGGAAAAGTTCAGATTTGTCTTTAAAACTCTGGTTCAGCTTGAAAATCACCATATTTCTGGCAAACTAAGGACACAAATGTTTTTAAGGGGATGTCTCCATCAGGTCTCCATTTAGCTGTCTCAGTAACACCACAGCCGTGCATAGGTGTCTGGCAAAAGTCTTCTGGAGAAACATGACAGCACAGAAAGACTCTGCCGCAGCCTTGAGAAAATAACCACACAGCACTGACATTGTTCAGATGTTTGACTTTGTAAAAGATCCTTCTGGACATAAATAGCACAGGCCCCGGTGAGCGCATACACATGTAACGGGGCTCACTGTTGGCGCTGCATTGTAATTCACACTGCAGTGAATAAAGGCTGCAGTCGGTGGTGGGGGGCATCCCATGGCACCCACGGGGCAATGGAAAGGCTGGAAATGCAGTTGGTGGAGGAGTGCCTCAGAACCCCCCCTGCAGCAGGACAAGGTGCTGGCACAGCCCTACTGTCCATGAGGCTTGGGACAAGTGGGGATCACTCTAAGTGCATGCCAGCGGATTGTGCCTCAGCCAGAAGGTGACTCCCTGGGCTGGCCTCCAAGGCAGCAGCAGAGTTTCTTGAAAGCCATCAGCATTTCAGTGTGTTCTTTCCATCTCATCATGGGTGCATGATGGTGATCCCAAAGAGCAGTCGGCCTGGCTGGGCTCATCAGTGAAACCTGCGCAACCTCTTTTCCCGTGTAAGACTGGTTTGCAGGGCTCAGAAATGGGGGCTGTACCTGCCTGTCGTCCACAGTTGGTGGCCAACTAGGCTTGATGCGTGGAGGCTTTAGCTGCACTGAAGCAGACCATCTCATTTATTTTTAAAGAACCATTTTGAACATGTGTGTGACTTCTGAATGGCAGTGGGTTGTTATGCTGCAGTCAGTCCTATACTTGCTTTATAAATCACTAATAGATGTATGACAAACTCTGCAGGGGTTCGGGTTTTATCTGTTGTGTTTTACCATCACCACTCACAGTTATGGCTGGGATGCCTGTGTGAGCCAAAGAGCACTCCTCCAAAGGCTAGCAAAACCCCTGCTCTGTTCTTCTCCAGATGGTCAGGGCTTGTTCCTAAGTGCTGCCCAAATACGCCTGTGATCACCAGACTGCCTGCAGATCTTGCTTTTCTCTATACTACGCTGCCAGGTAAATGGGGCTGGCACTGAACCAAAGCAAATGGCAATCTAGTATGCCTTCAGGCCCAGATTTTACAGAAAACAGATACATAAAAAAACCCCAGATATAGAAAATGAAGCACAGAACCCCAAATTTTGAATATCAACAGTAAATTTATTTTTCCCTCTTACCGGAGTACAGTTTCTCCAGCTTGGAGCCTCAGCGATTGCAGTCAAAGGCTCACACCCACTCTTCCCTTTTTGCAGAGGGTATTTCTGAACTCCAGCAATAGTGACACTAATCGGGGTTCAGAACTTCTCCATCTTTTGACCTTCCCTTTTCCCTCACCTGCGCCTCTGAGGTGGTAGCTTAGGTACCTAGGAGGTTTGCATACAACTAGCTGGTCAGTGCAGAGATTGCAAATGCCTCCTTTAGCACACATGTGGTTAGTTGGGAATCACAAAGTTTCTAGTCAGCTTTTTTACCTTCTCTGAGTTCTTTGATAATTTATTCTTCCTTCACAAAGCTTTCCATGGATTTATATGCTTCATCCATAACATTAACTGCAAACTTATGAACTTTGGTACACATGCAAATTCCATGGGGAAGTTTAAACAGAGGAGGAGCATGCTGTCCAGCTGTCTCTGGGGCCTCATGCCCTTACTGCCTTCTCTCGCTCTGGGAACTTCATGCCACGTGCACTCTTCATTGCAGCCCCTTGTAAATGAGACAGGGCTTTGGCAGTTGCGGTACTGAAATACAGCCATTCAAAAGAACAGCACTAAAACCACACATACAAGCTAAAAACGCTTTTCCAGTGATGAGTTCAAGATGGATAAACCTTTACATGTTGCAGCGCTCCATACAAAGAAGAATTTGATGTGTTGACCCTTAACATTTCCTATCTTTCAAGTGCTGTGTCTTACTATCTACTGGCTTACTGCTGACAACTCTTGATTACCTAGTGTAGTGAAGGATTGGAATGACCAAGACAAAGTAAAACCAAAGATAATACAAAGCATATGGCAGTTAAAAGGTAAGAAAGTAAAAGAAAAGCACTGTGGAAGACCAAGCAGCACTGACCTGGGTCCCACAGAGGACTCTGCAATGGGAAAGGGCTGCCGTTCATCCAAGCCCTTTTCAACTCATTTTGGACTCCCTGTGCTTCCACTATGATTAATGCCCAGCCTAGGTAATCTGTCGGTGGGTGGCTGAGGGCTGTTTTCTTTTCCTGCATGGCTGTATCACACCAATAAAGCATTTCCCACTCTGTGTGTACTGGTGATGGCCCAAAGTGAGGTCAGCACAGAGGAATGGTAAGTGTTTCACACCATTAGCCACCCCTGCAGATCCCACAGGCCACTCTGTGGTGGGAATTGGCCATCCTGGTCAGTGGTGATGCCCTTTCAGTCCCAGCCCTGTATGGGCGGCACAGACTGTTTTTTCACAGCAAACTGGCTGCAAATGGAGTTCAATACAGGTGTATGCAGGAAGTGATTCGGGAATTGTTCCCAGATGTTGTAAAATGTCTCCAGCTCCTAGCCAAGCTGCTGGGGGCTTTCATAACAGCTTACCACTGGCTGGAAAATGTTTATAGAGGGGAGCAAAAGCCCAGAACATTCATTCACGTTTGACTGCTCAGTGTGAGCCTGGATCCCTTCCTAGGGCTTGGGTATTTGGGCAGGTTGGCTGCAGGGAAGACACACAAAGCCTTATCAGGCAGCACATTCAGGAGTGCTTGTGACTTTCTCAGAACTACTTTCCAACCATCCTCACTTTCTACCTCTGGCACTGTGACCCTGGAACAAGCATGTCACTGTTTTGGCATGTTTGGGACATGCTACCAAAGTACAGCAGTATTATGTGGCAAGCACAATATATGTTTTGGAAGGGAGTTTGGTTTATTTTAGCTGCTCCAAATTTACTTGACCTGTTTAATCCAGCTTTCACACTACATCATCTCAATCACTGGGATTGCTTTTAGGTCATGCCCCACACAATATGTGCAGCCAGTTGGCCTTGCATCTGTATGCTTAATTGTCCGATTTCCATGTGATTAATGCAAAACCTCAACATCAGTGATAGGCCAGGCTGTTCCATCATCCACGTTATGTTTGGCAGGTGCAGGGTCTTGCCCACTGAGAAAGGAATAGTGTGAACACGGCATGTTGGGGAGCCCAGACCACTTCCTAGCTGGGTGTTATATGATTGTTCCTTATCTAGGCTGGCTGTAAGTTAAGGTGCCTACAGGAAATCAGTGGGGGGCAAAGCTCGTGGCAACCCTGTCCTGCTCTAGATGCTGAGCTGTGCCTTTGTGTGGCTCTTTGCTGTTCTGCATACAGAAAACAGCAGCTCAGGCTAGTTCTGGTGTGGGAGCCAGTGCCATGCACAGCGGTACGCAGGCATGCCTCTCCTTTTGGGACCTGCCTCTCTGAACTCAAAGCATAGCGCTGCATCTGCAGTGTGGGAGCAGTGGTGGCCGCAGTGGTGGCTGCTGCTATGGTTCACAGGCTGAGGTGCAGCAGGTAGAAGTGTGAGTGCCAGGTGGGTGCCATGGCTGCTGCAGGTGGTTTCCAGCACAAGGCAGACAGGGCAGCTGTTGGAGGCTTGGTCACAGGTCGCACCAGGAGTGCCACATATGCCATCAAAGTGGCTACACCCTTATCCTCATGCTGCCGCCTCATGCTGCTGCCTGTGCCATGGCTGTACATGAGTGTCCTGTCTTGCAGGGACTGTAGTGTAACAGTCTGAGTGGGTTTCATGCCCCATACAAAATGAGATGATTGCTGTTGGCATCATTTCTTTAAAAGGGAGTCACTCTGTCCCCACTCCTACCCTCCGGTTTGTCCTGCCAACAGCAACAATCATCACCCCTGCCTGTCAGCCGCTCCCTTGCCAACCAACTGAATCATACTGGAGATGGGAGGCTTTTTTGGGTGCTAAAACTTTACAAGGCGAAGACTTACAGAATACACCCATATGCCCTGCCTGGAAACTGGCTCCCACCTCTGTGGAAAAAGCCAGCAGTCTCAATTAGGCATTCATGGAAAGTGGGGACGAGCTGGGGCCAGAGCCAGAGGCTGCAAATGTTTCCACATTTGCCAGCACTGATCTTGCAGACCCGTCTGCTAATTCTGTCTTGGGCTCAATCTCACTGGGCAGCCAAATGTGCTAAAAGGAGAAATCAGGATCATTTTCACACCTGGCTTACTGTGTTTGGGACATTTTCTTGCTGCACCACAAAACCATTGCTCCATGTCACTTGTCTCCCCTAATGTTCAGGGGAGGAAAATGCTCCCCTAAGCAAGGTGCTTTCCGCCCTGAAGAGCTATTCCGTGGCTCCACCAGGCCAAACAAATGAAGAGGGCTTTGAACAGGCTGTTCATTGGGTAGAATTAGATTCATCCCTGATGGGAAGGCCTCCTAGAGCTGTTGAGCTGTCTGAAGAGTGACGGGAAGGGCTCTGGACAGAAGAAAAGGACGGAATTATTTGGCTGTAACCCAGTTGCAGGTGGCCACACCTGAGGACTAGGAGAGACCAAGAATTCAGCTCCTGCCCCTTGCAAAGCAGTGCTGTGTGCATCATCCATGGCATTTTTGGTTCTCTGCTGAGTCTGGGACTGTGTGAGAAAGAGCCGAAACCACAGTCACAATTCGATTACAGAAGACTTTTTTTGCTTCCCACATGGGCAATGAAATAGCTGTGGTCAAGCACCTGCTTCCTTCTGATGTAGTGGTGGCCAGGGTTCAGTGCTGGTTGAAGCCCGAGTTGCCCTAACTGTTCCTCCATTCCCTTCTAACAATCTTAAGGCCCTTTCAGTACTTCCTAAATAAATGCTTCTCATTTGAAAAATAAAATAAATTACTGAACACTGTGGAACAAATAATTTTCTTAGAAGTACCATTGGCAACGGAGAGCACCAGGGCGTTTGCCTATGCCGCAGGCACCATCGGTGCTGGGGCTGGCTGGGATGTGTGAGAATGCCATTAGGGACTTGGGGAGGGGACAGAATGTTATTGTAATACGAAATACAGCTTTTGTAAAAACAGGACCGGTGCTAACTATGTAATATAACTTCAGGCTTGAAATAAAAAGGCCACAAAAGACCAACAACTGTGAAATACAGGCAACGGGGGGAGTTGAGAGAGGCAAGAGAAGCCAAGGAGGTAGAAGGCATCTAGGGACTCAAAGGTTACAGTTCTAGTTATTTAAAGCACAATCCCTTACAAACTAAATCTGTAGGTGAAGGAGCCTCTGCTGAGGTTGATCAGCTTTATAATCTAAACACACGTGTCTCATTCCAGTCAGTGGGAAGATTTTAACCACCTGGGTTTTTAGAAGATTGTTTATTGGGGTTTTATTTTGTTTGTTTGTTTGACCCCAGGAGCAGGGCACAGATCTCCTTTTTTGTTTTCCTTAGGTATCCCTGAGAGGGACTGGTGATGTGCCAGAGCCCAGGCAGTACCTGGGTTAAAAGAAAAGCAGTTTCTAACTCTTAAGAAAACAAGAATACCTGCCAGCAAAGAAAATGAGGTTTGTATGCCCATTACTTTTAAAGTTAAACACTACCAGCTGTATTGTCTACCTTTACAAAAAGAACTCAGGTGACAAATTTCCCCGTTTTCATATTTAGCAAGCTGTTTGAAATCTGCCAGGTTTGCTGGTAAAGGGTTGAAGAGAAGATCAGGGTTATGAAGTGCATTAAATTCTCATTTAAAAAACAAAACAAAAAAAAATCTAAGCTGTATTTCACATGTACGGTCCTTGAGGGAGCAAATCACACGTACCTTAGACTGCGCTTCGCCTTTCCTGGGCCGGTAAAGCCTTATTTGAGCCTCTATTTCTCCTCCCATTGTGCTAAATTCTTTCAAGGAGGTGCAGAGGGCTCAATGTCGAAAGGAAACTGGGGGAGAAAAGATTCACTTTTTTCTGTTGGCTACAGTAATTTCACAAAAGCCTCCAGATGTAACTCTTTTGGTCTGAATGTTTCTGTCTGCCTCGACCTGGCATTTCCTCCTGTCGTAGGGAGATGGGAAGAGATACTTATGGCAGAAAAGATAAATCACATGTGCTTCTCAAGCCAGCTCTGAAGGTCTCATGCTTTCCTCACGGTTCCTGCATGTTTTCACATGAGCATAGAAGAGCACCTCAGGACTCTAAACAGTGTAAGTGGCCATGTGGGTGTGAAGCTGTGACCCTGCAGTTTAAGACATCATTGAAGATAGAGAAACATGGGTGCAGGCTAACTAACCTCCACGTTAATTCAGGATGTCCTTTGTTGTGGCTCGGTGCTGGGCAGAAAGCCAGAGCATGGCTGAAACCCACCATGGAAGCCCAACACAGCTTGGCCGCCTACTATGGCATGCATGGCGCGTGTCTTAGCCAGAGCCTACGACCTCATCCTTATGAGCTCCATTTACTGGACCTGTAGGATGCTAGGAGGTGCTTAAACACCTCTTAGAAATTTTACTTCACTCAGTAAATTCCTTTGTGACCCCAGAAGACCATATGGTGAGGCAAAGGGAGGGCTAGACCCTGGCCTGTCTCTTGGAGAGCAAGAGTGGGTGGTGTGGCCCAGTGAGCAGGAATGCATTGCATGGATGCATTTAAAATAACTTTAAACAGAGCTAATTGGGACCAGCTTTTCAAAGTAAAGTATCTGCAATGAATTAAAAAAACTAATAAAATACCAAACTAGCTACAGTAGTGCAATATTCAGTTGTAGACTGCAAATTATGGTGGTGTTTCAGTTAGTTTCTTGCCAATTAGCTCAACTGAGCATGAACATAGTTGAATTGCAAGGTTTCCTTCAGAAGCACAAATGCTGGGCAACTAATGGGCATTTCCATGGGCATGGATATCCAAGCCTTCCCCAACAGCCATCAGGTTCCCGATGGGTGCTATGAAAGTGTTTCCTTACATACAGGACTAACCCCATGTTTACACTCATGTATTTCAGCTCCTACTGTCATACAAAAGAGAGCCCTCTCAGACCAGCGCAGCATTCAGTACCTTCTCTGATATCTGCTTTCCTACAACAGCTTACTGAGGGAAAACATATTAAACATAGGCAATCAGCCTTCTGCTGGCGTCGCCTCTTGCTGCTGGCTGCTTCTGTGCTTTGGGACTTCCTGAGGCAGGGTTGCAGCTTCGTGGTTAATAACCCTTACAGCGTTTCTTTTTTTATGTGGTTCTGTAATTGGTTTTGATCCCATTTATTCTTTTGACAGCTAGAATACCCCATGACTATGAATTTCAGTCTGCTGTGTGAAATTTTTGTTTTTATCATGTTACCTCAGATAGTTTAATCCAAAATTCCCTGCTCCTAGAAGGAAAGCACTGTGGAAGCAGTGAATATTTCCTCCCTTATTCCTGTAATTTGTTATGTTGCAGGCCACTATCATATCCACCCTCAGTGATCTCTTTTCCAGCAGGCAGAGGCCCGCTGCACAAAGTCTCTTCACAGGGAAACAATTTCGTCCCTTTCACCATTCCTGTTTTTCTTACTTCTGTTTTATCCTTTTAGAGTGATAAGGATCATATAATAACGTTTTCGCTCTGGTTTCGTGTCCCTACTTCCAAATCCTATGTTTGTCTCTCTTTAAGAAAGACAAAACACCACATTGAGTTAAATTGTCCAAAACAACACCATGCATTCATTCCTGACTGTTACTAGCTGATTTTAAAATCTATTATTGGATAGGGACTATATGGGGTGTTTTTCACTGAGTGTCAGGGACTCGGTTAGCCACTGCTCATGTTTGGATTTGCTTTTGCTGCTCTGAATCAGTGTATTGCTGTTCACCTCTCTACAGAAAACCAGCTCTATAAAGTTGGTTCAGTTTCCTCAAATCCTGAAAGATGTTGGTGCGAGTGGGTGCTGGTTGTCTTTATTTAACTGCATCACTTTTACATCAGTTTAATTAAAGCAGTGCAGACACATGGGGCAACCCATGTGGGTAAATGGCCAAAGAAGTAACCACACCTTAGAGCAAGTAGCTGGACAAGGTGTTGCTTGATATGTGCAACCACTGTGTATTCAAAAATCACTCATGACATTCAGAAACTTTAGTGGGGTATGCTGCAAAGCAGTTTGAGTTGGTTTGTTACAACGCACCTTACTCATGTTTCTGTCCAGCGAAGCCTACTTCTGTGTATTTCATTGATGAAACTGCTGAGCCGAAGACTTAACTGTGTTGAGTTTTCAATTACTGTAAACACTGGAGTTTTCAGTTTCTCCTAGACATGAACTGAACTATACTTTGCCTCCTGGCTGCCGATGAGAATTCCTCTTGTGGCACTGATGTCTTTGCCCTTTTTCCCTGTGGAGAGGGCTGTTTGGTTGGCACTGCAGCAGGCACAGCCAGGCAGGAAGTGCCTGCACCTGCGGAAGAGCTGGTGCCTCCCCCTCCCCAATCTGGCCAACACAGCTGGAGCCCCCAGCAATCAGGGCTGGCAGCCAATGTAAGAGAAGCAGAGGGAAAGGAGCCCCTTTCCAGGGTCTGTGGGTGCCAGCTCTCTGAATTTCTCTATGAAGATACTCAACAAAGGTATTTTTTCCCCTATAATTATGGTATTTGTCTGTTTATCACTGCTTTATTTGCAAACAGTGAGGTTTGAGATCTTACTTCCTATTACTCCTGCAGTGCTTTTCTGCATTATTACTTCTTTCAGTTCTGCTGGCTGCAAACAAATGGAGCATAAGTGTGTCTGACTCCTTGGAAGTCCATTGAGTTGTACTTTCATGTTAAGTTGCGAAACCATATGGAAAACTTCTGAAAAGCTGTCTGGGGTTAGGTTTCTCATACCTGCTGCTTAGATGTGTTCAGTGATCGTGTAAGAGAAAGCTTTCTTATGGTGTTCTGGCATTCTAGTTCCTGTCTCAGCTGGTGAAAAGGAGGCAAAAATACAAAACAAACAAAATTTTTGGCTTGCAGCCTGCTCTACTTAAGGCATCCATAATATTTTTGGCTATGGTTTGCTTTCCCCATAGGCATGGGTTTTGGTTGGGTTAGCTGTGCATGTGAGCTCCATTTTTACCCTCTGTTACAAAAAAAGTCAATGATTATTATGTTTTTATTTAGCTAAGTTCATGGAATAGAAACAAACCCCCCAGAGAATGCCATGGGTTGCTGCTGCCTCTACGGTCTCATGTGCCACAGAGCCATATGCCTGGGCAGCGCTTTTAGGCAAGGATGGCTGATGGTGTTCTGCTCTCTTGCAGAGCAGTGTTGGCCATCTCTGTTCACCTGGGGTGGAAACCAAGGATGCTCTAGTATCTCATGGATGTGATTGCCTCAACTTCAGTTCTGGCCCTTTGGAAAAAGGCCCAATGAATGCTGCCTGAGGTAGGTGTTTCTCAGCATGTTCAGTTGCTACAAATGTTTCCTGAAATTTGTAGGATTGTGAGAGGTGTTTACCCATGCTGTTTGAATGAGGTTTGCAGGTTTGGTAGGTTGTATCATGGCCAGATTTCTGGATTATTTTTTTTTGTTGTTGCCTGAAGTGTTCCTGAGATACAGATGGTGAGGAAGAAAATTGCATTACTTTTAGTAAAATGAAAGTGCTTGGTGTGGGCCCCATAGCTGGTGTTAGTGAGAAAGGAGTTTGCAGATGACCTGTTTCTCTAAGTTCAGGAGGTGAATACTAGAGAAAAGCAAAGCTGAATGTTGCATTCTTTCAAGATCACAAGCTATGTACTATATGCTTCTCAGAAGTAAGGATTTGATATGTTCTTCCAGTTAGGTGGTTTCTTTAGTGCTTGATTTCTTAGTGGAAAGATCTGACTGAGTCCTTGGTGTTTCAGCTTCCTCTCCCACTAATGCCTCTTGTGTACATGCTTCTCCAGAGGGATATGGAGAAAGGAGGAGCCTTTTAAACTTACTTGATTTGTGTTACATGACAGTGAATAATCCATACATGGGGCCCAGAGCAACACCACACAAGTATAATATGTGGACTGTTTGACCTCCCTAGTCGGGACTTAAAAGCTGGTTTGTGTGATGTGACTAACTAAAAATAGTAACCTCAGTGTACTGTTTAAATTGCTTTTCCATGAAGAATAACAAAACAGCTTTTTATTTCAAAGTATCAATGTTATGTTAAATCCCCATTATTTGGCTGTTTTGTTACAAGCGGGGTGTTGCATTGTCTCTTGACCTCATTCACATAGTGCAGGAAGGTGACGCATTTGGCAATGAAAAGTAAGGAAAAAGTAGTTTGATATTTTTTGTTGATGCCATATTGTTTGTGTTAATTTACTTTGTTTTAAACATGAAGAAGTTATTTCTTTGAGGAATCACAGAAATATGGTAATAGGAAGCTCGGACTTTGCAGTTGGTCTACTCAGCGTTTTTTCTGGTCTTGGTGGAGTGCTGTATCTGAGGTGTTGGTGTTTGGGAGCCCCTCACTTGTTCTGGTGGAAAGATGCATTTCAGTTCTGAGCTTGGCTTTGTGGCTTCCATTTGCTATAGGAACAGTGCTATATTGAAAAGCAGTAATCTACCTCAAACTGTAATCTACCAACTAGCTCTGAATGTGTGCTTTTCCTTTCCATGGGGCTCAGCTGGCAGCATGTCTTTCATAATTTGATGAAATAAGTTACTTTTTTTCAAGGCATCAGATTCCTTGGTGACACACACCCCTCCACTCCCCCCCATCCTGCATGCCCATCCGCAAGTGCATGCACATGTTCTTGCTTTCTCTCATGCAACCTGAATGAGAAGAGCACTCTAATCTCCCAGAAATCAGGCTTACTATGCGATATAACCTGTGCCGCTATGGTAAAGCACTCCAAGTGCCAAATATGCACCATGCTTGTAGGGGTGATCTGGCAAAGAACAACTGTGTGCTGCTATGTCAATTATTGCTTTTTTTTTTTTTGCTTGTTTTAAATGAAGGAGATCTCTCAGAGGTAGGATACCTGAAGTCCAAAGTTTCGTGACATCCTTAACTGTCAATCACAACAGTATTGGTAGTCTCAACAGAAAACTTGCTTGCTATTGATCTTTGCTTTGGGATGCGAGGACAGCACTGCTAATAAGCATTTGGTAGATCTAGTTCTTACCAACTTCTACTGTTCGCAAAGAATGAACTAGATCTAATTCCCTAAACTTTAAGTGATAAAGCTTAATGACTTAAAACGGATGTTATTTTTCATTCTGTCAGTATTCTGGCACCTAAGTATTTGCATCCAACTATAAGGATAGAAGTGTACTTGGTCTGATTATGGGTTTTTCCTTCAGATGAATGCTAGACAGTACCAGGCTAATAAACTAAAAGCTGGCATCATTAACCCAAGTTGTTCCAGCAGCAAAGGAGATATTGGATGAATCTCTCTCACATAGGATGCAATCAGGCTCACTGCAGCTTAGGAGCCTGTCTGCAGTGGAGACACTTCTTCACCTGATCTGGATCATGGTTATGCTGGGCCAGGTTTGCAGTGCAAACACCAGGCCGCAGCTGGGCATCCATAACCAGGAACCCAACACAGCTGGTAGTAAAACTTCAAAGGAAGGACCATTCAACAAAACCATACCACTCTCTTGCCTTTTTTTTTTTTCAGTACTTTAATACAGCATTAAAATGCTAGAATACTAGAAGAAAGCTGTATACTATCCAGCAAATAAGGCACATGTCGGAATGCCATTTTATGGACAATCCACAACAGAGGTTTTACAGTCTCTTTAGCAACACAGTCAATAGATGAGCAAGCTGTCATCTTGATTGCTGAAGCAGAACTGGTACCTCTGAGGCCTTTGTCCATAGGTTTTGTTTGTTTGTTTTAGCTGTACAGGTTTAATAACAATTACAGAAAAAGAAATTGTACAAATTGCCAACTGAATCTGACAAGGACAGTGGGTACAGCTAAACAAATGTAATAATCATTAGGTTAATTTTTTTAAAGCTGAAGAAATTCATAAGATACAGTGTTAGTTTTAGCACTAGTACGCAACGCAGTGAGTGCCTTACTAAACAACCTTTTAAAGGAAACAAGAATCCAGTACAGGGTTGGGCAGACATCCCAGTTTAGCATGGTAAAATATCAAACTAAAAACCCAATCCTTCATAATATAATCAAACTACATGAAATGTAAAGTGTAAAAATGCTTCAAATACGTGCACATGCATAATCTATATTGCTATGAGTTCTAATTAAAATAAACATAAATTCCTACAATCATCTACTTCAATCCTTTTCTTATATCCTTTGATTGATATTATTGCTGTAGCCGATACTGCATAGCTGAGCTCACAGTTTGAAAAGAGTTGTAAAAGTCAAGTTGTCAAACAGTGTCCTAACAACTCTCTCCCCTCTGATTATGGGAAAGAACCACCATTTGAAACCCAACACTTGTGCTTCGGAGTTTCTGAGAGCCGAGTCTCTACGGTGCTTTCAGCATCTGTGTCTCTCACAAGGCCATAAAGTGACAGTATACTGTTATTTGCTCCTCACTTGCTCTATGTCTAGTGATAGCTTTTTCTAGCAATCCTTTCCCAAATACACATAAATAAACTGTATAAGCATTTTCATATAAGTCTAAGCACTTGAATAATACATTGGTTACTTAATACTGATATCTTCATCCAAGGATAACAAAAACAATATGGCTTAAAGAATTGCAAGGTTTTTGTCAGAATTATGTACCAACTTTCATATAATATTTTATGTAGACAATATTTCCTTCTTAATGTAGTTCTGTTGCATACTTTATACAGACAAAAGCATTGTAAAAAAAAAAAAAAAGGTAAATTACTTCCATAAATATTTTCTTGAGGATACATCCTTAGTTCTGCAAAATACTTAAGAAAACTCTTACCTCTGTTAGTATCCTAGCTGAGAGGAAGGCCCTTCTGAAAGCTTCCAAATTGTAAAAACTTCCCCCCAAAAAACAAACAATACTTTTTTAAAAAGGCCCTCAAATATATACAAAAAAGTTACTGCAAAGAGTTTCCAGATAACAATTCAGTATTACAAGAAATATTTGTAACCATTCAAAAATTTTAACATCTAAAAAGGCTTCCAAAATACACACATAGTATTAAAAAAAAAAAAATTGAAAGAAACTCTATGTCAAGTATAACTCAAGATAAATACACATCTGCAAGTAAAACTGTAAAATACTTCATACAGGGGTAAACATTTATATCAATCATCTATAGCTAGTAACTGCACACGATTGTCCCTTTGAAATTCATCCTAGAAAACACAAACCATCATCCCTATATCTAAGATCTCAAACAGCCCTCTGAGCACTTCAGCAATGTAGCAAACTGAATGGACAGCAGTGGTTTTGCAGATAGGAAAGAGATTTGGGTTCAAGCCCAGTTGGGAGTGGAGTGATATCTTAAAGAACGATTTTTGTATGGGGATAGTTCCACCATATTTTAACATATGTTGGCAAAGGCAAGTGGAAAATGTATGTCAGTTCACTTAACTTGAAATGCACATGTTGGTGATTTATTGCATACTGTTCAGTGGACAACTCTTTGGGTCCATACTAGGAAAAAATATTCTACGTGACTGCAGGACAAAGAGAGCTAACTTATGAAATTTGCCATCTCCAAAAGCTCTTAACTTTATACGTTTTAAGTAGTTTTATTTTTGGAATAACTGCTAGAGAATCACAGGTATATAACCCATGTATAAACTATATTTCATGTTATACAGAAAGGTATAATGTAGAGAATACTTCTTGGCATAAGGCTTCTCAGGCATACTTAACTTCACATTTTTAGTTTGCAAACTAATTCCCATATAATGGGGAACTTCAAAATACACCTGTTTCCAAAAATAATATATACTCTTGTGTATTTGTCTGAAAATAAAAAGCAACATTTAGACAAAAAGGCCTCAACTTTTGCTTGTGTGGCATCATTTTATGTCTGTGGTAGCAGCAGTAGAACCGGGCTAAAATGGGGTCATCCTTTAAAAACTACAGGGATTTTTCTTCATCGTGATTAAATGAAGTATTTGTAACAATTTCATTGGGGTTCAACATCAAAGTTAAAGCAGCTAAAAACCTACACCACACCTTTCAAGTCTCTGATACTTTTCTCCAGAGCAGTGCCAATGCCAAACACAAATTCCTTGTGAAATGTTCTGACCAACTGAGGAAACAGATTGTGTTTAGTGCTCCTTTTCTATAAAGAAACAAATGAATGCTTCAAAATCTCCACAGAAAGGGGAAAGGAAGAAAAAAAAGCAGTATTGTGTGCTGGTGGATTGGTAGGCAACATCTGAGGTTAAAAATCTAGTTCGACGTATTTCTCTTGGGTACACCCCTAAGCAACACTCAATTTAAGAAGGCCTATATTGATTAAAACTGAAAACACTTTTTACTGATGCTTGCTTCACTTCTGGTACGACTGTCTAAAAATGCCTTCAAGGATTACTAGCTGACATGCCAAGCTGGTTAAACAGAACATCAGAAAGCATTCAGGAAAATCTCAGGGGTAAAAACTCCTCTTTCCAGTGGGGGGGGGGGGGGGGGGGGGAAGTGAATTTTTAAGGTTTTTCTGATTTGGAAAGAGTTAAATCTAAACTTCAAGTTAAACCCTGAAGAAGGTGGGGTGCAGAGAAAGTAAAATAAATCATCTACAGTTTTTAATCAATCTCTTTTTTCTTTTTTGAAATAAAAATTCAGAAACTTCCCTTTTGTGCCATTAACAAAACACCAATGGTCATAAGCTACTGTATGTTACGCATGTGGATGTGTTTTCTTTCCAGCAACCCACAAACTATATACAGACGAGCATAGAGTAAATGCCCAGAGCTGAATGCTACAACCCTACAAGCAAAGCTCATGCAGGGAGGGACAGAAGAATGCTCCCCTCTCATGAGCTTGGCACTGCTGCTGGCCTTTAGGGAGATGAGGCTTCAGCCCTGTGCAGCCAGGACTGAAAACAAAGGGATGCCCCAACACAGCTGAGGGGAAGGCAGAGCTGAGCCACATGGTTGCATGGGAAGCAGGGTTGTTGCTGCTCCCCAGGGATCTCCAGCCACTCTCCCCCCACACCCCACTTTTGGCAGGGATGACAAGGCATGCAGGCAGCTTCCAGCCCTGGGGTGCCCAGGGTATCACATCCGCATCCCACACTGGGATGAACTTGCAGTCTCTGAATTCGGCAGAACCAACTACAGCAGTGTTGCTTCTTGCTTTTCCACGTGTTTTGTTCTTTACCTGTTTTTCCCCAGCATAAGTGCAGGGGAAAATCTACTCTTTATTTCAAATGTGCTAAGTACTACTTAAAGACTTTTATGTCTGCTGCCTAGGAAAATATCAGTGATATAAATATTGAACTCTTACAAATATGCTCTTAAGAATTATTATTCTACACCTATAGATATTGTGTTAAAGTAGTTCACATGTATTTTTAGTACAACCTAAAAATCCATAAGCTAAAGGCATTGCCATCTAGTATTGAACCTGGATAAATAATTTTTTAATTGGGCACTGCCATGAATATAGCATGTAATGGTATCTTTTAGTTGGCCTTTGTTCAGAACCTGGTTGTGTGCTGTATGCTGATGTAGCTGCATCAAGGGATGTGTTATTTTACTGATCTAGTGGTTATCACAAGATGGGAATTATTTCAACACGGAAAAAAAGGATGATAGCAACATCTTGGTTTCAGGGAGAAAATAAAAAACATTTTCCTTTATCTTCATTTAAGGGGGTTTCTCTACATGTCCTTTAGCTGGATGTGAAGCATCAAGGTGTTTTGTTATGTACTATTAAGTACTGAAGAGTAAAAAACAAACCTGGTTTAGTATGTGGCTCTTCCAAAATTACTTGTGCTTGAAACAAAATATTGATGTTAATTACTAGAGGTCAAGCTTTGAAAAATCTACCCCTAGATTTGCCCATGTATTTTCGTATATGTATGGGCAGATTAGTATTTTTGTAGAGTTTGTCTCCAAGGTAATTTCTGAGTTTGTGCAAAAGAATGTGTTTCCATGCAGTAATGCTAAAACTGCATATATTCACTGAGGCAACTATACTGTTATTAGTGTTAACTTTCAATAATAATATTTTCAGCTATTTTAGTTGATGGAATTGCTGGCTGGACAAAACTAGTTTTGAAGTCATTAATTTAGTTAATACTGGTTAAGCATTACGTAGCATTTTTCATTCAGTGATGTCAAAACACTTAAGAGATACTAAGTGAACCTCACAACTCTCCTGTGAGGTAGGTATACTAAAGTATTATTATCCCCATTTTGCAGCTGGGGAAACTGAGGTTCAGGAGGATCTTGTGACTTGCCCAAAATCAGGGAGCTTATGGAAGAGCTGTGGTCAGAAGCTGGGAGTTCCTATGTTTACTCATTGCTTCCGCCAGTAGGTTGGGTCATTTGGGCTACTCATAAATAATGACATTTGCAAGATATGTACGTGACCACCTGAACAAGCAGGAACCAATTTGCCCTGCTTATAACAAAGCAAGTAAATGGCAGAAGTTGCACCCTAGAGCAAACTTGTGAAGAGATTCACATTTCCTGTACAAATGCTCACTAAGTTTTCAATTAGCTTTACAAAAGAGCTTGACTGTACATCCTGTTATCAACTGGCATAAACCCTCTGGTGTCTTAATGTTCTGGAATTAATCCTCAAAGTATGTTTAATTCCTATCAAATTATTTAAAGTATTTCCACTAAGTAGCATTCACATAAATTGATCTCTCTAAAGGAAAGTTCATAAAAATAGAAATTGTTGATTAAAAAAAAACACAAACACCAAAACACCAAACCAAACAGACATCATCCCTGTAAGTTTCTTAGTGAATGCTGCAAGTGAATTGCTTGTTGTGTCCTTTTGCCAATGTACTCTTACGTAGATGTACAAACAGGGTACTGTCTCGAGGTACTTTCAGTTCATGATATTTCCAGTCCCTGATGAGATACTTCTTTGCAGCAGGATGCCCCTGTACAAAGTTCTCCCTGAAATGGGACAATGAAATATAACTCCTATATCTCTCCTCAGGTATGTAGGTGCTTCAGGAAGACAAAGAGGGAAAGTTAAGGAGTGTTCTCCATGCCTCAAAACACTAACTATGGCTAACAAGTTTTATAATAAATTTGTACAGTAGAAAACAGGACATAAAAGTATTTCCAGAAAGTGGCTTTAAAACTATTATAAGTTTGGCTAATCTTTCAATTAAGGGCTTTGGGGACAGCTTGAAGTGTTCTTATCCCCCCTTATTCACAGTAAATTTAGTGTCCTTGTGGCCTAATAAGCAACCCATACACATACAGGGACCATTTCAGTGGGATTATATGACAAGAGAAGGATCAGTTAGTTGCACAAGCAAGCCAGTTTTGTCTCCTCCAAAACCTCTTGGAATCCTTCCTGATGCTCTGGGTCCCATTATGGCATTCCCTTTCTACCCAACCCACACCCTCAAACAATTGTTCACTTTTTTTGCCACATTCTGCAAAAATGATTTTGCCTAGGCCCTGTGCATGCGATGGTGACAAATAGAAAAGGTCCAAGAAATCAGCAGCACATAACTCTCAGACTTTCTAAAGCTGGGAAAACATTTTTCCTTCTTTTATGCTGTGGCTTGTTTCATCTTCCTTTGTCTTGTCATATAATAGGAATAACGTTCATGTTGTGGGTGAGTGCTTGCAATTAGCGGCCCCACAGTTATTTAACCTCTGCAAAAGCCATACATATAACATATGTTCCTTGTGAATGTTATACCTTGCCTATTGAATAGTACTTCATTCCACCTGGCCATGATATAGGATCTGTGTAAACAATCGGCAGAACCTGCAACCGTGGTTCTGTTGTGAACACTATCAGTAACGCTTTATATATGTGTGTGTACATATATATATGTATCTATACAAATCATAGTCCCCTAAATACCTGTTGCATGTGTGCACATGCACAGGAGAAATGTTACATTCTATTAATGGTAAGGCATATTATTAGATAGGCAATATTGGCAATTATTTTAGCTTTTATCTTGATTTGTTGTGTTGCTGTTGATCGCATGCTGCCAGAGGATCTTCAAGGATGATGGGGATGGGAAGAGGCCACTTTGAAGGTTTATTGCACACGGCGGCAGTAGTAGCCCAAAACTTTGCACTTCTCACACAGATGCTGGGGGTGTTCTTTGCTTTGATCTGAAACATCCAAGCCATCCGGCTTTTCAAGGGGTCTCTGCAGTGAAGGAAAGGAAACAAGATTAGATCCAAAGTTTTGTCACTGTTACTCTTTATTATGAAGCCGACTTTATGCTTAACTGAGCTTCTTGCTAGTAATTATAAAGCTACTATATTTCTTCCCTGAAAGGATGAAATATTTTTTCAGCTCTGTATTGGTTCAGAGTTGCCTCACGGTTTAGTGTCATTCTTCACAAAGGTGATGGCAACTTTTTTGGGGACAAATTACTAAAAGAATGAATTGGGGTCTGTATTTATAAAAGCAGTTACACAGAAGAGTTTATTCTCTTGGCTCCAATAACTGAGATGTCCCAAATGCATTAACTCCTCAAGCATGGGAATCCCATTACCCAGCAGCGCCAGCAGGGGTTACCAATGTTGGGATTAGCTGCTACATGAAAACTTAACCATGCACAGATATAACTAAATGAGGTTTTCCCAATACTTAGTCTCATATTTCTGAGGCTGAGACATTTGAAGTACAGCAGCTGCAAAGCTATTAATTAATCAAAAAAAAACCCAAGCCCCCACACCAAAAACTCACCAAAACCCAACCCCAAACCAATTTCCCAACACAACCCTTTTCCCTGAATGTGAGTAATAAATTGAATATGTACTTTTAATAATATTTGTTAAATCACAGTTTTGGGGGGTATAATTGGTTAAACAAGGGAATGGAACTGCTTTGCTTTTAGTAGGTCTTTAATTTTTGATAACATGTAAAGGGTTTTCACAATCATTCTAAAAATAAAATACTCAAATCCTGCAGTAAGGTTAAGTGTTTGGGACGTCTAATAGCTAGAGGTGATAGAGACGTGAGGTAGAATATCATAAAGTGCAGCATTTGTTTGAAAAAGAAAACAAAAATGAACAAAAAAAATTAAATAACCCATAATTCTTTTTTTTTTTTCTTTTTTTTTGTGAACTGTGCTTGAAAGACTACTGCATTGCACAGTGCCTGCCCATGAAGATAGCGGTTGTTCTGTGGGACTGTGTTAGAGGCAGCAAGTGGTGTATAATCTGAAAACAAGTCATAAGCTTCTCACTGGTACCACAGTGATAATAGACTCTTGCTTATTTCTCCAAAATATGATTCCTATAGTAGGGAGTGCATAAATATAAATTACAAAGTTATGGCCATTTTTTCTTCATGCCTTTCCGAAGTCCTAAAGACTTTCTATTATCTGTAAAATCGTAAAGTACATCTGCCCAGGGAGGTTGTGAACGCTGCATCCCTGGCAGTGCTCAAGGCCAGGCTGGACGAGGCCTTGGGTGATATGGTTTAGAGCGAGGTGTCCCTGCCCATGGCAGGGTGTTTGGAACTTGATGATCTTAAGGTCCTTTACAACCTTAACTATTTTATGATTCTATGATCACCTAGGTTTTTATTTCTAAGTTCTTCATTCCAAAGCCATACACTTTAGAGCCTGTGGACAGGAAGAACAGACGCATTCAAAGCTTTTTCATTTGACTATGTAACACTGCAAGAACGCCTTATAATCCAGGGAATACAGGGGTTTCTCAGATTACTGAATAGCTAAAATGAGATGAAACATATTCTATTATCCTGAACAAGAGATGCCTTCAAATTCTTGCTTGTTTGTATTGGGTTATAAGTGCAAACATTTCTTATAGTGCACAGCTAGTAAAGACAATATATGGGAATAATTCAGTGGTGACTGTCAATGGTTTGTTACTTGTTCAACTTTCTTGCCCATGATGTTGTCCCAGGCTACCTATGTCTTTGAGTTTAATTTACAATTTAATTGCAAATAAAATTCCCTGTATCAAGCAGAGGATAAGGAAGGTAGATGGACCCCTCATTTGCTGTAAATCCTTTAGCCTCCTCCTGCAATCTCACTGAGGTTTGAATGACCTGTTGGAAATCAGGATGTTAGGACTTATGATCAGAACCAGCAATCCACTTTCTAGGCTTGCAACCCAACCACTGGTGAAGGCAGTGCTTCTGCCACAATACAGACAAGTTGAATAAACTGATCTGGTCAGAAAAACTGCCCATTTGCCTTTTCTACCACTTATTTCGCTAGCATCTGTCCACAAATATTCTTTAAGAACTTGTGTTTCATAAATGTAATAAAAAATGGTGTTCAGGTTCAGGAGTCCCAGGAGTTCATTTATGCTCCCCTATGGAGGATCTGAGAATTCTGAAATGCTACACTTAAAACAGGCTATTCTGCTCAGCTCTGATTGCTTGTACTGCTAGCTGTGCTCTGATTAAAGAGAAAAACTACGGCAGTTATCATGTTTATTGATATAAGCCAGATTTTTTTTTTTTTTTAATATGCAAGGCCTTGGGAATAGTTTTTCCTGGAAATAGTGCAAAGGACATTAGGAATGCCTTGAAGCGCCAAAAGTTTTTTGGATGGTTTTCAGAAACAATAGCTCTCCGTGGTTTGCTTTCCCCCTGTGTTGATTGAGCTCAGCTTTTTGGCCTGAGAAGCATTTTGATTTCAGAAATGTTATTGTTACCAGTGTATTACGACACAGAGGATGAGGAGAGAGGGGTTACAAATGCAGGAAAGCAGGTTGCCAAGGGCCAGCTGGAAAGAGTGGAGCTGAGCAGAGCCCAGGATGCATTTCTGGTGAGGCAGTGGAGGGCTGAGGCTTCATAGCTTGTAGTGTGCTTGCATGGTTTGTGTCCCCAGAACACTTCAGTCCAGCTTTTGCATAAAATGAAGACCATGGCATCTCCATTTGCTGTTTTCTCTTTACGGGTTTCTTGTAAGACAACCCTGTCCCCCCACCTCCAAACACCCTGAGAGGCAACTGTTCTTGTCAGGTCGCTCTCTGTAAATTACTAATTGTGGAGGACATTAAAGTATGAACCTCACATCCTTGCAACCTTTCTTACACCCTGCTAAAAGGGGAGGACTTTAGACAGCTGAAGAGCTGTGTGTCCATCAGGTTGGACTTCTGCGGTGCAGGCTGACCTCAGACAATTCTTGCCAGCTTTGGTGTGGTAGAAGCAGAGGGGAAGGTGAAAATGCCAATGCAAGAGGGGTGCGTAGGACCGGGCAGCTGGAAACGGTGTGCTAGATTTGGGCATTGCCTGAATTATGCAGAAGATCCAAATAGCTGAGGAAGCTGTAGGAGTTCTGTGCTGCTGCTGAGAGGCTGGTAGCATGAAAACTCAGCCATGTGGTTAGTGAGGGAGAGGAAAAGGGGACAGGCTATTTCGCTGTAAAAATAATTCCTTTCCTTAGCAAGAGATGAAATGGAGCTTGTAAAACAAAAACCCCTGCTATGTTTCTCTGGGAAAGGTATGCTTTTCTCCATTTAACAGAGATTTTAAATTTAATACTTCAATTTTCGTTGTCTTTTTAAAATGCAAGCATCCAGGATTTGGCAGTCTGTATTTTCAATAAAAACTACAGGCATGGGCACTCTTACATTCTTCTTTTTTGTCTGTCTGTCTTTAATTTTCTCCTGGTAGTTTCTGGGTGGAAATAATCTTGTGCAGCCCACCAGGAAGCATTTGGTGGTAGTGACTAAAGCTGTTGCCTCAGGGGAATGAAGCTGAAAGAAATTTATATAGTAATTCTTGTCATTCAAATTAACTTTTGATTGTGAACTACTGCTGTCCCAGTCTACATGTATTGAATGAACTCTGCGTTTCCCACAGGTCAGTTGAAACCCCCAAACCCTCAAAACAAAAAGCTCAACCTTATGAAGTGTTAGGTGTCAGAAAACACCACTAAGCCATCCTTGAGGAAAATTGCCTCCATTATGAAGCAGAATGGAACAATGTGGCTGCTTATGTTTGTATTTAGAAGGTTGATTATTTTTTTTTTCCTGAATAATGGAAACGTTTGATTGCACCACTGATGGGTAAAGGATCATATAAAAAATTGACATGCGAAACCCCACTTCTACATCATTTTCTGGACTCATCCTAATGAATCAAATGAGATGATTAAATGAGAGATTAGATATGTGAACAGAAATGGATTCTACAGCTATAGCTGGCAGGATAATCATTAGGTTAACAGTCTTAAGAAGCCATAGGTAGTTATGCTTCCCTCAAGATACAAATGCTATTGTGAATTAGTAAATTTTTAGTCTGATAAAAGTTACGCACTGGGGAAGAAGATGAAATGCAATGTACATTCTTGAGCAGTAGACCCTCTATGTTCTGTCTGTGGGGAACAAGAACATTAATGAGGCCCTCAGTTCTTGCTTGTGGGTCTAAGAGGCAGTGATAAGAAGGCTGCAGATCAGAGGCATGGTGCTCAGAGACAGCAAGCAGCCTCTGTCAACAGCATACCTCTGGGTCAGGCTAGCTACAAATGAATGATAACTGTATGAGCTAAATGGTGTAAGTCTCTTTTTAGACCTCAGAGAAGCAGCAGTCTGGGGTGATCTGTATTCCCACTGCTGGAGCACAGAAGTACAGACATGTGAGGGAGGGTTTATTAAATATAAAGAGTTAAAAGGTTGTAATTGTAGGCCTGAAACTGTTGAAAGGCTTACTGGGCTTGAGTGGTCAGACCCATCCATCCTCATACAGAGGTGGCTGTGGATGCACCAGTGTATGGAAATTGTGATGAGACCACTGCATTGCCCAGGGAAGTAATAGCTTGGATATTACAAAGAATGTATTTACATACCAAATTATTTCCAGTCCAACAGTAAATTCCTGACAGCTGGGAGAAAATAGTGTCCAAGAGGACAAGTCAGTCACCAGATGGCTGGTTCTGCACCAGTGCAACAGCTGTCGTCAGAAACAGCACTTGAGTTACCCACAAAGTCAGAGAAGCCTTGATAAGAGGCCAGCCAGGAAGCAACCACAGGCACAGATATTGCTGCTATAGCAGGCAGGGGAAGAAGATGAGAATTCAAAGCTTGGCATCTGGGCTGTTACGGTGCCAAGAACACTGATGAATGGCTACAAGAACTGGCTCCTTGCTGGAGCAGGGTAAGAAGGAGCATAAACAACTACAAAATCCAAATTCCTTGGAAGAATAAAAGGTAGGGTTAAGTCCAGTCTAAGATCCCTGGTTATGTTTAGAGTAGCTAAAGTAACTAGTACTAGTAGACATGGAGAAGCTTTGTCAGGGTAGTTCTTTCGTCTCTTACTCCTCAGTAAAGCTTGAGCTCAACAGGCCTCGAAGTTTTGCCCCATGTCCTGTGAATTCCTGTAAGCTGTTCCACAGGGAGGTTTACCACTTGAGGGACATGGTGGAAACACAGAAGGAATGGCACAATTTAGTCATGGAAACAAAAATGCACACGGAACTTCTTTGGGATAAGGAGCAGCTCTACAGCTCCGGTGCAAGAGCCACCTCATTCCGTGCTCCATGGATGAGCTGGGGAATGAATTGCAGCAGCCCTGTTATCAGGCTCTTCTGTTACTTCTTGCAATACATTCTCTACCACCTCTCTTAGACAGAGAGATTTAGAGCTGTATTTATAGAGCACTCTGAAGTATATACACAGCTGTAGAATTGCTGAGAAGACTTTTCCTGCCCCAGAGAGATTAAAAGCTCATTCTCACAAATAGGGTATGTGGAATGAGAGCACAGGGCTGAATTGAGACATTCCTTGTGGGGAATTGGCACGGCATCATTTCCTGAAGTGAAAAGAGCCTCCAGGAACAAAGAGCAGGTGGCAGGGAAGTATGGCTGCTTTCCTCTCCAGGGACCAACTAACGAAAGGTATGCATAGGAAATCAAGATTTGAGCATAGCTGCACAAGCCATTCACAGACCCAGCATATGTGCTTCAATGGCTACCCCAGAGCTATCCAGAGTGCAGACAGTTATCTTCAGTACTCTGATATTATTGCCTGAACCACTTACATGAGAGTATTCAGGCAAGAGCCACCCCTTGTGAGAGAATGTGGACAAACTCTGCAGGACTGAAAAGTCCACAGACTCAGGAAAGCAACTGGGGAAGATGAAATAGAGATGGAGGCCAGGACCGGAGAAAAGGGCAAGCCCGGCAACTGAGAACAAGCCCATAGTTCACTGCAATGAGTATCAAGCAATCCTGAAATAAGAATTTACATTTTTTTCCTCCTAAAATGGACAAAAGCATTCCTAATCTCTAATATTCACACAGCAAGGCTTAGTGGCCCATGTGGTTATAACCCAGCTATCGAATAGACTCTACAGAGGTAGATCTATTTGGTGAGAAACTAGAGGACTATAGAGATACTCACTTGGCCATACCAGAGGATGGGAAAGTATCCTTGGAGGTGGCTGCTGTGTCTTGTCTATATCCGCATTGTCCTGTGTCAGATGTGGATCAGAGGAGGTTTATCTGATCTGGTGTGAGTTTTCATGCTGTATATACTACTGTGAATGTAGACTTCTTTATAATATGCCCTTGCCAGGGAAATCTGTCATCTGAATGGTTTTAAACATGGTCAGAGTTGTTTGCAGCTACATAGGGTTTGTAGTTTTGCGAGTTGTTGTAACTTGACATAAGGATAGTTAATGTTGAGAAACAACAGTGACTTTCATCTGCTGATAAAATGACCATTAATTTTTTTTTTTAAATAATGTTCAAAATACCTCTTTATCTGTTAGTCACAATGATATATTTACTAAATGGTAGGGCAAAGAAAAAGAAAAGGAGATGATGAATTTCAACACATTGCAGAGAAGACATATTGACAAGATTGTTTGGAAGTAGAAATAATTTATTTCACTAGAGGTAAATACTGTCTGAGCTTGAATGGAGGTCAGACATCTTCTGTCTGGCCAGTTCATCTGGGTTTTGTTAAAGTGGAGGAAAAATATGATCATAGTGCAAGTAACCATAAAAGGATTATATTGCATAGTGTAGTGATTTGTAGTGAAAGACATTACAAAACAGCAACATCAATTTCTTTTTCTTGAATGGACTTAAAATGGCACAAGAGAAACATGGGTTCTATGGGAAGGCAGCATCTTTTCTTAGATAAGTTGTTTAAGCTGATAAAAAATGGCTAATGGAAGCTTCACATCAGAGTGAAAATACTCTCATACCATATAACAAAGTTGGAATGAGCCTGTAATTAGCTGAGGACATCTATTAATGCACTGAAGGTGGGAGAAGGGATTGCTGAAATCTTCTAGAAGTACATTGAAACTCAAACATGAATGAGAACTCTCCTATGGTAGGTGCAAAGTAATTCAAGTTATCAAAATCTAAAGAATAAATAGGAAATGTATGCAGAAAATGTTAAGGTGGTGTAGCAGTGCTAATTTAAAAAAACCTGGTAAAACAATCTTATGTGAACAATAAGATTTTTTTTTTGTGCTTTTAACTCTCAAACTACAAATACTGCACTTATTTAATTAAATATCTTTCACTGTAGATTAACAAAATATTATCATTGGTGTAAAAGTACTGGTGACTGGATACACCACATTTTTCAAAATGGTGCAGAATAACACCACACGGATAGATCTGACAAATGTTTACAGAGGGTCTGGTGCGGAGCTGGATGCTTGGACAAAAAACATGTATGGGTTAGCAAACACTAGGCTCTGTCAAGAAGCAGTGCTGACTTCATGCAGCCTGCTAGCTCTCATTTGCTGCTGGCTCTGTGCATAAACTGATGCTGTTTTCTTTACTGTCTGGCTATTGCTGGTATGTTTAATCAAAAGCAGCACAGGGCACCTCTGGAAGAATGAAAAAGACTAGGACGAATCACTATATTAACACTGAGAAATAGAGGCAGATGGGTATGAGGCAGTGACAATAGGATGTAAAGTCTTTTAGTTCAAGGTTGTTAAGTTCAGATTTTGGGAAAGACCACTAGCAACTGGCTGCAAGTTATTTATATCTGGAAGCCTAGCTGAGATGCATTCTTGTCTTGAAGATCTCGAATAGCTGCAATACATAGTAGTGGGACATGAACTGAGACATGTCTCAGATAGATAAGAAAAGCAAAGCTTTTCCACGTCCTGAGTTATGGTGTCTTTAAGGCATGGGAACACAGTGATTGTGGTCAGTTGTGGAAACCTGCACTGCACATGCTGCAATTATTATCTGGAAAACACAATGTATATGGCTTCAAGGTAAGCACAACTTATGGAAGCACTGTAGACCACAGTGCTTCCTCAGTATTTCTTTGACTTTAGTACTATTAGATTAGGCTCTTTTAACCCTGCCACAAGGGGCAACTCTGCCAAAGAGACTACTTTCAAACCTTCTTTACTACAAAATATACATACACCCCAGGTGATAATGCTTCTTGTGTAATATGGATTGGGGTACCTCAAGAGATTTCTTGTGACCCTTTGAACAGTACCATAAATGATGGAAAGAATTTAGAAGAACAAGGTAAATATTTATAGACGTGTGTTATAAATCAATGGTCTTGCAATTTCTCTCACCCTCAAGACCGTACTTCCATGCATGTGATAAATGACTTCATTGCTCTGCCTGGATTTTGGTGCAGTTGTCTACACAAGCTGTATAAACAGAGGCAAGGAACCAGAGATCTTGGAAGCTTTGAGACTGTCTCATATAAGTTAGTGAAAGAAAATTGCTTAGCTTTCCTTCCATATATATGCTTCCACAGAAGTACAAGGGGTCCTTGCTTTTTTTCACTTGCAATGCAGTCTCTAGTCACACTTTTGTCAGGGAAATTAGGCTTCAGTTTCTAAAGATGAACTCTTGTTTTCTGGTTTGGCACGAGTGGCATTAGTCCAGAGAGAGGGGAATGGTTCACATTTCAATTGGCCAACAGAAATGCAGATACTCACTGGCTCAGCCAGGGAATTGTACAAGTTCATTGTGAAGTAGAAAAACTCCCATGATAGAAAGAAGGAATGATCATCTTGCAGTGAAGTATATGAATTGTAAACTAATGCTTCTGCCACGAGTGTGGCAGGCTTCAAATGCTACCTTTTAACTGCAATTCACACTGCTTCAAGGTACTAGCAAGCGTAAGTCAATATTTTGGCTGCATATTGGAATGCATTGTTGCTGTAGAGACTAAGCCAAATCTTGCCCTTAGAATTCAGTGAATATGCACATGTCTGCAAAAGGAAGAAATGCAGCTGATTTGATGTTCCTGTGTGGGATAAAGCTTAATAAACTCTTCTTCATGTTTGCTGCAATGCATTTCAATATTCCTCTGTCTTTTCATCATAATAAAGTCACAGTATCTGTTTTTTTTCCTCCTGACACCCTTCTCCAAAATATTAGTAACTGGTATGAATGTTCCTTGTGAGCCCATGCAGAGAGCTTTTTACGGGAATTTTGGAAGCACTTAAGTAACTAATGAGATGCCTAAGGCTCCTGATGGAATTCCTTTGCACCTATTGTAAGTACATCTAAATGATCTGTCTACGGTTTCAGCAGTCTCTCTGAGTGTGCAGGAGGTAACTTGACCCATGCAGAGCTCTATTATTACTGAGATTTAGCTAGGATGAATTACACCTGAGGTAAATCACACCTTCTAAACTCTTTAAAATTAATTCTCACCTTTTCCATCCATAACACTTTTCTGCAATATCCCTCAAATTTTTCCTTGATGGACAAATTTATTTTTTCATGGGGTTGTCAAAGTCAAAAGTGACTTTCTGTTTTGAAAGTCTTTGAAAAAGAAAAGTCAGCTTTGACAGCCAGTCTTGTAAGCATGGTTTGTTGGGGAAACAAGGTGTATGAACTCATGCAGTTGGTCTGTCTGCCTCCCGCCAAGGACTGCTGGATTGGTTGACTGCTTGTGACTGGTTGCAGTGTGATACAAGGGGAAACTGACAGTCAGTTTTCCTATTGTGAGCTGGAAATGCAGGAAATTACCTCAAGAGATAGAGGAAACTGCAATCTGCAGGGAGCTGGAAAGAAGGCTGTGTGTACCATGTGAGTTACGGCTGACAGGATGGCAGACAGAGCTTTCCCAGCAGAGCTACTTCTTAGATTTGGCCCTTTCAGCTTAATAAAAGGCCTTCTCTTGACGTTCTTTGCTTGAGCGTCACTTGGTAATATGTAAACTGAGAAACCTTTAACTACGCTGTCTTGATTTACTGTCATTAACCAAAGAGTTCTGTAGGCAGGAGTCATCTCAGTATTGTTCTATTTTATCAGTAATCTTTATAAATAGATGTGATCCCTTGACCAAATCCAATCTTTTTTCACCTGTTGAAAAAAGTAGTACACATGGGAAATAGCTCCACTGACACCAGTAGAATGAAACGTTAAATTAGCGTAAGCATGAAGTGAGTCAGAAGAACTAGGAGGCCCATTGCTACTGCTGAACTTGGTTTACACCGTATTTGTTTATAAGGCCCCATAGCCTGTTTTTATAACAAAGGCATGTAAGGATTTTGTTTTGGAGGCATTTTTTCTCAAGGGTAGAACACTTGAATTTTGCAACTCTGACACCAGTCCAGGCTCCAAGGGCTGAAAATAGCAACTCATCTGGGAAACAAGCTTTTGTGACATGTTGTAGTCTGTGTCAAGTCCTGTTTAAGTCTTACCCATGCTTTACAGAGTTAAAAGCATTCTTAGTTGCAAGTCCGTATGCCAGCAGGTCTGCATTTCTCCTACCTGTTTGTGAGGATAAACATTAATGTGGCACTTGATACATTCTTGTCCCATGTTAGCCCAGGAGTTTCCGCTCATCCATTTTCTCTTGCATTTGGGGCACTTATATTCACCAAAGCAGCGTTTCTTGCCCTGGTATGGTGTCAGGCCTTCTCCTTTTGGACGAGCCTACAAAACAAAGGGAAGAAGCAGTGAATGATCAGTGAATCTCCCAGGGTGTGGGAGAGTAGTAGTAAAGTAAGTAGGGTTTAAATTAATTCTGAAGATTTGGGCAAAATATACTGGTTGCAGACATGAAGGTCGTATCCCCTCAATGGAGAATCTGTTGAAGTTAGTGTTCGAGTTCTGCAAGTTACTTCCGTAAGAAGTATTCAAACATTAAAGAAGACTTGTGACACTGAACATAGTATTTAGGAACATGCCTATACCCTTTTTGCAACGAATGGTTTTCATATCCATTTCAATATAAGATCATCTACTGAGTACATACTGCTAGTATTATGTATAGCATCTGTAGAAGTACATCACTAGTAAAGGACTATATTTCTTAACTAGATTCTTGTTTATTCCCTGTTAGAACCTATAACTAAGAAAGGTTTCTATAATTCAGCTTTGCACACTCTAAACAATAAAATATTGGCAATTTATTAGTATGCGGATACATATTATATGGGAGTGCACAAACTGGGGTTGATTATGAAGGAAAGATGTGGCTTTGATCAGTGGAAATCATTAATTTGAGGAACTTAATTTGGTTTCTTGTTCTTGGTAAATGTTTTCACTGATTTCTGCATCTTGAAGGAAATAGGAAGGGATTCTCAAATGGACTGTTGTAACACCTAAATGTTATACGTCCCCTGTAGAAAGCCTTTTTACCTAGGGAAGGTAGTAGAGTAAGCAATGACCTTATGCGAATACTAATTTAGTTTTTTCCTAAATGCACTCACTAAAACTGTTGTACTTAAAAATATAGTAAGGTACATAATATGCCAATAAGGTGAAGGTGAGAGTATTGCATACAGCTGTACTGAAGACAGCTGTAAAGATAAAGACATTTTCTGTAGTCTGTAACAGACACTTTGCCTGTGGCAGAATGGTATGATTCTTTTTTTAACATTCCCGGATGAAATTTAGAAAAATGAAATGACCCATCCTGCTGGGAAAGGGTTTGTTTTTGTTTTGTGAGCTTGTATGATTTCTCAGTGTGTAGGTCCAAATTGCTTTCTATGTGAAAACAAGGGTTGAAGAAGCAGGTGGCTGGCAGAAGACCTGAGCTTGGCAGGAGCTCTGAGAGTTGAGCTCCCATGGCTGATGGAGATGGTGTACATTGTGTTACCTCCAGGGTTGCGTGTGGGGCCAAGAGGGAAAGGAACATTGAGGGTGCTCCCCCCTGCATGCTGACAGGCGGAAGAGAGGACATTAAACTTACTGTGGCCTTTCTTCCCTCCCTTCCCCCTATCTGTAGTGTCAGTAAACAACATTCTCTATTTTTCATGCTTATTCCTCAGCATAGTAACATTCTTTAACAGATCAGATGCGGTAGCAAACTCTGTTACAAATAGGTAAACATCTATAATAACTTGCTTCATGACAATCTGACAAGCCACTGTAAATATTCTGGTGCATAGTAAAGATGAAGCTGACAACGGGTCACATATATTTACAGAAATATTGCACAAAAATGATAATTAAAAAAAATAAAGTGAATTGGTATAATGAGAAACATTTGTACTTCTGTGACTAAATAAATGCTGGCAGGCACCTGGAATGTAACCCATGGTGTCCCTTGAAAAGGATGGGAGATTATAGTCGAATGGTGGGCAGGAAAACATCAATTTATGGAGACATCCTTGCTCTGGACACTTACCTTGACTTTGCCTCAGGAATTTGCACAACTCAAGTCAGCGTAAGAAGGAGCCACCTGAGAAATTTCATTTAGAAATTTGAAGGAATTGAACAGGAACCCTGTGTACAGACAGCTCCCATGATTCAGAGATGTTCCCCGTCCTCCTGAGGCATCAAGAGACTGCTTTATTTGTAGTTTCAGTTGGGGTTATGCTATTGAACAGAAGATGACTTATTTTTGATTCTCAGTTTCAGCTGCACTTGACTTAAACTCCTCCTGCAGTCGAACCTGGCAATGGAGCTCCATTGCCCTGCTAAGAAGCAGTCCTTTCAGAAAACAAGCAGGCCACCAAGTGCATTATTTCCAAAACTGAAGCACTGACTTTAGAGACAGAGGGTGTCTGAGAACTCTTGTAAATGTTTACAAACGGTGTTTAAACATAGCACTCCCACTGCAATATGTTATGCCAGCCATAAAGAGCATTTAAACATCAAACTCCCACAGCAGTATGTTGTGCCAGACACAATTTACTGGCAGGGGAAACTTTCAGGGATGGCCACTTTGAGCTGGCCGGTAAGTGTAGCTGACTGGAGAGACACCAATGGCCTGAAATGCTCTGCCCGCACAAATGCACAGGACACTGAAGGTGCTAGTCCGTGAAGTTGTCTGTGTGCATAGCTGGGCATCAGAAATGAAGGCTTTCCAAATCAGAAGTTACTTTTAAAATTTAGCTTCCCCAATTTGCTCAGTAAATCGGAAGCAGAACCAGGAAGAGAGTGGAGGAGCCCTGACTCTGGCAGTAATTTCCTGTTTTAATCACTAGACTAAACTTCTGATTTATTTTTATTTTGACTTTTTGGCTGTCACAGCTCTCTCCTCAGTCAGTGAGACGTTAATTAATTTGCTGGCAAAGCTACAACATACTCTGTAGGTGTTTCACTATTCTGCTTTATGGCTGTTTATACTTTGCCCTAACAGATATTATTTTCCTTCCCATATCTTCAGTTTCCCAAACTGTGCCCCACAGGGAATTTGGATTCTCAAACAAACAAGCTCATTTTCTCTAGTGAGAAACACCATTAGGAAGCATTGACAGCAGAGAAGGCAGCTTGCCAACTCCCTCCACCCTTCAGGTCCAAACAAAACAGAAATCTGACAGTATTTGGTGGAAGGCAAAACCTGAGTGAGATACACTAATGACCTGAGAGGTTGTCTTTCCCCTTTTTTAGGGTCTGTGGCTTCAGGAGCAGCACAGTTGAATTACATAAACATCTCCAAGAAACAGGCTGCTCCTTGGCGCAGCAGCAGCCAGCCCTGCCTGGCAGGGTGCTCGAGCACTCCGTCACTCTGCGACAGAGGTGTCTCAGTGCTCATCCAGCTGGAGGGCAGGAACTTGTTTTGACCCGACGTTTTTCTTAACCAAGTGCCAAAAAAAGAGCAAGAAGACACATTTTGCCTTTTGGTACTAATCTAAAGACTCTTACTAGGTATTAATCAAAAGACAAGTTTTTACAAAATGTAGGATTTGCCTTGTTTAAGCCATTAACCAGCTATTCTCACCCCGCCCTGGCTTGATCTGAATGGTGTTTAGTAATAAATCCTGATTGGTGTTTAGGTCCTGCAATTCCCTCCCTAAGCACTACTTTTTCTTACCCTTTCTGCAGATAGAGATTTTTTCATGTTCCAAGTCAACCTGGGAAGGTTATGTCACTATTTATAATGGCAAAATATTTCATTGTTACCATGTTAACGTATGCTGTCCTGTTGCCTTTATGCTCAGGTAGTTTTTGGCCTGGTTTCTACTCTTGGCTGCAAAAGCTTGGTGGAATCTCTGTCTTATCATGTTTGAAATAATATTCAAAATATATTACAAACTGTAATGTGAACAAGATTTTTACTTTTTCAGCATTCTTTTGTCTGGGGAGTTGACAATTTTATGCTTTAAATGCTGATTTGAGAGACCTACTCCGTAAAACCAAAGCTCACAGCATTTCTCCTGCTATATGTCTGTATAGCTTGCCAACATCTCTATGTCTCTGTCTCGTTCAGACATTTCAAGGATCATTTAATGCAGTCAGGACGGGTAGGCTTTTGGGGATGATTAAAACCAAACAGATTTTTCTAGAAGGATCAGAAACTAGCCATTACTTGAAGCATGTCTCAATGTCCAGATCTATGTCTATGCAACACATTTTTTGTGCTGCTTTGACTTCAGAAACCAGCAGGGAAATGCAGAAGTGAAGAGCCTTCCTTCCTCAAGGTACTGCTGGGGGTGGGAGCTGTGGTGGCTCAGAGCCCCTCCTACCTCATGGCCCTCAGTCACAAACTGAAGCCGGTCTTGGACTGGTGGTTTTAGTGCTGAGGCTGAAGGGTTCTCCCTCTGGATGTGAATTTGGAAAGCACCACAGATTCTGCAAAAGCCCTGTCTGGGCCCTCTGTCCACTATAGCTAGCCAAACAGAAGGTCCTTGCCCTCTGATTAATGACACAGTGATCCATCACCTTGGTGTTCTGGACAAATGGAATCATCTTTGCAGGTTTACTTAGCACATGCTTGCCTTAGCTAGATCCAGCATATGTACAAAGTCAGTATTTTTTGGGGGCGGCACTGCAATGAAAATGACATCAATGTTCCACCCTTCACTGACACCCAGCTGCCTCTATTTTTCATTCTCTTCCTTTCCTCAGCCAAATGCACAAATTGGCCATAATAAGATTTTAGAAGTCTTTTAAGTTGAGCTTTTCTGCTGGTGACTTGCCAGCCAAGTGCGCTCTCAACCTATCGGATTGTGCATCTCATGGAGGAATCTGACAAATCGCTTGGTAGTGATGGACATCATAAAGGACTAGGACTCTGCTTTCTCTAGACAATTCTCTCCAAGTATCAGTTTGCTGAGTCAGCAAAACCAAAACAAAACAACCCCCCACATGCCCTGCTTAAAGATTCATTATAAACAACAAAGGACAGATTTACTTCCTAGTGAAATGTTGAGAAACAATTTGGTTAACACTCTTTTTCTCCACATCTTCCCAAGTTTGTTACACAGCTGAAAGGCATACAGCACATGGGGAAGATGAAGTCGGCATGACACTGGTGAGTGGATCGCCTTCCTAGAAGAGGTCTGTAAGGGTGCTTCATCAAATAAAGCAGAAAAATGATAATGGCAAACAACAGCTTGATGTACTGACTGGCTCCCATGTGGTTTGCAGGAATGGGAGGGCCAGAGTTATATTTTGAAATGTCATCCCTCAGACACTCTCAACTTCAAGTCAGCACATGTAGAAGATGGTGTTAAAAAGCCATAGCACTCTGATTTTATGCTACTGTACGTACATAGTTTTGAGAAAGATGAAATGATGATGATGAGCCATACCAAAAATGTTCCATTAGAAAAGGAAAAATAAAGTATTAGGCCTGATTTGGCATACTAAGTGTCCCGGCATTGTAGTCCTGACTCTGCAGCAAGTTGCAGAGTGCTGGGAAATCCAGTGAAGTCCTTTGACCTTTCTCAGCTCTGTGTAGACTGTGCAGAGAATGAGGACATGCTTACCCACTTACGCCAAAATGGCACACAAAAGGGAATCCTTAATGGTAAATGATTTTCTTTGTCCTTCCTGACTTCCATATTCACATAAATCTGAGTATCAACAGAATATGTAGACAGAGAGGTTATATGTTCAGGAAATGAGTTCTAACATAGCTAGTCTAGTTTTCCTTGCTGTGTGTGGTCCATGTTGCTGGTGTATGATACTGTGTATGTGTGACCCTTTGGTCACTTTCAGAATATTAAATGAACTGTCACTACATCTTGAATTAGTACATGCAATATATGAAGAACATCTAGGGGATACAGAGACCAAATTAATACTTTGCTTCAGCCTTCTTGTTTGTAGTATAATTTTTGTATTAGTAATACGATGAGAACTATTACCTGATATGGGTCAGTTAAAGGAAAAGAGGGATAACAGTCAGAAAGCAAACTCTTTGTTATAGCATTACTATTTAAATAAGAACTTCAATTTGATTTAGTGAACAATAGATATTATGGAATTTCTACATGCATTGGATATTACAGACTAAGGATTTATGACAAGTATAATTATATCTGAGCAAGGCATGGCTGAAAAATAAAACTTGAAAACTTGTTCGTGTAGCTTAACAGAGGAGGCTAGTATGTGCTTTAGACTGGGGTTTTATTGAGTAGTGTGTTCTCCGCCACAAAACTTAGGGCTACTTCAGCCTCTGACTGGAGAGGGTACCGTATGGCTTTTATTGTCATTGGAAGTATTAAGAATTCACACCACTGCATTCGTAGAAACAGACTTGTTCTTCATGGTAGTTATTGCTGCTAACTTTCTATCACACTCGTATCACTCTTACTCCTAAAACCTGATCAAGGGAGGATGTGTTTTTGTATTGAGGTCCCAAGTAATTAAACTATGGCATTCGGGCATCTGATAAAGCTGGTAGGATTTCTCAGCACCTCTTCTCTAGGGCAGCGTATGTGTTGTAGCCTTCCTGCTCACCATCAGTACACTGAGCTGTGGAAAAGGGAACAGTGAGTTGATGGAGCTGATGCCTAGCCTCCCTAAGAGATGTAAAATTAGAAGCAGGTAAGGCTGCTTAGGCTCTCTGCGTGTCTGCTTGCTGCTCCTGTGGATCACCATATACAGTGCTATTCCTAATACTATATTTTATCACCTAATGTAGACAATAATTTCACAGTCAAGTGTATATAAAAGTTTGTTCCTACACACATTTTTCCTTTATTTCACTTTTATACCTAGTACTTCTACTGACCATAAATACAGTCCTTGATTTTCTTGGCCCTGCAGTCAAGTGTATTTCTAGTGGAGTGATGTTCAGAATGAAATATGATTCTTGAGGAACAGAGCATTAAAATGTGCAAGCTTGTGGCACACAATCCAAAACAACATTAGTCTTTTTATTTTACTTGAACAAATACCCTATTTCTGCTGTTAAAAACACTTTAATTCCCAAGTCTTGCTCTTTGGGAAACATGTAAAGGTATATCAATTATGCTGTGTCAAGGAACTTTTACGGGTAAATTTTGAAATGGCAGAAGACCAATTTTATATTGTCACTTTAATATATGAGGATGTATCTCTTGGTTGCGTTGAAAAATTAGTGTTGTCAGCATATTGTATGTTAACTGCAATTCTGATCTCGTTTCCACAAGGATAAACCAAAGGTAATATTTGGCAGTATTTGTTACTAATAACATACACATGGTTTCTGATGATGATTAAAGCAATAGGCATGGTTGTCATGGACATGCTGATCAAAGTCTAGAAATCCAAGAAGCTAGCTTGGCAAACATTCCAATATTTAAGTCAAAATCTGGTTTTGCAGATTTTTCAGAATCCTAGCTGTGCTTTTTGGAACACAGGCTTTTCTTCTGCTACAGAATGCCTTGTTGAGCTGATCATTAGAACCATCCTTGGGCCAAAGACACATAAAATTAATTTCTGTGCTAAGTCAGTTTGGAGCATATTTGCAGAATTGCTAAGTATTAGTTACTGTATCATGTGTCAATTACTAAACACTGAATGCTCAGAGAAGTTGATAGTGTGGAATGAGTTCTTTGTGAATCCCCTTCATCACTCCACAGACAGTATAGTGATAGAAAACTTGCAAAAGCTCAGTACTGTACCATCTGAGAAAACAAGTGTATTAAGTATACTATGTTGTTTTCATAGGCTGCTGTCTTAATGAAAAAAGGACTTCACACAAGAAAGCAGTGTAACAGAAAAGTATTCAGGAATTCGTGGTAATGTGGTGACAGGACTTGTGTTACAAGTCCAACAGCTGGATCGTGTATGTGGTCCTAACAGATTTCTTGTCTGGTCTTGGTCAAGTCATCTAATGAGACTCTACCTCAGCTCTTCGTTTGTGATGTGGAGAGATCCTTTTGCTGTTCCTTGTCATTTCTGTGGTTCTTGTGGCATTGTATAACCACTTTGGGCTATATATGGTAACATAGCTTGTGTAGCATAACAAAACCTTGAACTTCATCTAGGCCATCTAAGTACTATTATAACCTATCAAATAACGCTCACAGAACTTCCAGTCTACCTTTTTCATAGAAGAAATTTTGGGTGCATAGGGTATTGCACAGAAACATGCTGTCTCTAGATGAAGCCTGTTAGCAGAGTTTTAATAGAACATGAAACTCCCCTTGCATTGACAATTCTAACTAACCTCAGATATTTATTTTTTTCTGCATGTTGATATGACTTTTCCAGGTTCTAGAATTTCAAACAGTATACTTTTATATTCAGTTATATCATGTGTTATATAGAGGGCAATAGGCAGTGATCAAGCGTTTAATGTGTTTGATAGACTTTCAGAGCTACAGAGCTTGACTAACCCTACCACAAGGAAAGCTGCAAATAATTATCTCAGTTAACTGTACTTCAAGGACTTACTTTACCTGTGCATGCTGGTCTTTGCTTGTTGAATGGCTGTGAAAGAGCCCCCAAACTGACTATCTATACTTACAGCCAATCACAACTTTAATATGCTTGTTCCTGTAGGAACTTGAAAACAATGGAATTATTTGAGCATATAAATAGCTGCCTAATGAATCTTCTTTTGAAAGTGTTGCATAACTCAGCCTAACTCAGAACCTAAGATTTCAAGAACAGGGAAAGAATACATTTCCAGTCCTTACACATGGGAAGATAACCATCAAAATGTGAACCAAATGTTAACTCATGCAATGAAGCAAGTGTACTGAAAAGCATTATCTTAGGGAATTCTGTAGTGAAAACTGTTTTCAATATATTGTTTAATGTAATATGAAATAAAAGGGGGCAGGGCTAAAAAGTGGTGATGAATGATGTCTAAATGAACCTGAGTCTCTGCTAAGTATTGTGTATCATACAGAAAATAAGGATTTATATATCAAATTATGCATGTGGAAGAGTTAAAATTGCACTTGCCTGCTGGGATACAGTGAGGCACTTCTTTTCAGTGTTACAAGATCATATTCTTCCAAGCAGCTTGAGATAAAAGGAAGTGGTTGAAATCTTTCTTTCCCCTTCTCTGATACAAAATTTGCCATACTGAATTAATTATGAAGAAACTGGGAATGTATTCATTTTAATAGTTTCCTGATGTGTGGACTCTTTTGTCCTTCTTCATCTGTTGCTTGAAAACATACAATGGCAATACCCTCCTCCTCTTTCCCTCCCCCTTCTCCTCTGGTAGCACACTATATTTAATACGTTGGCACTTTTTTTTGCAAGTTGGAATCAGAGTTTTGGAGCAGTGAGGGTCACACCATTGTTATTTACAGGCATTCCCTTTTCTAAGCTGAGGTCAAGACCCATACTTTTGGACCTGTTTATTTGGTCCACCTCAGATGGCTTCATGTGGGTTTCAGATTTCTCCTAGGGTTAGTGTGGCACAGCTGGGGCACTGCTCTAGTGATGAACTGACAGGTCTAAAGATTATGATCTTCTGTCCTTTAAAAAGCAGTGCAATAGCTCTGGTGGACCCCTGGCCTCTTCACAGGTCATGGGATGCTTCCAGAGGCAAAACAGATAGGAAGGCAGACATTTCAGTGGAGGTAATTTTATTCCAAATCTGAGTGGCAGGTGCTTTTGAAGCCCCATTCAAAACATGGGATGTTGCCTTTGCTTCACTGCTGTTCAGAGATGTGCTTAATCAAAGTATCCAACTGAAGAGAAGATGTGGACTGAATTATGATGTTGAGATGCAGCTGCAGATCTCCAATTGAGTGATAGTTATACTTTCCTTAAGTGTCTAGGTAAAGAAACCCCATGAGAAGACTCTGTCCAGATTACATTGGGTGTGCCACTACTTGGTCAAAGCACATTTTCAAAAGAGGCTTTGGATAGGGAATTTTCTAATTCCCATGGGGCTTGCATTGCTTTTTGGTTTATGTTTCAGCTCAAAATCAGAGACTTTTTTCACATCAAACTACATGCAGAGTAATAGTGGTTTTCCTACTATTTTGAACTGCTTGTGAAAGCTGCATAGGAACTTTAATTGCAGACATGGCAATCTGCAAAACATTTAGTGCTTAGTTTTTGTGAATGACTGTAGCTTAATCTTATACTGGGTGCAGCTTGATTTAACTTTGGTGTGAATTTACAGAGCGGAGTAGAGAAAGGGCCTGTATTAAATATAAAGAGGACTGTAGGTGCTGATGGGAGGCAGCTTCCTTTACTGTTACAGTGGCTTTGTAAAATCCTGCTGTATGACTATCTGTATCTTTAGGGGCCTTTAACTTTTTATAAATCTGGATCTGTTGTGCCTTTCCTCCATGCCATATGTCTGCTGGGATACATTTGCTGACAGTTTAGAAGGGAATTTAATAAATCAGTGATCTTAAGAAGAAACCTCGACTTGGGAATCTGCTACTTCTGCTTGTTCACTGGAAACAGCCTGTTGATGTCCAGGGATCTCATGACAGACCTCTGCTTTATGCTGTTACTTTTTCCTCTGAGGCAGAGTGGTTTGTAGTACTTGGATGACATTAAAGAGGTAATTACAATAAACTATTATTATTATTTTGGTTAGAAGCTTTGACATAATTCATCTATCAAAAATAACATTAATTTCTTTGTGTAGTTTCCAAATGAAACTGCTTAATCCTAGAGCATCATCTGTTTTAATTCTGCCGTAACAATCTGTAGCCCACAGCAAGGTCAACCTGATACAACAGGTATTTTAATATCCTTAGTTAAGGCAGATAACCTTTAAAGAAAAATATCAAGTTCCCATGCAGTTTCTTGAATAGACTCTGTCCTGGGCTTTGGTGGTAGCCAAAGAATGAGCACTTTGCTCCCTGCAGATTGGGCAAAGGGGTATGCAGCAGGAGGTATTGCACTCTGAGGCTGAGAATGCATAGGGTGGGGAGGAGAAGGCAGTAAAACAGGTAATATTTTAATTCAATGCAACTGCATACTGCAGTAGAAATGCAACTTGAGCAGTGTTACCACTCACACAATGGCTTGTTTTGGTCTGCTTTGACTTTATGCTGCTTGTTGCACCCTCTGGACTGACACATTCTTGTTTCCTTCATATGGGTACGAATCATAATAATAATGTATTTCTTTTAGCCTGAAATAGTAATGCCTTTGCTCTTGTAAATGCTTTATCTCTTCAAAACAACTCTTGGAAAGCAAAGGAAATATTGTTAAGACGATAAGGATGAGTTTCAGGGGAAAGGATGTTTCTAGAAGAACTCAGCCTTCTTCCTTCCTTCTGCTCTGAAAGGGACAGGATCTCTTTCAACTACCCACTAAATCCTTAAGGATTCAAGACCTGGTTTGTGGCATATCCTGTGCACTGCATAAGAAGAGGTGTAACCACAGTAAAAAAAAATCCCAACAGGAGAGTTCATGTCACAGGGAGAAGAATGCAGTCTTGTGGTTAAGGCACTGGACTGGACCTCATTTCTAGCCTGGCTGCAGCCTCCTTCTGTGGGTTTGTGGGCAAGTTACTTGATATTTTTGTGCCTCAATTTTTCATCTAGAGTACAGGCAGTACTAGCATACCTCACATTCAGGGAATATAATTAATGTTTATTACTACAAAAGTAAGCAGTACGCATGAATCCTGAGTTATACAACTCCCAGATAAAGGTTTGGAACAAGGACTGCTATGAGCCTGTCACCAATGACCCTGACCTCACCTTTTGAGCCAGTTTTTTGAACACTCTGCTTAACAGATGTTTTCTTTCATACATTTTATGTTTTCTCTACAATGTGGTTCATTTAAGTAGTCAGAAATGTCATCATCTATTCATTCCTTGTGACATCTCCACTGGTATATGTTTTAAAAAAGTAAACAAAAAACACATGGCAGAAGGTAACTCAAGTATGTTTATTGTTGTTATAAGGATTTATAGCTGGGATATTCTTTATGCAAAAGATAAAGCATGGGCCCTCTTTAGAAATCTTCCCATTGTAACAGAAAATAATGCAGTGACTGTGCACACCTCCTCTCACCTCCCCACCCCAAAGCAGTGTAGTGGTGGAGGCTCCCAGGACGCTACCACACACAGCAGGCTGTGGCCTCTTGTCCTCCAAGATGAAATACCACAGCATTGGTGTCATTGCTCTTAGCTGAAATGGGCCCTTTGCTTGAACTATTAAGAAACAGGCAAAGGAAATAAAGACCAGATGAGCAACCACCCTCCCTTTCCCCACCTCAGCCTCCTTCCCTCCACCTCCCCCTGCCCCTCCATGCTGTCTACAAGATGACATACAAAAACACCGGCTGAGTCAGTCAGCCTGCTTTAATTACAGCATTCTTTTTGAGCCTGGAAAAAGACATGCTATGCATAGTCCAAAAATGAAACATGACTTCAGCTGCTGATGTCTAAACTACATAAATGTTTATCATGTTTAATAATGTGAGAGGGAAGTTTTTTTTTCTTGTTCTAGTATTCTTTCCCCTAGAAATATTCTGCCAGGTTACACATGAACATAATGCATAGAAGCAAGTTTCAGAAACCCACCCCTTCTGCCCAGAGCAGGCATGGGTAAGTCCATCTACCTCAAGAACCATCAAATCCCAGCTTTCTGACTTAGTTCATGTGCATGACATCACTTGAGAGCCCCTTGCTTACTCACTTGCTTTGGACCCATGTGCAGGTGCCTGTGAGAAACTCCTTGCTAGTTTTCTACTGTAGGCTCAGTCTCTCTCTTATGGAAGAGCAGGTTTTTAACATCTTAACTGAAGTGCATCAGAATCATAGGATCACAGAATCAGCTAGGTTGGAAAAGACCTTTAAGATCATTAAGTCTGACTGTTATCCCAGCACTGCCAAGTCCACCCCTAAACCATGTCACTAAGGGCTTTGTCTACACATTTTCTGAACAGTTCCAGGGATGGTGATTCCACCACTGCCCTGGGCAGCCTGTTCCTATGTCTGAGCACCCTCTCTGTGAAGAAGTTTTTCTTACTATTCAGTCTAAACCTTGCCTGGCACAGCTTGAAGCTGTTGCCTCTTGTCCTATTGCTTGTCTTTTGGGAAAATAGACCAATCCCTGCCTCACTACAACCTCCTTTCAGGTATTTGTAGAGTGCAGTAAGGTCCCCCTAAGCCTTTTCTTCGCCAAAGTCTTACTGCTTAAAATGTAAACATTGGTTTGTAGTGAAAACTTACAGGCATATGCACCTATACTTCAGATGAACTAAAGACAACTACTCTTTGGTGTGAAGTTTGTGATAATACAGTATGAATCTGCATTTTTAACCTCTTCCATCATTCCCTCCCTTCTCATTTTTCTCCTGCAGTTGTGTTTGTACTTTCTCCTTGCTCTTCTCCTGTTTTCTTTCCACTCTGTGCAAAGTTGTCTTGAATCATCTAAAGAATCACTTGTGTCATGTTACCAAAACAGCATCAGCAGCTGCCAAACTATGTGAACCATTCTGTAACATTTGTGGTGATTTCTGCAGTGTTACAAGAAGTTTGAGCATTTGACTGAAACTCTTGTGAAAAGGAACTGAGGCAAACAGGTTCCCTCTGTAATATCTTCCTTGATCACATGCAGAAATATGCAGTGCCTTGAAGATGAGAAAGGATGGAATACAATCAAAATGTCCAGACTGAGAATGCTAATAGGTATCTGAGGGGTGAGAGCACAACATAGTCAAAGCATTGGGTAAAGAGGGTATCTCACATCTGATTTCTGGCTAGACTGAAAGAAGTGGCATCTAGGAGATGACTGATGCACAGAAAATATACAGAATAAAATTAATAGCTTTTTAAGTGATTCAGATTCTGCCAAAATGGTAGTTAACTGACCCTCTGTCTTTTCACTACTAATTATTTTCTTCTAATCTGTCACAAAACAAGACAGGAGAAGGACTGTTATCTGAAACTTTTTGGGAAACAGAAAGGTCATAGGCTGAATCAGGCCGTGGATGTTGTGTGCCTTGGTCCATAACTGTGGTCTAAAGAGAAATAAAATCTCTCATGTGTTGAAACAGTAAACTCGCGTCTGACTCATCAGGCTGTCTGGCTGTACTGTAAGAAATTAAGTCTTTTTTGGACACCTATGTTTTTAGCTTGCTCTGTACAGCTGTGTAGCAGGAACTTGGAGATTCAGAAAATCATTGCTGTTAAAATTTTTGAATGGAAACTCCGTTTTGACCAGAGTACAGTCAGAAAAGTGAAACAAAATGGTACTCTAAACAAGTGAGTTCTAATCACCATTTCTTTTAATGAGAGTCTTCTATTCCAGTTTTTTCCATTACTCTTTTTGCCTATTCCTTTGTTAAAAAAGCAGAACTATTCAGTTGTTTGCAACCTTCACCATATGTTTGTACAGTGGTCTCAGGCCAGCGTTTTATTGTCAAAGACACTCACACACAGTGTTTCCTTATGGATACCTAAAATCTCACTTCCTGAAAGTCATTACTTTCCTGTCTGTGTACAGAGAGGTATTTGTCACCACAGGAGTCTCACACTAGGCTGCTCTGTGGACATGATGTTCGTAGTACCCCAGATCTGCTGCTGGAAGCTGACCCAAAATGGGTTAGTAGCCTGAGGTCAACTAGTAGTTCCATATTCTTTGATATATACTGACCCTAAGCAACATCAGGGGATGAACAGGGGGATGAACAGGCCTTACAGAGTAAATCTTTCTCCCAAAAGAAATTTGTTTCAACAAAAACACCAAGCCAAGGCCAAACCACCGAGTTGGGCATCACTTACTAGTGAAGAACATGCTGTCTCTCGTATGTGTTCTAGGATCATTTTTTTCTAAGGCTGGGCTTAAACCATGACAGGTACTGGTTCTATTTTACAGATTATATCCATCACCTTGTTAAAAATATCTGACTGCGCTTCTGTCCTAGCAGACAATTTCAATACCTGCAGGCAAGTAACGTGAAAAGTTCATTACCAAACAATAGGAAGGGTGAATGACTGCTCTAACGGAAACCTCATGAAAGCAGAGGATCCACCAAGGGGATGTAGGGCACAGAAGGCATGACAAGGCTTTGTGCTATGTTCAGCACTTTTCATGGGAACATGTTTGTGACCAGGGCCATCTTCAATGTGTCTAAAGTCTAAGGCAGCCTTCCTGACACAGACAGTGAACAGGCCACAGCAAATATCTTTACTGGATGCTGTCTCTTTGTTTGCTTAAGGCTAAGAAAATATTAATTTTTGAAAGGGTATTGTGCAAGAAGCATCTGTTATAAAATGCTTGCCATAGTGTTTGCAGCAGATGATGACTGGAGAGGTGGGATAAAGATTTGGGGAACGTGTGGAGCTCCCTATCCCTTTTGCTACTGGTTTCTCTTTCTTCTTTCACACTGATACTCTTTCCATCAAGAGACACTAGTCTAAGGACAGACTTGGGAAGCCTGCTCTGCTTGCAGAGATACAGTAATTTGTATCTCGGAGGGGAAGAAAACATCCCAAATCACTGAAAGAACCCTTATCAAGATTATATGATAATGTTTTTCATATTAAGTTACTTCTATCTGTTGCATGGGGCTTTTCAGCAGTGTTAATAACAGAAGAAAAAAGAAAAAGAAAAAATTAGTATGGAATGATAAAATAGAAGATGAACAGAAACATGTGTATCCCACCTGACTTGCTGGAAGTTCTCTAAGGGTGTTATTTTCCCAAATCAAGGAGTGCGATCAAGGCTGTGCTGTTCAGATAAGCCATGGATTCAGACTCTTGTGCGGAGGTTGGCACAGCAGCAAACCTCTTTTAGCCCCTTGATTTATTTTTTCCAGCCTTTCCAGGGCCCGGTTAACTTTATCCGCTCTGCGTTTCAGGGGGATGTGCAGTTCAGTGTGTGCCTGGTGAGAGGCTCATTATCCTCCACAGGCTCAACACAAACCCTCCATTTTTGAAAGGCGACAAAAGAGGCGGCCGGTCCCGGTTTCCGGTGCCCCTGGCCTAGCCAGTGTGCCGTGCTCCTCGTGCCCAGCCCCACTGCAGCTGCCTCTTTGTATGATCGGGCATAATGTGGAGGGCTCAGAAGGAAGCTGACACAGGTGTGCCACCGGGCTGGGGACTTGGCTAGGGACGCTGCCTCGAGTGCACGCGCACGTCTCCCCACACACAGGTCTTGTGTTCAGTCTTGGCCGCAGCCTTCAAGGGCCTCCTTGTCACAGCACAAACAACGGCGTTGCGCAGCCTCCCTTGTGAGCTGCCTCCTGGCCAGTGCTGACCAGAATAATCCCCTTTCTCAGGCCTAATACCACAGCAGAAATGTCATCCTTATTCTGTAATGCTGGCATTTGTCAACTCGATGGGAACAAAGAGAGCATTCATCGAGCGGGAGACAAGCGGAGGGCCTCAGGAAAATCCCTTGGAGGGGACAGAAAATGTTCTGTCATACTTTGAACTCCACCGGAGCTGCTGTTTGTCTTCAGGTCTGACCGGACTGGAGACAGAGGGCTGCCTTACGTTGATCATGTCTTCAGCTGGGGTTGCAGAGGAAAGTTACGTTTATCTTTTTAGGACAGCTGACTAGCAACAAATAGCCTTTGTCTCAGGGCAACCCCACCTCTCACAATTTTAGAGCTCTTCTGCTCAGCTGGGTTCATTCTTGCTTGGCAAGATCAAACCTATAAGTAACTATGGCTTTGATTTATCTTCACACATACTTTATCCACAGAGGCAGTTAGTCTAATATCAGACTTGGATCTCCTCTCCAACACATAGCAATACAAGGCCCTTTCCAGCAGTGCAGGACAGCTCTATCAAATGTACTAGTGACAGGCAGCAAGGCAAAGCAGAGGAAGCCTGCTCTTCCTTGGACATTTTAATAAGCCTGCAGGATGCCGAGGGACAGTAGACATTTCCACTGGAAACAAATATTTCAACAAATATCTCTGTGGAAGAGATGAGCCCTTTTGCCAGTTTGCTCAATGAGTCAGCAGACTCCTTAAAACAGCATGGTCTCCTATTGTCCTTGTTGTAGAATTAAAGTAGATGGCTTCAGGACACTACCGTGTAACCAAGAATACTTCACTCTGTTGAAAACAGAACCACTGGCTTTCTAAATATTCCCTAACCTGCTAGCTGAGCACAAGCACTGAGCTCACTCAGAAATCACTCTAATTAGAGTGATGAGCAGAGGTGGTTTGTGTTATGAAGGCTGCTGCAATGGCGGAAATCTGGGAAGGCTTTAATAATTTCAGGCAATCTTATCTATTTTAAATTACTCTCTAACAAGGCTGTTCTAAAACTTCATACCTCACTGGAGAGGTTGCTATGTTTTAGTGAAAAGTTGAATGAATTTTGTGGGCCATTAATAACAGACCCTGGGCTTTTTCCCACTTGCTCCCATTTCAGAGCACTCACCAAATTATACAGAGCATATCTACCAGTATGGAACCTCTGCGGCCTTTGTGGTGGAGAGCAGTACCAGTCTGCCCTTTGCATCTGTCCTGGATTCAGCTGTAACAGTTCCTTTTCTCCTTCTTAGTAGCTGGTGCACTGCTGTGTTTCAGCTTTAGTGTGAGAACAATGCTGATAACATACCAATGTTTTAGTTGCTGCTAGGTAGCGCTTACCCTGGCCAAGGACTTCTCAGTCTCTCATGCTCTGCCAGTGAGGAGGGGCACAAGAAGCCGGAGGAAGCAGAGACAGGACACCTGACATAAACCAGCCAAAGGGGTACTCCATACCACAGCACGTCATGCCCAGTATATAAACTGGGGGGAGTTACCCAGAGGGGACAAATGGCTGCCCAGGCTGGGCTGGGTATCAGTCAGCATGTGGTTAGCAATTGCACTGGGAGGGGCACCAGGATTTGAACCTTGCTGCAGTAAGTATCCTGAACTCCACCATTTCATGGCCACTGCAGCCAAGGCTGCCCTCAAGCTTCACATTCCCCACCTGTCCCTTCTGGTTGGTGAAAAAGTCTAGCAGAGCACTGCTCCTCTTTGGCTCCCCTATCACTTGGAGCAGAAAGTTGCTATCAATGCATTCCAGGAACCTCCTAGATTGCTTATGCCCTGCTGTGTTGTCCCTCCAAGAGATATCAGGGTGCTTGAAGTCCCCTGTGAGGGGGACAGGATGCATGGAGCTCCACCTCGGGATGGATGAGGAGCCAACTGAGAGCTTATGGGTCAGGAGGGCAGGGACAGGGGCCACTCCAGTTGGGGTCTGTTAGAGGCGATCCAACCAGGAAGATGAGTCCATCTCTAGATAGATAAGAACAGCCTCACTTTCACAAGCCCTGGTGAATGTTACAGTCCAAGTTTATAATAACATTATTGCTAGACGGATCAGCAGTGAATCTGTAGTTGACTAGCTTCATACTAAATTTTGAGAGCTGAGGGAAATTCCCAGAGAAGACTCTGAGATGGTGGGATGGTGTCTCAGGTGACCCTTTCCTAAAGGCTGGTGTAGCCAAGCGTGCCTGGGAGAAGGAATTGTGCTCTAAGCCATTCCAGTTCCTTCCTGAAGATAAAAGAAAGAAGTATGTGTCAAGTATGTCACTGTTAATCTATTCTGAGGGTTGTGGGGAGTGCTTTGGTTGTACAACCAGATGCTACAGCTGTCAGACTGGCCTGTGGGCAACAGTCTACGCTGCCAGAATGCGTTCAGGGAAACATGTGCAAGAAATCATTTTAGAGATTGCCCATCACCCGCTTCTTTTTAAGGATATGGTTCTGCACATGAAATCAGAATATAAACAGGAAGGGCCTCCTCCTTCCTCTTATCTGTGTATGCGTAGAGTCTTAGAGTGTCTTCACCTCTCTAAATCATCACAGTTAAGTGCCTTATTCCTAAACCATCCCTCAGGATTTGGGTTTAAACCGCATAAACTGAAGTCATGTCCTCAACATCAGGCAAAGTAGTACTTGAAAATCCTTTCCATTGCCTGTCCTGTGATCCCCACTGGATACAAAACAGTGGAGTGGATATTTTCTTTTTTTCTGCTCAGAAATATATGAAGAATGAGTAAGGAGAACTCTTGAGAATGCATGGACAGGGAATTTAAGGCTTTAAACATAATCTATTGAAGTCAATAGAAATATTGGATTAAAATAGAAACATAACAATGTGTTATGAAGGAGAGGTAAGAAAAAAGTGTGGAATCACATACTGACTGTAATTGGCAGCCTAGCAAGGACGCGGAGCGTTAATGCAAAACAAATTTGCATGGAAGTTGATGTGCCCATCAATCAGAAGTACATATCCATGCTCTCTCAGCAGCTTCTCCAACAGTCAGCAGTGTTTCCTGCTTTCACTGATTATTTTTTTTTCAGTAGTCTCTATTCTTCAAATACTACATATTAAAATAATGCTGCTTTTGAGAATGGGGGTGAAATGGTGACCATCCAGTGTTTTAAAGTGAAAGTCACTGATAATATAGCTCTCAGCTTTTCCTTCCTGTAGATGTTTGAAAACATCCTAGAGCCATTGCACACAGTGAATCCTTATTACTTTATTTAGGTTTATGAGCTAATAGCTTATTCAGCATATTAGGGTAGATGTATGTGAACTGGGAAGGGATGGTGCTCATTTTCTACTATGCTTGTCTTTGTGCTGTTTTTCTTAGGCTTTATCCAGGTTATTTAACATAAGGTTCTTCATAGAAAACTTGGAAAGCTTGATTAGCATATAAATATTTTCTGGAAGCAGGGGTAGTAGGTAGGGAAATACAAAAAATTTAGCCAAACCTTTTAATAAGAAATTTAAGTCTCTAAGTTGGTATTACTTTCCAATTAGTTTATATCTTTGACACCCTGCAGTTAGTGCTAGTTGTGTGATCATTATGACTAAATCTGTTAAACCAGAGGTTGGTTGGGTTTTTTTTTTTTTATGTCTTTGTTTTGTTTTGTTTTGTTTTTTTGTTTGCTAGAAGACTGTAACCATACAAGGACTGTCTTTCAGTTCTCTTATGAAGATGTTTCATTGCTTCGTATAGATGAACTAGAGTTCAGCTGGTTATCTCATAGGTTGGCCTAAAAAAGTGAGCATGCTGCTCCCAGTCAATGACTGAGAAGTGGTTTAGAAATGCAGCTTAACCTGGGGAAAGTGGCAGTGGTGAATAAGCAGCTTGGAGGGGTGCTTGGCAAGAAGGCTGGGGTGACAGTATATTTTTGAAGGCACCATGAAACAAAGATGTGTTCCAAGAAAGGAGATATGCAAAACAAATTCCAGGGCAGGGGAACAGCTGCAAGAATTTTTTCTGCCATTGTTTGATCTCTGATTTTAAACTGAACTGCTTTGTTTCACAGTGCCTGCAAACAGCTGAGCACTTCTAATGCCGCTATTCATACCTGTTTGTAGAAAAGCTGGAGCTATCTGCAGCCATCTCGGTGTGCAGATGGAGCTGCATTTAACATAACTTTAACCCAGGAGGACAGGTATTTCAAATTATTAGTTCAGATTTTACAATTGTGAACTCTGCAGGTCCTGTCACATCTCTCGATAAGCACCCACCATACATGGTGGAGCCAACAAGCACCCCTGCTTTGGTGCCACTGTCCCACAGCCAGACCAGGTGTGCACACAGCAGGAGGCATGCTATTTGTGACGCAGATGTCTGCAGCTCCTGATCAGGTAGCTGGGTTAGGCCACGGCAGCCTTGAGAGCTCTCATAAACGCTGGGTGGTCTGCTAACACGTACAGAACTTTGCAGCTTTTTGCATGGGATGCCACTTTCAGAAATAGTCTCTCTGTCTGTATTCACTGGCAACTGTTTTGGTACTTTGTTGAATGATACCTTTAAACACTGTCTAATGAGAACTGTGTTGAAAATTTAATGCAGCCCTGTTGCAGCAAAGTCAGTTTCGTAAACTTGCACAAAATATTGCTTTCAACCACAACTTAGCAGTAGTCTGTTGAAGCATGTGGGGCCAATTTGGGATTTGCATTCCCTCCCCCCAGCCCAAACCATTAGCTCAGCTAAAAATGGGTTATACAACAGGAGTTTAATCAAGAAAAAAAAAAAAGTAATGTTTCTTCTGCTAACCAATGGTATGGATTACAAAGAACAGAAGTAAAATTGCACATGAAGCTCCTGCCTGGCAGTGAAAGCTTTTCAAACTACAGTTCAAAACTCCCTAGAAAAGCAGTGATCAGGATTGCCTGGAGTTGAGCCTGCATTGCCTGTGTTATGCTCAGTAACAGCTGCTGGCTCCTGGCTGGGAACAGGACTGGCAGGGGGATGGGGACAGTGCAGGGCTTCCAGCAGCTGAGAGTAGGTCATTTTAGTATTTGTGATAGTGAATAGAAAGGACAGAAGAGGAGAGTTAGACCTTGCCAGTAAAAGGGCATATAAATAAAAGATGGAGAACTTTTCTTCTGCTCAGGAAATAGAGACTAACTAACCTCAAATCTGTTTACTACAATAACTAAATAAAAGCACTCATTTGAATATGATAACTATATTCATGTCATTCAGATTGAGATTAATATCCCTAAAAATAAAGGCTATATTCATTCCCTTAAATGGAGAGAGCTGAACAGCCCCTTACACTGAAGACAAGACAGAGTCTGCAGATGGAATGAAGCAACCAAGGTACACTTGACTTCTTATGGTTGCCTTGAAATTCCCGTACTAATGATGTACTACCATGGCAAGGTATGTAATAGGAGGGAAGGGCCTGTGCCCATTTTGGTCAGTGTGAAGATGAATTTCCCTCTGTAGTGTCTGCACTGTTTGCACATTTGCTTTCTGTAAGTCAAGCACTTAGTCATGTAAATATGTTTCTGAAAACAAACAAGCCTATAAGCTAGCTAAACTGGAGTTATGAGGTGGCACTGTTTAAACCAAGGCCCTAAATCCCAGTATATTCTGGTACCTGACTACAGAAGCAGCAAACTGAATATTGTTTTAGAATCATAGAATAGTTACGGTTGGAGAGGACCTTAAGATCATCTAGTTCTAACCCCCCTGCCATGGGCAGGGACACCTCACACTAAACCATGCCACCCAAGGCTTTGTCCAACCTGGCCTTGAACACCGCCAGGGATGGAGCATTCACAGCCTCCCTGGGCAACCCATTCCAGTGCCTCATGACCCTTACAGTAAAGAACTTCTTCCTTATATCCAATCTTAACTTCCCCTGTGAACCCGTTACCCCTTGTCCTGTCACTACAGTCCCTAATGAAGAGTCTCTCCCCAGCATCCCTATAGGCCCCCTTCAGATACTCGAAGGCTGCTATGAGGTTTCCATGCAACCTTCTCTTCTCCAGGCTGAACAGCCCCAACTTTCTCAGCCTATCTTCATATAGGAGGTGCTCCAGTCCCCTGATCATATTTGTGGCCCTTCTCTGCACTTGTTCCAGCAGTTCCATGTCCCTTTTATGTTGAGGACACCAGAACTGCACACAGCACTCCAAGTGAGGTCTCACAAGAGCAGAGTAGAGGGGCAGGATCACCTCCTTTGACCTACTGGTCACACTCCTTTTGATGCAGCCCAGGATATGGTTTTCTCCTATCTTTTCTCCCATGCTACATGCAATGTGTTATAACCTCTTTGTTTATTCAGTTGTTACATAGTAGAATTTGCAGTGTGCAGTATTGGATTTTGAAGAGAGTATTCTGAAACCTTGTGTTGCAGACCAAATGTCACAAAATAGATACAAAACGTACACTTGTAGATGGTAGGAAATTTGGTCAGCTAAATGTAATACACAAACTTTTTATTTCCATCTGAAGGAGAAATAAAGCTGTCTGAAATGCTGACTGCTTTTAAAGGCAGGTGTGACTTCGGTGCCTGTCTATCCTCAGCAGAAACAGTGTGAGCAAGGCAATGGCTTCTTTCAGCCTCACCTACATGTGTGTCCTTGAGGATCAGCTGCCTGAAATCAGTTCACTTCCAGAAAACACAAGAGTAAATGAGGTGGAATGACCAACGGATAGTCTGTGCTTATTAGTAATTAATAAAAAGTTCTCTCATGCTTTTTTCTCTTTCCTGCTATGACTCTTATGCTCTTTGTTATTCTTTTCTTCTTCCTTTCTCTTTTCAGGATCAGTCTTCTCAATGTTTAAAAACTTTAACAGTGGGGGAAAAACCAAGTATGTGTAAATCTCCTTTGAATTTGAATTATTCTTCCATGCAGAAATGAAGCACTCTGTGTTATCTACAAATGAAGCTTTCTTTCCAGTTACACCTCTCTGCCCTCAGCACTCTCCTCCATCCTGACTACTTGCTCCTTTTAGTCACATTATGATAAACAGACTTCTCTCTGTGGGGCTCAGTGGTTAGTAATAACTCAGCCCCATGAGGTAGAAGTATATAACTTTATAGTCTATGGGATCTATCAGAAGTGGTGATATATAGGACTGTACTGCACATAGTTGCAGGAAATGCAAATTATGGACCTATTTATTAAAATCTGTTGTGGAAACAGACAACAAACTGTAGTAATTAATGAAAAAAGTTGCAGAAATCTGACTGCATGCAACTTACAAATTATTTTTAAATACAAAATTGCACCAGTAAACTGTTTTAAATTAGTGTTTACCAGTCTCATTTAAAGTTGAGCTGGAAATCCCAACTCCATGTAGAAACTGCAGTAGATGGGAAAACGTTGCACACTGGCTTTGGGTTCTCCCGAATTTCAAACCATAAATGACAGTAGATGATGGTTTTGTTTATAATACTAACAACTTGCTGGGAACTTGAAAATTTGCCTTTTTATGTCTCTTACAACATCAGAATTGCAATCACTTTTCCAGACTTGACTGGGAGAAAAAAACAAAAAAAATGCTCCTGACTAATGGAAAAAGATTCTCTCTAACAGGAAGCAACCACAGACAAATATTAACTCATATTAAACATGTTACTAATACATGTGAAGAGACCAAGAGCTGAAAGGATCTGCTGATTCAAAACCAGCAGGAAGATACGCATCCTTTAGATGATGGAAGAAAATATCCTAGAAAGTTTGTAATCCCAGGATAATCAGTGTTAAAACCAGAGCACTTCCACACAGTACATTATCTCCCACCCTTCTTTAGTATGGTGGCTATCTTGCTCTAGATAGGACTTTTCATTTTTAAATATATTGTAAACATACATACAATACCAATACATACTTATTTGAAGAAAAGCTCAAAATGTGCACACCTTAGGGAGGCTTCTGGTAGCCCTTAATTCCAGTGCACCCTTACTCCTGAAGTCACATGCCCTCAATGAAAAGTTTGCAGTCCTCAGAGTTCAGTGCTAGTGAAATTGCTGGTGATTCTATTAGTACCTGGTATATAATTACCTGGTACCCTTAGGCAAGATGGCCCAGTTCACGAAACAACTCAAAGATGAGGATTTTATGGACTACATAATCAAAAGTATTTAGAATACTCAATGAAGTCAGTGCAAGTGTCTGTAAGATACCAGCATGTGATCCAGCCCGTACTTTTGTTTTGCAGAAAGCTGTAGAACACAATTGCTAGGGACACATGTTGCACTATTCTTGAATTTCCTTAATTTCCAAAGAGGTGTAGGCATCATATTTGGGTGCATAGTATTGCACTTAACCAGAGAGGTGAGGAAGATGTGAATAAACCAGGCTAGATCATAACCCATAAAGAGAAACTAAACTACAGTATTTGGAGAGGGGAAGAAAGACATTGAGAATTATAACAAGGTAGTCTCAGGGAGTAATACTATAATAGTCCTAAAAGAGTGACAAAATTTGATCAAGATTGAGATTGCACCAGTCCTAAAACATTTCCAAAAGCTTTCTCCTCTGTCTGCCAACATCAGCTCTTATTCTTGTTCAGCTTCAAGCAGCTGTTTTTTATCCATGAATTCAATTCACTCCACTAAATGTGGGCTCACTATGTAGAAGTGATATGGTTTGAGGCAATGAAAACCAGTTAGTGCTGTGTGTGTCACACATATGCATGTTGCTGGTATTTAAATGCAACCATCTTACCTAGTAAATGCAACCACACAGATACTGTAAGAGATGGGAGGGAAAACTGATTTTTGTGGGTGCCAAGTAAGGGAGACAACTGTTGGAAGTGCTGTTCCTGTTGAAGACTGAAGCCATCTTAACACATCACTCTGGTTGTCTGCCACCTCTTACTACAACAGCTGTATCTCATGGCCAACAGTGTCAAATGCTGAAGAGAATGGATATGTTCTCTCTTCATTGCCAGAAGGTCATCCATCAGTGCCATTATAGTGGTTTCATCTGTGTCCTGGCTTACATCCAAGCTGTGCTGGGACTCTTTCAGTTAGCTAAGGCAAACTCTCTTAACTCTTGTAAAACATATTTCTTGCTACAGGCAGAGCAAGCCTTCAAAGAACTGTATTTTTATCTATGCTTTTGTGAATATCTGTCAGCCAGACAAGAAGCTGTCCAAGACGTTCACATAGGGAAGCAGTGGATTGATTTGAACTTATGCCATACAAGTAAGCAATCCTTTCATATATATTAAAAGTATGCACTGTGCTGTTTAAGTTGCTACTGCATTATCTTAACTCTCCCCTTCCCCTGCCTGCTTCTGCTCTTTCAGCATCATGCTAAACAACTCTGTTGATATTTGTGACCAAAAACCACTGTCATAAAAGGGGAAAAAGCTTACCTAGTATTTCTGCTGAGCTAAAGGCTGGATCTGGGATTTCTTTTTTTTTTTTTAAGTATTTCTCCTAGTGGCCGCAAAATGGCTTAATGCCTAGATCCTGCAGTAGGAGTTCCTCCAGCAAACCCATTTAGTGGTTCATCTTCATCTCTCTTAAAAGAGATATAACTACAAAATTGTACACAAAATACACACTGCAGTTCATTCAAAGGGGAGGAAGATTCCAAGCATCCATCTCATTAGTCTTGGGCTCAGCAGCATCTCTTTAGCAAGTTTGCAGGTAACATTTTAAAGCATTCCTTGTTTATTTAGCCTACCCAAGTGTTCTGATTTGTTTGCCTTTTAGGTTTAAACTTGTCAACTTTCATGATTATAGTTGGTGTCTGCAGCTCACAGCAGATGTGTTTTGTTTCATATTGTTGGGTTGTGTTTTAATGTGAGGTCATTATAGTAATAATATTTTCTGTATATATCCAAAGACGGTAAAAAAAAAAATAATAATCTCCACTACTTGCTGAAAATGGACATAAATGGACAGGGTCCTAAGTTTCTTCAGATTTCTGTAACCTTAAAAGAAACTAGGTGGTATAGTTCAATATAGCACCTTGGAAGTTAATAAAGTGTGCTTAGCGCTTAGTCAAGATGTTAGGGCTTGAGCAGCTAACCCCCTGCAGGCCAGCCTTGCCAGCCAAGCTGTGGAGGTAGGTTGGTCCAATTCAGTGCAACAGCCCTTTCACAGTGGGCAATAGATTTGATCAAAATAGCAAACACTGTGAAACTGGTTGTTGTGAACAAGCCTCCTGAACATAGTGCCAACTTCCTAACGTTTATAGACTGATTTAACTGTCTTTGCTCACCAGATAAGCAACTTGTTTAAGGTCAAAGCTGATGAAGCTGAACGCCAAAATGCATATAATGCCACATCTCAGGATGCACTGCTAGTTGCAAGGTTGGAACTGCATGGCATGTCCTTGTTTTATTCCTGTCTTCTAGGTATAGCATTACATATGCACCTTTCTCTCAGAAATAAAATTATGAATCTGGGAACATGTATGATTATTTACCCATGAAATGCCAGCTGCTTTTCTTCTGTGTGTGCTAGAAATGTTCAGCAACTTTAAAGGTGATTTATAAATGAAGCCCTAAATCTCTCACATGATTCCATTCTGTTCAGCATCTCCACTTTAAGTTGGGATGTTAATGAAAGTAAACCACCCAGAATAAAATGACACATCTAAATGTAGTATAGAAGTCTTGGCTTGCGTGTGGTCAGTAACAGTGGACTGTTTCACATAGTTCAAATAATGTCTTTTGAAACAGAAGCCTGGAAAGAACAAGAACCTGTCAGCACCCCTGCCCCGTGACCACCAGCTTCAGTCTCGGAGCTAGCCTAGTTAATCTAGAGTGTTTATTTCACAGCAGTAGAAGGGGCAGGCCACCTCAATAGTCTTTAGTTCTGAGATGACTTTAGCTCTTTGCAATTGCCAGTATAGCACCTGCACTAGGAACAGATTTTTAAAAGTAGGTCACAACTGCACATGCAATTTTTGAGTGCACAAAACAGGCAGGCTATAAAAGTGTCCTGGTGTATCTGCTTACTTTAAGTGCTGGCACGCAATGTCAGGAAACCCAGAAAACATGGGACCACCTGTGGAGTCCTCATTGCAGTATGATCCTGTTAATACTCTTGAGGCTCTCTGCTGAGTAATACAGACAAACATTACAGCCAGCCAGGATTTTAATAAGCGGGACACTTTTACGCAGGGCACATGCCAACCCGAAGCTTGCTGTGGAAAGCAAGCACAAAAGCAAGCAAGAGGTTAAAAAAGAAAGCGTCTGGCTTTTTCAACAGCTGGGTTCCATTGTGAAAGGGTCATGTGGTGCCAAGGAAAACAGAGAATAGGAAGGCACACAGATTTGTTAGTTTGAAGTAATTGACCACATGGTGTCCAATGGTTTGTGTTCTCATGTTCTCCAGAGCGAGGTCCCACGGGAGCTGAGGCAGGGGTTCCAGTTCCTAGCACTCTATTGTTTACCCTGATGGTTTCCAGATGCTGGAGACAAGGACAGTGAAATCTTTGGGATGCTGCCAAAGAACAAAAAGACTAAAGAAAACACTAGGGTATTTTTCTCTTTTATTTTTAAAGAGACAGTACTTCTTTTCATTATAAGACCACCTTCATTTACAGTTCTCCTGCTTTCTCACATGTACATGCTGCTTCCCTCTCTGCTCCCCTTCTCTTCATTTCTCTGTCTTTTTGTATTTAAGCCACTCTGTAATACAACCAACCAAATGAAAGCAATGTAAGGCACTTTTTTCTCTCCTTGGCTTCTGTAGCTCGTTTAGCTGTAACATAGTGGATGTGCAAAAATGGTCAGAAAAACCCAGCAAAAACTTCATAGCAGGCAGATCACCAAAAGAGTGTCAGCAGTGATGGGAAAGCTTCAGAAGGCTATGAGTTCAAGTTTGCTTTGGCACTGGTGGAAGAAGTTTGCAGAATTCTCCAAAGCATTTCCAAACATCTGAACCATGGAAATTGGGGAAGGGCGGCATGAACAGGAGAGCGGTAGGCACTTTCACCAGCAAAGACAGAAAGCAGAGAAGAGCAAGGGAATGTAAAATTATGAAAAACCAAAAACACCACTCCCATCCCCCAAACAAGCCCCTACTAATAATTAATTCTCAGCTTCCAGAAAGATGAGGCCTAAGAGCAGAACTTCACTGTTTGGAGACCTGTAGTCCAGTCATGTTTAGCTGCTAGCACTCTGTAAGTCAGCGCAAGTTTCTACACTGCACTTCTGCATATATGTATGTACTTGGGGTTGAGTAGAGACTCTAGAAATCCATTAAAGAGTTAGTGCTGTTGCCTTCAAAAGGTGGTGGATGAGACAGCTATCCTGTTCAAATGTTAGAAATATCAGATTGTGCCTTTCCTTTTGTTTTAATGAAGGGTATCTGCTATCATCATGTCTTTGCAGTCTTCTGACAGTGCTTTTCAGCCGACACTGAAATTAAAAAGGATTTAAGAAAGTGACTTCTCAGCTGAGGCTGCAAACATGACTTTTAGTGTGAGAGTGTGCTTCAGAAACTGAGAGCAGGTTATGTTTGTACGTTGACTTGTACATGCCCCGTTCTTTGTATCACATGAGTAAAGGACCATGCTGACACGCATCTCAATGCACCCACTTGGTAAATCCATTTAGAATCTGAGGCACATGATGTAAGTTCATGTATGTTTGATGACATGCTAAAAACATTAACTGTCTTACTTTGTCAAATAGTTGTGCTACTTTCCAACTCTAAAACCAGATCAGACCATGCTGTATGCTAAAACAATGCAGCCTTTTTATTGACACCAATGCAATGAAGTAGTCTCAACCTTCATTTTCCTCTTTAAAAAAAAAACACAATAAAATCTAAATTGTATTTTAAAGTAAAAGGTTCCCGGCGACTCTCTAATTAACCTCTTCCTTTGTTCCCAAATAATATGTAATAAATGAGCTGCAAGCCTGTTTTCTTCTCCATAAACTGTAAATAATTTCTGAGGTTCTTATTATCTAGTATTTGAATCACATCTTGAATGATGCCTGTTATCAAAAACCAGTCAGGTGGTTCTGTGTCAAGAATTTGTTTTACAGCATAGCACGCCTAATACCTTATTTTTTTCGTTAACGTAGATCTGATGGTAGCTATGGGAACTGTATTGTCTTCTCTAGATCTGGACCTTTATTTATTTTTATTGTAACTAAAGGCAGTTGGTTTTCCTTCATTTAACAGCTGCATTTTGCAAAGGCGTGCATGTGTGAGAATTGCTGCACTGGGCCAGAACAAGGTGCTAGCCCAGTGCCTGGTAGGGCCAGCAGTGGATGTCAGAGGAGAGCATAAAACCAGCCTAAGCATAAAACACTATTTACTCCAATATGCTATCATAACCTCCACTGATGCGTGAGGGATGGATGTCCTGAGCCAGAGGTGGTATCTTTTTCCAAACTGTATTCTGACCTTGCTTCTCAGAAATATAATCTGAGAATACTGCATCTAACAGAGCAGGGCTGACAAAAGAATGAATTAATAACCATGTCGTAAACGTGATAACCAAGTGGCAGTGACAGGTTGTAACTCACTTCCACTGAAAAAATCACAAGTGACTAAACGCTCCATATTTCTTATTTCAGGGGAGATAATGAACAACATGACTGTAAAACACTATGTGGAAATCTGTACGCTTGCCATGCTTTGCCTTCTAATTTGACTGATGCAGATAGAATCAGAATGGCTTACAGTCAGCACAGAAAAGATGTTTTTGTTTTCAGTCTTGCACTTTTTGGAGGCTCAAATGGTATCAAGTAGATTAGCAAGAATGTTTTTATAAAAGGCTCTGTTTTCTCTGTTGAAGTGTCTTGGTTTAAACATGTTGCTTGTGTTGGTGACTTATCAGGACATGCTTTTCACTCCAGTTCCTGAAAGACAAACTCCTGCAGACAAAGGCCGTTATCAGAGCTCATTCTCTTCCTGTGCACTGATCTTAGAAGGGCAGAGAGAGGAACTGCAGGCAAGGTTCCCCTTGGATCTCGGCTGAGCATGGGGAAGAAGTACAACTGTGGTACTGCCACAGAGATTGTACGGTCTCTGAAGACAAGCAGAGGAGCTTTTCCCAGGGGTGGTCTCATGACAACTTAAACCTCAACCAGTTTTTAATCTTGTTACTATGATGTAAACAGAATAAAATACAGGAAAATTGCTTTGAAATAGAAACCATAACTTTTGCTTAAGTTAATACACTAAATTTGTTTGCTTATTCCCTTATTTTTACTTTTCTTTGAAGATTTGTTTACTGCAAAAGCACAGACAGAAAATTAACAGTTCTGCAGGGAGACTGTATCTGTTTCAGAGTGTACCTTGCCTCCTTAATGTTTTCTATCTTAGCAGACTTGAGATGAATAGGTGCAAAACTGAAATTAGTTCTTAGTATACATGCAAAGAATAAAGTGTGTTGGATAACAGATGATAAAGTGGACAGAGCTTAAAGGGACATTTAATATAGGATATTTTTTACTATTTATTTTCAGAACAATAGATTTGATAGAGACAGTTGAGCTCTGATCCTTAGCTAAGCAGATATATATGGGTAAATGAGGCTTGATGGCATCATAGCAGCTTCAATGAATGTAGCTGCTAGCATTTCCCTCTTAAGCTCTACTATGGAGATGAACTGTATGAAGGATATTAACTGTGATCCCCTTAGTACAGGTCCTGCAATTTTGACTAGCTTTTAGGTACTCCCTGAGGGGTATGTTACCAATGCCCTTGTACCGTCTGCTTTTTTGGTGAATGAGTTTCAAAAGCTTGGCAGGAATTAGTACACTTGGGGCTGCAGGTCTTTGCCAAAGCAGTATGACTATCTCACACACTGTTAAAGCTTAGCGGCAAGATAGGAAACCTTTCAATTCTATTGCACTTTCAACCACTGCCAACCTGGCACTGCAGCATGCAAGTTTTGAATCAAGTCTGCTGTATTTTTTTCCAGGCAGATATTTTCCTTACTGTAAAAGCTGACTGCTCTATTTTAGAATAACATTTCTTTTATGGTATGTAAAAGATGGCTTGAAAAAGCTCTAGGACAAGTCATTGGTGGCTTTAAAGAGGAAATAATTTCTCTTTGTCTATATAGACATTTTTGTTATTGGAGAGATGAGATTGAATCCTGGGTATTTATTTGCCTTTTCTTTATGTGTGCTACTGAAACAACAGAAATGATTTAAGTAATGAGCACAAGAAGGGGCACCAAATGCTTTATAAGCAACTAGTGCTTTGGTGAACCTCTGGATTGGGATGTTCAGTTTCAGGTTGACATACATTGTTTTCACAAAGTACAATTTATCAGTCCGTGTTTCAGGTGTTCAACACACTAAATTAGTATTTTATTTTTTTGTATCTTTACTTCCATGATACACTAGAAAATGAGAAGGATACAGTACAGAGCAAACTTAGTAACTACTGTCAAAAGTAAAGATAGTATTTTGTTTTATATTTTTTCTTTAATTACTATATCTTCAAATTCAAACATTTAAGAGTTTGAACTCTTAATCTAATGCTCTGCATCAGCATTGGAGATAGAACTCCAATCAAGACAAGAAATTTTAAATGGGATATATATGGATATATGTGTTTGTTAGATGGAAAAGGAGATATCTTCAACGTTTGCTGTAACTCCAGCATGCTAATGATGTGCTTGCTGCAAGCAGCTGATTCTCTTCAAGAACATCTGACCCAGCAGATGTCTTAAAGTTAGGGAGCTATGACCTCAAGCACTGGCTTATGGATAGGTTGGCTCCCAAAGAGGAGCTCCCAGAGAGACGGTCAGAGAGAAAAAATAAGAAAGAAAAATGGTTTTATTTGTTGCATCCGGTTAACCGGTAACAAAACAAACAGAAAAACATACACAATTATATCCTGGATTTCAAGAGCTTCAGTTCCAAACTTTGTATGACCTGGTTACTCTGGGCTGGCTTTAGAAAATGAAATGCTCTCTTTCCTCCTAGGCTTGAAAACTGTTTCCTGTCTGGGATTTATTGCTAGTGGTGGACCTCAAAGGACTGCATAATGTTCAGTGTCATAGGAAGCAAAGTAGATTTAGCTGTGAACACAAACTGAAAAGGGGATTATCAGCAGATTTCTGCAGCACTTGTGTCCATCACGTGCAGCAGACTCCAAGGAGTTTTCTCCCCTTTTCTTTTGGCTTGTTTATACTCAGTAAATTGCATGTCTGGGGATTGTATGCTGTGGTCAAAATGTCATCAGTTAAAATGTGAGCAGTTTTACTGCTCTAAAATATTCTACATTAAGATACTATCTTGTTCCCATACAAAATATGGATGCTGGCTATTTCTGCTGCAACTAATGCCTTTTTTTTTTTTTTTGAAGTTTGGGCCTGAAAAAAAAAATAGTGGTTTATGCTGTATGGCTTTTGAGCTGTGCATTTTCTTGTCTGAATGCATGAGCAGACTATGGTTCAGGCAAACCATGCTGATTATAATCTGCAAGGAAGTCAGATAGCACAGCACTGAATGACCCATGTGGTTTCAAGTCGTGCTTCACCAACAGCAGCAGAAGTTGCACTGTAGAAGTCGGTGAGAATGAGATATAGCTGCCATTGGGATGAGCATAAATAGAGGGGCAGGAACATTATCTCACAAGCTGTAGCTGGTTTGAGGAGAACTGAATATATAATGCTAAGAGGTTAAGAGTTTTAAAATGTATTGTAGCTAGAACTTTGTAACTGATACAGAACTTATCACTACCAGTAATAATTTGCATTTTTTGCTACTGTGCTTTCCTTGAAGTACTGTGCAAATATGACCTAGAATACCCAGTTCTCCTGTGCACACTGGAATAAGCCTACATCACAGAGCCTCAGCTCCTAGGAACTTGTGTTGTCAGCCCCTCCCAAAAGCCTGATTTTTTTGGAAGTCACTAAGCATCCTCCCCCAGACCATCTTAAAACTGTATAAAACAGGTCACTTCAGGGACAAGAAATAATCATTCAGAAATCATGGTCTCTTAACACTTTTAAGACAGTGGCAGCTGCCAGGAGGGAGAGGATGCAGCTTCTTCATGGTATGGAGCTGCACTGCAGCTGCTTGGGTAGTATCAGTGCAAGGCAGGTTTCAAGCCTATTACCCCTCCAGTAAAGTTGGGCCTGTGGTCTTGGTACATCATTAACACTTTGTTTGCCTCTTTCTTTTTTCGTGTCTATTCCTTTCTAGTGAGCCACCACTGTTTCTCAGGTTATATCGCAAAACAAAAGCCAAAACTTCTACTCTGAAAAAACTCCTGCAAAATCCTGAGCAACATCATTTCCTGCTTCTCTCCATAGACCTCTGCCTTCTTATATTTTTTTTTATATAAAGCACAAAATATGGCTGAAAAAGAACCTGAGTTAAGGGAAGAAAAACCTTTCCAGAGCTAGAACAGGAACCGAAAAGAAGATTTAATTCCACTATAGCATTTAGCACATGTCATCGCCTTTCTTATTCCTTGCATTTCCCCATGGATTACTAGTTACTCTTGGCTTAACAGGAATGTGGAAAGGCAGAGTTAATAATTTTAGACAATTCATATTATTGCAGTGTGTGTCAAACAGAATAAAAAGAGAGTGCAGGAACACAAATAGGAAAAATGAATTAAGCTCTGTTTCTGAACAAGAAAAGCTCTCTTTGAGCTTCAAGATTAAGGACTGCAGAATATGGCAAAATATTTGAGAATGTAAAGGCTGTCTTTGGCACCTGATACCTGAAGTTGTAGGCATGAGAGCTGAGATCTAAGTGTTTGGGTCTATCTTCTATCACAAGCTTAATCATCCAAGCAAGCAAGTTCTTAAATACGTATTTAACTTTGAAGGCACATGAAAAATTATAGTGAAAGCAGGTAAGTCTTGCTGGATTGTGGTCTTATGACTTCAGTAGTAAATGTAATTTGAAGGAACCTGAATGTAAACTGTTTCTTTTTCTTAAGGAGAAAAAAAACCCCGATATTCTTATCTCAACCCAGTTTCATTCCTCTGTGTGAGCTGTGTATCTAGAGAAAAGTTCAGTCCTTGTTACTTTTCCTAACACTCAGACTATTTTAGAGCAGACAAAAGAGAAGAGAACCACTGCTGAATGAGACTCTGTTTCCATTGCTTAAGATGGCTCTCATCTTGCTGTAGAAATACATGTGAAAGCAAAAGAGACAGCTGCGCCAAAGAGCCCAGTAACCCAGAAATTTCCTGTCCCATTCTTTCCTATTGAGAATGTGGGGATTTGGGAGCTCTTAAGACAAGCATGCATCTATATTCCCATATAAGATGCCAGTACAGCTGCCAAGATTGTAAGATGCCACAGAGTCTGTAACTGTTTCTGAGACAAACTGTGCTAGGAATGGATAATCCTGCCTTTTATTTATACATAAAAATACATTTAAAAAAGAAATCCCTTATATCCATTAAAGTCAAATGGATGCTAGGGTAAACAAACATGAAAATGGCTAATTCCTAGGCTCTCAACTGTTTCATTGAGACTGAGATTTTGTGATGGTTTTTGCTGTAGTGCTTTAGAATTCTTACTCAAATGCATGAGACACACCATCAGAAAAGACTGATTGGTGAGGGTGGGTATCATCTTTTTCCTCTTGCGATGCACATATAGAGTTACATCTCAGTAAACAGTTGTCCATCACTCAGGACAAAGATGTTTTTCTGCTGAGTTCACTTCAGATGCCATTAAAATCAGAGCTATGATACTGACTGGGATGAACAGTTGCAGGAGACCTATAGTGTTACTGATGTAACACAAGCTTTCCCGGCAGCTGTGGAAGTTAAGAGACTCTATACCTACGGTTTTGCTTTCATTTGGTTTGAGAACTGGCAGGCATCCCATTTTTTGCCCACGCAGCACCATGACGCCAACTGTGGGCTGTCCTCTGCTGCAGCCGCTGCTTCTTCTTGGGAGTGCTGCTCTCCAGAAGCAGTGTCTGTGCACAAACTGACCAATTTACTTTTCCACTTTATCTTAATTTTTAAGCTGTGAGAAAAACACAGCAAGTACAGAAAGCTCTTTCAAAGTGACATTTCCTCTTCTGATGTGGAGCGCTAGGGCATTGCTCTCTGAATCCTGACTAGAGATAAAACATTATATACAAGACTGACCAGAAGAACTCTGAATGTGCCTGAGTGGACTAGCCAAGGAAATCCGTTGCTTCTTTCTTTTTCTCTTCCTCCTTCCCCTGTACCTTTTTCCACTGTATGTCAATGGCAGAAAGAAGGAAAGTCAAAGAACGGAATAAAAATTAAAGCTCAAGGACACTGATATCAGACTAAGTGATCACTTTTTCCCATTTTATTTAAAATCCACGCATTAAAAATTTTGGAAGTATATGTCTGCTGGCTGCATTGATGTAAACTGAGCTACTTTGTTGTGACTTACTACTGGTATTTCTGCATGAGAATACTCCATCACTAGCATGGACCAGCTTGGCAACCAGTTCTGAGAAAACAGTGGTTTAAATATTACCTTATTAATACCTTGTGTTTGTCTTCATAGTTGTTGGGGTTTGGTTGGGTGGGTTGTTTTTTTTTTCCTTTCCTTTTCTTGGCAATAGAACTGCAGTGTTCTGATTTCTGAAAACATGTATTTTTTTTTTAAAGAATACTTAGATTCTACAATGGAGCTGCCCTCTGCCTTTCAGAAGTTAAAATCAGTCAGCTGGAGATTTTGTGGGGGAAAAAAATATAATATTAGGTTCCAGTCTTGCAGCTGGGTTCATGCAGCATGACCTGTAGTAGTTAGAAATTCCCCTAAAGTTTAGGGGAAATCTTCATAGACACAAGGATCATGACCTTGAATATGTATATTTTGTCACTTACTCTAAGATCAGAGCTGTAGCCACATGTCTTGATATCTGAAAGGGAATGCATTTAGAATTCAGTCGTTTTCCTTTAATGGAATATCTAATAATTTTTTAATTGGAATAAAACGTCAGCCTTTTCTCCTGTAAGTACTAAGGCAAACGTGGCCAGAAAGACTTGATCTTCCAGTATGAGGAAAAGAGGATAAATAAATTTGCTTTCTATTGTCTTGGGATCTTTTGTATCAGTAGAAGTACAACAAAAAAATATCCCTTCCACCATGTCTCCAAGAACCAGGCATGAATCCGATAGAGACATCTGTGACTGGAAAATGTGCTAAGCTCAGGCCAAGCTGCTTCTGCAGAGTGAAATATGGGGTAAGTGAAAGTACTGTCCTGGAAAAGCAAGTACTTGTAAAGCTATACAGATGTGAGAGAGAGGCTTCTCTTCTGCTCAGGGATACATCCTGCCAATGTAGGCCAGTGGAAGAGAGGAGAGAAGAAGAAACACTCAGGGATGAAAGGAAAATAAGGAGGAGAAAGTATCAGGTGGCAAATGAAAGACGGCAGAAAACACTATGAAAACAAGGCCAAAACCAGTATTTCTTTAGCATTCTTTTTTTTTTTCCTTACATTTCTCACTTATAACACATTTCTATCTTGCCCTGATATGTTGGCCAGCCAGCCACTCCTGGAGTAAATAACTGGCAAAAAGGAGAATGATGCATTTTAGGAATGGCTGAGCAGAGCACAGTGTCTGTATGGAAAACTATAAGGCCATCTTCAAAGAGCTCATTTAGTCTACACATTAAACAAATGCAATTAATATTTCCTCAGACTTATGACTGAGCTGTCCAGCAAAGATTTCCCTCTTATTTGGCAATATGTTTCTGGCAAATTCCTCCTGAGAGGGCTAAAATCTGCGTTGGCTATTCTGCTTGTTGTCGATTAGGTCTGTAGAGACTCTGCTATCCCTTGATTTGGGCTTGGCAAAACCAGAGAGTATATCCTCTTGAAAGCCACTCTGGGTACATGAAGGAGGTCACAGAGAATACTCAGAATGGATTTACTGACGGTACGTCATACCTGATTGCCTTCTATGATAAAGTAACTGGATTTGTGGATGAGGGAAGAGCAGTGGGTGTCAATGACTTGACTTGAAGCAATCTGTAGACAGGTAGCAATAAAATGTAGAGACTCAGAAGACTGTTACAAAGGACAAATAAAACACTGGGACTGTTTAGACACAATAATAGAGTACGTGACAGAAGTGCAGAATGGGTAAACTGGAAGTTCTAGCTTTTTTGCAGAGGAAGATGTTAAACTGAATTTGAAAATAACACACTGAAAAGGTTTAAAGAAAATACACACTATACCATGTAGAATTCCAATCTTTGGCACCCACTGAGTCTGAGAACCAAATTGGATTAAAAGCCATAATAAGGGATTTATAAAGAGTGAGAATAATTAAGTTGGGTATGGTAAAAGCTCTTCTGCCATTAATAAAAAACATTCTGCAGGACATCTGGCAACTACAATCTATAAAAAGTGTATCTTTGTCTCACAGTGTTTTGAGATTTTACATCCACTAAAGGGTTTTTAAAAACTGCTTGAAGTATCTGTTCAGTCACTGTTCTTTAATAAGAGTGATCTCTGTTTTGAGGTTGTTCCTGTCTATTAGTCTGAGAAAAGGTGCTGGTTATCTCCAGGCTTTTGTCAGTGTTGGCAGAACTTGCACAGCAGTAGTGAATCTGATGGCAGAAGATGATGACTCTCTGGAAAGGGTTAGAAGTGTGAATCAAGCAATACAGAGTACAGGGTGCCATGAGAGTATAGTTGCAAGCAAAAATTGGGTTGTAGAGAACTTGGTGAAAACAGAGATGCTTGTACGAACAGGACACTGACAAAGATGCTAGTGTTGGGTGAGGGACAGAAGAGTATGGAATCAGAATAATAGAGAGATCTGAACTCAACTAAAGTGGCATTTTGCTGCAGGCATGCTGCTATTTTAGTCCATCTCCTGGAACTGGAGGGTTTTTTACTGGAAATCTAGCCTCAAAATGCATTCTTTGTGTAATGCTCTAAGTAGGAAGCCACCCCAAGGGATGTGAATTACCAAATACTGTGACACACTGGTGTAGAACATAAATCCAAACAAACCAGGACTCTCAAAGGCCTATAGCTAAATATTTATTTCAGCGTCAATTTAAAAACAGAATTTTCATCCAGCAAGAGCACACAGTAATCCTGCAGGTCTGTCTTGGCTATGCTAATTGCTCATATTGCGTTCCCATCCTGAGCAGATTTTAATGTTCAAAGACCTGGTGTCTGCTGTGGGGTCAAATCCCGTCTGCATCAGGGCACTTTTCACAGTGTTCAACCTACTCAACACATTATGGAAACTAACCGTAACTAACCCAAGTTTGTTCGAAAAATTACATGGGACATGATTTATGATTTACACTAGATTTACACAGATGTTAAATAATTAAAATACCATTTAATTCAAATTAGGATTCCCCAGAATTCATCCATGTGGCAAACCTACCTTTCATGAATTTGAAAGATACTCTTACCAGAAATCAATCTGTTATTGACAAACAATTTTTAAAACATTTGGATTTCTTTAGGGAAGTTTTGTAAGTGTTCATTCCTCCCAATGAATGCTTCTTCATTCATGAATAACCACAAAGATGCAAATGCAATTATTTTTTGAGCATGTGGTCCTCCTGAATTTCATAGTTTATCGTCATCTGTGGGCACCAATAGAACTGTGGTGTCTAATTTTTCATACCTCACAGAAACTCTTATGTTAGATAAAAATGCCATGACAGCCTAACAGCTGACCTAAAGTCTGGAGTACCAAAGTAAGGAACAGTAGCACACACTTCTATTTGTGTAATTTGGTATTTACACAAGCAGAACTTTTGCTACAAAAGGCTGATCTCTTTTTGGCACAGCAGTTCAAGGATGAGCAGCTCTTATGAATTTAGTGGTGGAAATCTGTTATGAATTTTCTACATTAAAAAAGTATTAGGATCACAGTGAGCTCCCCAAGACTGGCTATGAGATTTTGGTCATATCCTTAATGCGTTTAGCTGGTTGTCAAGGAAAGTCAGTTGTAGGTGGCAGAGTTGGTAGGTTTCAATAATTTTTATTCTAAAGAAAGGCTTAAAAAAGTTATGGCTGATAGGACAGTCCACAGAGAAGGGTTTTTATGAGTCATTATAATAAGCAAACCCAGAGGCTGCTTTACAGAGGTGAATGTCACGATCCCCATTTTACAAAGGAGAAACTACGGCATGGAGGAACGGAAAAGACGTGCAGGGCTAGGCAGAGAACCCAAGTGTCCTTCCTCTTGGCTCAGCTCATGATTTTGGGTATTGTATATTTCTTTTAGACACAGACATGCAGATGCCTGTCCTGACAAATTGCTTCTTATGCCTATGTTGTCACTATTAATGCAACCCCAAGGCAGGACTCTTCAGTGCAAAAAGATTGTCTATTAAGTTCTCTACGTTTGGGGCCTGATTTATTTTCTATGAAGCAACTGCTTTTGTCTTCCTGTTAGGATTGCTGCCACATGGCCCTTGACACTGCTGAATCATCCCCTGATGCTCATATGCACTGGTAATATTTATTAAATGAAACACTTATGTCAACAATCAATGCTTGGTAGTGGAGAAAATATGACAGGCGGTATCTTTAGTATCAAAAGGGTTGTTACACAGCAGGATATACACACGCTGCTTGAAAGTCAAAGTTTATGGCTGTTGAGCTGCGTCTTTACTGATATATATCTAGAGAAAAGACCTAGATTATAGATAAGGGACCAATCTGTGTGTTAACATCCCAATCTACCCTACTTCTTTAAAGCTCTGCAGATTGTTGTAATCCTGTCTGGAACTATTATGTTCAGATATAAAATCAGCAGCAACTGCAAAAATGCACGTACCATTTTGCTTACTAATAAGTATTATGGCAGTACAAAAGATGTATCACTTGAATACAGAGAATAAGACACAGATGTGGTGGGCTCATAAACTGGAAGAACTGCAAGCTGAAAGCAAGACAGCTGTGGGCAACAGTAGGACTTGAGTGTTCAGTTCCCTAAGGTTCCTTCAGGAATTTTAGCGAAGTATTGGAAGTTTATTGTATGTAAGCATCATTCTGAAACCCGGCATCTCTTGGAGGCTTTGTGGAGAATATGGAGTACTCAGCTGCCAAAAACTAAGAGCTACAGGCTTTAGGCTGGGATCTGGGTTTCAGTCTTGTTCTCTAGGGAAAACCAGAAAGCCATGAAGCAGAGACCAACTGGAGAAAGGAAAGGCTATTTTAGCTACTTTAGGGTTTGGGTTTCCCCTCGGGAAGTGGATTTTCCCAGAGAAATGCTTTGTTTGAAGGGAGAAAATAAGCAACAAAATACCCCCCAATTCATTAATCTCACCACTTGGATGCAAAGCTCTTCTGTTCCCATTCTATCATGGTAAGCTTTGGTTCCTATTTTGCAGTCCTGGAGTCACAAAGTGACCAGGCTGCAAGCTCTTCCACACATACTTTTCTGTCCTATTTGCCTCCCACTTTGTTCCACTGGGATGATGAATTTTTGCTGAGAGGGAAGAATGTCACTGGTTATGTGCAAGATGAATTCAGAACCTGCTTGCTGGAGGTGTACACCTTAAAGATAAACATCCTGTAATTGTAAATCCCAGAACTGCCTTTTTTTCTTGGGCATGCACTTGGTATTTGTGGAAGAAACCTCTGGGTGCTCAGATCCAGACTCACTACTCAGGGCTTTGCTTAGTAAGCATTACAAATATTTAATAGCATCCCAACACTGTAAGTGAACACATGTGAGGAAAAACCCAAACCAGAATGTGTATATATAATTAGGAGTGGGCTTAGGGTAAAAAAAAACCCACTGCATCCAGAAATACTGAATGCTCAGAAGCTTTTGAGCATCCAGGTCCATGGTTTGGATTCTGTCCTTTTAATAACTGCAAATCCAGAGTTGGGCTAAGCTCAAACACTGAATGGTTTGCTCAGGAAGGTTCAAAGATTGTCTGGTATGGAGCTGGGGATCCAAATTATTTCCAAGAATAACTTACATTTTTTCCCCTTGTTCTCCAAGGGTCTAACCATATTGTTCTTGGCATATGGAACATGCATGCACATCAAAGGGGATTTTTCATAGTAAGACAATATGTATCAGACTTTACACAAAAACTGCAAAGAAAAAAGTCCTTTGTGTGTTTTTTTGAAATGATGATCTAAATTTTAGAGTGAATTCTCTGGATGTTGCAGACTGGTGCTGCTTGCTGCTCCACGCTGCAAGAAGTGAATGAATATTGGGTTATGTTATCCCTATCCTTGTTTACCCTATTTCATGGGTTTCAAACGCTATTTCCTGAAACTAGAAATCTAGCATAAGAGATGGGACAAAATCCAGAAACAACAGTGAAGTTATCAGCCATACCTTTCTCTCACATACCCGCACTACTTCATTCTAATGTTCAGCTCAGCCAGGCTGAGGTGACAGTGGTGAAGTGTAGTGAGACTGCAGAATTATTTTTGTTAGCTGCTAGGATATGGTGGATATGTGTTAGGCAGAATATATATTCTTCCAGGCATGTCTCAAAGGGCCTGCTCATAGAAGTGTTTACATGGAAACCACAACTCCCAGAGGAAAACAAAATTAGGAAAGAAAATTTCTGTCCCCTTGCTAGAATTTGCTATAACCTATGGCACCAGATTGTGTTCCAGAAAGAGGTGATTTTTTTTTTTTTTTTAATGATATATTAGAAGCTGGGGAAAGCCATGCATTTAAAGCACAGTCCTGTGCTAACCAGGTTTTCATCTCAACTGCAGGAGAGTGTTGTTCTGTTGGAATATATCCAACAGATCTGTACTCATTTGGAGTATATCTAACTGAAAGATACATAACAGAGACATAAAAAAGATACACCCATGAAGATGCATTTTAGCCAATGATGCAGCCACCCCGCTGACTTAAGTCAGTGCATGCAGCTGTTAAGAATGGGTTGCTTTTAGGTATCATTGCACAAGGGAGACATGAAAAGTTATCCTTTCCGGTTAGTGGAGGGTTTTTTCATACTGTGGAAAGAAAGGCAGAAAGAAAGGAAATCTCTTTTGAGTTCTCCCTCAAGGTGTTGTGTGTGGGATTAAACAGTTGTCTCTCGAACCGCTAGGAAAGCACACGCAGAAGTAGATGTTATGGGAAGTTCCTGGATTTTAGGGAAGTGGAAAGGGCTGGGGCATCAAATGTCTCCCCATCCCTTCTAGTGAAATGGCCAGTGCAAGAGGAAATTAGAGATTGAGCAAAGCCGCATACTGGTAGAACAACACTGGTATGATGGCAGTGACAGTAATCTCACATAGCTACTGAGCAGCAACTAGCTTGACTGCAGTTACAAGAGGGTTACACATATTGTAACAGCTGGCATTTTGGAACAGGGCCTACAAAATACACTGGTGAGTCGTCTCAAATTTCACTTGGACATTTTACGCGTTGATGTGCGCCCAAGGCAGGTTATTTGCTGTCTCCCATCTCCCCATCTGCTACAAAAACAAAGCCCAGTTGAATTTACCTTAGTCATAAATTTGCATACCTTCACATCCATAGTGATAGAAAAAGGTTAAGTCTACTGAAAGAACAGAACTAAACTGAGAGGGCTCACCAAACACACTGTGAACAGTACATCTCACCACCGATTACCCTGCTAATCTTCCAGGGCTCTGAAATGTGAGACTTGGTAAACTACAGCGAGATTTAGAGCTTGTGCATCAAGCACGACTTAGCTCCAGTAGAAGGGCCTGTTCTTCTGAAGATGATTCTTTCCCTCTTGGTTTTAATACATTTTCAGTTCTAATCACAATTAGAGCCCTCTTTTTCTTCCTGTCAGGCTTTCCCCCTTGACATACACAGATTAGGTTTACTTCTTAAAGCCTGGGAATATATATATAGACAGATGGGAAAGAAAAAGCCCAAGAAATAAAGCCCAAATCCAGCTTGAAAGCTCAGTTTCAACCAAAACAATGGTTCAGCCCTTTATAATGAGACCCTTAATTTAGAAAACCGAACTCAAGATGAGACCCACTGTTCATGTTTTGCAAGAACTCATACAAATAAGTTGAATGAAGGTTCTGTGCTTACATATAGTTTTAAAGAATTTCAAGACAGTTTTGTTCCTTCAGTTCAGGGCACAGAAGATAAATTTCAGTCTAGCCAAAATATTGGTAGGAGAGCAGTCTCTACAGAGAGAGTGATAAACTTACTCTCAGCATGCAGAGCTGGGTCCTGATTATGTATCTGGGTGCTAGAATCATTACAATGAAAATGAGAACCCCCAAAAGTCCTCACTATATAAAAGAAACATTGCAGAGTGCCATTTCCTGGAGCTGGCTTTGAACAAGAATCTCTCTTCTGTGGATGAGACTTTAAGAATTCCTTTAAACATGACTTGTATGAGAGGCATCTGCAGAGCATTAGTGCTCAGATCCCTAGACCACCACTTCTATGTTAAGGATAGCTTCAATGAATACACTGGCTTTTTGTGGGTTTTATATTCCCCTGATTTAATGTACCATCCTCTCTTCACCAAGGGAGTGGTTTCCTCATGAGTGATGTGGTAGCTTTTGCCAGTTTTGGAAATTCCATCTTGAAAAAACCCCCAAACCCAACACATCAGCATCTGCAACATGTTGCTATAATTATGTTTGAAACAAAACTGTTTGCGCATTATCTAGTCAGAGGGAAGTTCCTACTCTGATCTGCGACTGAACTTTGCAACTTGACTGGTCCGCTTTTTTGCATCCCTTTTCTATGCCAAGATCTTTTAGGGGAAACTAAAAGCTACTGGTACAGGATAAATGATGCAGCTAACTGCATGTAAATGGGGGTATTAGCAATTTATTTAAATGCACTTTCATACCTGACTCAGCCCCAGAAAAAGAAGGCATTAAGCTGCCCACACCACCATGTTCATATTAATGTTTGCAAGAAGGCTTCCTTTCCCAGGGCAGCCGCACGAGCTATGGAAAGAATTCCCTGGCTGGCAGCAGCCTGGGAGGCGGCAGGAAAACACAAACCAGAGCCGCTCTCAGCTGCATGGCCCCTCTCTCTGCAAGGCCCACTCGGTGCGCAGATAAAGTTCAGTGCCGTGCGGTTTCGCAACCGGGTTCACCGTGGGGACTGCTGTTGTTTACTTTTGGGGAAGATGGAGGCGTGCAAGGGAGAAGGTAGTCGCTGCTCCATGTGCTGCCAACTGCTCGACATCCTGCTGCAGCCCTGTTCCTAACGATTTATGCAGCTGCTGGATGGGGTCTGGTTTCAGGGGATGTGAGCTGCAGGAGCAGGTGGGACTCACAGACAGGGACTGCAGAGCCGGGACAAAACAGAAAGAGAAATCTGTCCTCTTCCCAGCATGGTGAGAGCTCTGACAAGGAAGTACTTTGTGAGTTTAACTTTCCCCATGATACTAGCCCCAAGGATCCATGCAAAGCCACCTGCCACTTCCAGGGTAATAGGAGCATGTGTAAAAATGCAGGAGAACTAGTCCAAAGTGTAAGAGCAAATGTTGTTGCACTGCTCAACATCCAAGTTAATTACTGCAGTAATTCTTCTGTGTGCTAGAAGTTCTTTGTTTGGGTCTGCATACATGCACATCCTTTCAACTCATCAATTCTGACATACAGCAGTTGCCAAGCTAGGATTTTATATCACCTCCCACATTAACTGTGGTATAAAGATGGACAGGATGCTCTTTATTTACTGTCATTCTGGGGATTCTTCTCCAGGGCTTGCTATCGATGTTTTTACAGTTTAAAGTAATTTGTTATTTAAAGCCACAATACCCAGGCCAACGATAACAACAGTTCTCCTGTTGAGCTCTGTGGAAGTTCATGTCCTCGGCTTTGTATTCCCCCTCTCTCCTGCCCGCACTTGATGCATTTTGCCAATAGGCTGATATCGGATGTAATTTTCAAAGAACAGAAGCTTCTGCAATATTCATTCAAACTGCTGTTTTTATTTTGCAGTGCAAGCTTAGGGGATATCATTCTGGGGCAAAAGAGATTGTGACTAAGGTTGGGACTGCAAAGAGCTACCTTCCTGCAAGACGCCTGGGACTGAAACTGGCTTCTCAGTTCTGACCCTACTCCTCTGCATGTCACTTTAATAGTCTGGGTCTGGAATGATGTGCTGCCCTCCTTGGGCAGGGGCTCTGATGGAGGTGAATGCAGATGGAAAGCCCTCTGTCTCAGTTTGTTTGGAGTCAGTGGGACCCTCACACATGTTTTGGGCTCTGTGACCCTAGGCCTCCACTTAAAACTTGCTGGTATCTTTTAAAAAATTATTCATTTTCCAATAGGGCTAGAGGCCTCCATGTATGACACATTCCTTTAAACCTGGAGATTTTAACTGTTTCTTTTGGAAGATTAAATGTTATTGGAAGGAAGTCTGGGCTCAGAAGGAAAAAGTGGAGAAAAAAGCTTTAGACCACAATTTCAAAGTGACCTCATTAGCTCCCCTCAAGTGAGCAGCTCTCCAAGTCATGGCAATGATAGACTGTAGGACACTACTAAGCGTCAGGCCTTCCTGGCCTTAGGCATGCTGTATATACTTTTCCCATAGCCTTTTCTGCACTCTGGCCAGGCCAAGATTTGTGTTTGGGAAAAGTTCTCAGGACAATTGGAGTCCACTTGAGGCCAGCTCGGAGCTCATCTTTGCTCTGTTAGTTTTGCTGACGCAGACTCTGGGGAAAAGCTGGCGTGAAGGTTACTGAATGAAACTTGTGAAAGGAGTGGCAGACACTGAGCAGTCTTTGTGTATGAACAGAAGTTGTAGCTCCTTTGCCTGCACTTATGCTGAAGACAGAGGAAGCTCTTAGCTTTATGTAGTAATTTTTCCCACCCATATGCACAGATACGGTTTGATTTCACTCTCAACCACTTCAAAGCACTAAAATTCCTTTTTTTCTCATGCTTGATGCACACCTGGTGACTGGTCCCTACTGGTGTTTAAGAACTGTAAGTTTTGAAAAGAATTTACCGTGTGTACATGTTACTCTGTTTTACGACCCCCTGCTAGCACTCTAGCAAAAGGGATAGGATGTTTGTAGCAAAGTTGTGCAAAGCCCTGAGTTGCCTGCAGGCATCTACACACCCTCATCTACAGGTTTCCCTGTTTAGGTGGGGAAATAAGTGGGACACGGGGGAATGGAAAACATGCCTCTGTCTCCAAATAGCCCACATTTGCATCATAAATATGATTTTTTTAAAACTACACATCCACCTGCACTAGTTATTTTCAAGACTGCAACCTAAAGGATGGGATCCTTTTCATACAAGAGCATTGAACATAGCGCCTAAGACTTGGAGTGACGTGGCTGGGCTTTGTTTTCCAAAATCAGGAAATCTTTTTGGAAACTTAGGTGCACGCATCCACATCATGGCTTCTTGCGTTTCACCATCCTTCTAAAGTCAGGTAATTCCACAAAAAACAGAAAGCAGAAATTCTTCACAGGCATCTTCCATGTGATAGGTGATTGGGTTTTGAATCAGTTCTTTGCATATATCTGGATTTCCTAGTAGAACACTATTTCCAGGTTATGTATTTTGGGAAGGGGATGCATATCAACAGGCACTTAACAGTTACTTCAATGAGCTAAGCACCTAACTAACTACTGAAAATTTAAGCTACAGGGTTTATAAGTAAACAGTTTCGAGATGCTATTTCTAAACATGCTCAGCAGCACATAAGCCTAGCTGCTGAGATTGTTCTTGGTCTAGTTCAATGACCTCCAACACCAGCTTTTGTTATACTGGTCTGTCTCGTGATTATCTTCTCCTCTTAACTTTGGAGTCCTGAGTATTCAGTTTGAAGATGACAAAAATGTCTGTTTATAGGACAGGCTCATCAAAAACAAAATTAAATATCAGAGTTGTGAATATCTGAAAGCTTTATATACTTTGGCCTTTTTCATGCCATGTCTGATTCTGCTCCCTAAATATGCACTGTCAGAAACACCATTTGAGAATTTACAAATTTTATTTCATGGGAATTTCATGCACAGTATCCGCACTGAGAACCCTGGAAAATGAGGTCTTTGCTTTATAGCTTAATTCCCTTTTGGTTTCCCTGGCAAGAAACATGCAAATCTGTTTTCCTGCTTGCCAGGAAGAAAACAAAAGTCTAGTTCCTCTCTTTTCTAGAAAATTCCTTACTACTCATCTCCTTCCATGTAGCACAAGCCATCTGAAGCCCTCTGATCAATAACGTAAAATATGTGCTAGATTAATCCCAAAAGCATCATCCCCTGCATTAATGGATACTTTTTCCTTTGCATCCCTCTGCTGGCCAGCCTACTGGCTCCCTGCCTGCTTTGCACATCAAATGGTGCAGAGGACCATTGGTCACTGGTGTAGTAGCTTGGTATGGCAGCAGCCTGGGCCAGGTGGGGAGGAAACTACTACTGGAGGATAATGTTTACATATTTTTTTTTCTTTATTATTTTTAGTACATTGAAAGTTAGGATTAATGAGGGTTTCATTCTCCCTTTTCCTGCATAGAGCAGTGAACTTGAATCTTTTTGATCTTTGCTTTCTTTGTCTTGATATATACTTGATCTCTGCAGTCAGATCATCTTCTCTTGAGAACTATTCACGCTAACGATGTGTACCTCAGGATTTTTTCAAGAAAAGGAAAAGGCAAAAAGAAGGGACTATCTCTTGCTTCTTCTTTGTATTTTAGTTCTGCAGCTAAACTTGTTCCCACTATTACTTGCTCAGACCAAGATGAACAGCACAGCCAATACATGTTGCTGAAGTTGAAGTATAGGCAGAATATTACCAAGCCTCCTAAGATTATGGGATAAACAATATGACCAATCAGGTCATTTCCAAATGAGCTATTTCCCATGTTTATTGCTTTTTAATATTTCCTTTCTAGCACAACAGAAATCTTGCTGCTCTTTGTCAGGCCAAGCTTCAAACAAAGGCAGAGAGATAAAAAATAGCCTAAATGTTTTAACCCAACACTCCCCCCTTGTTTTTGTTAGTAGAAAAGTCTAGCTGTGATGAAGAGACTGTGCTCCCATGCTAGCAGGACCACAACAGAGGAGTATAAAACAAGTGATCATCGGCTTTAGCTACCAAGCAACAGCATCATTCTCTTTAAAGTTTCCTTTTAAATTCAGTGATCAGGTATGTTGAGACACACAAACGGTATGAACATGAATAATACTAACAGCAGTAAACATGAAGCATTTCAGCTGAGGACTGAACGTAAGTCTCATACGCCAAGTGTAGCTTGAAGCCAGGGTTCAGTAATAATATCTCAGCCCACATAACATCTCTTCACTCAGGCGAGGCTTCAGATCCGATTCTGAATTGAAAACATTTAGCTCTGATATTTATACATGAGCAATGAGGGTGACACATGTCAAGAGAAAGAGCTGGTACAGTTGTTCTTCACTATGCTGGCAAAAGAGCATTTCATTCTGGATCACTGACATTCAAAGCCTTGCACAAGTGTTTTGAGGAAATGTAGATTGTGGCTCTTTCAACTCATCAGAAATGCATGGAAGCAGTTTTGTGTACATTTAGAGGGAGAAGCAGGGAGTGAAGCAGATCTGGAGAATCACTGTTACAAAGGCAGCTTCCACTTTTTGTGCACTATTTATGCTTCATGCTAATTGATTTTATTGGAATAAAAAACTGGATGATATTAAGGTTGTGCCATTCAAAGAAATGGAAAATACTTCTAAGCCACATCAAGTTCCTGAATTGCTCTTGACAATGGCAGCATAACCGTATATTCATCTAGCATCATTCAGATAGTATACTTGTTAAATAATATTATATAACCTAACATTGAGAGGGAAATTCTTTCTGAATTATGAAGTGTTGAAGATGATGCACTGTATTTATAGGAATTTTTCCTGTCTTTTAGTATGCTTTGTGGTTTGTCTGTGCTACCTGATTGGAACATTTATATCATTGAAGCCTTAGGGATATTGATTCTTTTTTAATGTGGCTAAAACAATAGATTTGCAAGTGCAAACATGATTAATAGAATAAATATATACTATAAAGAGAGAGTATTTGAACATAATATTTTAATTCTTGCAACACTGTCCATTAAAGTATGAATGTATTGTAACAAGCGCACATGTACAGATTATGTCTATTTAGTGTGTCTGATCCATCCGGGATTCACTTCAAAACCTGCTGGAAGCCAACGGACTTTCCATTACTCTTAGTTAGGCTTTATTATTCCTCACTGGTCGTTTAGTGGGATTATTTGTGTGAGTGGTAAGAAGTAACGTCCATGGCTCTTGTTTTTTAACAATGAACCTACCCATTTAAGATACGGGGATCTGGATTACATCCTTGCTGGCAAATCAACAATACTGATCCTGATTGATATGTTCCATTGGAGTGAATCTTTGGTTAAAAGTATAAATAGTCTTGACCCTTCTAGGAGGTGCATAGTAGTTAAGTGCAATTTTCTTTTTCTCCAGAAAGCCTGATAGCTACCTCCTTCCTGACCAACCATGATTGTGACTTGTATTCCTGAGACACAACTTGGGCTACTGCAGACATATCTCTCTGGCAGGCTGCACAGTGTTGTCAGTGTCAACTGGGATACTTTCTGGGTTTCTAAAGACATGGCCTGTAATAAATCACGAAGATCTGTCTTGTAGTACCCTCCCACATACAGACATCTCCTGAAAGGCTTTCAAATGTCCAGAGCCAGCAAAGCCCAGTAGCCAGAAAACTCCCATTTGTTTGTAGCAAAAGATAATGGGGAAGCCTCTACATGTGTTTTCAGGTCACCTATTTATAACTTGCCAGATCAGTAACAGCAACTGAGGAAACAAGGGTTGGATCCATGATCCAGGGACAGATCTTGTACACTACTAACACTGCCCTTGTACTGTAATTACAGTTAAGGTGGAGACAATGGTGAAAACAACACTCCCTACAAAAACTGTGTCACTGTCTAATCATCAAAAATTGAAAATGCAAGTTCCACATAGACTCTGTTTTTCACTAGTGGTTCATACTGTATACAAATAAAAGAAGAAATATCCATAAGTGATGCTGAGGCTTGCAGAGCCTGCATTCATGATTCAAGGACTTGCTTTGCCCTATAAAGCTAAGAGTGGAAGCTCTCTCTTACTCCCCCGCTTTGATGTCACAAGTCACATCACTGGATTTAGAAGACAATTTGTTGAGCTATATGTAGGAAAGGACTACTATATAAGAACTACAAGTGACTGCTTTGGGTTTCATGGTTTTGGGAGCTCTGTAGTTTTGTGTGACAGTGCCAGTCTGCTGGCAACCGCTCTCTCAGCAGAAGTAGCCGCTGGCCAGACTTCACCATGCTGTTCCTTAAAAGTGACATAGCCACAGGAATGGATTTGTGACAAGATGGCAAAAGAACAAATCCCACCATAAAAGAACAACAATGAAAGGCTGTAAGGGGCGGGGGGGGGTGGGGGAACGAATTCCAGAGTGGGCTGATGTGCTTACGCAAGACAATTTACACAATCACAGCATTGTACAAAGAAACAAAGATATTGCCTTGGGGAAGCCACTGCCATTTTGTAAGTAATAGTTAAAAAATGCTTGCACTGACTGTACCAAGAAATGCCTGTAGAGGCAGGGGCCCTAATAAGGAGCAGCAGGCAGCACCCCAGTGGGTAAACAATAAGACATGGCTCTCTGAGCTAAAGACTGGCCCCTCATAAGTACAAAAGGCTTTATGCAGAGTTGCATGGTCTGCTTGTATCTCTGAGCCATGCAGCCTCACACTGGCCTTGGCGTAAATACTTCTGGCCTGGATATATTCTTCGAGATGCACAGGACAAGAGGTTTCACAGCAAGAGCTTCCATCCTCACTTTACATTATTGTTTGCATCTCTGGTGCTTTGGGAACTCAGTGTGTTCAGCTGTGTTTTTAGGGCAAGTTCTTCCAGTATGGTTTCTTTGTTCCTATTCTGCGCCAATCTGCTTGTATTTAGGCTTCCCCAGCAGGGTTGGAAAGCTCCACAAGAGTCAGTGAAATATTAGGTTTTGCTTTCTTCTTTCAAGCTAAGTATCTAACAAATGATAAAAAGTGCTTTGGCAAGCAAGTATTGTGGGAAAAAGGTGTTTTTTTGCAGATAGGAATATAAATTATTGGTGACTGATTTGAGAAATTGGTAGCTGACATTTAAAACATGCAGTAGTTCCCCAAGGTCATCAAAGAAGAATGCCTGACTGGATGAAGTGGCTTTAGAGTGCTGCACAGAGTTTCCAAAATGCTGGTGATTAGGACTTCAGACCATGGAAATCCTAGTTTGATGAGATGACTTATGGCAAGATCTGTTAGTGGTCAGAATTTCTTTCTGTGTTAGCACAGATTAAGATGTAAGCAAAAAGGGATTCTTATAAAGTAACAAAACTTGGGAAAATGATGCATAAGGAAAAGGTTTTCTACGGGAGCCTTAATGTATCAAGTACTTGACTTCATGGAACTGCAGCAGGATTTGGTGGCAAAATCCCAGTCTAGATTATGTTTTGCTAATAAGAATATAAACTGTAGATTTCAGAAGTAGAATGATACTTCAAGTATCAAACACAAGTTCAAAGGGGGTGAATCATAGAATGGTTTGGGTTGGAAGAAACCTTAAAGATCCTCTAGTTCCAACCCTCCTTGGCATTGGCAAGGGACACCTTTCACTAGACCAGGTTGCTCAAAGCCCCATCCAACCTGGCCTTGAACTGTTTCAGTGATGGGGCAGTCGCAACTCCTCTGGGCAACCTGTGCCAGTGCCTCACCACCCTCACAGGAAAGAATTTCTTCCCAGTATCTAACCTAAATCTAACCTATATTATTGTGGGCAGTTGTAAGTGAAAGTGTCAGGCCACTACAAAGTAAGTGGTGATAGGCGTTGTTCTAGGTTTTAGTTTTATTATATGTGAGGCTTCAGTTTAAATGTCTAAGAAGTACAGCTGTCAGGACAGGAAATGGCAGACATGAAACTCTTTCACCTATTAAAAGTCAAACTGCATAGAGCACTTCAGAATACACTGCCTGAAACACAGCAGCACCAGTTGAGGAAATGGCAAAGCTAACTCAATCGGCTGTTCCATTTTTGGTTGTGACTGTCACTTCCTCCAACAGTATCCTTCTTCTCCATCCTGCTTAGACTTTGATTTACAGATAGAACGGTGGAAATATCTGCTACAGTAAAAGAGTGGGAAATTTCACATGTGTCTCTACTTTCTGATTTACTCACTGTCTAGTCAAAAGAGACAAAGACTTGCCAATGAGATGACAATGCTTCTCATGCTCTTAGCTGAACAAGATGTACAGTTATGCTTCTGTTCCAAGTCAGTAGGTTCAGCATCAGAGAGGAGCAAACCATCTTGACGTGGCTATGTTTTGTGAAGGTTAGGTGAGATTTAGGTTTATGAGACAATGTAAAAGGAACCACTAGTTTAATACTACCCGATAGCATTTAAGATAGCTACACTCATGTAGTCTTAGATCTCCAGCAGCTCCCAATTTAGCAAATGTCTAACTTTAAGCCACTGCTTTCTCAATGTGTCATCTTAAGCACAGAGCTTGTTGGCATGGTGCACAACAACATGAGGGAAGAGCACTGCTCTCCTGGTGCTCCGATCTCTATCATCTTCAGATTCTTCTGTGCTAACAGAATAAAGCTGTCTTTCAAATACACAATTCAGCCAAAACTGTAAATGTTTCTTCTCCACTGTGTTTTTTAAATAATTTGGTAGACAAATATTCCTGTGTCTCTGAATTTAGGTCACTTTATTACTAGCCTGCCTGGTAAGGTACTCCAGATTGTACCACTGACCACTTGATTACATATGGCTGTTTTGTTTCAGTTTTTGTTTCTTTCACTTGAGTGTAAATCTTCTAGGATCAAAGGGCTCTATAATCAGAAAGAGGTTCTCAAGAAAATGTTTCCATCTCTTCCTGCCATGTGCCTTAAGGCTACAAAAGCAGTTCTCTTTCAGCCATAAAAAGAAATAATAATAATAAAGTAAACTATGAATTAGAATGTGGAACTGACCAGTGTAAAGCATGGAAGCTTCATCACAGAGTCATTTAAAATGGGACAGTAAGGAAGGGAAAATCTTGCATTAGGAGAAGATTGCACTAACCTACAGGATTGAGCAGGCGTTCTCTGGCAGGATATCTAGGGTCTACTGCACAGCAGATCAGTAATAAACCCAGGAGGCTGTTGTACCAGCTGAAACATTAATGCATACCATGAATATATTGAAACAGATTATGTCCTCTGAAAAGAGCTTTCTGGGGGTTGCAATTGTTTATTTTTGTAATTCTGTAATGGGAATTTCAGGTTTGTGTATAAACAATAGGAAAAGTGAACTAAGCAACATGAAGGAGTATCGTACTTACTTTGGAGAAATCTTTTCTAAAGCTTGATGTTTACATGACAGTTAGCACTGTCCTCCTGCCAGAAGATATTGAAAACAAAGGAAATGAACTGTGCTGTCATTTACACCCCATGAAAAGACATTTGATAGCTTAGAAAGATTTCTTGGTTTCTCCAGTGACTTGTTTCTAATGTAAGCTTGCTGTCTTTATATTCTAGTCACGTACAGGGCCAAACAAAAGCACCACTGGAAAAAAAAAAAAGGATAAACTGTAGGGCCAAATCCACTCTAATGTAGCTTCACTGCAGTCAGTGGAGTCAAGCCAGGAGAGAATTTGTCCTGAAGACTTTGGAACAAAACCCAAGTATTAAAATGAAGCCTAATACAGCATTAGAGCTGACAAGAGTAACAGGAATTTATCTGCAATTAATTTTCACTCAGTATAAAGAAAAATGGCAACAGGAAAACTTTCTAAAGCTGCAATGAGCATGCACAACCTCTGCCTTCCCTGAAAAGGAAGCTGGTCTTTCCTTTAGGTTTCCATAAACATATCTCCCTATAAACTGTTATCTCCTGGTTTTGTCCAGTTAGGTCCGTGCAACTGCTAATTTTTAAAGCTGTGTCCTTGCCAAAGCTGTCTGTGCTCTCAAAGTAAAACAAAACATTGCACATCTAAAGAAACAACAACAACAAAAGTGTTGCTGATCAAGACAGTGATAGGAATGACCTACTAGGACAGATGCACTCCACATCACATAATAAATATATCGTTACTGCATATGGTATGACATCACAGATGTGCCTAAACACACTTCATGATTTAGTACCTTTTGCTGTGAGATAAAGCTGTGCCAGATGAAGGCAGAAAGCAACCAGGCAGCTGAACTATGAAATGCTTTCACAAAGACCATAAGTAAATAATTTAATAAAATGGTCCGTTCTTTTCAATATTGCATGTTCAATACTAAAAGACAACAGGTGCTCCATGATCAAAGATCTCCAGTTACAGAGATGTGTAGGATATAGAAGCAACACTCTGGGGAGGGGCAGGGGTTGTGGGTTTGGTGTTTGGGGGGTTTTTAACCCTATTTTTCTTTTATCTTGTGTCTCCTATCAAGAGGCTCTGGGCATTTAGTACAACTTCTTTCCATGCAATCCAAGCAATTTGCTTTTCTAGAAGAAGGATTCAAGAAACATTTAAGCTGATCCAGGGACAGAAGTTAACCTGATATTCTTCATTTTGATCCAGGCAACATTATTTCTCTTTTCTAATCACATTTGATAATGGCAGAATTTGCAGAGGTTCAGATAAACATCCACGGGTTTAGATTCCTACTAAAAACATTCTAGGCCTGCTAATGGGACCTGGACATATCTAGATGAAAGACCTAGCATCACCTGTACCCTGGCTGCATGGAATAAATCGATAATAACATTTCCTGTACTACCTGGCGTGCCTATTTCCTGTCCATCTGCAATTCAGCTTATCAAAGACCTATAAAAATGAAACTGGATGAGGAAAAGCCAAATATCCATACTCTTTCAGAGCTCCATAAAAGCTTAGCTGGGACTTGGTTCAGTAGAGTTTTGCAAATAGTAGTATTTTATCTGATTCAATTAAATCAACTGTTTCTAATTCTTGATGAGTATTCTCACTCCTGTGACTGAAAACAGTAATCTCTTGTGCTGTCTCCACAGTTAGCACCTAATGATGCATGAAAACAGCACTAGCTGTTGATTAGGCTACTAGTCAAGTTTGAGGCATGCAAATGCAAGATTACTCGAGCCTCCCTAGTTCTTTCCTAAATTATGATTGATGCTGTTGTCCTGCACTACTCCAATAACCTCTAGAGAGGGTAACACCTACACTACCTAGAGACATTTAAGAACAAGTACAGTATTTCCACTGAAACTGAAGTCAACTGAAAGCTTAGTTTCAGCATCTTCTTTTGAAGGTGTAACTGCAACATTTCTAAAACAGTACAAAAGGCTTATAAGGATGACTTCTATAGAAAGCAAATTCGTCAGTACTGGAATTAACAGGGCACTGTGCAGAGTATTTGCCTGTCTGCTCCAAGAACAGATGATGTATGTATTCTTTAGACTGGGTTCATCACCCTCTGCCCAGGCTTACCACTCTTACTACAGTACAGTTTTGCCATCCTACTCCCTTCCAGTTCTGCCCATTACGAACCCAGCTCTGAATGTGTGGAAATTCTTCTGCTCTTGCTTGATACAATAATTTGAGAGAGGCAAAGACCTTGAGAATATCAGCACTTGGAACAGAATAGTGCAGTGAACACGACTGCTTTGGTGAGTCCACCTGAAGCCTGACACAGTGATTAGTGTTTCGTGGTATCTTCTGCCCAGGCTGATGCCAGACCTGATTCCAGTTCTGAACTCCTCCTTGGGTGTATTGACAGTGATGCAAAACTGTGCAGTGCTATATTGTGCTTGTTTAATGGACAAGCAAGGATCAACCACTGACCTCCCCGCAGGCTAATGGTTTTGTCATGGCATGCATCTTTCTTCTATTAATGCATACTTAACAATTGAGACAACTGCAGTGTAGCATTCTACCCAGTGCAATTTGCAAACTCTAGAAAAGGCTCTAAAAAGATTTGTGAATTAATTGTCCGTTTCTTGCTTGTTCATTTTCCCCTCAACTTCCCCAAATTTTTGCTAGAAAGAAAACTTTACTTCACCCTTCCTTTATTCTGTATCTTATGGATCAGAACAGGATCTAGTTGTGCCTTGTTTAATCAAAATAGGCAGTGATAGTACCAGCATAGGAGCCTATTTTTGTCATCTGAGAAACAGCTGTAGTTAAAGCAAGAAATAAGTTGCAGGCTAAATGAAATTTCAGTGGTCCAGAGTATGGTTATCACCTGTCTCTGGAACACAGCCTGAGAACATATGCTATAGAACACCCCTACATGTGTTCTGGCGTGAGAATGATTAGGTGAGGACAATACTTTGTGATACTCCAAAGAAAGACTGAAAGACTAAGTCCCTGCATCTCCTATTCCCTCCCACTCCGTACTCCAGAAAAAACCACAAGGTTTCTTACTATAAATCCGCCAAATTTCAACTTTTGGTTTTGGCAGATGATTGCGCTGAGCAAGTGTTTGTAGATAAACAGGGTGAGAAAGAAATCAGGCAGGCATGCTGGCAGAAATGTCATTGTGTTTAGAGTAATGCTGCAAATAGACATAAGCAGGTTAGATAAGAAGTTCATGGGAACAGTGTTATCAGAAAAAATGGAGGGAGGGGAAGTGTGATCTTAACTTTTTTTTCTGATTGCTAGCCATACTCAAGACCATCTCCTTTGTCAAAGGGAAAATGCAGAGACACTCTGTTCATCTGGGTAGAAGCAAAGCTTCCTGGTAAGAGAGCCAGAAATCCTTTCCTATTAACCATCATGTGTTCCATGATTCATTCATTACATGGAGGGTAAAAGCTCCAGAGGAGGAAGGCCAGCTATTAACATTATTACTCAGTACTTGTAGAAAGCTGCCTGTCACACTGGGTCTGGTAGGAACTTGTAGGTAGAGGCAGTTCCTGTTTTAATGAGTTTATCCTGTAGATGATGACATAGACTGAGGACAGAAAACCTTGTAGGGTTGCTTTTGTTTGAAGTTCTTTGAGGTTTTAAGTCTTTGAGGTACCACAGTATCAGCTCTTGTAGTCCTGTTGGTGACTACAGTGGCTAAATCAAGTTTGCACTCAAGCCAGGCACACTGTTCTGGCACCAAGTGGGGAAGTTCTGGGATAAACTAGACAGTGGTGGTAAGGTAGCTTCAGGGTTGGCTTTACGTACAGCACAGTTTTCTCCTTAATTCAAATTTGTCTTTTTAAAGATTGAGACTGCATTTTATGCTTGGTGGTTGTTTTTTTTGGTTTTTTTTTTTTTCCTATGAAGAATGACTAAGTCATATGTGAGGCTGCAAGTTTACAGCAGCAAAGGAAGGAGGCATAAGTTAAAAAACATTTAGACCTGCAAATAACAGTTGGGCATAGATAAATATAAGAACGTGAATCTTTTTAAGCTGTAGCTGAAGATAAAACGCATTGAGAGAAATTGCTTTTTCCATTAGTGTTTTCACACGGCTCTGCCTCCAGGCTTCAGGCAAGACCAGAAGCAAAAGTGCCAAAGTATCATGAGAAAAGCTGCTCTTGCAAAATTTCTGGCCTGACCAGAAGTGGGAAAATCTCATGAAAGACTGTTCTCGTCTGCTTTCCAGCCCTGCTTGGCATGCCCAGGAGGCTAAACCAGGTTCCACTTGGAAGGTTTGAACCATATTTGATTTCTTCTTTGGTTTCTCATGCCTTTTGTAAATAGTACTCTGTAAACCCGTGGTATGTCAGCTGTGCTGAGACACTTATATCCAGACCTGTGCAGACCAGCAGTGATGAAGAGTTTTCAACCCTTGTCTGAAATTCATAATTTACTACTAAACAGAGATGCTGAGTCTATTGTAGTAGGAGCTGTACAAGAGGACAGAAAAATACTTTGGGCACAAGAGCTTAGAGTCTAATACGTAAGATAGGATTTTGCTGTAGTTCCTTATCTATAAAACACAGATAGACATTATCACCAACCCAAGTGCATACAACTAGTAAGCATTTAACCTAGATTTTTTGAATCCCAGTCCAGAGCTTAAACCATAAGACCATTCTCTCACATCCAAATGAATATGCTACACATTACAAGAAGTCTAAATGCAAACAAAAATATCTGAAAAGCCTGTTGTACAGGAAACTGGCTGGGATTCAGTCTGTCACCTCAGTGAGCTCACAGTCAGCCTAGCTTGCTCTGACCACATAAGTTTGTATCTTCTATCATTGTGCTTGTGGTACACAGTACGCAGACCTGATTTTAAAGTCAATATGCACAATGTCTGTGCTTACTAAAAGAAAAACCAATATAACTCCCAGGTTCTGCAAATAGTAAAATTAATGATGCCCTGCAGAAGAAAAAGATGTATCTTTGAGAATACATGTAAAGTTGAGTGCTGAAGCTACCAAATACAGTGAAGAAATTTGGAGAAGCTTGCTGACTAAGCAAGCCTTCATGCAAGTCAAGTTCTCCAGGAATTTGTCCATGACTTCATTAAAGCCATGTTATTTTGCTCACTTTAGAACTCACTATTTTGGTTGCTATAATGTAATTGAAGTAGCAATGTGATTCCCATTAAACAGCCCCCTTCCTCAATGCAATAAGCAGTAATGGTTGACTTTGATGAACCACAGATACTTAGTCCAGTCACTTTTTATATTAAAGAAATAACACAAACTCCCCATGCTGTTTACAACCTATATATTACAGTTACAACATGTAGCCAGTAGCAACATGCTGGACTGAAGCTCCAGGGACACACACATTTATCAAGGATGACCTAGCTATGATTTTGAAAAGCATGAATTCCTTGGGGAGATTGTGTGGGGTACTCCAGTGCCTCGGGGCAAAATGGTAGAGCCAAGGAATATATTTCTGACTGTGCTAGAAAGATGCCCCATGCAAAGTCCATTAGGCAGAACAAACACAGCTCTGTTTTACATGATGCAAATGGATTCTAAAGGCGCATTACCGCCTTCTTGTAAAAAAGGGTCTTCTTTGTGACCAAAATTCCTGAGCATGCTGTATACTGCAGCTAAACTGGGGAGGTCCACACACAATCTCTCTGTTGTATTTCTGTGGTGAATATGTGGTACCGCAAAAGACAATAGCAGATGGGACAGTCTTCATGAACAGTGAATGGGACTTTCTTTAGGCTTATAATATTTTCATAATTTAGCAGAATCTAACAGTCTCAGTTCTTATATGAAGCAGTATCAAAAAGCAGCTTCTGGACCAAAAGTATTTGAAAGTAGTCCACAATTTGGCCTGAAGATGCTGTGATGTAGTGCTCCACACTGATGTAGTACAAAGGCAAAGCATTGCTAGTGGATCTTATATGCAGGATGGCACAAAAAAGACCAGAGTTTGTCAAAGGAAAATGGAGGTATTTTAGGAAGGTTTCTAACTTTTATTTTCCCCTTTTTTTTTTTTTTTAATATAAAGTAGTTGTCTCTTCCACTGTTGCCATTTCCTATCCCTGAGACTAGGGACCTTTGTGACAACATAGAAGAACAATGCCTAGCAGAGTGAATCCAAGCAAGTGTCCATGCCATAAATAACTAATAGTCTTGTTCTGCTTCTAGATAAAAGATTACAATGGCTGCAGCAAGTTAAGGAAAAAAGAAAATAGTGTGATAATAGCTTTTGTTAGCTGACCAATGCATCCCAGTATGTTCTTTATTTCATCTAGTTCCTGAGGATTGCAACTTCTCTCCAAAGAAGTAACAAAGATCTAACTTTTATGGCAAAATAGCAAACCATTGCCTTCCAGAATCTTTCTTCTCAGTTGGTTAACCATCCTCAAGTGCTTTAAGCACATATTCTCTGAAGTAGAAGGGTCTTGATGGAAGCATATTTTCCATAGACCCATCATAGTTATCCACCAGCTGTGATTACTTTCTTTCCAGAAATACACCATTAACTAAAACTACATTATTAGTACCAAAACAAATTACTATTTGAACACTTACTACCACACCAAAGAATGTAACCAAATCCTTAACGGGCAGGACTGACACTAGTTTGAATGTCACTGCATCTCAACATGAAATGGGGAGCTTTGGGACCTCGTAGAAAGATGGGACAGCATTTATCTCATGTTTCAGCCTGGAACTATGCCATGTAAAAGCCAACCATGTTATCAAAGGGACAGGCACGCATGGGAATGGTGTAAAAGTACTTAGCTAGATTTAGTTGGCTGAGATAGATTAAATCACAAAGAATTGTCAGGCATCTTGCAAAACTCTTTGGATACATACAGAAACACATACAGTACATTGTAACTTGAGGATAGCTTCTGCAATACACAGCTTTTAGTTTTCAACCTCCTATCCTTAATGATGTGCATGGTAGTTTGTTACAGGCAAGGCTTTCTATATCGCTTGCTACAGCACAAAGAAAGACAATGTCTTAAAGCCCCATCTTGGTTGAGCTAGTTATTTTGAGAGACTAGACTAGTAGGCATATCGCACCCCATTTTTTATACAGTGCACCTTTAAAAGAGCTGGTGGGGGACAGTGTTTTTTCCATTCTTGACCTTTCTACTGAAGGTGTGAATAATGATGCCGCTGCCATACAACAGCCTGTATGTTAAGGATGCCGGCCCACAAATAAACGGACTTATAGCATCCACATTTATACCAAAGGCCATCAGACAAAGTGAATGCTAGTGACCCTCTTTCAAACTTGAACAATAACTTTGTATCTCTTTCACATCCACTAAGATTTTCAATGTTGTGTTTCAGTGTTTTCTGGTAAGATAGGCATTCAAGGGAGTTAATTTTTGGCTGCTGAGTGACAGCAAAGGGAAGTTCCCTGTTAGATCGGCAAACAAGAAGGAAGACTGCATTCCCCTGCACAGCTCCATGCAGCTGGCAGGAAGCCCCTCTCCTACTTTTATGTCTGATTTCCTTCTCAGGGAAGCTGAGAGAGCGTGCTCTCTTTCCAAGCATGGTTCCCTCAGCACTCCCTGCCCCCTCACCACCAGCCATCCACCCACATATGCGTGCAACACGTACACATACCATCTTTCTTTGGGTGTTGTTTGTTTTCTTAATTTAGATTTTAACCACTTTGACCTGTCAATAGAAGTATGAACAGAGCTGGGCTGTAAGGCAGTGCATTTGAAGGTTAAAGCTGGATGTCATGCAGCCACTGAAGCTTGTGTTTATGTAAACCATGACAGATGCTGATCCTACCAGACTGAATCATACGATATTTATGGCAATTTGTGCTAAAGAGACAATTATACATTCTGGGTGGTTATGTATCTTACTGGAAGAGAGCACTTTTTGCTGTTTCCAAGTAACAAAACACGTAATACGTAATCTGAGGCAGGTAATCAGGGTATGATCTTCCTTTTTATTTTGTCTTCTTGTGACAAGATAAGCATAATATTGATTTTATAGAAATTATAGTTGGATTTGAGCTCCGGATTTACCAAATGCCATAGACTGTTACATTATGCAGAGCACTAAAGATTAAAAGGAGGAAAACATCACTAATACAGTTGGTGAAGATAATACTGAGATTCTTGCCTACAGAGCAAGAGTTCCTTGTGTCATGTACCTCTGTTATGGGGGAATTCACGAGGACAAAGCCTGAGCACAGGACATGCAGGGACCTCTTCAACAATATAAAAGGACCAGCAGCTATTTTTAAAGTTCACCAATTCATTGATAACTCTAAAACACTTAGCACGCTGCTTCTGCTAACAGCAAATCAAAATAAGAAGTGAGGCATATCGTACAGAGAGGATTATTTGCCAGAAAAAATGCAGAGAGATGGTGCTTTAGAAAGACGGCTGACAAAGCCATCTATCAACCAGAAGTGAAAGTTGTCAGTGCAGCTTTTCAAAGTGTCCTTATGCAGGGGAGTACAACCTGCTTCCACCTCCTCCTCTACAGGTATTTCAGACTGCGTTTCACTAGAGGTATATAGTTATTTTTTCGATGTAGGAAAGATACTTTTGAGTTTTCTTGCTGTTGTCTTCCCTTCTCCATCTTCTTGTTCATTGAGAAGCATTACTTTGGCTCCTCCTTCCAGGAATCACAAGATAGGTCAATTGCCCCTGTTTGCATAAAGTCACATTGCAATCAGTGCTCCACACAAACAGAGCATGGATACCCTGATCAATCTGGTGTCAGGAAAAGATCTAAGGAAAAAATACTACTTTCTGGTGGACAGGAGAAACTGAGTAAGAACAGAAAATTATACAAGAGAAAGATGTTTGTTGTACCCAACTTTTCATGACATATCTGGCAAATGCTATTGCAGTGTGGTATAATGCAGGATGTCAAGGTTTTGATGAGAAACAGAATCTTAAAGCAAATAAGATACTGCTGCTTTGTAACACTGTCCTCTTTGTTCATTCTCCAGCCAGCATTCTCTACATGCCCTTGCTAAGGTTGTCATGTGTAACTAAGATGCACTACAGAAAAATAGCTTATAATGTATTTTGTCAAATGTTAACATACCCTTCCTCACTTTCCACAAAGATGGAAAGAACTTGCCCACACTCCTGGGCAGAACAACACTGATGCCCATTCTTTTGTTGACTCATAGAAAGGGTATGATCTTGTAATATGATGTCCAAAAAGTGAATGATTAGCTGCAAGAGGTGGATGGGGGAAACGTACTTTGACAGTAACTAGCATCTTTAGGCTGGAATTTTTCAGAAGTGGACTTCTGTCTTGAGACTGGTATCTTTAGAGACGTGCCAGAGAATAATAATCCGTAAGTACATACTGAACTTTGCTACTGAAGGTATTCCCTTTACTGTTGTTGATTATGGTGGTGGAGAGTGTCTTCTAAAGAGGAAAGATTATAAGAATCAGAATCACAGTAAAATGTGAAAACTCCAAGACAACATTTTTCCCATGGACTAAAGCAAGATTGTGAGGTTGACTTTAAGGAGAAATAAGAAGTTCCAAGACCAAAAGGGCACAAGAAAGCAGCATTTATTCAGACTACTGTTCAAATGCTCCTGCATCTGCTGCTTGTAATAGATTTTAGTTTTGCAGTCCATCAAGTTATCTGCTTTCCCTCAGACTTTGTCAGAACAGAACTGTATTTGCTACATGTTTAACTTCTCTTTCTGAGGTAGCCTTCTTCAGAGTGTAACAGTGTTAGTTAAAGATGAAGATAAGCGATGAAATAAACAGTCTCATAAATGTTACAGAAGAAATGAGCACCATGATACAACTCTTACCAAAATGATGTGCCAAAATATGGATGCTCAGTGTAACTGTTTCTTACTCTTTCCTAGTCCTTAGTTCCTATATGTCTTGACTAGCCTAAGCCACAGCTCATGAAAATACAAAGTTGAAAGGGAAGTCATAGTAAGGTTGATTTAATAGTGAGAGAGAAATTAGAACAGTGACAACAACTTTTGCTGGCATGTAGAAACCATTAGTTTGAGTGATGATATATACTTATGGGTGTAAAAGGTGTTCAGGATTGATTTGTAAGACTTAAAAATGAGATCTTGGCCTTAATGTAAGCCCACGAAGTGTGACTGAAAGTGTAAGAAGCAAATAGGAAAGGAGGAAACTTCTGTACCAGAGAAACTCCTCTACCAGAATAGCAAAATAACTAGCATCACATATTCAAACACCACTGGGTGACCACAAAAGCCAGTGAAATAACTTTTCTCAAAAAAATATCTGAATAAAAAACTGTTCCTAAAATAATTGTTGACATTATTTGTAAATGTTTCATTAGTTTGATAAAACAGAAACTGTTGTTTCATAAGCCAGTTTTTTTAGTTTTGATATTTTCACCACAGCATGATTTTTCATCAAATGCAACTTTGAAGTTATTTTCAACTAAAAACTTTTTTTGCAGAGGTTTTCCAGGATTTTTATTTATTAGTCTTCACATTTAAACCTTTAAGACATTATATTACCTGCTTGTGATTATACAACGTTCCTTTGGAGCAAGGGACCGTAAGCAGAATTTTAACTACACTAATACAATTTTATAGATATGGTTCAAAGCCAAACATTCAAATTTAAATAGGCTTTTATACTTTGGAAAAATACTAGAACAGCTTTGACTCTTACTCATAGTGATGACTAGTAATTCAGTCTCACAAATTCACCATTCCCTGAATCATCCCCATAGTTGAATTTGTTGTAATGAGGTGGTTTTCACACTGTCAAAGCAGTTTAGAGGTGAGCTGAATCTGAAAAGAAAAATTCATTATTTTTAATGTGGATGCTGAAGCAACATTTTTCTTTTCTTTCAGTTTCATAATTTTACATTAAATTGTACCCAAAAAGAGGAACAAAGGTAAAATAAGGAAGGACTAATAAAGCGTGCAGAGGACAGAGTGTTTGGAGTGTGGCAAATAATGAAAAGGCCAGCTAACTGATACATGTCCAAATATAAAATTAGAGGCATACAACGTGTTATCATAAGCACACGTTTCTTCTCACAAGAGTGATCCTGAAAATGACCTTGGACCACCACTGATAATCAGCTAAACTTGAGTTTCCAGCATGACGCTTTGAAAAAAACCTTTTCTTCATTGCTGATGGTCTTCAGCACTACAACAATGTCTTTTGGTTCGGTTTTTAATCAAGACTAGTCATTACAAAGAAAAATGCTCTAATGCAGTTCTCTGAGCAATTAGGTCAGCTGTGCAGAAGCAAACAGAAAGTTTACTACTTCCAAGGACCTAAGTGGGCAGTAAAATGCTGGGAACAGAGCATGCATCTGCTGCAGTCCAGCTCTGCAGCACTGCTGGTACATCTGATCCAGGGGTCTTGGTGTCACTTAAAATGCACGTATTCAAAATTTGTGTCTCCAGCCTTGGATGAGAAAGAAGCAGATAACTTTCTGATGAGAGGCATTGTACAGAATGAGAAATGTTTGGTTTATGTGGAAAGGCACAGAAAAGTACAAGGTACAATAAATGGTCAAGGCAGTTGCCTTGCCACTTCTGACTCGAGAGGCACATACCCATTGAACAATTTGAGTTCTTTTCACCACATAAATGCAACAGCTAAATAAAGTCAGAATGCCATGGCAGCTGAAATTCTTAACTAACAGTATTACCTGGCTTTTCCTGTTTGTTACTGTGGGCCAGATCATCCAATATTGCAGATGCATCCCCACAGATTTGAACAGAATTACACTCATTTGTCCTTGAGCACTGACCATGTTAGATTTGCATACCTTCAGCCTTAAGACCTAACACACAAAACACTGCTGAAAATTTAGAGGAGATTGTGAGGTAAAACTCAACAGAGAAGAGGGAGTAACGATTTTGAAAATCCTGGTCCTGTAATTCTGTTTAAAATGGAGAACTAATTGCAGACTTTCTAACTACAACACAAAATCTGCAGTGCAAAGAACGTTCCCTGGAAAAAAACTTGATAAAAATGCTAAACCCAGTGTAGCTTAAGTAACAAAACGTTACTTTGGTCATCTTTTCCTTCTAGATCATTACTTTTGCATGTTTTACTCCAATATATTCAGAGCTTCATTGCCACCAGCATCTGTAATGTACTGCCTGCCTCAAGAAAAACAAAATCAGCTCAAAGATTTGTCTTTCGGAGATGTACAGTGTGGTACTTCTTACACTGTCCAAACTCAGTAATTCATCCTGGCTAGAACTGCCTTAACTGAGAAGAAATTAGGCATTTTGTTTATTTTATTTTATTTTATTTTATTTTATTATCTTTTAGGAAGCAGTATGGAATACATCAATGCTACAAGGAGATGCTAAATATTTACTGCTGAATATTCAGTTGCTGACTGACAGTCTCACTTATGGGGTCCTTCTAAAACCTACTATGGGCTTTTTCAAGAACTTTAAGTTGCTCTTCTGTAGATCTAAATCTATAGATTTAATTCTTGGGGCTCGCTGCACTTTGGTTATGTTCCTTGTAACATAACCATCCAAGATGTGCTAAAAATATCCAGAGATGAAACCACTGTCTGAACTTGCAAGATGTGCTAAGCAGATAAACAACAAACATGTTTTCTAGTGTGACTGATAAAATGACAGGGATGAATGAAATGACAGCCACTGGAGATTAAAAGAGAAAAATATCAGAAAAAAGGTTGAGTTTGATAGATACCCAAGATAGAGACACAAGATAGATAAGGCTTGTGTCTCTGGGAACTGTCTACAAGGAATACAAGGGTTGTGCTTTGTGTTCCCCATTACATCTCTTTTGGTGTACCATATATCCATTCTTCAACCTTAATTCTCCTACATCAGTGGAACGCACCTTGAAAGGGAGACTGAATGGATCAAAATATTGATCTTAGATACTCTGGGAAAGGAGTGAGGGATTTAACTGTAGCAGCTGGATAAGGAGGGGAACTGACTGGGGAAGAATCTCAAGAATGGAGGTGAGATAGAGAGAAGGTATGAGAGGATACAGAAGGTGGGGTCAACAAGGTCAGACCCTCTGAACATGCTCCAATAATTCTTCTGGAGCAAGACAACAGCCTGCCTCTGAAGCCTGACCATCCAAAGTTGCTTATGTCTGTCTCCAGCTCCTACTGAAACAAGCAGGACTTTTCAACAGACATAGATGGGAGTTAGGCTAGGTCCTTAGTTAACTAACCTTAGAGTGATGCTGTACAGTGACTCCTCTGATTATTTTTCAACAGCTGGTAGTCTTCAGGCAACAGCTGTCTTCTCACTTCTCACACTTCCCTGACTCTTATCTCTACTAGCTTCTGCTTTTGGCCCTTATCAGCCATCAAATGTATTAGGGGCTTGTAAGAGAGAAGGCTATGGTGTAGAGAGAAAAGACATGGTAAGAAATGTTTATGAAGAGTGATGCTTTCATAAGATACTGGTCTTCCTCCTGAGATAGATGGTCACAGTCCAAGGGATTGCATCAAGATAGACTGCATCCTTTATGAAAAGGATCATACAGCCCTCCCCAAGAGCAGTGACTGATTACAGCTCTGCCACTGGACCCTGTTGTGGTTTCTGTGCACACTGATCCTGTTGAATCTCTGTGTACAATCACCAGATGAACCAGTTAAAACAACACAGGCTCTAATTCAAAATCTGCAGACTGCACCCAGCAATAACCATCCATCATCACAAGTAATCACCAATGTGAACTAGGGTTCAGATAAGACCAGCTCATGAATAATGAACAGCTCGATAACCTGGGCCAAATACATAGTAGTGAACAAGTACTTTGAAATGCCTGTAGCTACAGAGTGGTTTCTTTTGTAGGAGGCACAAATTTCCAATAGCTCTGTTCAGTCTGACAGCAGATTGCTCTGGAGTCTGCGCAGATGCTGAATTACCACTAAGCAGCACCCATGAGTAATTCTGCCATTTCCTGATGGTCGGAAGATTTATCTCTATCATAGTAGGTCTAACCACAGTCCTCCATGGAAAACAGTACAACATTCACAGATGTGAAGCTGTACCATTTGAAAATCCCAAATGTACAGAACACTGTATTACATCTCAACAAGCATGGTTACAGGACTTCTGAACTAGAAGTAGCCTGGGCCAGCTGGCTGAGAGCAGAGGTAGAATTTGCCCAGGTCTTCAAGCACTGTGGTCAAACATGTCTGGGAGAGGTGCACCCAGTGAGAGAAGGCTGCTTCCGTGGACTCTCTTCTTTCTGGCACAATAGAAGCTTCCTCCGGCGGAGCAGCAGTCACTAATAAGCAAAGGAAAGCTTTCATGGGTTACAAACTGAACTGAGATATGTTATATGCTCTCACAGAAACTCAAGCTCACCAGGAACCTCCTCACATACCTGGTGCAAGGTACATAAAGCTAAGCTCGTTTTCCTGATGTTTGGAAAATAGTTACTACACAGAAACAGTATGTTGCATGTGCAAGACTGACCGTGGGAAGTCTGGGAGAGCAAACCTCAAGCGTTTGAGAATGCTCAGATGCTAAATTACATGGAAGGGGAACGGAAGGGGAACAGAAGTGAACAGAACAGACCAGAGTGACTGAGAGGGAGCTTTCCTTCACAGTGAGGCCATCAACCACCACCCACAGATCGGGAAGTGCCTGTGTAGAAGTCTGCTGTTGCAACAGAGTTGGCAGAGCAACCTATAAAACTTTTCTCTATCTTGCCAATCTACAGGAGTGTGGCTGTGGAAACATAGATGCAAAAGTAGCATAAAAGCAACTTTGAAGCTTGTTTTTTAAGCCAAATAGAGCTGAAATGAGGGAAGTTCACAGTAACTCACAATCTGTGCCTATGGAAACACGCTTCTCAGAGTCAAAGCAAACCCTGACGCATCTAATGTTATTGGAAGTACAGAAGACACCACTTTTATTTCAATTATTCGCTTATTTGAAAATTACTGGGAACATTCCTTTGAATTAGTCACATAAAAAGCTTGGGTAAAATTGATTTTTATTAAGTATTTCCTCAAAAAATGAAACAAGTTTCTTTTTCCAATTGGCTACTTGCTCAAGTCTTTTGTACAGAAATTTCTCACCCCTTCGTCTCAGGCGTAAAGTGCATTAAACTTCAAGAATTATGATGCATTCCAGAAATGAAAAATAATACAAAAAGCTGAAAGCTTCAGTTGTAGGAAGTTGCTGTGTCTAAAGCTTAAGTTTATGGTCAGGGTAGACAGAAGGAAAAAGCCTAAACCCACAGTTCAATTTGGGCTGGAAAGAAGCTGCCAAAAAAGCTGAGGGCTGTGAAAAACTTGTTCCCTGAGGACAAATCTTGGTCTTGGAAAGGGCTTGGGCACCTTCTGTACAGCTCAACCCTAGGATGAGGGTTAGTTTTAAGGTAAGGGTTGAAAGAGAAGAAGCCCAGAGTCACAGCTGGGAGATTCTGTAAATAATCTTTGAAAGTACACTGGGGCTGATATAATTCCTCCACCCAGGCTAATTGATTCTCCATAGGGATTGGGACCCTGAAACAGCAAATCAAGACTAAACTAATTTTAATAATTTACATCACATTGGTCTTCACATTTCTGACTCAGAACTGCTATTTGTGATGCTCAGTGTAGCTTTTCAGTAGCAGCACTGAATTCAGGATATACTAAGTCTGTTTAGGGCTCAGAGTAACTGATAACATAACCACTCCGTTTCTCCTCACTTTTCCACCAAGAATCTTGACTTGCTATCAATTATACCTCCAAACCACCCCCCTGCTTCCCTCTGCTTTCTGAAAACACACCAAAATCTGAAGTTTCAGACATTCTAGGAATCTTTACTGATTCTTTTTTCCAATCTCTGCGAAACCTGATCCACCAGATGGGTGGGAGAGCTTATTGTTTTTTTGTCTGACATCTGGATTTCATTAGCAGACTCATGCGTGCTGAATCAGGAATGGAGCTCAGAAGAAAGCAGATGAGAGTGAAATTATGTTAATGCTAAAAAAAAGCCCCGTTCTCCTCTCCAACTTTGCAAACAAATACAACATGTGAGTCACGTTGTGAGCTCAGTATAAACAGTACAGCCCTTATTAGCTGTACTAACACTAATATTGGATATGTTGTGCTTTATGCAGCTATAGAGAACACTGTTATTTACTTACATATGTCAATGTTATTAAAAAAGAAAGCCTTTCCAATAGCTTCACATTAATACCACCACTTTTCATGTTTATAATAAGTGTCTCCTGTCTTCTATTTAAATAGATTCAGTATAGTGTGCAAGGAAATAATTTATCCCAAACCAACCATAAAATTACAGTTAAGACTTGCTACTCAGGAGACTGCCGTAAATGATACCAGAGAGACAATTTTCTTGAAGTTTAATGGGAATGTTAGCAGTGGCCTAAAAGTTAAGACTGTTATTAATTACCATAGCTTTCATTACTGAACAACAGAAATAGTAATACAAGCAGTAACTGTCTGTCAGTCCTGTATGTGGTGCTATGCTAACAACCTCTCTGCATGACTGTTAGGTTTCATCATGTTGTCTGCTGAAGCTGACAGTTGCAGGCATATAACATCCATCTTTACATTCCACCTTACCCTTTCTGTCCCTTCACAGTGCACAAGGACCTTTGGCTGTCAGATGATGACTGCCATGTTATCTAGCCCATCTTCTAACAGCACTAAGTGGAGGTGAGGAAATTCAAAGTATCATTTGTGACTGGGTCACACAAAGGAAGAGGGATCAACAAAAAGCTTTTGTCTGTGTTTTAGACGATCAGATCAATGATAAGGAACCAAACAAGATTACAAAATGGTGAAAAGCTGAGATGGCAGACAGATAATAAAGCAAAGCTGAATGTGGAAGCCAGGCCTTCACACCCCCCTTGCAAGCCACCTCAAGAAAACTTCACACATCACTGCACTAGCCCTCTGTCCCCCTCTTCAGAGCTTCAGCCTTCCATATTATATCAAATAGGACAAAACTGTATAATATGCTTAGATGAGCAGAAAACTGTTAGAAACTTTCAGTTGCTAATGCAAAAATGACTAATGCACTCTAAAACTGGAGTATGATCATTTCTTTTTGTGTAACAGCACTCTGTTCTATCTCAAGAGATACGCGTATCAGCTATCCTGAGAAAGTTATACTCCTATGACAGGTGGAATGCAGGTGTCACAGCTATATAACAATCTCAGGATAGGAATGAACCCCAAAATTTACATAAGTCACCATTTTCAAGGAAACCTGAAAATTCCTGGGCTTGATTCTCCACTTTCTCATGTTTTGTGTAAACACTTTTGACAAGTGGCAAGTGCAGCATAAAAGCCAGTGCAACCATTTTGGTGGTGGATTGCCCCCATGTAAAGTATACAGAGAATCTTTCCTAGGGACACCAGGAGGAGTTTTTCATAATTCTTGATAAGAATAATGAATACAGCAGTGCAATTTTGTCCTTAATCTATTAAATCATCTTAACTAACATCTACAGAAATCTTTTAAGTAGCAGAGCTCTAACTTGCAATAAGAGATACAGAAAATGCAGGTCTGGAATGAGTACTATTAAGTTTGGGAGTTCACTATAAATTTTTGGGTCTGTATTTAAACCAAAGCCACCTTTCTACTTTAATGATGAATCTTTTCATTTTCTAGTAAAGTCTTTTGGTTTGCTGTTTCTTTGAATGGAGCCTTTCTCTCCCGCACTTCTTGCTCTTCTAATTTCCTCAACTGTGTAATCAGGTGTTTCAGAGTAAGAGCTGTATAAACCATCTCAGAGGTTATCTCTGCTCTCATGAAGCCTTCTGAGGGTCTCCTCACCTACGTAAGACCCATGGTGCAGTGTTTGGGAGGTCTGAGTGCACTCGGGCTGGGTGTTCCTGGCTGCCAGATGGTGTGGGTAGGCTGGCTCAGGTGGAAGTATTGATTTGTCTGGGCTCTTGCAGAGTTTTATCTATAGTTGCACACCTGCAACATGCGCTAAAATTAGAAATGGACTTGAAACCAGTATTTTGTAAATGAAACCCTTGAACCTGGGAAATGTTCGGTGTTGCTCTGAACTCACGTCCAAAATTACAGCTTGAGACCACGTCTAAGTCTAGCTGAAATGTGCTCTTTCCTTGCCGAAGGAAAACAGAACTGTTTACAGGACTCAGTAACGTAAAAGATTTCAAGAGGTGCTGCTGTACTCCTATATATGTCTCTGCACATTCAGGGAATGGGTTAGAAACAAAAGGTAGCGAGTATCTTGCGACAAATCAGATGTAAAGATGAACCAATAATCAAGATTATGTAATTTCCAAAATGTCTGCTCTTGCTGCTAAAATCCCCAAATTCTTCAATTTAAGTGCCTGCCCATGGGCTTATTGCCTTAGCTGATAATTTTGCACTGACTGGGCTCTGAAACAAAAGGCTTATTCTTTGTTTTCTCTAATAACAATACAGACATTTTACCTTTTCTGCCCCTTCAACAAAATATGTAAGAAAAAGCTTTTTTTTTTTTGGAAAAAGAAAAAAACCAAAACCAAAACCCAAGCTTTTACAAACCTGGAAAATGTCTCCTTAAATAACAGTCTTTTTATCAGTAACATGACAGATACGTTCTAGTGTAAAATAGAAAACATTAAGGAACAAAGTTTACAGTAAGCTTATTCTGAGCTTGATGTCCGTAAGGCTGACATCTATGCATCATGCAGCACCCAGACTTGTGCTCCTGATGCATGCAGTCCTGCCTTCTCTTCTGCTTCTGATCTAACTTGCTCAGCCAGTCTGAAGGGTATAAAAATCCCACAAGGCATAGATGGGAGTTAGTTACCTGAGACAACTCATAGTAGACCTTTTTATAGATATAAAAAGGGTCGTATCAAAATATATGAGGCTCCTTTTACATTTATTGACATAAGCCAGATAAAGCACAATCACACAAATACTTGTGCTGTACCAGGGAAATGGAAAAGGGATTAATTTCCATTTAGTATCTTAATTTCCTGAAGGAAGTGATGTAACAGGAGGGAAAAGCAGGACTGACTGGACTTCTTGTCAGCAGGAAAATTGTGAGGGGCCCCCTGAGCTGGATTTGTGTCCTCACACACTACAGACCGTCCTGGGACAATCAGAAAAGCAAGCACAAGCTAAACTGCTGCTGAGAGTTACTGCCAGCAAAACTGCTGCTCTGCCTTTAGAGGTTTACTCTTGTTCTTCACCATCTTTGCTATCTGCTGGTTTCCTACACCGTGCAGTAAAAGGAAAAGGGAGGGAGGGACAAGGCAGTTCACTCTCCCATTTATGACACCACCCAGCCTCTGCTCAGACCTTCTAGGCTTTCTTTAACTTGGTATGGAGATTATCAGAAAACACATTTTCATTTTTGAGGAACAGGGAAATGAGATTCTGTTAGAAATGGGAAAGAGACCTTAAATATTAACACATTTGGCAGATGTGAAAATCTTAAGAATTTCAAACCAGAAATGCCAAGATACAAACATTCGTTTGGGTAAATGAAGCTTATGAAATGCTGCAAAACAAATTCAGTCCATTGCAAAGTGGTTTCCTCCACATCAGATGTCCACTTCCACCCTTTTTTTTGCTTTTTCAGCTTAACACCTTATTGAAATAGATATTTTTCTAGAGAAAATTCCTTTTAGGAAAAAAAAAAGTTATTTGATTTACTTTCTGAATGCAGTTTGAATTAAGCTACATTTTTACAGGAAGTGTTTCTGCATGGACATTTTGACAGGTGTCATTTCTGAGGTTTAAGGTCTTCTGTTTTCCATATTTGTTGTTGTAATACTGCCTGTTTGCTTTAACTTTTATGTTTTAGCCATATTGTATTTTGCAACAGCTTTCTATTTAAAAGCACAGTTAGAAAGGACTGTGGTAGACATTAGAACTGGGAGATACAGAGATCTTGAAGAACACTCACTGGTCGCTTATTGCAGAGCATGAAAATGTAGTTAATTATCATAGAATCACTGTATCATCAGATTTGGAAAGGATGCTGGGAGGTCACCTGTCCAACCTCCTGCTCAAAGCAGGACTAACACAGAGTTCTGGTCAGGTTTCTTAGGATTTTGTCCAGTCAGATATTGAACGCTTCCAAGTATGGACGGGAATTCCTGTATTTCACACTAAACCAAAATACTTTTACGAAGTGAGAAAACATGGTTCACTTAATCTTCCATAACGCCTTTCTTATCAGCGTGAATGAGCAATTGATAAACTAGTGTAGGTTTGACCTGGTAGTTCTTTCTCTACCTTATCTAAAAATCAGCTTATGGAGGGCTGGAAACCAGACCTTACTTTCCTTCTCCAGGGCAATGCTCACAGTGTCAATTCCAAGCTAAGCACTTAATTATGGTTTATCAGGAGGTTTACTGCAAACTAAGCAAATACCAAATTGTTAGTAAACAGAGTTCAGATTCAGAACAATGCAGTGACTATGTTCAGTATACTTCAACAGAGTTTATAAAAGTCTCTCAGTGATTTGCACAGGATTTGGATCTCTTTTTTAAATATAAATTATTCACGTTTAAGATAATGATTTGTATAATTAGTACAGGTATACAATAGTAGTAACATAAGGCTGGGAAATGCTTTGGGATGTTCTCTCGCTTATCCATGGACAGAATAAGTCATGAAAATCCTGATGTATGTTTATCTATACTGTTCTGAAAGTCTTCCAATGATCAAGAGTATTCCAAGGCACTTTATTTCAATGCCTCACAGTTAGAAAGAGCAGCCTAGTTGAACTCCAACACTCTGGACTCATTTGCTGTCAATCTGGAAAACAAACTGTGCCCTTCATGTAAGGTTTTCTACATATTTGTACATTATTAATGTGTCTTTTTGTGGGAGCACACAACATTGGTTCTTCAGTCTTTCAACAGAAGTCATGTTTCAGAGACCTCAGATTAATTTTGTGCTCAGCATGGACCCAGCTGAGGCTTTACCAGTGATGAAACTTTAATAAGTTTAATGCCAGGTATCCGTAAGGGTTTACATTTAAACAGTGCTCTTTTTGTGATACCCACCTTGTGGTCAGTGGGCATCTGGCTTGAAATTATCTGGATATGCATATGCAAATGAGATTCAAAAGTAAGTAAAAAGAAGTTACAAAACCTCCGTGAAATGAAATCAAATTCTGTGGTGGGCAATCTTCCAATACCTATCACACAGTCAGTCCATTGGTAACCTTCACACAGGACCTGAGATTCCACCCCAAGGTTGACACAAGGACGAAGCATGCATGCCCTTTTACAGTATTTGCCTTTATCACATCTATTTACATTGCATTTTCCATGGGGGGCACAAGACTGAACTTTGAACTTGTAACAGGAATAAAGAATGAACCACAGCAACAATGGCTCAGTGATGGTGATGAAGGAGGAGCTTGGTTTTGGCTGGACTTCCTGACTTTTGGGAATGTAGTTTCCACTAGTGTGCTACATAGGAAAAGGGCACAGGCACAGCTCACCAGATTATTTCTGTTTTCTTTTTCACTAAGTGCTCTTATTCTGGTATGTTAGGGTTCAGTATCTTCTTTCCAAGCACCCAGTTTATCAAACAATTGGATGTAAATGCCACATATTATGGCCAGAGTTTTAAAACTAGTACTTAGGGAGCATGCTTTTCAAAGCAGTGCTGTTTGGATCCCCTCAACTCACATACAGCTGCCTCCCTGATAAATGGTTTAAATCCATGACATGTACAGCTTATTCAATGTTTACAAAACAAAGAGCAGTGGGTATTTTCTGATGCTTCAGACTCTTAAGCAGCTTAAATCTCCAGCAATAGAATGGATGTGACCAAATTAACAGCCCACCATACTTTTGTTACAAGATTTCTTCAAGTCTTCCTAAAGAAAGCAGAAATTATCTGGGAAAATATATCCAATTAATCTCAGAAACTCTGAGAAAATGTGGCAGGGCTAGTAAGTTCAACCACATGAGGAAAAAACCAAAAACCAACAAACCAAAACAATCTGCAATAAATTCTGCATTATATTTGATATCATGGAGTTGTCAAAGAGGTTGCATGTGGTAAAAAATAATTTAAAAACTCTTAGCCAAGTCCAATCCACCTAAAATAATTGTATCCAGGTTCTGAGTGGAAAAATAGAAATAAATGAAAGTAGTATGGTATGTACAAACAAGACTTTTAAAATCCTCAAATTGTTCCACGATGTTTTAATGTGGAAATTTAGTACCATCTAATGAATGAACATTTAAGAGTTACACTTTCTTATAGAGATATGTTTAGGTGAAGAAATATGCACTATACGAAATGGGTTAATGTATTAAAATGTATTGCAAAGCCAGAGAAACAAGGGTCTGTATATACATATATATTTTTCTTCCGGAGTGCTACTTTGAAAACACTCATACAGCAGAGAGCTTTTTCCTCTTGTAATACAGGCAATACAGATTTTCTTTCAGTATTGGTCTTACTAAAATCAGTGCTACTGCACCAGACATGAATTTAGCTGTCTTTTTCTTTTATTATGTGCCCCATATTTCATCTTTACCCCTGTAAGAGGAATACTAATTTTGTCGATTTGAATACTACTTTATTCATACCAGGGATTCCACTGTCAGGCCTGTAGTAACACTCCAAGCAAACAGAATTGAAGCATAAACAAGAAAGACCCGTACAGCACCAGATCACATGCTAGCAAATATACTTTGATCAAAACCTATGTGGACCTACAAAAATAAGCCACACAGGACTTCAGATTTCTGAGAGACTGGGGAAATTGACCCCTTGTTCTATAACTGAATAACAATACTGATACTTTGCTTGGTTCAACGGAGAAAAGACATGTTTATTTGCAAGCCATTACCTGATATCTGGAAGACTACGGTAAAATATCTGTGATCTCCTTTAATTCTGGAGCAATTTGAAACATCATCTTCCACTTACAAAGAAAAATAAATCTCAAGAGGTTTGTGTTTGCTTTGCTTTTTTTTAAACAACAAACAGCATTAAGATCTCTTGGCTAAAAACCAGAAAGGTAAAATCCTTCTGTCTTTGTAAAGATGGAAGCTTGTTCCTCATTGCCATCTTAGCCAGCTTTTGGTACCTGGAGAAAGCACAGCTGTGGACTCCTTGGCTGTTGTGGATATTTGAGATCCTTACACAACCATAAGGCACAAGACAAATCAGATTAATGTTTCAGGCATGAGAGTCACTGCAATCTTGCAGCCAAATAGCTGCCTGCTGAGCCAACTCTACTGCCAAAGATCCACTATATCTGACCACAGGGAGGGACAGCTTCAGGGCAGCATGATCTGGCAAACCAAGCTATGGACTAAGAAGAAAGGACTAAGCTCAGCTTGACAGTGATTTCTTCCACATCCTGCATGAAACCACAAAAGCAAATCTATACAAAGTCAAGCAGCCACAATTACCTACTACTCCCACTGACCTGAATATGTGTTCTCAAGGTACTTTAGTTTTACAGGATCTGCTTCAAAGATCACTGTTGGCAATGGAAAGACTCCCACTCCTAGCCTCATGAAAATAGATCATGCCATACATTTCATTCACAGATTTGAAAATGCAGTGCAAAATAAGGCCAATGTTTCAGGTTACGTATACGTCTGTGGTAGTATGACTGTACTTCTGAGCATGCACATGCATTTTCCTCTGTGAGTATACTGTAAAATTGGGAAACACACTGTAACAGTTCTGTCTCCCAGAGACTGGAGTAAACAGCTGCAGTGCACCAGGGATCTGACTGCAGAATGGTGATATTTCCCCATTAATTTACTTCGTTTTTTAGTACCAAGTCTCCATGATGTGAGTTCTTTGCCTGTATAGAAATTTACAGGAATTGTCAGGAAGTTTTTTCAGAAAGCTTAGCACTGGACAGGGATCAGAGCAGTCTCCTTATTTAGCATTCAGAAAAATACGGCTGGAACTATGTATTTTTTGAGTGAGTAGGCCTGCACATATTTTCACAAAAGGATTTGACAGCACTTGAACAAACTTAGGACAGAGAGACCAGTAGATGGAACTGCTGCTTGGCAGAAATAAGGTACAGCAGTTTGGAAACTTTGAATACACGTATACTTAGCTGGAGCTCTGAGCTTGGACCTCTGCAAGTACATTGTTGCTGCCTTTGCTTTTAATCCATTACTGCCCAAAATTAACGCAATGAATGGCATACGCAATAAATCAGGTCTTCCTTCCCAAAGACTCTGAACCATGGCAAAGCTTCAGCCACTCTGCAGCTTCCTGGAACCTGAACTAGGTTCCCCCATACTGTAAAGGATCAAGAGTCATTATGTATACACCATGCATATTACAAACACAACCACTTTTTCTATTTTGTAGGATTAAAAACATAGATGGCAGTGATAATGGGTGAAAACAGACAATGTAACATTTTTAAAAAGATCATCTATGAGTTTCTGCATCTGACAGATAAATAAATGTTGTAGAGAATCATAGATCTTAACTATTACTGGCCCAGAGCTCATCATTATTTGTTCCAGCAAGGGAAAGAAAGCCTATGGTTATCATGAATAGATAAGATGTACACTGGCACAGTACCTTTGAGTACACAAATAAGTAAAAAAAGTTTTGACAAATTTACATATGTATGTATTTATATATCATACAACTAACCACTACTAAACCAGACAGGAAAAGCACTCATTTCTCACCTTCCTTGCTATTTAAAGAGAACTACTTTGTATATTTGATGACACAGTCTATGATAATTTACGAGCACCATTATGTTAAGTTTAAGAGCATTGGTTTTAACCTTTATTCTCGAGATATTTTCAGTTCATTCACATCAATGATATTTCTGTATGTGAAAGAACATCAGAGAGGTATCAGTAAGATGTTACCGTCTAAGCCACTGAAACTCAAAATTAGTTGAGAGAAAATGTAGGCATAGTATAAAGATGACACTGCAGACAAAAAGTACTGTGCTTTGCAGATATATAATAATTGCTACAGATTTTTTGAAGGTAGACTGACTGGAAATGATGATTTGCAGTTATAACATTGCTCTCATTTCTGGTAGTTTCTAAAACAGAAAACACTTTCTATCACTCAGATCACAGAAACCGCAATCTAAGATAACAGAGGTTTGCTAAATCCCATTTTAACTTCCAGACATAATTTTGGACAGGATATTGGACAAACTGCAGATACCTGAGGTATTCAAATACTAAAGCTGGCCTTATTTTGTTTATAGTTATTTAACCTCTTAAAATATGATCATCTCTTATGATACAAATCTGAACCAATGCATGTGTTTTCATCAGTGTGGTATACCATCAACTTTTACAGTAACAGCAAAAAAACATGTCTTTACAGTGTTTATAACAAGCAGAATTAAGGGAGGATATAAAGTCTCAAAGTTGTTACACAATTTCTTTGTTATGCAGGAAAAACTCCATAAAACACAGCATTTCAAAATCTGTTTCTTATTAAGCAGTTATATAAAAAGAAAATAAAAATACTGAATGATTTACTGATTTGCATTTTGTCCAAATCAGATTAGTGTATCTCTTTTCTCTGTCCAAATTTAAGCACTTTAAAAATGCATAGCTACAGCCCTGGTTTTGGTAGGATTTACAAAATAACTTTCATTTTTGACAGCAGTAGTGAAACTAAGCATCAAAATCTAAGCTGTTAAATAGTGCATATGATGTTAAATTAAGAAATCACTTATCATCAAAAGCAGTGGTAACAAATGGGTTCTTTCTGACAAAAGCCTGATCCTGCCATTGGTGATCCCTTCTTGTGCACACCATTTTGAGCACAACTCTTGCACAGAGGGTCATCTCCTGTACATCTGTCCTCAAATCTGGATAATATAAGGGAAAGGCTTAAGTTTCTCTGAATGCTTAAGTATGCTCTTTTTCGAGAAAGTACTTACCAGACTAGACCATAAAATGCTCGTGTTAGAAATCTCCAGTAAAGCAGAACTAATATCCTATCACCTGTTCCTTAAGTGGCATAAACTTTAATCTATGGAAACAGCTACGTGCACACACAGTGAAAGGCACTGATGAAATCTATTCTGGGATGCCATGCCCTAGGAGACGAAAAGCACAAGAGGACAGCCATGAGAAGGACTGAGGAATACAAAGCCTGTATACTTTTTGTGAAAAGACTGAGAAAACCTGGTTTGGTTAGTCCTGCAGAATGAGTGCTGAGGGAGGATATGATTGCAGTCTATTAATACATCCTGAGATAAACACCAGGGAGGTAGAAGAGCTATTTCAGTGGAGGACAATTTTGGCAGGAGAGCAAATGACTATAAAATAGCCCTCAGTTACACTTATCCTGGAATTTGGAAGATTTCTAGTTAGGAGAGGACTGAGGTTCCAGAGCAGCTTCCTACATCAGCAAGGGCAAAACATTCAAATACTTCCCAACTAAAACTTGATCAGTTTACAAAAGGAGCTGTGTCATATGGCTGCCTGTAACTGTAGAAGACTGCATGCAGTGAGCAAGCAGATGCCTCCCCATCCAGTATTCCTTCACTCATTACTCACTAGCTCATAGGCCAGCCACAGAGTATGCTCTGTCGGAAGTCTTCTCATTTCCTGGTTCACAGAGAAACTGAAGACATGACTAGTGAAATCTTAGAAAAATTACATAGGATGTGCAATTTAAGTGAGTTAATCTTCCTACAAGACCCTTAATTTGTTTGCATCTCCTGGGATTTCTATGGGTATGTCTTCAGTTGTCATTAACTGTTCTCTAATCCCTAGTGCCTCAAACTGTAAAAATACCTATGAAATAAACAATGCATTACTGCTCCAACATTGACACATTTGCTTGGAACCATCTCTGTTTCTATCTCCACGATTTGCTGTAGAATGCTAAACTAAGTACATTAAATACAGGAGTATACAAACCAGAGCATTTTTGATCTCCTAGCAAAGAAAATTTCATCATTTTTTTCCTAGAGAAAACTGTCTTACTCAACATATACTGAAATAACACAAAGTAAAAATATTTTCAAGTGCCACACCCAAGACTGCAAATGTACTTTAATTTCACATCTTTCATTAGAATTAAGGAGAGCTATACAGCTAAAGCCAATGAAGAAAACAGTCTAGTTTATGCGCAACAGCAGGAGGAATACATTCAGTTAAAGCTCATCTGATATTAGACATGATTTCATGTTGACCTTGCAGCTGGCAGATGCTTTTCTGCCTGTGTTTTGGCTTATATATGTCTGACATCCATAACTGCAAATTAATTGTACTTAATTTTGTTCAGATTAATTCTGCTGAAAGTCACATACTAGGAGGGTAGCAAGTTAAAGTCATAGTGAAGTGGATGACAAAATTCCCTGCATCTGTATTTTTAAAGTACTGGCAGCACTTTAATTTCCTTGGGACTCTGCATAGAATATTGTTGGAGTTGTGAAAGTTTCAGCCAGCAACATGACTGCATCCAGCTGAAACTTGAGAGGATGGAGAAAACTTGCACTGTGGCTTGGAGCCCCAGAAAAAAATATGTATAGATTGGTGAGTGGTTTTAGTGCACACTGGCTTATACCTCTTTTCTAAGGAAATAAATATTGCCAGCTTTGCCACTACAGAAAAGTTCTAGGAGTCCAAGACCATCACATCTTGCCAAGCATGGCAAACCTATGAGACAAAAGACATTTTACACCAGAAATACTTGAAGCTTGTGTTAAACACTGATTTAAAGTTCTCATTCAGTTTAACAATTTCTTCTTCTTCTTCTTTAGCATATGTAACTTGTTTTACTTGTTTTTACTGAGTACCATTGCAAACAGACTACAGTGTGCTGCTTGAAAACATATTTTACACAATTTTGCACAATAGAAAATTACATAGTACCCATTTTTAAAGTCTCCAAAATTTACTTATTCATGTGCCTAGATTAGTATCTTTTGTAATGCTTATTAGGCAAATGAAGTAGCATGTTTTTTTCCATCAGCATTGTGATAAAGAATAGATTAAAAGAACACATGGCTAGCTTGGCACTTTGTCAAGATATTTCTTCAGTGATACTCCAAAGAAGTATTTTGATCAAATTCTGTGTTACTAAATTAAGGAATGGTGAAAATTTTCATGAAACTGTATATTCCTTACCTGTGGGCAGTCTTTGATGTAGTGTCCCTTATTAAAGCAGAGGTGGCACAGGTAGTTAGGAGGTGGCCTCTTGCTAGGTTTTCTGGCTTCTGAAGAAAGGGATAGGTCAGAGAAATGCTCAGTGAGGGAGCTTAACCCATCCACAATGTTATTAAGTGAGCCATAAGGTGATGCACTCTTGTACAGACTGCTGCTCAGAGCCTGCAAAAGAAAAGAAAAGAGTCACATGAAACATAGTACTTTATTAAGGATTGCTATGAGACTGATTTGAGTAGGGGAAGGACAAAAATAGCAGGAAAAAAAAAAAGCTTCTTGGTTTGTTGCTTTTTTTGTTGTTTGGGTTTTCTTTTTTCTTCTCTTGGTTTTGTGTTTTTTTAATTAAGAATATGGCTCTATATTTAAGAGAGCAATATACAGGTCATTAATAAAGAGGCTTCACGAACACAGTGCAGTGGAGCTGGTCAGCCCACTGCTGAGCAAACTACTGAGCTTGCCATGGTTCACTTAGTCCAACCTCTCCACTAAGCAACAACTGCTTTCTTATGTTTGATCATACCACATTCATGGTACCATTAGAATATGCAGGCAAAAAGCTGAAAAAAGAAACCACACAAGGGAATGGCTTTGTATTCAAAACTACTTGCATGAACAATACTGAAGTCAAGGAAAGGAAAAGAACACCAAGAAAAATGTAAAGCAATTTTTAATTTCCAATCTGGTTAATAATACAGTCAACACAGAGTCCCGTATTAAAACAATAACAAGAAACATTCAGATCAACATCTGTCTTGGATTTTCAAAAGGGAAACCTGCTGTGATTTAAACATTTCCTGATAAAAGAGTAAATACCTAGTTTTTGTACTTTACCTCAATAGGGTCTTCACTCTCTCAATCTGCAAATCAAAATCAAGAGCTCCTAATTTTCCATTCAGTAATTTTGAAACAGCAGGAAACCCATAAACACCTAAGTAGCTAATCTCCCTAATGGAGATTATAAGGATTCATTTATTTTAATGTGTTAAGGCTCAAAAGAAATTGTGTAGTTTGAGTTTAAAAAGTAAATCATAACCAGCTAAAAAAACCCCCAACATGGTAATGAAAATCTGTAGAAACAGGACCAGCTATTGACAGTCCTCTCCACCCTGAAATGATGGGACACATTTCACAGGGCGTTTCTGTGTTAGGTCTGATACACCTCACAGTAATGCTATGCTCATGTAATTCTCCTGGCATCAAAGAATTACTGCTTACTTACGGGAAAGTGAGGTAAGAAGTCCAGTATGTGCCTCTGGAGACCTTGTTTTTCAGTGCTGTTAAATCCCAATATTTCAGCAAAGTCTTTACATACATCATATATGTTTATATATGTATATATATTGAAGGCACGCATTGGAATTGATTTAGAGTTTTTGAAATATATCTGCAATGGAATTACATCTATTTCAGAGATCTCAAACATTCAGGATGTCTGCATAGACAGTGTGTTTTCTTGGCGACTGTCACATACCAGCAGAATCATACTGAAGCTCTAGGTACAATTTCTGGATGAGTCCCATCTATCACTGATTCCCATCCCACTGCAGCTGGTGTACACTGCAGACAAGAATTCAGCCTAAGTGGCAGGCCACCATCATACAGATAATAATCCACTTCACCCACCCTTACAACAGTCAACCAGAACACGCTGAGCTGTGCTAACCCTTTCATATGAAGCTGAAGCTGGTGCAGATGAGCAGGGTCAGTTCAAAGAGCAACAAAGTAGATGCTGATCTCAGGGGCAGGGTTAGGACTTCACACAGGTCCTGACACTGAAATGCTCATCATTATACTCCTACCACAGCATAGTATTATGGTGGTGCAAGAAGTTCTGGCTGCTGAGAGGAGAATCAGCCACTTTATTTCAGGGGTTAAACCCAGAGATTTTTAAAGGAAAAGCTATTGAAAAAACTAACAAAAAGGTTTTAGCTGCTTTAGCCATCAAGCAACAGAAGATACTTCCAGCAGTCACTGGAATTTATTTTCTAGGATTTACTGGACACATTGGAATGAGAAATTCTTGGCATCAAATTGTTAAAAGGAAGGGGAAGTGCTATGGATGCCAAAATAGCATTAATTAAGGGTCTTCAAGAAGTTCTTGCCTCCCGAGGAGCCGCTTGCTTTCACGTACACTTAGAATAATACAAAATCTTTCTTTTTAAGAGCCACTCTTGCCAAGAGATTCTTAAAGCACTTCACATGCATTACACCCACCAGTAACTTTGCAAATTCCCTCTTATCTGATTTTTACAGAAGGGTGGTGTATGGACACACAGAATGTGTGAAATCCCAAATTCTTTGCCTATTGTTGAAATCTGGAACATACCCTGTGGATGTAGAATATGTAACTCCTGCCCATTGGGAAGCTACTATTTCTGCTCCCAGGACCAACCCAGTGACAAAAGAAAACATATCTATCTGCTGCCTTCAGTAGGCTTTGAATTGGACATATGGCTTGCAATGGTGACTATTTTCTTTTCTAGATATCCTTTACACTGAGCTATTACACCCATTATAAGGGAGCAATTTGGCACAATGACCAAACCTTCTTGGCTATTTCAGGTGAATGCAAAAACATGAGCATTGCAATGACCACAGTTTTGCCCACTGTAAGCAAACCTTTACAAACTTTTGTTTGTTTTAACTATGGCAGCCAGAAGCTTTGTCAAAGGCCAGGATCCCATCAGACTATGGGCTATACTGGCTCTAAATCATATTCTTAGCAGTCACCAACAGCTCTATGGCCAAAGCATGACACACAGCTCTGAAACTGGCACCTGGTTCCGCTGGCAAGGTATTTGTGCGATGCATGCCAAAGTTGGACATGCCAAAACATCCAGTCTACGCACACTACCATGAAATACTTCCTTATAATCATAGAATCATAGAATAGTTAGGGTTGGAAAGGACCTTAAGATCATCCAGTTCCAACCTTCCTGCCATGAGCAGAGACACCTCGCACTAAACCATGTCACCCAAGGCTCTGTCCAACCTGTCCTTGACCACCACCAGGGATGGAGCATTCACAACCTCCCTGGGCAACCCATTCCAGTGCCTCACCATCCTTACTTTAAAGAATTTCCTCCTTATATCAATCTATACTTCCCCTGTTTAAGTTTTAACCCGTTACCCTTTGTCCTGTCACTACAGTCCCTAATGAATAGTCCATCCCCAGCATCCCTATAGGCCCCCTTCAGATACTGGAAGGCTGCTATGAGGTCTCCACGCAGCCTTCTCTTCTCCAGGCTGAACAGCCCCAACTTTCTCAGCCTATCTTCATACAGAAGGTGGTCCAGTCCCCTCATCACCCTTGTGGCCCTCCTCTAGACTTGTTCCAACAGTTCCATGTCCTTTTTATGTTGAGGACACCAGAACTGCACACAATACTCCAAGTGGGGTCTCACAAGAGCAGAGTAGAGGGGCAGGATCACCTCCTTCAACCTGCTGGTCATGCTCCTTTTGATGCAGCCCAGGATACAGTTGGATTTCTGGGATGTGAGCACACACTGCTGGCTCATGTTCATTTCCTCATCAACCAACACTCCCAAGTCCTTCTCCACAGGGCTGCTCTGAATATAATAATCATCTTGAGGGCCATATAATCATCTTGAGGGCCAATGTTCAAAAAGAAAAAGACACAAATATAACATCCCAGAAGATGACAGCAAAAGAGAAGACGGACACTGTCAACATCACTGGTGCTTTGAGGAATAATGAATTCATTAAGGAAAATTCCTAGACACTCCCAAGATGCAGCCGATCTCTCCTGCTATAGAGTCAGGCAAACTACTTCAGCAGTTTCTGCCAGTCTGACCTGGAAAATAGTCTTAAATCAATTTAACTTTGGGTCCATGTGAAAAACACATCAATCTGGCACTTAAAATATACTATAAAGAGCACCGGCACAAATGGTGTTACATCCTGTTGCTAGCTGTGGAAATCTCCGGTTCTTCAGAAGGAGATGAGGAAAAAGCCATTCCAGAAAGCCAAGTTATATAATAAGGGTGGTGGTGGGAAAGTTCAGCCCTGTCCTTGGAATCAAATAGTGAAAGCTCAGGAACGTGTAATGAATGTGATGAAAACAAATTTAGTCCACTTTGTAGAAGACAAGCGGTGAACGAATATTGCTAAGATACATAAAATAGGTTGGGGTTTTTCCTGTCTGGGGACCTTAACTGAGCAAATCAGCAATTCAACCCTTACTAAGTGTTTGCAGTGCTGCAAGGTGATTTTTAAGAAGGCTCTGAACAAAACCTTGGAATTAGGTTCGCACTCTAAGGGGATGATCAGAGTGGCAGGAAGGTTGTTGACGGTCTCAGGCAGACACAGTAGAAAGGAAAACAGAGAGGAAGAGGGAAATGCATTTTCTAGATCATTCTGGTCTCAAGTGTATTGGTACACATCTGGAAGGTTGCAGGGAGACTGTTCCTCTGATGAATTCCACCAAAAGCAATGACTACTCTGTGTTCACAGTGTGCCAGTAACAAAGCAAACCTGTATCTTCGAGAAGCAGGTAACAATACCTCTCAAATGGAGTCTCATTTTGAGCTGTAACAAGATGGAAAGGATTTGGCAGTGAAAGGGTTAGTCTCTCCAGAAGTCGAAAGACCACAGTGAATGTCCTAATTACAAGGCTCATCAGGCCAGCTGCAATGAATTCAGGATTTCCTTATCTTTCTGTATAGGGGGAAGACAGGGTCTCTGGTAGTAAAACTTAGAAACTGGCTTGCTGTGAAGTTCGAGCTGATGATGTAAGTTTGTTTGTCCTTCCTATGAAACTTGTTGATTTAGCTGAATATGAACTAAACCGAAAATCTGGTATTGTAATTTCTGAAAGTAACCTCTCTGTTTAGAGATCTATAAACTCTATCTGTTGGTGGTGTTGGGAAGCAGGGCTTCCTTTGTTACTTGTTTGCTGTTTCCAGTTAAAGGGCACGTAATCTGTAAGGTTGCAGTGTGGTCCTTTGTGAAAGAGACAACTATTGTCTTCTGTAGCTTAGTTACTCTGATTTCCAGTTGGGTAACATATGTGAGTGACTCAAGAGTTCCAGCATGTTGCTCACCTCTAAGAAATTCCTAGTTAAGTGAATGATTTGGTAAATGCTCTTGATCCTCCTGCCTAGTGCCTGCCTTTCAAAGATGGCTTTTGTGCCTGATGTGCCAAGAGGGTGGATAAGGAAATGCTGAAACAGAATTTACCTCTTCAGCTTCTTTTTTACCAATGGCTAATGTTCAAAATAAAGACAATGGTACTGGTAGGAATATGCAATGAAACATTTGAACAAATAGGTGGTCTTACTTTTCAAGTATGAACACCAGTTACCTGAAGCTAGAATGACCTGTGCTGATTGATATGGTTTATAGCCTGCATGTGGGTAGTACATTTGTTTGGTGGTCTGTAAGACAGTATGATTTCTGCTAGTGATTCTCTTCATGTTTGTTTTAATTGCACATACTGAAATGAGGTCCTTTAACATTCCAATATTCCTATAACATAGTCCAGTCATCAATTCTTCCACTACATGAAACAGTCTGTAATTGAAAAGCGATGAGTAAAGAAATTCTGGTGACTTATTTTTGCTTTAGTATGTTGCCAACCTAATAAAGCAAACAAAAATAAAGCCGTCTTAACTTCTGGAGTTGAGTTTAAGTTATCAGGCGCCATGGCTGTTTGATGTTTGTTGGAAGAAGGAATTGGGTTGCCCTATCATCAGTGTGGGAAAAGTAAGGTTTTCATGTACTGTAAATTATAAACATTCTCCAGTCTGTGAAGTGTGTATGATGGTAACCAGACTAGCCATGCTAATTATTAGCCCTGCACTGAAATGTCAAAAGGTGCTTAAGTTATCAGCTTGGATTTCCATGAAGATAAGAACTGAGTAAATCCCTGTGCAGTGTCATGGATAAAACTCCAGGACAGACAAGTCATTATGCTCACTCAGTTGCTATTTCCATGTTGGAGGAGAGAGAAATCTGAAGCTACCCAAACAGAAATTCAGTGGCTTGTATGTGCTAATATGTAAAACTTAACTTGAGGGCCTACACCTGTCTTCTCTGATAGTGCACCAAGGCTTGCTTCTGTCATGGGATTTATCTGCGGGGCCGTGCAGTATGTGTGAAAACACAACAGTTGCACCTGGAGATGATCATATGAGGAGAAAAGCACTCAAATCTGTGATTTTTTCTGTGCTTCAGCTCTTTATAAGTGGCCAAATGCAGAATCACTGATTACAGCCAACCCCAAAGCCTTCTGAAAACAGAGGGATTAAATGAAAATACTGTCATAAATTTAGCTGTTATTAATTTGAGTGCCAGAAGAAATGGAGAAGTTTAATTACCACGGCTGAAATGGAAACCCTCAAAAAATGCTCCTGTATGGCTTACATCTGCTTTCCCTCCTCTAGTAAATTATAAATACTTTTACAGAAACCAGTTTAAGAGTTTACTCAGTGACATTTTGTCATTGGATAATTGCAAGCAAAGCTCATCGCTTGGTGAAGAAAATGTTTGCCTGTAGGATGTAAAAAAGACTTGGGTTTCTGTTTCCTTCTGAAGTCAATGTCTAAGTTAGCTGTAAAAAAACTTTAGGTTTGGGTTGACTTTAGTAAAATCTAAATTACTCAAGTTTCTCATCTAAAATACAGATAAATATAAACTACTCAAGTAAACCTTAATTAATACATTCCTGGCTAGTTAGACTAGCCAAACATACTTTAATTCATCCTTCTTCTATAGGAGTTTTTAGATAAATACATGATCATATTAAACTGCTAACATTAGTGCCTACTTCTGAATATTGTCAGATAAATGGCACTAGGACCTTCCTATTGCAGAAGCAATGTGTTAGGGAGACAACTAAAAATGTGTCCTGACTTGCCAGTAGTTGTGAGGCAGGTCAATGGTAAGGTGATGAATCTTTAATCCAGCAGATTTATCTAATCTATTTATTCCAGATCTGACAGCTCACCTGGTTGTGGCTTCTTAGGCTGTAATTGCTCACTACTGCTGAGACTCTGCAGGACAGCAAATGGGTGCAACACGCTTCCCTGTATATGACTGGCGTACCTTCAATTCATGGCAAGGTTGAAGAGCAATGTATGCCACCATCTCACCGTGCTGTAAATCCACTATCTCTAACATTTTGATCCAAAGCTTTCAATGAGTTTCACAAATTTTTGGATCTTAAAAAATAAAAATAAAAAAAAATGCTGCTCCCCATGTACTATACAGTGATATAGAAGTAAGAAAACATTGACAGTTAATAAATTGATAAGTCACCATCTTCAGGCTTGCTGAGTCTCAGGTAGGCCTCTTGGCTCTCTGCTAGTACTGTGACCCTCCTTATTCCAGCCTCAAGGAAAGGTTTGCTATAGATCTCAGCGAGGACATTTACTTTACACAATGTATGGTGACCTCGCAAAAAAACCTTTAATGGCAGATACGGAAAGGTGGGAAAGGAAAGGATAGAGATTTCCTCTGGTCAGAGATACACAGTCTTGGAGGAACCTTCTAAATCTCCCACCAAGCCCTGCAGGGATCCTTCTCATCTGCTGAACACTCAACAACTGCCCACTTACGTTAAAGAGAAGCTCTAACACATGAGCTCTATGTTGGGGACAACGGAGACCATTCATGTTGCAAATTACTTTAACACATCCCCACAGGAGCTTTCATTTCTCACCCTGTCCCTCGACTGCCTGCAGCTGAGTCTCGACCCAGGTTGTGGGCTGCCAACCTCCCTGACCTTTGCAAGAGAAGGCTGCGGGAAGGGCCTCTGCCAGACACCTCAATCCCAATGCCTCCTCGCAGTGTAAAAAATAACCCTATTTTGTTGAGAAAGGGCTCTCAGACGAGGAGGAGGTTATGAAGGTTGTGTAGCATAAAGTGAGGGGAGAAACAGATGGACATGTTTTGACCCCTGCACTTTCTGTTAACATCTCTGTTTCCTGCAGGAAATCTTGTCTCAATCTGACCTGCAGTTTGAAAAACAAGAGTCGGGTTTCCTCTCATTTGGTGGGTCTTTTGACACTCCAAACCTAAGAAAAATAACACCCGGAAATAGGTATGTGCCTGTTCAAGACACACTTAGGAAAGCATTTACCTCCTGTGCAGCTCTTGCGTGATGAAAGGTTTTGCTATGAAATGTCCATTTTGGGTTAGATTGAACTTTAAGTCTGAGACAGTTTTGTTTATATCATTTACATTCAGTAATGCCTTCTTGGCACAGAAACCTCTGCGATGGCTGCCAAGGTTTAAAAGAGGCAAAGCTAAGGTCGCTGTCAGAGGTAGAAACAATACATCATCCGCCCAGAATGGGCCCCTAGCAATGCGCTTAGGGCCTCAGTTCCTGCACTCATAGGAAGACAAAAACTTTTATTAAATTGAATATAGTGAGGAAAATAAATTATTTCCATGTACTAAATGACAGGCTGGAATTTCATTTTGTGACTCCAGCTTTTAAAGCTTTTATCTACTTTTAAAGCCACACTTTTAATCAGTTGTGATACAGCACAGCCTGGTATATCCAAGCAAGTAAACCTAAAACTAAACACAATCTGCTTCAGATAAATTATAACAATTGAGTCATCTGGTTTCCAAGTAGACTTAAGGATTTTTTTTCCAAGTTGGATCTGTTAGGGGAATGAATCTATTACTCTATTAATTTCAGTTGCAATGTATGTTGGAGAAAGATACTGATAAGAACACCTTTATTTCAAAGACCACTGGTGCTTGAATGCTCTTAAGAGTTCTTACCAATCTCCCATTTTCAGGATGCAATGATGGTACAATAGTTCCTTTGCTTTCTGTTCAACGACAGGTATTCACAACCCTAATACACACAACACAGATAGTTGCCTAGCAGGCTGGCTTAGTGTGAAGAAATATAGGCCCCAACTCCCCTGTTTCAATTGCAATAAAGTTTAGAAACCTGGAACCTCTATGCTGGCAAGAAGAAAACCTATGGGAGTAAGCTGATCCCATTAAAATGCTTGGTTGGCAGTTAGCTGTCCGACATGTAAATATAGATTTCCAGATTCCCGTGATCCTTCTCGGGTATTGCACTTGTGTTCATTCAAAAATGATGCCAAATCGTGCCATGTGCAGGGAGGAGGTGTGGGTGGCTGTTTAATACAGCAGGAATGCATTTCTGCTTTGGACATGAGAGCTAAAGTCCTGGACCATGAGCTCACTGTCTTATCTTCAAACTAAATCTGTAGAAATACAAGATGTATTTCCTAAGATACAGGTTTGGAAGACCAGGTAGCAGATCTCCTATCAGCAGCAGCTGAAAGAGCTAAGAAGAACAGCCTGCAAAAGGCTCCTTAAAATTCCTCTTAGTCAAAGTATTGGACTTGTTAGTATTTGCTTACACCAAAACATACAATAGAAAGTAATGGGCTGGGTTTGTGACATGTTAAAACTTAAAAACCACCAAAACTCCCAACAGCTGTGCTGGCCTGGCTAGACAATGAAAGACATGGACAAAGCCCAGGCCTTGTAACCCTGCATTTATTCTGCTTTCCTCAAGTCAATCTGTGTATAATTTTAGGTTCTACTTTTAGCAGATCACAGATTGTCTGTAATGTTTCTGAGAATAAAAAATGACCTGCAGGAAAAAAAAGGGATCTAAGTTGTGACACTTATATCATCTGTCTGAATTATGTCAGCATTACTGTAAGATTTGAATAGCTTTGTAAAACTTAATTGGTTCCTTTGATCACTATAACTTCTCTGGAACCCAGACTGAACCAAGTAAACTGCCATAAAGCAAAGACTTTCATTCTTCCCATTTAATTTAATCATTTCTTTGTGGCTTTCTAAAAGAGGAAGAAAGGCAGTTAAGGAGAGTGGCAAAATGGGCATCAGGCTGCTGGCAACTGACCTGGCAAAAAGAAACTGAGAAGAGGTACAAATAGTAACTGTTGTATTTCAAGAAACTATTCAGAACCTTTAAGGTGATACCCAGTATCACTTTTATATACATTTATATGTGTGCATCAGGTTTAGATAAGAACACATTTGCTTTTGTTTCTATGCAAATCATATTATCACTACTGTATGATTTAGCTTTGCAGTATCTGTGCCTGCACCTTTCTGCAACTGCACTGTGTCATTATTTTTCATTCTTCTTAAAGAGTATGGAAAAAATCCTCTAGTCTTATATTTAAATATTGCTTAAATCAGGAGACAGAGGCCTCTTAATGGCCCATTTAAACTCTGAATTAGAATCTTTTCTTTGCATTAATCCTCATCACTGACTGTCAGTAATGTGATCTTTTCTGCTAATTGTTTATTACCAAAGTAACAGGACCATTAATAAAAGTCGTTTGCTATCTTTCTTGTACAATTCCACAAAATCCCTAAACCAACCAACAATATTAAAAAAAAGGAGAGGGGGTGGGGCAAGATTGGCTTTTGGATAAAAGCAGCTTTGTCTATCTTTTGGTTATCCATTCATTCCATACACTTCATAAATGAAGTACCGCCTGGAGAAGAGAAGGCCCCAGGGACACACCTTAAAGCTGACTTCAGTACCTAAAGGGCGCCTATATGAAATCTGGAGAGGAATTTTTTCCAAGGGCATGTAGGGATAGGACAAGGGGGAATGGCTCTAAACTGAAAGAGGGTAGATTTAGATTAGACGTTAGGGAGAAATTGTTCACTATGAGGGTGGTGAGGCACTGGCACAGGTTGCCCAGAGAAGCTGTGGCTCCCCCTTCCCTGAAGAGTTCAAAGTCAGGTTGGACAGAGCTTTGAGCAACCTGGTCTAGTGGAAGGTGTTCCCAGCCATTGCAGAGGGGTTGGAAACAGATAATCTTTAAGGTCATTTCCAACCCAAACACATCCTATGATTCTATGAAGTAAGACTTGATTGTCTGCTTATTTTGTGCAGTTCACTGGAAAAGGCTCTTCCCTTTGTATTCTGAATAACTGTGTCTGCAGAGCAAAAGAGATGGAGGGATGAAAAATCATCACTCAACACACAGTTGTATCGTCCCTTTGTCTGGGTGACTTTGGATGGAAGAAACTGTAAACACATAATTGGAACTGAAATCTGTATGTACAAAACTGTAACACGAACTCTACAGGCTTCTGCCTCCAGTTATGGCTTGGGGGTTTTTTTATGTGTATTGCTCATCAAGTTTTTCAAGACATGGATGTAGGCATGAGACAGAAAGTGAATGCTGATGCTCTTCTCCATAAGTTGTTTGCATAAATACAAAGTCTCAAGAGATTTAGAAGAATTGGTAATATTTTCAACTGATTAGGAAGAACACATACAATTGTCTTTCTCCTGCTGCTAGTTGAGTTTTGGGGTTTTTTTACTTGTCAAAAAGAATTCAATAGTAAAGCACAAAGCCTATATTCCTCTTCTGGAAGACTTAAGTTCAGCAATTAATATTTTAGCTTTTGCCAGCTTTCCAAACATGGTTCAGCTTTTGACGTGATACTAAGTAGCTGCAGAAGACTATGGTAATACTTTTGTTGCTGTAAACTAGTGTAAGCTAGAGGTAATGCAGGTGTGCTGCAGAGCTACAGTGGTATTTGCTTAGGTGTGGGGAGCGTAAGGAATCAACAAAGGAGGCTCTATCTGCTGGAGTATAACTTTGACATACCTTCTCTTCTTATTTCTGGGAGCTTTCTGCTATTCTTACTCGGGTAATGAAGCCTGGCAAAAGCAACGTAACTATTTAGAGTACTTGCCTGAGAGAACCAAGCTCTTGTGTATTCCCTTCTGGAATCAAATAGCTTTTGGGTAATTTAGCCTCAGTGACAAGAATAAGAAAGGTATCTGCTATATGCAGCCCACAACCACAATCCTAGAGAGTTGAGAAGTCTAAATCCATGCCTAGGGGATACAGTGTAATTTGTATGATAACTTGAGTCTCACTTATACAAAATACAGACTCCAGTTCCTGCAGTATATTCACTTATGGTTGTTTTTTCCTTCCCTGGCAAAAACGGGTGTTTTCTAAAGACAGAATTAACAAAGCATGAGGCCATGGATGCAGAAATAAAACCGGGAAGCAAAAAAGAATGCTTCTAAATTTTAAAACCCCCCAAATTTTGCATTTTAAAGCACACATCCAACTGGAATTGGAAATAGAGTAGTTGTTACCCCCAGATAGCTGTAATAGGATCTGACAGTTTGAGTCCAGAATAGAGAGTGGGCTCTGAAAGCTGCACTTTGTGTGACAAGGCAATATCGTCAAAAGGGCTGTAAAGCTGGCTGCGTGGGAGGATGGAAGAGGCCAATGCTGCTAAGATCCCCAAATGCATGTTGTCTTCTGACTAACAGAGATTCAGCTCCCTGGAGTCTCTTACAAGGACCAGTAAGGGAATTGACATTTAACTTCTTGAAAAGCAGTTTAAAGAGCTGACTGGCACTTCAAGTATCCACAAAATATCTGTAACGTACAATCACCTTGAGGCAGAGAGCACAAGTTCCCCCAACACAGCAATAGCCCAGCAATTCCTTTTTCAGTCAAAGTTGTAGAAGGATGAGGGCACTGAAATGTTAGTACTTACATGAATAGTGAGAAAAATGAAAATGAGATCAATCAAGTAATAATAATCACTATTATTAATGGATACCTTCATGTACTGCAGGCAACCTGTACACTGCACTACTCTGACTGTCAATAACAATTCTGAAATAAGAGTAGATAATACTGCGGTTGTTTAGATTGCAAGTGAGAAGCAAGAAGTCCTGACTGCAGCGCTGAGCACATTAAGCACTCTGTGGATCGTATATACGCTCTGTGTTAGAATAACTAATAATATTCCACAAAATGAATGGAATTGGAAATATTTTGGAGCATACGGCAATTTCTGCTAATCAGCATCTCCGTTGTATCTGCCCTAGGAGCGTACTGGTGGTGAGCAGCTTCTTGCCAAGTGTTTTGTTCTCTCTTTTAAATCTTTTAACCATGGCTGCTCTCAGAGATACGACCATTAAGTGGGTCAATGACCCGATTTTGTATGGCAGTCCCTGTACTGTTCTGATACTACAAGAATGATGAATCTTGTCATCATCCTTCAAATTAATTCACCTAGGCTATGTATCAGCTCTTTTCTCATCAAGTATCAGGCTAGTGTGTATTCCTCTAATTCTATCAAAGACAGATAGAAAACAAGTTTGATATAAAATGTGGGTTTTTTTGTAGAAATGCCAAGTTGCTTCCGCAGACTTTTGTTCTTGACAGTGTTTCATGGGTTTTTGTTGTTGTCATTAATATATGAATGTCACTGTCATACCAACTTTTCTTTTTTGGGAAGCTTTCTAGTAAGTGCTACCTATCCCAGTGCTGCAGACCTGCTGCTGTTTCACAGAGGCTGGAACTTTATTTTCCACAGTATGTGCTGGTTTTGTTTTGTTTTGTTTTGTTTAATTCTACAAAATTGCATTTCTGAGTGACCTTGCACCTTACTATAGTGAACTGAACTAGCCAATGTCCTCTCATTCCCAGTTAGCTCCCCATTTGCCTATAAGGACTGGAACTGGAAATTCCTGAGTCAGAAACATGAATTACTTCTTGAAAACAGTGATTATTTTCTAATCTAGTATATGCAGTTATTTGTGTTTAAATAAGATCTGCTTTAGATCCCGAAAGTAGCTGCCATAGAGGTTTCTGGAAGGAATTCTCTTGAAAGACACACAGAGTATTGCAGATGGTCAAAGAATTCATTAGGACGCAGGCTCCTTCTCTTGTGTAAATACTGGCTTCTGCCAGAATTACCACTCTGGGTTCAAAGAACCATGTTTGATTGCTATAATATGGTAATTCCTAGTAACTGGTTGCTGTCTCTTCTTGACTGAAGAAAGCATTGATCTGGTAGGATGCCTACTGTGAGTATAGAAACATACCATGAATCTCTTACACCCTTATTCTAGGTTTCTCAATTATAACACTCAATGACACAAAGCCACAGTTACCTGGCTCTGTCTCAAACACATTAAATCCTCTGTAACCAGCCCCACAACAAAACCTCAAATATTTGGCTCTGATGGATGGTGTTATAATGAGGGTGGAGCTCAGTTCAATAGCCAGTTTAATGCATCTTAATGTTATAACATGCTTTCGTTTCATATCTAGGACAATAAAAGCTGCAGTAAAGTTTTGTTTAAAGCAGGTCTGTTTTGCAAAATGAGTCTTGCATATGGAACAAAACACTCATTGTTGCTTTACTGTTTAAACCTTTATGATTGCTTTTTTTTTCCTGGTACAATGGGCTTTTATGCACCAAACAGCTGTGTTCATCATGTTTATTTAGAAGGCGTCCATTGTAGTGGAAAAAGTCTGGAGGACAAAAATCTTGGTGAAGTGCAAGACTACTCTGTGGGTGCTGGCACTTTAGAGGTTTTTTCTGTCCAGTTGCTTTGGTCAGCATGCAAGTCACATACACAGGCACTGCCATGCAGACTTGCAAACCCTGTATAATAGCAACTTTTCACAAGTGCTGCCTCTTGTTCCAAGTGTTCTCCTCCAGAAATTTTCAATTGCAAGGTAATGTACAGGACACGCGACTATTTTACACCCTATGATCCTATCATTTCTCAATCTGTTGCTATTTTGGCTGCTCATTAGATCACTTTCTAAATATTGTGTGCAGCTATGTGTCAATCATTGTCACTGCTCAACTCCAGGCTAAGCCAACCCAGGACAAAACTGGGAGGGGGAAAAAATACCAACCAAAGCAAGCACTGTGTAGAAAACAGTCAACAGTTTAACTATGTGTTGTTCCAAAGATAGCATAAGCCCACTATAGCATAAGCAGCATACAATACTAATGTTCCCCAAAATAATTTTATGCATTTGAAATACGTAGTGTATACCCAATGGCATCTGCAAATAAACAAATGTTAGCATCTCAAGAATTAAGAGCATGACACTTCTAAGTGACTCCTACCAGAAAACCAGTCTAGTTTCCAGGTTTTGGAAAGAATGGAGCATCAAACATACTGACACACCTTTTTTTGAGCAACAGTATTTCTTATGCCTTCTAAACCCTTGAATGAAAGCTGCTGTATAAGCAGGCAGCATTAGCCTATGCAACTAAAGGGTCCCCTATTTTCCTCAGGGTATATCCATCAGGGGAAATGCATTCCCATACCATATGAGATGGGTGCCTCTTTCCCTCCTTTCAGGTTACCCTGTATTAACACACAGTTCAGGTAAAGACTGGAAACATAGAAGTAAGTGTCTCTGTTGGCCACTTAGTGAATGCTATTGTTGTGACAAGCTGGAAAATGAACTGGAACAAACTAACATGCTTGATCTTTAAAAAATATTACAATATCTGTATAGGATGAAATGAGTCTTTTATTTCCTGAGCGGTAAATGCCGTAGGCTTGCTATAGAGCTCGCATTCTCAGCTGATGTCATTCATGTGCCTCGCAAAAGTGGAATGAGGTTAAAAAGAGCAGAATAAAGTTGCATCCATACAACTCATGGATGATAGGAATCTATATAGAAATGCAGCAGCTAAAGCTACTGCTGGCATCCAAAAGAAGCATGGCCGGGTAAGGCTTCAAAAGGGCTAACTGCTCAGAGCTGGGGCTGAAACAGGGGCATACCAAGGAAAAGATTTTCCAGAAAGAAGGAGAAAAGTTCTGGAGGGAAAATGGAAAGAAATGTGAGCCAAATGGAAAGGGAGAGAGTGTGACAAAAGGATTAGCCCTACTTGCAAAGAGCATAGTAGAAGCAGAAAATTAACTTGGGGGAAAGACAATTTAAGAAAACTGTTTCTCAAGAGACTGTCTCAAAGGCTTCCTGAATGCAGCCTCCATTTACTTTTTTCTTTCCTTTTTCGCCCAAGAAGAAAAAGAACCCGCTGTAAGCACAATGTGTTCTAACTTGAACAAACACAGACTTGAGCAGGGTCCCAATCTGAAGAGCCCATGCAGGCCAAACTCCTGGCATCTTGTCACTACCTGGGCACCACAAAGCTTATAAGCCAAGCAGAAAGGGGCAAATTTGCTATCAACAGGTAGGTAGCCAGAAGTTTAAATTACACTGCCTGATCACCTTTTTGCAAAATCGATGTACTTGGTAAGTCTACATGGGTTTAAACTGGGTATGTTATGTTGTGCTTAGTAAGCTTGGGTACACCAGACTGAATGGATCTTGAACTACACACTTTCAGAAATAGTGTGTGGATGTGCTTTGTGAAATTCTTAAGGAAGAATTTCTAATTAAGGAAAAAAGAATGTGTATATATAACTCCAACTCTTAACTGCTAACAGCTATAACACCAGAGCAGTTGGGGAATTTGTTTTTAATTAACAACCCTGTACCTTTGCTGACAGAACAGGAATGTGTATTTTGACTGAGAACACTTCTTAAACCTCAACATAAATGGCACTGAGAGGACTTCTGTGGGAAGTGCCAGGGCAGGTTGGATGCATAGTCCATCTAACCCTTGTCAAGTGGAGGCACTGCTGAATGCGTTCAGCAAGAGCCCCATGGTAGGGAATAAATATGTTGTTGCATCTCTTCTGGAGAGGTTGTGAGTTACGGTGTTCAAGGTGCCACCTCGCCTATCCCCACACATGTGAAATGCAGAAGTGCTCGACCTCAACAACTTCCTGTGACAGGGAGTTCCACAGTGAATTATCTTTGCATACCTTAGTTTTTTAGCCTCCTTCCCTTTGGTTTCATTTAGTCTTGTGTTATGAAATGTGTGCAAAACTTCTTTTCACTGTTTTTGTCACGTTCCCTTTCAAATAGTGCTGGTCTCCGATCTCTCTTAAGCTATGTATATTCTTTATATTAAGCTTTTAAAGTATCACTTTGTGGAGAAATATATAGGCGGCGAGTGGAATTTCTGTACGTTCTGACGGATGTAGCACTCTTTTTGTGTGTCCCCCGTCCCTCTGGCAAGGGAAACCGGTGTAACCATTGACCAGACTGTCAACACGGGCGCCTTTCGCCGCTCGTCGGCTGCGGGAGGAGGCGGCGGCGGGCGGCTTCGCCAATGCCGCTCCGGCTGCGCCGCCTCGCCCCGGCCCGGCCGCCGGCCCGTTAGCAGGACGGGCGCTGCCACCAGCGCAGAGGGGCCGGGACTGGTGGAGCGGAAGGCTCGAGGAGGGAAGCGGCCGGGAGCGGGGCTGCCCAGTCCCGCCGGCGGGCTCGGTCCCGGCCAGGGGAGGCGGGGGGAAGCTGCAGGGGCATCATGGCGGTTGTGGCCCGGGGGGGGGCCGGGGTCAGCGGGCCGGGGGCTGCGCGCCGGGTGGCGGCGGCGGGGACTCACCTCGCTCCGCTGGAGCTGGAAGAAGCTGTTGAGATAGCTGGAGCTGAGCGAGGAGCTCAGCTCCGGGGTGCTCTTGGTGTAGCCGAGGTCAGGGTGCTGGGACGAGGAGGGCTCGGGTCTAAAGGCATCGAAGGCGCTGGCCTGGTGCGTGTCTTGCAGCGAGAGATAGACCCAGTTGAGGAGCTGGGCGGGCTGGTAGACGGACGCGGCGCTGGTGTCGATGGTTGACAACAAGCTCATCTTTCCCCCCGGGCTCTGCCGGCGGCGGCTGTCCCCGCGGTGCCGCTCCCCCTCCCCGCGCTCCGGCCGGCGCCTCTTTTCCGTCCCTGCCCGGCGTGCTTCCTCTTCGCCGCCCGCAGGAGAGGAGAGGAGAGGACGGGCCGGGCCGGGGTCTCGCTGCCGGGCCCCGCTCCGCTCTCGCTCCCCCTAAGGCCGGCGGCGCCCGCACAGCGCTCCGCGCAGCACAGACATTGCTGCTGCCGCCCGCGGGCTCCGCAGGAAACTTTCTGCGCTCAGCCCTCCCTCCCCGCCCGGCCGCTGCCTGCCCCGCTATCTGTCTTTATTCCCACTCGGGCAGGCAGCAGCGGCGAGGGAGGGGCTGCCGGCGCTCCGGCAGCGGCGCCGCGCCCCCATAGGCCTCCCGCCCGCCGCGGGGGTGCAGGGGGCGGGTGGTGGCTGTGGGTGCACGGGAGTCCCGGAGCCGCCCCCCGCCCTCCCCGGCTCCGTGTGCGCACATGTGTGTGTACGTGTGTGGGTACAGGCGGCGTCCCCAGGCCGCTGGCCCGGGGGTGTCCCCGGGCCGCTGGCGGCTCGCCCGCCTGGTTTGCGTCGCTCGCTCCCCGGCCTTCCTTTTCCTTCTTCCTGACGATTTTTACGCCAAACACGCTCAAAGCCCTCCCCAGGGCTTCTCTCGGGGCCGCTTCGCGGCTGTTTTTAACTCCGCGAGTTTCGCTCGGTACCTCGTCAGCCTGCCCTCGCTTAAAACTCCTTTTCTGGGGTTTGCCCGTGCTAGGAGCTCGTCGTAATCTGAGGCTCCTTCTCACTAAGCGTCTGTCAGAGCTCCAGGTTTATGAAGGCTTGGTCGGTCACTGAGGTTGTGCCAAGCCTTGCAGAGTTAGGGTTTCCCAAATAAGGCATGCAAGGGGTGTGATGTTCCCTTTGAAATCCATCTAGGTAGCCCTGGCGCAGGCTCTTGGGGAGCCTGGCTGCGGTAGGATACTCTGGAGTTAAAGCTGAGTAGGCCTTGTAAGGAGTCGGTAGCACAAAAGAGGGTGATGAATGATTCTCCTTTTAGGAAGAAGCCTGAGTGGGTAAGCTGGTAATTACGGTTCATAAACTCTTCCCTGCTGCCTTCCCTGCAATGAGTGGAGTGGAGCAGCTATTTCTCGCTTTGGTACAAACACTGTAGCAATCAAACTAGCAGTTTTCTTTTTAAAACCAAAGAAACTCCCAGGAGGTAACTTAAAAACTTGAGCAAATCTCCTGGTTCTCTTTCCTGAGTGACAGAATACTAAAAATTAATGTGTCTTCCCAGTATGGTCTTGGAAAAAAAATGCCTGCCTTCCTTAGATAGCAGAAAAAAAATCTGACCTTTGGAACATCAAAGTTGGCATCTAGGTTTGCCTTAATGAGCCATACATCTCTGCCAAGACTGAAGAAAAATCGCTGTTCTGAAAAACATGGTTAGAAGCAATAGCAAATGCATGTCAGAATACACACAGCAAAAAAAAAAAAAAAGCTATTAAATTGTCAGTTGCAAACACCAAAGATGGATGCATTTTACTTTTGAGAGCAGGTAGTTAAGGCAGCACAGCTATCTACTTGCAGGAATGTAAGTGAAGATTGCAGCTTTCCAGAACTGCAAGGCGAGGTGAAATTGGGAGCAGCTCAATCAAACTGAATTCCTTTAGTGGTGCTAATATTTTGTGTTTTTAATGACAGAGTCCTTGAAGCATGAATGCAGTTTGCTCATTTGTGAGATGTCTTGGTTTACAGGCCCTTTGGAGTGCATCTGCACATGTGTGTATCAGCATGAGAAGGAACACATGACAGCAGTATGAAGGATCTTTGTACCCCTGTAACTGTGCACAGCACAGATCATAACAGCAAAAGAATGACATGAAATAGCATCCTAAATTCAAACAGTTGCATAATGTTTTAAAGAAGCAAAAAGGTGAATAAGGCTTAGTGACTTATTAAGCTGTGGTGGAAGATTGTCCAGGATTTTAAATGGAAAAAGAACAGGAAATACAGATCACATCTGAGGAATTTACCTTTCTGGCAGATGGTGATAGTAAAGTACGGATATGGTAGAAAGTCTATGAGGGGGAACTAGGATGAAGCCACTTATTGCTGTGGATTTTTTGTAGGCATGCTAATTCCTTCCTTAAAGACAATTTCTATTTCTATCACTTCCCTCTTTTACATGATACATTAAAACAAAATACCTGTATTTTTATTGGACAACTCTACTGTTCTCTCTGATTAGCAACATGCTGTGAATGAAATGGGAGTTCTGAACAAGTAGAAAAGACAACAGGGTTCTTGTACTAACAAGAGGCCAAAATACAGACTGGCTGAGATGATACAATGTTTTGGATTAACAGCTCTTGGTATATTTTGATACTTTTTTTCCAAACTGAGTGTAGCTGTCATTGTAGACAGTTGGCTTGACTGCTTTAGTCAGATACCGCAGTACAGATTGCAGCTGGGCGAGAGAAGGCAGCATTAGAATGCGTTTATTACAGCAGCTGCATTTGGAAGTGTAGCATCTCCCTGTGATGTTAAAGACATCACACTTTCCACCAGATACATTTGAACATTGGAAGGTTGTGGCTGTAGTCTCCTCTTGATAGCCCTGGTTGCTTCAAGCAACCACAGAGAGTAATGAGTGAATTGAATAGATGCTTCACTTTGCATATCAAGAAGGGAAAATGTTGCAAAAGCCTCTGCTATGCATGCCATAGCTAAAAAGGACTGACATTTTGAGATTTAGTTGTCATCCTGGTCTTCTGCTATATTTTCTGGAAAAGAGTTTCTAAGCAGTTCCCCTCCCTTTCTGAACTTAATGTCGCTCTTAACAAAATGCTGCTGACACATCTGCTGCTTGTCCAGTTATCTTCAAAATAGTGATTTGATTTGATTTTATATTTTATTTCATTTTATTTTTCATTGTAAGCCCCCTCTTTCTTCACCTCTAGAAGTTATAGATTAGTGAAGATTGGCACAAGTTGTCTATTTAGCAGATACGTGACAGTAGAGAAAGAAACTTGTTCAATGAGACAACCCTATGCCTGCAAGATGTCTTCAGGGCATGTCTATAGTTCCTACTAATTACATGGGGGTGGACTATGACATCAACTCTATGGGTTATACAGCAGCTTTATGGTGCTGAAACAGTTTACTTTTTAATCCTCCTGTTTTTTTTCATGAATAGCGCTAACGAAGTAAAAACAAACAGTCAAACAACTGGACCTGTAACATGAAACTCAAAATAATCTGCATGGTTTAAATAAATTGGAAAATAGAAGCCTTGAAGCAGGTCAAAGGCAAACACAGAGATAGGATCCGACACCTTCACCCCTTAATGAACTGGGCCTCTTGAGTCTGCTCTCTTCACACGGCATCTTTGCAAGAGCAAAGAATGTAATTTTCCACTTCTGGTCAGGACTAGTTATTTCTTAACCTAGTGTAGTTATGTTCCTGCTTTCAGTGTTCATACCTTGGATGATGTCAGCCTTTAAACTACATATCTAATTTTTAAATATTTTTAAATATATTTTTATAGAACTCCATATTTTAAAAATGAATGTGACCTAATAGGAGTATCTTGGATTCTCATGCTTCTAAAGGTGCCGTTGTGTGAATTGCTGTAATCTTACCCATCTTCTAAATTGGATGGGACTCCAAAAGGAAAATAGAATGAATACCCAAAACTGCTAATAATACTAGTGAAAACAGGTGATGTGAGCCCACTACTGTGATCACTGGTTTCTGTAATTGGGATATAAGTAACGCAATGGGCCATTCAGCTGCAGTTTACATGGAATATTCCAAGTGAATGTTTTTCATATGCTGCAGCAGAGATTCTTATCTTATTATGAAATAATCTAGCTATGCGGTGGAAACAGTGTGTAAGCGCTCTTCAAATTATGAGGAGGCATTTCAACAGAGTTGTAAACTGTAAAAGTACATCTGCATTTGGCATTTCTGAGTTATGGACATTACAGCCACTTGTGCTTGCTATGTAGATACAACAGTTTTGCTGCCAGCAATGAAACGCAGCATAACCATAAACCAAAGTTACTGAAAGGGAATCTAGGAAATGTATGTGTGTGGGTCTGTTACACCATGTATTTTTGCACCTATCAATAGCTCAGCTGCTACCTAGTGCTCAGATAGAGGAAGAAAACATGAATTTTGACTTTAAGTGACTCTCCTATAGCTTTGGCACAGAAAGTTCTGGAAATGGATGAATATGAATTTATAGGTCACTCATATGTAGAATTTTGGTAAATATATACCAGACGCAGTAATGGTTTGCTGTGGGTAGTGTGTGAAGCACAATTCCTGCAAGGCTGTCTCAAACCACAAAGTAGGTGATTTATGTAACAGATCCTCTTGGAGAACACAGGCTTTGCACCTGGCCAGTTTATGGTTTCAGGTCTTGGGGCCTCCTCACTCACTCTATGTTAAGATGTCAGTACATGGCTGAGTATTTGGATGAAAGATGCTCTGGATATGCATAGCTGTGTGAGAAATACTGTTTGATTTTTGCATTGCTTTGCAAAGGTTCCTGGAGACTCTTTAGCTACAGCACAGGTTTCTGAAGTGTTTTAAAAGTAGCTCCGTGTCCCTAGTACTGATCCAGAAGCTCATTATCCCTGTCCAGAACATCTCATCCTTTTTACTTACCCTGTCCTAGCCCCTTACTCTTGATTGTCCCAGGAATCCAGGAGAGGAAGTTCAAGGAAGAGGGCAGAGTGGAGGAGCAGGGCAGTAGTAGTTAGGGAGAGGAGAAGCGGGCACCAGGGCAGCCCATCTGCCTTACCTGGCAGTGTCTGTGTTGAAACTGCTACTGATGCTGGCTTCAACAGCCAGAGAAATGGCATGCGACTGGGGAGGCCCAGGGAGTTATTATCACCTGGGAAATCCCTCCAACCTACCTTATGCTGTAGGAGACTCTTTACTGAGGACATTTCTTAATGTCATCATTGCTTTGTAACTGGCTACAAACTGAGGAAGATAGGTGCTGCCTGTGGAGCTCTTTAAAGACCTTGGTGTTAAAGCATGAAATAAAAATACTCAAACTGCCCAAGCAGGAAAACAATGACTATTACTGGATTTATTTATTTATTTATTTAAGCATGGAGAGTTTAATTTGTGTCTTTTTATGTGTACCTTTACTGCAAGTAGTATCTTTTCCCATCTCCTTCTCTCATTAAATACGTGGTACAGCAAGCTCCAGGAGCCGGAGACATTACCTAATTGTTTGCCATCTCTATGCTTCCCTGGGAGCTCCACCAGATTTTTAATTCCTATACTATAAACTCTCTGAGTGTGCTTGCTGAGGTAGAACAAGGCTTTGAGAAAGTAAGAGTTAGAACAATTGCAGAAGACAGAAGAGAATTAAAAAGATAAAAATAAATGAAATGGTGATTAGTGGATGGCACAGGTTATAGTGGTTAATAGGAGAGGAAGAGACTGGTGGGACCTGTGAACAGAGTGGCTGCAGTGGGACTGGAAGCTGGGACTGTATCTACAATTAGCTTTTTATTAATGGCTGCTTTTTGTGGAATTGCTGATTGTCCTTTGGTCAGCTCAGATCTGGTAGCAGTATTTGGTCTGGGAATCTGTTTGCACCACACAGTTGTCACCAAGAGTATTACTACCACCTCCTTCAACACTTCAGTCTCATTGATTTTCTTCTTAATGCCTTCTTTACACACCCAGGATTATCTGTGGGTTTACTTTTTCTCTTATAGTCCTGCTTTCCATTAGGCTGGGTAACAGGATGAGTTTATTCATGATTATATGCATCTTATCAATTCTGAATTGCCATGTTGATTCTGGAGTGGGCATTTCCCTTAAGCAGCAGTAACCCTGTGGCAGGGAAGCTTGTTTCCTAGTTACTCTGAATCGACACATTATTTATATGAGAATTGGAAACTCTCCAAGGAGGCTTTAGGCTGTTCTTTACATGAAAGGAATGAACGGCAGATGCCTGAAGACTGGAGTTCTTTAGTTTTGTGTCTTGAAACTTGGAACTCTGTCTTATATTAGGGCTTGATTCTTGTCTTGGTCAGCACAATTCACATGCCTATGAAATCCTCCAGGATCATCTAGAACCTGTCTTGTGTGTTACCTGTTTTGGGGTTGCCTGATGCAGGCAGTACTGATATGATTACAGCTCTGGACAGGAAGAAGCTGTCACTACCATCCTATCAAGGGCCTAAAAGTCATCAGCTTTTATAACAGGTACATGGTGTACAGGTTTTAAATCGTATTTACTACATCAGTTCTACTGTATGGTTTTATGAGAGAAATGATATCTGTGCAGGCATAAATATGGACTAAACTACTCTAGCAAAAAAACCCAGACTTTCCATATATGTATGTTTATCAATTATAGATAAAACCCACAGTGATATGGAAGCTAGTTCTGCTGATGGAACACTAAAATCCCTTTAAAACTTTAAACCTGTCCTCTTCCTTTTTAAGCCAATCTGTTTTTTTCACCTCAGTTAATACAACTGACAGATGTCCCTCTCACATATGTTTCTTTAGTAAAAGCACTGCAGCCCCATCTTCACATGATTTAGTCCAATCACTCACCAATAAAAGATTCACCAAAGAGAAGATTCATATGGGGGGAAAAGTGCTGTTCCAAAGCCTATGTAAAAATGGAGTTCTTGGTATAAATTTAGTTGCTTGTGATCAAATTCACGTTCATGTTAGCCCTGTTTAATTCAACCGAAGGCAAGATGTTAACTTCTAGCAAGACATGTTTTCATTTCCTTCAATACAATCCTAAATAAGAAAGATGAATTCATAGTGGAGATTACAGTAAAGTTAGTTGTCATGGTATAGGTACTCATGCTTTAGGGAAAAATATACCCCCCTCTTTGATATAAAACTGGAATATTTTGAGCCATACCATTCTTCTGGAAAATTTTCTTGCCTGCTAAACTGAAACTTTATTTGTTGGTCTACACTCTTACAGTGAACCTCCTAATACAACACTGGCATCAGCCTGCAAGTATTGACCTGACCCTTTCCCATTTAATGAGGTAAGTAGTTTCTTCTTGTATAAAGGGCTGAACAAGCCTACCAGTGTCTCTATCTTAAACACAGCTGTTAATTTGAAGGTGTTAACATGTACCACCTGGTTCTGTGAGGATGGCATTAGCCAAGGGTATCATTAACACTAGTAACTTGTTGAATGAAAAGTAAAAATGAAAGCTGGGGAAGCCTGCAAGGGTGTAACTGCTCCAAAATTAACTTTCCAGTGTTTTTACCTTATGGAATGTCATATTTGCTAGGAAATGTGAAGAACCAATGAACAGACAATATATTTTTTGATGAACTAGTCAAAAAAAAAGTGTGGAGTTTATTTCCCCACCCTTAATAATGATCGCACCTTGTTTTCTTTCGCTTGTCTCAGACCAAGCTCTAGGCCAGGGACAGGTACAGAGCGTGTATGTGACTCTAGCTCAGAAACACATTTTCCAGCTGACATATGTCCACCTCACTGTTTCTGCCACTGTAAATCTCTGAGTAAAAAACTCTCATCCCCATCAATGCTCAACAGTCCTCAAAAGTATGTAAAAATGGAATTGCTAGGTAAATAAGTATCAAGAAATGGGTGGATGTCCCAGTATAATCTTAATGCTCAAACAAACATAGCAAAGTGTCTTGCATGTTTTTACATGGCGAAAATATAAAGATCAAGTGCAAAAATATCACAGTTTAAATCTTTTTGTGGTGGCATTCCTCTGCACTGGTTGCCTTTTACGACTCCAGGTGGAACATCTTTCAGGAAAGTGGCTTTAGCTCACCAGCACAAATGCCATAAGGGTGCTGTCAAAGGTACTGCGTGTTCCTGTCATTGCCGCATTCCAACTTTCCTAATGGCACAGTTAGGTTTTGTTTTCATCAAAAATATTTTTACCATCCACAAGCAAAGATTTTAATAAACAAATGTTACAGAGAAAGTTTATTCAGCAACCGATGCAAATTTTGGTCTTTTTCTGGTCTGAAAGTAGGGGTGCAGGGTGTTGTCCCTTGTTAGTGAGAATCGAGGGGTCTGGGGCAACTGTAGCTTCTGCAGAAAAACTTTCGTGTTCTGCTTCATTACTACATGATGTTACACATGATTGTCATTTGCCTCTGGTGTAAGCACGTGTGTTTTGACTACATTTATATCAAAATTTAGCAAAATGAGGATGACATATGGTAACATCCACATTAAGGCACAGCTCAAGAAGGGATCATGCTTTTTAGTCAGATTCTTTCTAGGTCATGAGTGACTCGAATGAAGATGTCAGTATCCTGTTTTCCTGTCTTGCCAGATGTCTTGAAGTGAGATAAAAGGATTCATGCAGCTAAGAAAAACTTCACTTATCTGTATTGTGTTTTTTGTGTGTCAGCTGAAAGACATCAGGCATCCCTTGGCAAACCAAGTGCTACCAGAAAGTTTCACTTGGCTTAAACTTACCTATATTTAGTAAAGTATATAACAATATATTAAAAATAATATCATTTGACTTCTTTTAAATCTTTCCCTTTGATGAACTCAAAATATGACTGTGCTGCAAATATTGCCAAAATTATGAGTCTCTTAAACAAATTCGAGAAGAACTGACAGTGACAACTAATATCCTCAGAAAATGTTGGTTTGGCTTTGATTTGTGGTTAACTGTGCCCAGGGTGTGAGCTGGAGGTGCAACTTGCAGAAGTACTTCAAAAATAATATTTCATTTAAATTTGTAGTTGGACAGCTTGATCTGAGTTCAGATTTGGTTCAATTCTCTATTTTAAAATACCTTTACGTTGTACTGTTTCTGCACTTCAAAGATTCTCTTGTTCATTCCACTATCAAAGTAGTGTGATTATAATTCTTCCATAAAGAATGGCTCTAGAAGGCCAGTAAGTAAGTAATTCATTCTGTACCCACTAAAGTTCTGTTTTCTGAATACCTTGAAGACTGGAGGAGGCTTGGATTACGTTGTGACATTTTTAAACTGACAGTCACACTTTTAACATGAATAACTGGTTTTGATCATAATAGCAGCCAGTCTGCAAGGACTAATAAATTCCACTAAGTTACCCAAAGATACAGCTTAGTCTCCTTGGAATCTATATTGCATTTTTAATTGGACTGTTATGGCTCTGTACATGCATATTCCATTGAAAGCTTGCAAACCAGTCAGATACAACTCAGTAGAAATTGAAAGAGTCATATATCCTGCCTGTGTTTTTTAAGCTTATATTTTTGGCTTGTAGTAATTCCCAGAGACTGGGGGAAAGGCCTTATTCTTTCCAGCCTGCTTCCCTAATCATCCACTTTCCCTTACTCAATTCTTCTTTATCAGTAAACTCTTGGTTCCCTTTCTTGGCCTGTAACATTTGGGATGTTTATTGTTTTGAAAGTCTGTTTGGGGAAGTAACAGTACAACTGAAGTCGTGGATAGCGCATAGAGTTATATCTGCATTAGTGAATATGGTGGCCTGATAGCAGTGATTTTTTTATTTATTTAAGGAGGATCAATGGACTTGGCATCCATACTCTATTAATTGCAGTAGTTTGTTGGGTTATTTTGGTTTGGTTTGGGTTTTTTTGATCCTAAGGGCAAGATCTAGTTGTGTCATCTAGACCAAATGCCCTTCAGCAGCTGGAGCATGTTTTAGCACAGATTTGTGTTTAGAGCATGTGTGTATCCTCTGAGATGTAAATGAAGGTAGAGAAAACAACCACAGGATTTGACAGGAGCATATTCCTGGTCTGGACTGAAATGTTGATGCAGGTGTTTTCTAGGTGAGCCTACTTGAGAGCAGAACGTGAACTAGAATCTTCCTCTGGCTTTCTTCCTTGCTCTTGAGAGGAGATGTGCTGGTCCTGGGACTTCCTGCCTTTCCCCTTCCCACCCATTTAGGATAGATTATAGCAGTTCTTCCTCTTGTGCGTTTTGTTTTTTTTTTTGGGGGGGGGGGGGTTTCTTTTTATTTTTGTTATTGGCTTGGTGTTGGTGTTTTTTGTTTGGTTTTGGTTTGGTTTGTTGTTTTTTTCCTCCAGTTACATATCTTTGTATGCTTTCACCTTTGTGGACGGACGATAGAAGGCTGTTAGCAAGAGTTTCAAAATGGTAAGATGTCCCTTCTGTGTTTCTGAATGGCACAGAATATTATATGAATGCTTGTCATATTGTCATTTCAGTAATCACAAAATGTTTTCATGCTGTGATACCCTGAAGAGCTTGTCTTTGTTTATACTTTTGTGTCTTCCATTGTGTAGCCTTTCTGTGAGGCTTCCAGAAGGATTGATGCCATGAATATTGGCCCAGTGTAGTTCTGATGATCACTTATTTGCTTGGAATGGAACCAAAATGATGTATTATTTGACACAGGTCACTAAACAGCCATCAAGTCAGGATTTTATCAGTGGTGTGAGCCAAGTTTCAACAAGCAGGGAAAGAAGAAAATCTCCCTATATCATTATCCTCAGGCTCTAAAAATAATGTTTTCCTTTAATGACCCTCAGCTGAATGGTACAACAAAATTACTAAGTAGCTTATCCATATTAAATAAGGATGAGTGCATCCTTTTGATAGGTGTTACCAAAATCAACTCTGCAGGTATATAAACTTGGAGCAACTAAAGAACTTGATTGCGGATAAATGTGAATTCCTGTCAGGCAAAAGCCAGGCAAAGCTGTGATCTTGGATTTCTTACTCTAACCACTAACGCACTATGTGCATGAGCTTTTACAGTGAAATACATTCCTCCTGAAAAAATGTTCTGCACTTGAGATGTGAAGTCCTATCCTGCCTTTTCCTCTGAAGTGAGAATTTTCAGTCAGAAAGAATAAATCAAATTCCTAGTTAGCTAGCCCACTTTTGAAATCTTAGTGCCACCAAATTCCATCCTCTTCAAAGGGCTGACTAAAACCTGGACACATGAAGAGTATTTCTTCTTTATTTCATAGTCTTGTTTACCTTTTAGCTAGTTTCTGCCTTTTTTCTAGTGAGCTGACTTCACTCCTAAAAGCTGCTAGCATCCCCTGGGGTCTGGAAGCAAGGCGGTTGTCTGGACCCTTTACTCTGCTTTGCAACATGAATTTCATGTGGGTCATGGTTTCCACTGTTTGTTGGAACTGCGATTGAGAGTGGCTGTGTTTTCAGTGACAGATACTACTGGGGAACTGTAAAAATCTTCATTTCACTTACTCCTTTCTTTCACACTGCTTAGACAGCGTTGTAAAGTTGCACCACAGCTAAAAGTGAGAAACAAACTCGCCACAAAGCAGCAACTTTAAAGAACCCTGCTGCCTTTGGGCACCAAGGCATTCAGGCTGGCATAGGCTTAAAACCTTAAACCTGCTCGCTGCCTGTGGAATACGTGTGGAAAACAGAAATTATGCTTTTCCTGTTCTTCCCAGGTCCAATGTCATTTGATGCTGATACCCCCTCAAGCTAAACTGATCACCAGCTGAAGGCGGTGAAAACCCAAACTTTCAGCAGTGGCTTTGGATCTCTGCAGTAATCTGGGTTTGCTTGGCCACATGGTGTGTTTGTGGCTTTTTAGTGCCTGCCCAGGCCCTGAAATTTCAAGTATAAGCTAGTAATTTATTACAGGCTTTGCACTTTTAACATTTTTTCCCTTAAAAATTCTACTGTTACTGTCCAGCTTCTGCTTGTGCAGCAAGGTAGGTACAGGCTAATCTGGGATATTAGTATTTCTGGAGAATTAAACCCAAACAAAACCCTAGCTTGTGGCAAGTGCTTTGCTTGCAAACCATTTTTGCTACATCTTACCTGGAATTTCTCCAGCTCCCTTTTTCCACTGCCTGGTCATGACAGATTCCCAGAACTAATAAGCCACCCTTTCTTCAGGAAGAGGAAGGCTCTGGGTCTGCCATAATTGCTCCTAGCATCCTGGCTCTACCTGGAGTGCTTTCATCTCCTGGAAGGACTCTAGTGTCTGCTCTGCAAACCACAGAGCATGGTTTTGGTTGTTAGAAATACTAAAGATTTACTTTCTCAAAGGTACCTGTGTAAGAGTTCAAGACTTAACAGTTATTGCTGGCATATAAAGCAGAGCTATTTGGTTTTGACTTTATCATTGCTACTCACTAACATTTTGATTAAGAAATTATATTTTACAATCATTTAATAACCTTAAGCTCTTTTTGCATAACAGCATTATAAGTATTTATAGTGTATTTCAATATAAGACAATGCAGATCACTCTTGATACCTCTTGTTCTTCTACTTCTCTGAGAGAATTGCATTATTTACCCTGACAAATTTGGTATAAGTATTTCCAGACTTGTATTTGCATTTTTTTTTTTTATTCTAAGAACAACAGCAACTTTGAAATCCCATGCAAAAAGTGCTGTGTAGTCAAAAAGCTTGTTTTAATTTTATAGCAAGCTGCCAGCTTCTGCCTAAAACCAGGAGTTTGTAAAATGTGAATGTGTAAGTTACAAAAGCTATTAGGTTTATTGCCTCCACAACCAGAATACTTCTGTGTGGCTGCAGATGTAGAGCAGTGCCTGGCTCCAGTATTGAGGGGGTCCCTGCTAACCAGGCTGCTGTCTTCTCCATCACATCTCTGCTTATCCTCCTTACTTCTGGTAAACTCATTGGACTTCTGATAACACTGCGCGTGCAAGCATGGAATATGGTTTCAGGCACTTTGACTCAGAATTTCCTTTTCTGGAAGGTAACAAGTAGCTCTGAGAACATATTATAGCATTGCCACCAGCTGCAGGCTGGATGTGACCCAGTAAGATGGTTCATCAGTTCAAAGTCATTGGTTCTATTAAACGTTGTTTTGCTTTGTTTTATTTAAATGGTACAGATAAATGAAACACAAAATTTGGTAAGTCATTGATTATATGCTTTTTCACTATATCACTGAATTTGTCTAATCTTCGTATTTGCTTTTTTTTCATCTAACTACTGAGTGCTGTGTTGCAATTGGCATCTTCATCTCTGTAAGAGACTTTTGGCCGCATAGTGTATGGTATGCAGCTGATGGAGGCCTGATCATGCAGGGCACTTGTGTGGTATGAACTAGCCTGCCTGCACTGGCAAGCAGGATGACTGGTATTTTTCTGTCAGCTAGATGTAAGTCATTGCTTGCAGGTATCTCAGCAGATAGATGGTGAGAAGCCTTGGGAGGGAGAGAATGGAACTGAAATGCACTTTTTGTCAATACTCTGCATATTTGTAGGAACTCCTGTGCATCTGTGTACTTAAAGAAACAGCCAGTGATTTACATTGCCAGCAAAGCCAGCTGTATACAATGAGTAGCCAGTCTTTGTTAATATATTACTCCCATACGATCTACAGTGTAAAAAATTATTTGTAGGAAGGACTTGGCCAGTATTTTTTGAGAAATTAACGTCTGCAAAAAACTATGACAAAAATCTACAAAAACTTATGATTAGCGTAAATTACTGAGTTTTATTTTGGAGATCTTTTCATTTAGAATAATTTCATGACTCTCTTGTGCTGCTTCCCAGTCTTTAAGAAATTTATCAATAATAATTCACAAATAGAGATTTGGCTGTTCTGGTATTAGTTTTTCTTCAACTGTGGAAGAACAGATTTTGGTTTTCTATTATTTCTGTCCTAGCAGGAATATGCACGTGTGTCTCTGGTTACATGCATGTGTGTGTTCACAGCTATTTATTTTCATTGTTAATATTTGTGAGAAAACTCTTCACAGTGCCTTGTGAAAAAGCCCATAAACTCGATTGTTGCCTATTCTGTTAACTTACTAGGGCAGTCAAATTGTTGAAGGAGGGAACAGATTTCCTCTAAAGAAACCACACTGCTTTGACTGAGCAGTTGTTGCTTTTTATCTCAGTATTGGACTATGCTGTTCTTAATAACCTCTCACTGGTTTACCACTAAAATGTTTATGATGATTATAAAGGAATGATTTATTATAGACTAAAGTTAAGTAGAATTTTTCAACTATGTATGCTCTATATCTTTGAATAGGCTGAAGCTATATACTCTGACAAACTTTCTCCCCTTCCTACATCTATCTCACCCTGGGAAGGGGGGGAGTTTTAATCAGCATTAGATAAAAACTGGTCTTGGCTATTCTAAAAATAACAAAACCAAAAGTATAGGATGCCAGCATGGTGCAATTTATGAATTAAAATTTAAAACAGCTGCTAAATTTTAACTGGATTGTTACAATAGATTTTTTTTTTTTGTTAATTTCTTTCTCTAAAAATTTACAAAGTATTTTCCTTTGCTTTGAAGCAGTATATTTTGAAATACCTGAATTTCCTGCCTCCTACTTCAGGTTATACCTGGCTTAAGAATAAAGTGAGAATCATTCAGACTTTATCCAGCAGCAATTATTATAAGTAGTAATTGCCAATTTCTTTGTTTTCCAGCTTAAAAAGTGGCTATTGGAATGGTGCCTCCCAGTTGTTTGATTTGACCTTCTACATGGACAGTAAATTAATTTCCTGTAAGGCTTTTGATGATCTGTCAGCAGTTCATGCAGTTATTCCTTCCAAGTTTTCACCCAACACAAAATATGGTATAAGTGTAATGCGCTGTGGTTAGGTTTTGTTTTGTTTTGGTTTTTTATCATCTTTTCAGTGGCTTATGATTAGGTCAGATTCTGTGGGAAAATGATGTACAAATACAACCAGAAAAAGCAAAACAAATCAAAACAAACCCAAACCAGTTTCTAATTTTTAACAGTGAAAGAGTATTTTCCAACGAACAAATTTGTTTCATATTATTATTCTTCTTCGACTGTCTTGCTCACTATCTTACACATCATATTAGATTTTTGAGATTTAGCTCAAGCTAGATAGTCTTGCAGAAGTTTTCCACAATCCCTTGCATTTGCTGTTAACTTGGGGATATCTAGGTATACATAAGGGAATCCATTATTCAGACGATTTTGTTCATGACCTGATTTCTTTTTTCTTTTTGCATGTTTTTCTCTACTGCATTGAAAGTAGTCACTGGTTAAACCTCCCCAGTGCTACAAAAGCCTGAAATTTTAGCTATAGATTTGAAAGATCGCTAAATTGCATAGCTGTTGCGATGAAGTGTGTTAGTTCAGATTAGCCTCTTGAGTGTACTGTCAGTGGAAGCCATGTATTGGTAGAATAGTAAACCATATATATTTATCCTTTGGCCAAGGATTGGCCACAATGCAGCTTATATAGACAAGAACACAGCAGTGTTTTTCCAGTCAGTAAACCACAAACCTTAGTCTTGCTCTTATAGGACCACACTTCTCCAGTGTGAAGAGAAAACCATGTAATTGTAACAGTGTTACTCAGAATCTGTACAGCTGTGTGACTGTACCAGATGAATGCATGGGCACTTCTGGAGTTCCGATGGCTTGCTTTTCTTACAACATCAATTCTTAACCTCAGTTGCAGTAGCAAATAGTCAACAAATATCTACATTTAAATAGTTTGGCCACAAATAATGCATCTATTTCCATATACCTATTAGGTGCACTCTGTAAAATATCTGTTGATGCAGTGTAATCCTTTTATAATTACCCATTAGGACTTGCTGATGTGCTTGTTCTCTAAGAAATTTCTTTCTTACTTTTTACTTTGCTGTAGAAATACGAAGTACTTACATTCGTAAGCAAAATCAGGGTGACAAGATCAGTAGCTATATGATGTGGAGAACTGAATTTTGGTGTCGATACTAGGTACAGCAAGCCTCTGATAACTGATCGACATTATTCCTATACTGCTGCAATAAAACACAATAAAAAAAATTCCCTTTGCTGCTCTGCAGGATTTTTAAAATATTGTGTGTTGTTGAGGTCCGCTAGTTTGGATCAGTTTCATAGGAACACCAGAAAATATTTGACCTGACTTTAAGTTTTGCAGCAAAAGTCAGACTTTGGGACTGTTATCTTCTTTGCACTTTGGATAACTAACCTGCTATAACTAAAGGGCTATCTTTACCTATCTCACAAGATTGTTATAACTGTCTGTAAATATATTAGATCCTGTAGGAACACCCTCAAGAAGTCTGAATTTTCATAATTCATGTTTTTTTGGCTATTTTTTCCCACTTGCTATTCAAGTTCTTCTTTGGGGAATTTGTATTCATTGCTGCGCCTGCTAATATTTTTTTATCTCCATCTCCCTCCCCCTCCCCCCCCCCCCCAAGTGCTTGATAAACTAAGAAATTTTAAACCTTCAAGGTGCTGAAGTGTCTTCTTGGAAATTAAGATTTGGTAAGTATGTTACCACTTGGATTAAGAAGGGCTGCATTGTTGTCTAAAGAGCTCCTAGAAATGCTGTGTTGAAGCGCCTCATAATTAACAGTGGATACTGGGAAGGAAATTAACAGTGATCCATTGATTTCTTACTACACTTCTGAACAGTTTGTCTCTTTTCAGCTTCTAAATAGCGAATCAATACACAGTAAAGTCTTGATCTTGAAGAATGGTTGCTGGTATGCAGCAGGACATCTTGTGGTTAGGGCAATAGATGGGACTTGGGAAGAGCTGTATTCCTATTACTTGTTCAGCTACTGAACTACTCTATGGCCATCGGACAATGGTAGTGAAAAGAAAGAAGTGAAAAGATTTTCTTCCCCCCCCCCCCCCAGTTAGATTGTATGTCCTTTTTCTCAAGGGTTATCCCTTGTTCTCTGTTTTGCCAAGCTGAGCATAAGGTCTGCCTGGGTAGTCCAGCCACATCTATGAAGATCCACCTACTGTGTCCATTACTGTGGGTCAGTTCAAACTGATCCTATGGGTCAGTTTGTAAGACCAAAAATTATTGTGTCATGTAATTTGGAGTTGATGGGATATATAAAGGTCACCATTCTCCTATTTACTTTGAACTGTAGCTACTTCACTCTTTTTGCACTTTGCTTTATGATGAAGAGGAAGTGCCTTCACAGTTTACATTTTCCATTCTGCCATGAGGCTGGACACTAGGGATTCAAAGACTAGATGCTTGGGAAGACTAAGCATAAAACCTGCCACTAAGAACATTCCAATCTTATATCATAAACTTCACATCTACTGAAAGTCATATGCAAACTGCTGCTATGCATTTTCGGGTATGCCGATAAGCAACCAACTGGACAGGTATGGGGTGATATAGGGCAGCTTTGTGGTGCCCCCTTTGGGTCAGAGTTGTTTCAGTGAGTAACTATGCCATTTGAATTGCAAATACTGAAATATTTATTTAATTTTTAAACAGCCAGGTTAGCTGGGGGTCTTCTCATCTGCAGCACATGCAACAGGTAAGATACAGCAAGATCATGATTAGGGAAAAAGGTCACGTGAAAAGCAGGATAATAGGTTTCCTTCACTGTTGATTTTGCTGCAGAGGAATAGGAGGGAAATATAAATTGCTCTTTTAAATCTTTTCAGATTAATTCCTTGGCTTGACAAATGTTGCTGAAGTATAGTCATGATGTTTGAAAAACACAGTCTATGGTGAAGAGTGGAAAAAAGCAAAAGGTGCTCCTTAAAAGAACAATAAAACAAAAAGACCACAAACAAACAAAAAACTCCAAACCAACCAACCACCACCAAAAAAACCCCAAAACCTAACAATCCACATCAAAGGAAAAGCCCCAAACTGTGAGCAGTTCTTCATCCCATTTCAAATTATTAAGAGCACAGAGCATAATTTGCACCTGACTCAGAATGTGCCAGGGTTTGCCCTAGCTGATCAAATGAGAAAAACAGAAGACTCAGGGCTGGAAATAATCAATGGAAAAATATGGTCATAAAAAGAAAAAGGGAATGCTGTGTATTGTACCCAGAAAATACAGACTGTTTGCCTTTCGGTAGTCAAGTAGGTGTTCAGAAGGTTGCCTTCTCTTACATACTACTTTCTTGCCACTGTTTGGGTCCTTCCCTTCCCCCTGCCATGTATGCAGTAGTATGTAGCTTTGCTTAGGCATGAAAGACCTGTTGGTCAAGGATTTGATAGTGTGTTTTTTCATGAGTGTTTTCTGATGTATTTTATTAATGTGTGAGTTTATTCCCTTTCAGTGTAGTTGGTATTTATCTTGGGAAGGAATAGGAAAAAAAATAATCCCTGTTATATGACTCTATTAGTTGTCTACAAAGACTTACCTAATTAGTTGACCACTCAGCCCTGCAAACATGGCTGGAATATGGTTCAGTTCCCTCGGGCTTGCATTTTAGTACTGTGTTTAACTGCTTCATTGTGTGCACTCATATATCTTCCCTTCTACTGCTGTGAAGTAGCAACCTTACTAAAAATACATTTGATGTTACTAGATACCTTACTAGATAACATGATTTTGTGTAGAAAACTGAATCAGAAAGTTCACTTCAAAATGCTGTGAGGAAGCTCTAACCTTCACAGAATTTAAAGCTGGCGGAGACTATGGAAATGTTTATTCTGACCAACTCTAGTATGCAAGCTATTAAATTCAGCCAAGAATTATATAATCTTTCTAATATCTTTGGCTAAAAATAGCCTCTTGATCTGAAAAACACCCCTGGAAAAGGTAGAATGTCAACTCCAGTGATAAATTCCCCTTTGCATTAAAAGATTAAGAGTGGCCTCAGTCACTAGTTATCAGTTTTGGGGTTTTCTTATTATTGTCAGCGTTGTTTTTTTGGGTGGTGGTGGCGGTGTTCATTTTTTGATTTTTTTTTTGTTTTGTTTTGTTTTATCTCTTACCCTCCCTGCCCCCAGGAAAGAGTTTGTTGTTTGGGGTTTTTTTAATTACACAGTGCTTTCTTTCTATAGAGGTTCTTTTGTCCTGTAACACATTGCCTTTTCACTTTGCTAGAATACATAGTTTGAGGCCTTTTATTATGAAGTAAAGAATTAATTCAAAAGCTTTCTTCTTTTAGTCTAAGTGTTTCCTTTCTGCTACCCTGCTTTCCAAACTTCAGCTGGTATATATAAAACGTGGATGTCAGCTGTACATGGTATTCTAGTTCACCTCACTTTCACGCTAAAAATCAGTGCATCTACTCTTGTTTGCGTATTGAAGAAATTGGATTGTCCGGAGCAGATGGAAGCTTCATGCTGGTTCTAAGTTCCTTTTAATAGAAACTTATCGGTCCAACTGTATGCTTTGCCTTTGGATATCAAAGCTTTGTACGGTCTCAAAAATCATCTTAAAGTAAAACTTAAGTTAAAGTGTCTAGAATCTCAATCCTTTAAAAAACTTACACAGACTTCCCTTCGTTGTCTCTCTGTACCCTTAGTCTCAAAGCTGAAGACAGACCTTCTCCATGTTATCAGTTTAAAGCCAGGTAATAATAATGCATTGCATACCACACAAGCAAGAAGTGCATAGAAAGATAGGAAGATGGTTGATTTACTTCAGTATATGCAGTTGTTAACTTCTGGCTTTGTTATTTGGTAAACCATGGCAATGTTGAATCAAGGCAATTCTTGGAGAATAAATTGGCCAAATTAGCACGTAGATGGGTAACCTTCCTCCACTCTAGGTTGAAGCTAATAGTTGGAAGGCAATAAGGAAAGGCTTACTTGGCAGAGGTGATATTCTACACCTTATGGGAAGATGCTATCAAACATACTATCACTTTTCAAGATGCCTACTCCATTCCCCTCTTCACATTTGTTGAATATTACATTTCACGATAATTTAGCTATGCTCGACATGATTAGCTTGGTTCTTGCTCATATTTTGAGCTGGCTTCAGTTTCCATGCTTCTCCAATGAGACAATTCTTACAAACTTCTGTTTGAAAGGAAATGGACTAGACTTTTCTAAGCCTCACTGTGCTGTTCTGTAGGTTCCTATCTGGAAAGTTCATCTATGCAATAATTACACTGCTGAAAAAAATAAAGGAAAAGAAAAGCAAGACTGGAGATATCAAGTGACAAATTTGGATATAGTGTCTTAATATCTTCAGGTTACAGGAAGGTGATAGAATAATGAAGACTGATGTTTTTAATATATTTTTATTTAAAAAAAAAAAAGAATCAGTTTACATACTCCAGCTGAAAAAGGCAGGGACATCTTTTTGAAAAGTAAAAGTGCTGGATTGTATTGAAATGCAGAATTTAGACCTTTAGCACTGTACTCTCTTGATTTTGATAAGAAAGATGTTTTAGTCGGAATAGGAAGCTAGATGCTGTAAAGCTATTAGATAAGTTGTTCTTTTCTAAGCTTGTTTTTTGATATAATATTTGATACTGATTATAGAATGCAACTATTTGACGTCTATGAAGAAAAATATAAAGCAAAACCTGCTTGAAAACGTTACTGCTACAACACCATTAACAACTGCTAACTGTCATAGGGTAACTATGGAACTCTCCTGAGGTACCAGGGCATGAGTTACTCCTGTACATTCTAGGTGAGGTGTTTTTCAGGGAAAACCCTAGTGAGAAACTAGTTCAAATTTCTCTAAGCTGTCTGAGTGGATATTCACAGAAGCAGGACTTTGTCTAGCTCTTCTAACTGATGGTTCAGAGGTAATTTGTTGAATTTTATTGAGTATACTTAACTGGTTGGGACAGGAATACTGGAAAATGTAATGCAAGTGGGAAAAAATGACACCACAGCTGGGTAAACAATGCTAAGATGTCCTTCGTACCCTCTCCTCATTGATCTGCACACACTGCACCCCCCACTCCCAATGCGGTCAGAGAACAGTAAGTTATATATACTTGATATGCAGAAAATAGATACACTTCTAATGTGGATTATTATGGGCATAACTTATTAATGATGGTTTAAAGAGCACACAGAGGCTCATTCTGTTACAGCCCCTAGGGTATCAGTAGTTGAGGGTCCAAGAGGATTCTAAACTATGATCAGCACGACATATACCAGTAGGTATATCTTCAACAGAGGAACTGCCATGGGCTATTTTTAGTGTAGCTATCAGATGTCTTAGGATGGAAAATTGCAGAGCTCTGTTTCAAAAGATCCTACAAAGCCAGGCAGGATGACCTCAAAAATATAAGTAGATCTTTAAGACTGTACCAAGCATTAATATTTTCTCAGAATGGCGAAGGTTGATTTTTGCTGGTTGTGCAGAAGAGAGGGGGAGATACTTTCCCTAAATTGTGGTACATCAAGAACTCTTTATATTTGTTTCTTTTCCTCTGAGTTCCCTGGACCCAGTCCTAATACCTTCCTTATTTACACTTGCATCATGTAATCTCCTACCTATTTTAAGCCCTGGCTGTACAGACTGAGCTGGTACATTACTGCCACGTAGAGTTCAGTGCCAGCTACTGTATGTTTTTTATACAAATTTATGCAGTTAATGGTAACCAAGAGTCCATTCATAGGTCTGCTTTCACTAATCATGTGAAGAAATGGATGTCATTTTTTTCTTATTCCCTTATATACACATTCCAACCAATAAAGCAGGATCCTATTAGTCATGTGCAGCTAAGGCTAAAATAAAAACTCCAGTAGCAGGTATATCTGATAACTGCCACATTTATTTGGAATATAGAATATGCCTATGCATATACAAATGCATAGACATATACTCCATGTGACTACACTGAATTGCCTACTACTGAAGAAACATATGCTGAAGACTGTAATAAGAGAAGTAACTGCCACAAAGCATAGTTACATTGGCATGTGGCTCAATGTTCTTAATTTTAGTAGTACCTAATCTCTCTGTGGCAATAACACAGCAGCTCAGTTTCCACAGCCAGGTGTAACTTCTTGTTAAAGTCATGCCTGATTACATGAGAATAGACAAAACCTAAAGATATTTATTTGAAATCCTTTCCCAAACTCATATAAGCACATGTGAGAATGCTTGCTTGGAATGAGGGGGGTGGGAATCGGGAAAAAGGCAGTTTGTATGAGGAAATAACTTAAATATTCTCTTGTTTCACCAGTACCATGTCATTGGTTGTGTTTTCTGGAAACCTTCTGGAATATTCTGGTGTTTGGTTTTCTGAGGTTTTTCTACCTATCTTGGACATGGAAGAAAAAAATACTGGTGTTACTTTTGAAATCATAACAATTGAGTGGCTGCATAATTGTAATTCTGCAGAGGAGTTGTAATAACTTAGTCTTGTTATTTTCATGCAGTGATTTATACAATTTTATTTTATTTTATTTTTTTATCAATTCAGGGAATAACTGATACTGGCAGCAACCTGAAAGTATCTGTAGTCTGGTATGTGTGTGTCACACTGTACTGAGTGAAGTCTGAGGCTCTACTTTCTGCAGTTTACAGGTGGTAATCCATAAGGGTGCTTGCAGGTTAGACTCTGCAGCATCTTAACTCCAGTTCATATGTTATGTTTTTTACTGCTCATAGTATTAAAAGGGGTTATAGGATTGTAACTCTTTGCTTTATTGTCTGAGGCCTCTCTGAAAACCTACATTTTGAACGATGGTAATGTGATCTCCCCATTTCCTGTCCAAAGTCTTTTACTGTGCTCCCCAGCTGGAATTTCTGGCTCTTTCCAGTTTCAGAGTGTTCTGTGTATGGTGATTGTCAGCATTTGCCGTTCCCTACCCTAAAGATTTTGTTGATAAAATGTTAGTGCTTTTCTGTTGCTTAATTTTCTTCCTCCTCCTTTGGCAGCTTTCCTCAACTCTTGGCAGTTCCAGTTCTTTGTCCAAGCTGTCCAGCAGGAGATATTCTCATTCTGGGTACATTTCTCAGAAAAGACAACTTTTGTTGCCTCTCACAGAAGCCCCATAGAAATCCACACAATGTTTTCTTTTCAACCAAAAGCCTATGTTAATCTGCAGGATCCAAAGCAGCCTTCCTGCTAGCAAACTGTAGCAGAGGAGAAAGTCATCTCTTTCACCTTACCCTTGACCTTTCATTACACACCATATTAGACAGTTAATAGTCAATTTATTGCAATTACACTGAGGACTGAGATTTTATTTTTTTCCCCTGCCAAGAGTGCTGTGCCCCAGTCTTGAACTGCAGACATTAGATGGCCTATTGAATGGAAACCTCCGTGCTTGTGGAATTATTACAAATGTAAAGTAGCTTTCATACCTAACCAGTAATAGGATCAGTGGCCATGTCAATTTCAGTGATAATTTATTAAGAATTGGATTAGTAAGAGCTCACTTGACTTTGGGAGTTAGAACCTTGCTCAAAATCCCACCTAAATCTCCTGTGACTGTTTCATTGTGTTCAGCTGGTCATCCAGCAGAGGTTAAAATTATACGCACTGAATTAGTCATTGAATCAGAAGTTTTATTTTTTAAAGTTAGTAGTGTTACTTCTTGCTTGCAACTTTCAAGCTGTCTTACAAGCAGAAATGCATTGCATATATAGTAGCAGCTGCTATTTTCTCTTGTTCTAAGTATGCATTCTCTGCCACTCTATTCCTATCCCTCTGCATATCCAGTTACCAAGGGAGAGCTGTTAAAGGGTTATCTTGAGGGGACATCTATCCTACTTCACTGGGCCTTTCCTGACTAGAAATCAAAGTGGATTTTGAATGTAAACTTTCTTCAGAAACATCAGGAAATGTTTTGCAGAATACTCAGAAGCAAGTCCTCTTACCCACATAACTCAGGTTGGATTTGGGTGATTTGATCGTGTTAATCTATTATTACCTATGAGACATTAGTATCTAATATGAATACTAGATTGCTTTAAAACTAGTGTCTTACTCCTTATATATCGATAAAGAAGGTAAATAATCCCTCCTAATAAGTAGTAACGTGGCTGCCCTTTAAAAACCTCCTCCCTTCCCTCCCTGCTGCCCCAGACCCTGGAAAAAAAGTTCTTAGAAATGAACTTGCTCAACTCTTCTGATCACATAGGTAGAAGCCAGTGTCTGATTAGACACAGATGGTAAGTAAACGGTTTCTTAAGCTTCCACTACTAGGACTGTAAAGTTCCAATTGATAAGCTTCAAACAAATTTTAAAAGCCTGGAGTATATAAATTGAGAGTTGAACTCACAGTTCAGGGTTCAAACAGTAGATTGCAAATGCAAGGTATAGTGGAAGGTAATGCTGAACAAATGTTTATTCTCGTTTTTAATCTTCCGTTCATAGATGAACTACTGATTTTTGAAAATATGAATTAAAAGTACATCATGACCCTATTGTGAAAGAAAACAGGAGCTGAATATGAGCAAAATATTCAGAGAATATCAGACTGAGAGGAAACTAAATGGTAGAATGGGCTGAGATAACTATGGAAATAAAATACTTGACTAAGAAATGAACAAATTTTATTTGCTGTGGATCACTGCAGCTTATGCTTTTATAGAAGAATAGCTAGAAACTAAAAAATACAGGAGTGTGGAAATGAAGTTGCAACTTCAATACATTTATTCAATGTTCTAGCAATGAAATACATACGGTACAAGCTTGAAGTTGTGGGTGTAGAAGGCAGTGGTCAAAACTAGTCACTGAATTGTATTCAGTACCCAGTTATTGTATTTGGATAGTATGGACAGACTCGAAAATACACTCAGAGGGAAGACTAAGCACCCAATTAGTATTTCATACAGTACATTAGTACAGTCATGAATAGGGAATTTAATTCCTTCAAACCCTCAAGCACTTGAAGTTTCCCTGCAGAGAACTGAAAGTAAATGCCAGCAAATAGTTGATGTACCTAAATATTGGTGAGTGAAGTGAGTAATTAAATAATAATAGTATTATAGTGAGTAACACTTTGTAAACAGGAAAAGGAAACTCTTCTACTCTGCTGATGGTGAAATCTATTACACTGCAAAGATGAAGCCACTTTTTCCAATACAACAGTAGTTTGGCTGGAGCACGAGTAAACGTACAGCTGGGATCAGTCTTGTTTTGGCATGGAATACAACTAAATGAATCAATGCTATTTCTTCCCTGTTTCTAGCATCGATGATGTCACTCCTATAAAAATATTTCATTATAGAAAAGCAGATAAAAATCTCTCCTCTGATTTATTTCTTCAGTGTACTACAGGGGGTGGAAAGTCATCATGCTGAGCTGTCAGAGTCCTAGAGAATAAGACCTTCTTTTGCTATGTATCATAGGCAATGGCAGGCCATGATGTGGGCTGCAATGGTAATTAGGTTTTATAGCATGTGTATCTGTGGTCTTTTTACAGTCTATTGCCAGAATGTACTATTTTAAGAGGTGAGCATGTGCCTGTTGAGGATTCTTCTGAGCTCACCAGCTAGGGTCTCGCACGCCACCGAACAGCTGTCAGAACAGAGAATTCAGCTCCAGTCCTTGTAATGAATTTCATGCAAGGAGCCCCTGTACCCTGTTTATGGATCTGCTTGCACAGAGCTCGCTGAGGAATTCAAGGAGGTATCATGTGTTCCCTGTAGCTGTTTTTCATTGTGTGTGAAGTGAGATGGTCCATCTTTGAAGCTGGATAGCTGCTGGTGGCTTACTGAGGAAATACTCTGTTGCCAGAATTCTTGGAAATGCCAGAAAGAAATGACAATGTTTCTATATATTTTCTTAAATTATTGCTTTGAATCAATTTCCCAAATGTTTAGAGAGCAGTGTCCTGCAGGATGATGCACTGTTCCTGGTTCAGCTTCATCTGTGTTCTCCTTTTCTGATCACAGGAGCAGGTAGGTCAGGCACTTTCAGCGCAGAGCATCCTTTGGGGCAGTGATAATAATGCAGTAAAGGACCGGGAAGAATGCGAGAGCAGCCTTCCCCCCCCCCCCCCAGCCTCTCCGCGTCTGCAGCTCCCTCAAATAAAGGCTGCCTTCATCCCCTCCTGCTGTTCTGGCCTACGCACTGCAAGAGTCTTCTAGGAGAGTTTTGTTAATTATGCATAATGATACCATTTGGGGGGACTGTTGTATTCTACCAGTTAGTCAGAAGTCTGACTTTGTAATTCAGTTTCATGTCCAGAGAACTGCTGTATTTCAAGATCATGTCCCACACTGGGAACTTTAAGATACTCCAAAGATGCTCTGTGGCCACACAGCAATAGAAATGTGCATGAGGGATTAATCATCCTGGTTTGAATTGCAATGCCAGCAGTCATAGAAAAAGTGAGACCTATCCCAAGTCTTAAGGTGGATTTTCAGTGATACTTAGCTGATATAAACCATCTTAAAATGATAGCCCTCTCCTCTGCATCAGTTTTGTAGATCACCATCAGGACATTCAGATGGATGTCTAAATTGCATCTCCATTTGAAACGATTAAAAAAATTCCCAAAATTATGTTTCTCACTGGTTGCTTCCTTGCTTTTGGTGTTGTCTTCTCTTTAAAAAGATCCTTTTAAAATAGAGGACATATTAACTGAAGAGTCTTGAAGATGTTAATTCCTTTGAAAACACAACTTTATCTGCAATACAGCAGGGAAACAGAGTTACGGTAAATCACTGGACATGTTTGACCTCTAAATAAGTCAGAACTTTCAGAAGATTTGTATCGGGTGAGGAGCAGCCTGATGTTCTGAGCACAGGTAAAGCAGTTTGTGGAAAAGGAATAGTGATGATGCCAGTTTTTAACAGCTGGTTCTGGAACTGCTGCCTGACTACCTCTGGGTTTGTTAGAAAGGATGTGTCTGTAGTGAGTCTCTGATGACTTTATATTACCAGACTCAACAAGTGCTAGTGGCACTACTTGGACACAGTGAAAACTGCGTAAACAAGCAACGGACAAAAAACAAAAATGCTGTACCTGATCACTTTACATTTAGGGACTTGAAAACCCTGTTTAAGACCTGAGGTGGCTGCTCTTTGAATTCAGCTTGTTTCAGCTGTGAGCCTGAGTTCAGGTTCTGAAGGACATGGTAGAAGATGACGAAAGTTTCAATCAAGAGTGCTTTCCTTCAGCTTTGTACCGTCTGACTCTGCTGCAATAGCACAGTAGTAAATCAGCTCAGAAGGCTTATACATACAGCTTGTGTCTTTGAGAAAGCTTACTGTGTTGTCATGTGCAAAACAGGAAACGTGTAAGGGTATGAACCCCGAAGGAGATGATCCAGGGCAAACTGTCCTGACCTTGCAGAAAACACATCCATCTGAACCTCACAATGAAATGGAAACATACAAGTTAACCACAGAAATTAAGAAATACCCTTGTCTGCATCGTATTGCATTAATGTGGAAAGCTTTTTACATGAGAAGCTGAGTGACAAATAACACAGCCTGCAAACTGATGCCACCAAGCAACTGTTTTTATGTTATTTTCCTTCGCAGAAGCAATGTCGTATCCCGGTTTGTTTTCATTTTGCAAGCAAAGTGGTATTTTGGTATGAATGACAGACTTTCAGATTTACACAGTATTAGATGCTGTTGCTGTCCCTAAAGAGCAAGAAAATGTAAATACCAAGGAGGGAAAGACATGAATCATTAACCTCATTGTGCAAAAGCTAGATCACTAGTTAAAACTAAGTTGAGATTTGATTGAGAACAGATATTTTGCTTCAGAAATTCTCTCTTCTGGGTCAGACCAGTTCTCTAGTCTATGTAATTTTGCACCTGTCAGAATGAATACAAGGCAGTCCTAAAAACAAGTAACATTTCACTCTTGTCCTGCACAGGTATGGTAATATTGTTCCTAGCAATATCTCATGCTACATTCCTTAAAATTCAAAGATGAAGCTTTATTTCATGCTAAACTAGAATTAGGGGAGAAACACAGTATTTGAACTGCAAAAAGCTACGTTCTCATTTTCATACAAGCAAAGTTATAATTATTTTCTAAAGGCCTGGGAATAGATTTAAATTGATATGCCATGTAAACTTTGGGAGTTTTTCATATTCCAACTGTAAAGCCTGCTACATAGAGGTGTGCTAAATATTTATGGACAGGCTAGTATTAAAATAATCTAAAATCTTGGTTGTTTCAGTAGTGTGTGTCTTAACCTACTGATTAAAACAATATTACTTTAGGAGCCTTTCTGTTAAATACAATGCTGAAGTTATTCAGTGCAATATAAACATTTAGCTCTGCAGTCTAGTCTATAAACGCTTAAAAGGTTGGAATGTTTATCTAAAATGGCCAGATGTCCAAAACTTGCAAAGCTAATCTGTTTTCAGTGCCAAGGAGTAGAAAATGAAGAGTTTTACTCACTTGAAAATGAAGAAGAAGAAAAAAAAAACCTTATATTTGGCTCCCATCAGCAATTAGGTTCAGGTTTGTTTCATTTCTGAGTTTCCCTGGCACTGGCTGGCCCATCATGAACTGATTTCGGAAGAAAATTTGTTGGGATTAGAACTGCTGCTGGAGTCTCAGTATGAACCCAGGTCTCAGTGAAAGGAGGAGGCTGATGCTGTTTTAATGCTCTTTGTTATTTATTTATTTTCTGAAGGGGCTTACTGTGATATGTCAAGCTGAAAAAAAATCCCAGAAGTTTAGGAGTTGTTTCATGAGTGCTTACATCTTAACTGCCATAAAAATACAGTTTCTGTGAGAAAGGAGGAGCTACTGTCACACAGATGTGGCTGTAAGCTCATAGCTTTGTCCCTATGATACTGCTAGTAAGTCACAATACCTCTAGGGTAGTAAACAAGATTGCCCCTCAGTTCTTGGTTTGGTTACTTAACATTGTAGTTGTAAAGAATTTAGTAAGTATAAATGTTATTTCTGCTCCTTTTTTTTCTTCTTTCAATGCACTAAGATGCTGAGTCCAAGCTAATCTGGAACATGACTCATATCATTGGCTCAGCTGTTGAAATCCTCCCATCATGTCAGAAGGGAACTGGCCACTTCCTGTAGAGGGTAAGCTGCAAAACTGGTAATGATCTAGACATTGGCTCCGAAATACTAAACATTTTCATAGTTCAAAAGAAAGTTTAGTTCATGTTGAGATGAAAGAACAAGTGAAGTTTAGGAGGTCTTACTCTGTACAGGTTAGTTTGGTTGTGATTAAAATTGCACAATGTTTTAATGAAATTACAATGTAGAAGAAGGATGATGTTTTGATTTTGATCCACAGCAGGGGTTAAATCAATAGCTGCCGTTTGACAAGTTCTGACTGCAACACCAGGAAAGAACCCAAATGAGTTTTACAGTTAAACATCGATTTGCTAACAGAGGGGAATTATATAGTTATCTGACATAGTTCTTCTCAATGTGTTTAAAAATAATTATTCTCATAGATGTTTCATAGCTGTGCCCACAGATCTAACTGTTGTAATGACACAAGCGGCCACTTGAATTCTCCAGTGCACTTCTAGTGATTGGATGGCTGATACTACCCCATGATTTGATCAGTTAAATACCCGGAGGTGACTTTATTTTGAAAACCTTTTTTATTCTTGCTATTAGTGCAATGATAGTTACACAGCAGGGACACAGTCATTATCTGAAATCGCTGTGAATATTCACTTCGATGAAATCTTAATAGACAGTAAAAGGACTCCATCTGTTGGCAAACCTATGTGTAACTACAGGATAAAATAAGAATTGTTGTGTGTACATATGTTTCTGGGATACTTGAATTTTGTGAAATCTTAGCAATTTGATCAACAGAGTTGAGATTAAACAAACAGACAAGCAAGAACAACTAGCCACAATCTGCAACTGAATTGTAAACTCTGACACCTCTGTAATTCAGGTCTATTTAGATCTGAGCTTTGCATATAATATTTTCTCTTAACACATTTTTCATTCAGTAGTGCAGGATTTAATCAAAACTAAAGGATGTGGGAATGTCAGTGGCTTGTATTTGTGGGTGTTAAGTATCTGTGGAGGTGAAATAGCAAAATTATTAAAAAAAAAGACAAAATGTCTTTCCCTATTTCCAGAAGAGGGCTCTGATTCACCATGTAATGTATTTTAATACACTCAAGGCCTGAATCTTACATGTTTGCATTGAGCTGTTATTCTCTGTGCTTTGAGCCACATCAGACAATACGTTTTGCTGATGGCAGCTGTTTTATAAACACCAATTTATTTTTTTTTCATATTGCTCCTAAATATGAAAGTGCAAGTCTAGTTCTGGATGCACCGAGGCTGTCTCTGTTACAACTTCAATCAAAGGTTTGCAGGGCTTAAAGTAAGGGTGAGGGGTGCAAAACAAAACAACAATGTAAGTGAAACAAACTGTAACCATCTAGAACAGGTTGAGTTGGAGAGAGAAGGGAGAATTCCTTGGCAAGGGTGAATTTCCATCACACCTGAGCCTGGCTCCATGTGCAGAGCTGTGGTGAAAGGACACTGTTGGGATTCTGTGTGAAACCACAGAACAGACCCATGTGATGCGGTACAACCATCCAATGCTTTATGGCTGGGCTGCTTGCTCGCCACCAGAAGACTCTCACTCCTTGCAAGTTAAAGGCAAAGAAAGAAGTATGTACTGACTCAAAATATCAGCTAAGTAGGAAATGTTTGTTGGGAAAACTCTCTAACTTTAGATCTGAATTTACCTTCTTCCTTCTCTCACTCCCTGCAATTTAAAGGCAAAGAAAGAAGCATGTACTGACTCAAAATATCAGCTAAGTAGGAAATGATGTTGGGAAAACTCTCTAACTTTAGATCTGAATTTTCCTTCTTCCTTTTATAGAAATAGTGCCTCATTGCTGTCAGTATGAAGAACATAAAACTGATTTTATTCAGTTTGACTTAAATGTTTCATCATCCAGCTCTCTCAAGATCCGATCCCTCGTCTGAGGTTAGGACGCTTAACTAGGAGGCTGGGACAGCTATGAAAGGCAGTCTTTCAGTGCTTGCTTAACAGTGGCAGAATATTTTGAGAAATCTTTGGTAAAAGATCATCTGTGCTAAAGATGGCTTGAATGATATGGTTTTCCTTGATTGTAGGAAAGGCTCCTGAGTGAGTCAGGGCTGAGTCATGGGAAAGTTATGCTACTTCCATGTATGAGACTTAGTTTATTGTTTTCCAAGAGTTATGCCCCAGAAAGTGTTTTGCTGCAGCAGGATGCTGCTGCAGCTGAAGGGATTCATTACTGAGGTAGAGGAGCCCCTCAGAGCTTGCTGTGCACAGATGACCCCCGCACGCATTAGAGTCAATGATCAAAGCGTCTGGCAAGTTACACTTCTAACTATAATTCAAACTGTGTTTGGTCAATTTTTTTTATTAAGCCTTACAATTTGGGCTAATAATTAGAAATAAGAATTGTAGATGTAGGATACTTGTGTAGTCCTCTGCATACTAGCAGACATACTAGGCCTATAGTGAGCTAAAATTACCCAAATCTTGATGTTCAGTGAGTAGTCATATCTTCAGCTCCACGACTGTTGACATACTTAATATATGAATAAGCTATAGACACTCCTTTCCCCATAAAATTACCACACAGATTAGAAAGAGGGACATATAGTAGATGAGGGAGTAGAAGGATAGTTCAATATGGTGTACCCTAACATAAGATTTAAAGGTGAGAAGAGCAGAAGATATGAGAGGGGGTTCAGGTCTAATAAACAGCACAGTAAAGGTGAAAAGCTGTGGATGCATGGCCAGAGAGGAGCACCTGTAAGGTATCAGAGCCAGAATCAAGGCTAAACAGAGCTCTGTGAGTGGGTGACTCCAAATCCCACCATATTTTTCTATTAGAAGTGCAGTCATGAGAAAGTAAGAAGGAGGTAATTATTCTGTAAACATTGCTGTAAGACAAGAGTATGAAATAGCAGCATAGGAGTCAAAGGGATATAGGAATTAAGATATTTGCTTTCCAGAAGTGTTTCCCAAACTGTATTGTGTGATGGGTTCACCTGAGGTAATGACATTTTGGTGTGGGCAGCACTGAAAAATAAACCAGCCCTGCTGAGCAAATCTTGAGAAATTGTGCTAAGCCGTATCTTCTCAGGAACCTAAAGAATTTAGGTCATATTCTGTCTGGAGTTAACAGGGCCAGCCCAAGCTGAGACCAGACAAAACTAAAGCTGGTACAGCTGCACAATCACATATACACCAAAGGGGAGTTTGACTACAAGTTGATCTCTGCGCTACAAGTACCTGTAGCCCTCACAGCCCTGTGAGCTCTCCTGTACGGCAGCAGGCTTAATGGCAGTGGTCTCCCCTTGAGTACAGACACCTCTCAGGGTTAGTCCTTGAAGTTAAGAGATCCCCTACCTGGCATCTAATATCTACAGCAAAGATAAGCAACATTTGATACTAGATCTAAAAAATACAAGCTAGTTTAATCACTAGAAGTGTACTAAGTAGTGTGTTTGACTGCCATTTAATAATTGTTTAATCGTCATTCAGTCATCATTTAATAATTGTTTACTAAAACCTTTTGGTTAACCCCACAATGATGACTTCTTTTAATAAGTCACCTATGACATATAGAAATCAATTCTCAGTTAAGAGGACAAAATGTCACTTGTGTGACTTCACAAAACATTGGTGCTTTTCCTTTTGTTAATAATTACTTAATATTTGCGGGATAATAAACTTTTTCTTCTAAACCTCTAGAAATATGGAATGGTGTCTAAACACAAGGATTGCTAGGTCTCTGACATCACAGGTGTAGACACTCAGTTTACATACAAGTTATAATGAAAGTCTTCCTTTAATATTTTAATCTGCATTTGCATTATGGAAAATCCCAAAGAAACTGGGCTTGAATAATAGGAAAAGCAGTGCAATATTTTGCTATAGAAAATATCTCGAAGACCAGTAGTAAACACCATTAACCTAATACCACTTACAGAGAATCATAGCTGTTACAATCACTGGAATTACTGCTGCCAGCTTAGTAGAAACCCCTTTGCCCTGTGCAGACTATAATGGAGTACATAAAGTGTCAGAAAAAATGGTTTCACTTTTATTTGGTTTATATTTTCTCAGAAATTCCGTGGCAGGCCAAATATCATTCAATTGAAAAATATTTTGAAACGTGGTGTTGAAATACAGTATATGCTTGGGTAAACCTCTTCAGCTTCCTGTGAATTTCTCAGGGAACCTTGCCTTTCTTTGGCCCAAGAGGAAGAAATCCTGTGCTCAACTATTGACTGTTGTTTGAAAATGCTCTGTGATACTGCTGAGTGTTGAAATGCCTGAACTGCTTCATTCTCTATTTCCTGGCGATGGGGTTAAAAAAAAATAAAAAGGTAGGCATCTGTGTTTATGTCATATTAAGCTATACCCAGAAACTTTGTGGGGCTGGGAAGTCATTTATGATGATGAAGCAAACAGTTTGAAATGGTATTTCAAACTGCCACAGTTCACACACAGGAATAAATGGCCATTCTAGAACCCATTCAGATGGGTTTCCCAATCACCCAATTGAATTGCATTCAGAAGTAGTTAAAATACTAGCAAATATTTATCTGTTTTCCCATACTGGGAGCTTAAACTGTGCAGGTGTGGGTGGAGTGTGTCTGCAAGAGCCAGCTGTCTCTTCCTGTTATCTATTACTTGGAAGGAAGTGTTAGTTGGAGTTCAGAGTTTAATTTTGCACAACGTACAATCCAAAGCAGGAAATCTAAACAAACTGTAGAAAATCTGACCTGCAAAGGGCTGGACTAGTGAATTCTGTGAGTGTGTGTTGCAAGGTGTCAGCCCACCAAAGCAAGCTGGGTTAAGTCTGCCAACCAGTAAAACACTGCGCTATCCAGTTGTAACACTTTAAGAGTTTAATGACAAGTTTATGTTAATACAAAATGGAAACTAAAGCACTTCCATCTGTTACTCCTTGATGAAAGTGTTTATTTCAAGACTATAGTCTGCTGCATGTGAAGGGTAATGACTTACGTACAAATGCATGCTCAACACTCCATAGATTGTATAGCCTGGAGCATAGAATTAGCTCTTATTTTAATTTGAATGTATTTAGTAACACTGGAAGTTGTTCAGGTTGACAGCCCCACAGATCAAAGCTCATAGTATGACTCTTTTGGGAAAAATGTAAAACGTGCACAAAAATTGTTTCAGTAAAAATCCTGTGTACTAAAGACCTATGCAAGTCTAAGGCCCTTTGACAACACAGTCTGTACAGTCCATCACAAATTCTAGTTTGGTTCATGAAATGGCAGTATTGTTGCATTCCTTGGGATACAACAAGTCAAGCTATAGGCTGTATCACCTATATGCCAGACTAGAGGCAATGCAGAGTCATTAAACACTGCTGTCTTCCTGTCTCTCAATTGCAACATGAATGTACTGGGAAAATGCAGCTGAGCTGCAGAAAGTTCAGTTAAGCTTGCTTCCAGGCAATGGATTTTAGGCAGTAAAATTTTCTCAGGAGTGTAACACAGATTAAGGGTATGCTGTCTCTTAAGTATCATGATATGCTAGGATCCTCCAGAGGAACAAGCAGGGAGACGAATACAACTACATTATATTGTCTTGCAGGAATCTGGTTTTACTGAAGGCCCAGTTATGAAGGAAAACGGGAGCATAGAAGAGTTGCGAACTGCATGATTTGGAAACCACATGCAAAAAATGTAAATAAAAACCCAAACGAATGTTCAGGAGTGGTAATAAAACTGAGGAAGGAAAATGAATGCCTTTTGCTGGCTAAAACAGTGAAAGCATTTGGGAGGCTGTCTTTCTAAATCTCCCATCAACTAACAGGACGACTGCGAGAGAACTCCACTTGTCATAATCAGTAGTTGAAAAATTATGTGTACCAGTTCCTCAGGGGTCAAAATCAATATAGGTGGTATGTATGTGTACCTTCGGAGGATCTGAACCTGATCAGTTTCATGCAAGAAGCCTGTGGGGTAACCTGGACTTTTCAGGTTCCAGGCTAGCACTCCGAAAAATGCATCACAGGCTGGCTGGTACTTTAGGTTCCTAGGCTGCCTGAAAGACAATGTTTTAATATTTTCATAAATCTTTTACTGTAGTTTTTGCTTGCCTTTAGTGTGTAAATTCTCAGGTATTTTATGTTTGAATTTTCACCATGGAATATTTTAGTGAAGGAAATGAAATGCTGAAAAATGGATATGGAAAAAGGAAGAAGGCAGCACTTGTGAAATAAGGTGTGTGGCTTTTGTATTGAATTAACATACTAGTTTCCATCATTTGGTTCTAGTTTGTGTGCTGTTATGGCACAAATCCACTTGGACAAGTAAGAAGTTGGAACTGAAGTTTTGAAGGCGAACTAGGAAAATGAAGTGCTTGCAGGAAATGCTGTGATTTTTGTGGGTTCTCTCACAAAGGCTTCTTTCTTTGAACTGGTACTAAGTCAAGAGCAGCACAATGTCAGAAAGCAGCATGACCATGCTAGAGATCATATGCAAACTCTCACCTACCCTGACACCAAGGATTCTAGGCCTTGTTTGTCTCATCCTCGCTGTGGCGTCACGGTTCATATGCATTTGCTTTGAAATCCTAATACAGAATGACAGTTGTTAATATGAGTGAAAGTAAGCCTCTGTTCAAAGTGCATAGCACATGAGGTTTGGGGGTTCAATCCTGGCTAAATACCAGTTTAAATATAAAAATCCTAAAGACTGAAAAAGAAATCAAAACTTGCTGGTAGACTTCCTGTAACTTTAACTGGAGAAAATAACCCTGTGTTCCTCTCTATCAGCTGCACAGCATGGCTTCTGTGATTACGTTAGGAAATACATGCTGGAGCGGTTCTACTTCCAGGCTGGACATAGGTCTCCTAAACTGAGCTGCCTGAAACCCAATCTTAAAAGGCAAGTATATAATATAAATATAATAAGTGTATGTAATATAGTACTCTATACTGCATGTTTCTGCATACTTTTCCTGTTGTTAACTCTTTAGGAAAATGACGGCAACTACATTCTATTCTAGAGAAATAGTCAGTCCAATTACAACATTATATTTACTTCACCAACTTAAACTGTGCTAACAGACTTTTCAGATTAAATGTGTTACAAAGCTACATAGGAGAGTCCTAGTCAGAAATCTTAAGGCTCTTAGATCTATCCCCCTGGTAGGAATCCATAACACAGCTAAGCTGGTCTAAGAAGGATCAAAGAAAGCGTGGCTGGAAGTGCAGGGTGGAAAGGAGAGAGGGACCTTCTCCCTTTTTGGCAGCAACTCTACTGTGAACGTCTCTGTGGGAGTATCAGCTGTACTGCTGCTGAAGGTGAACAGAAGTGCACTTTATGTCAAGTTCCTGTTAACACCTCTTTTTATTTTAATAAACTTGAAGGGAAGCAATAAGCTAATGTGAAAGTTACATTTAGCTCTGTAACTTTGAAATTCACATATCATCCTTTTGAAAATGCTTTCTAAATTTTATGAAATTCTATGGTTTTATACATTTGGGGTGACAAAAACTGGCACTTTTCAGGTTACGCTTTGTCACTTGTTTGAAACAAACACCTATGAGGCTAACTGCTAAGAGAAGTCTCATGGGAAAGGGTACTAGGCGGTAAAGGGGCTCAAGATAGTTGGTCAGCATTCAAGGACCACTTCTTCCAAGCTCAGGATCGGAGTGTCCCAATGGTCAGGAAGTCTAGTAAGGGAGCTAGGAGACCAGCGTGGTTAAACAAGGAGCTGCTGGGCAAACTCAAGTGGAAAAGGAGAATCTATGGATTATGGAAAGAGGGGCTGGCCACTTGGGAGGAATATAGGACAGTTGTTAGAGGATGTAGGGAGGCAATTAGGACAGTTAAGGCCTCCTTGGAACTTAATCTTGCTAGTCGGGTTAAGGACAATAGAAAGTGCTTCTTCAAATATATAGCAAATAAAACTAACATAAGAGGCAATATAGGCCCACTGCTGAACGAGGTGGGTGCCCTGGAGACAGAGGATATAAAGAAGGCAGAGGTGCTGAATGCCTTCTTTGCCTCTGTCTTTACTCCTGCAGACTCTCCCCGGGGGCCCCAGATTCCTGTAGCCTCAGAAGGAGTCAGGACAAAGGAGGAGTTCGCTTTGGTAGATGAGGATTGGGTTAGGGATCAGCTATGCAATCTGGACATCTATAAATCGATGGGTCCGGATGGAATACACCCACGGGTGCTGAGGGAGCTGGCGGAGGTCATTGCTAGACCACTCTCCATCATCTTTGGTAAGTCGTGGGAAATGAGAGAGGTGCCTGAGGATTGGAGGATGGCAAATGTCACACCAGTCTATAAAAAGGGCAAGACGGAGGACCCGGGTAATTATAGACTGGTCAGCCTTACCTCCGTCCCTGGAAAGGTGATGGAACAACTTATTCTTGACTCCATTTCTAGGCATATCAAGGATGAGGGGGTTATTGAGAACAGCCAACATGGTTTTATGAGGGGGAAGTCATGTTTGACCAACCTTATAGCCTTCTATGAGGAAGTGACTAGGTGGAGGGATGATGGTAGAGCAGTAGATGTGGTTTTTCTTGATTTCAGTAAGGCATTTGATACTGTCTCCCACAGCATTCTCATAGATAAGCTAAGGAAGTGTGAGCTTGCCGATCAGGTAGTGAGGTGGATCAAGAACTGGTTGGAAGGAAGAAGGCAGAGAGTTGTGGTCAATGGTGCAGAATCTAGCTGGAGGTCTGTGACTAGTGGAGTGCCTCAGGGGTCGGTGCTGGGACCAGTGCTATTTAATATTTTCATCAACGACCTGGATGAGGGAACCGAGTGTACTCTCAGCAAGTTCGCTGATGACACTGAACTCGGAGGAGTGGCTGACACACCAGAAGGCTGTGTTGCCATTCAGCGAGACCTGGACAGGCTGGAGAGTTGGGTGGGGAGAAATTTGATGAAATTCAACAAGGGCAAGTGTAGAGTCTTGCATCTGGGGAAGAACAACCCCATGTACCAGTACAGATTGGAGGTTGACCTGCTGGAAAGTAGCGAAGGGGAAAGGGACCTGGGGGTCCTGGTGGATAGGAGGATGAACATGAGCCAGCAATGTGCCCTTGTGGCCAAGAAGGCAAATGGCATCCTGGGGTGCATTAGGGTGTGGTTAGTAGGTCAAGAGAGGTTCTCCTCCCCCTCTATTCTGCCTTGGTTAGGCCGCATCTGGAATATTGCATCCAGTTCTGGGCCCCTCAGTTCAAGAAGGACAGGGAATTGCTTGAAAGAGTCCAGCGCAGAGCCATGAAGATGATTAAGGGAGTGGAACACCTCCCTTATGAGGAGAGGCTGAGGGAGCTGGGTCTCTTCAGCTTGGAGGAGACTGAGGGGTGACCTCATCAGTGTTTACAAATATGTAACGGGTGGGTGTCAGGATGATGGAGCTAGGCTTTTTTCAGTGATGTCCAGTGATAGGACAAGGGGCAATGGATGTAAACTGGAGCATAGAAGGTTCCATGTTAACATCAGGAAGAACTTCTTTACTGTGAGAGTGAGAGAGCTCTGGAAAAGGTTGCCCAGGGGGGTTGTGGAGTCTCCTACATTGCAGATACTCAAGGCCCGCCTGGACAAGTTCCTGTGTGATGTACTCTAGGTTACCCTGCTCTTGCAGGGGGGTTGGACTAGATGATCTCTTGAGGTCCCTTCCAACCCTTGGGATTCTGTGATTCTGTGATTAAATAAAAGGAAGAAATAGTGAGTCAAGGAACTACACAATTACATTGCTGGAACTAGATACTCACCATTGCATAAAATACAAGAGAATAACTTGTAGTATTTAATGCCCCAAATGCTCACTTGTACAGTTATGTACTCGTAAGTCAAACATCTCCACAGGAAAAGGAACACAGTAATACACCAAAACTGTCGTTTGTTTTTTAAAATTAATGAGCTACTTCTTTATGAGGTACCTATCAAAAGCATGACCAATATTTACTATTACAAAAGGGCATCCTATCTTGTATTTTAGTAACTGACCTGTATCCATGCCATGTAATTCCTTCACACATCTGAAATGTATGATCCACATGAAACCATTACTATTTCTTCATGTACTTGTTCTTGTGATTCTCACCATCTGAAGTTTTTGCCAAAAGAATGTTGTGAAATTCAGTGGGCTTAATGATTTTATCAAGTTGAACAAAGCTGGGGACAAGGTTCTCTGTTTTATGCTAAAAACAAAACAAAACAAAGGCCTTGCCATCTGTTTTCTTCTTCCAAGAATGGAGATACGTGCCTTCTTCCAAGAGTGGAAACATGGATGTCCCTCTCTCCAAGAGCATCAGGAATCCTGCTCCCCTGTAGAGGTGTGTGAGAAACAGAGCAGGAATGACAACAGCCAGAGAATGTGGTGCTGAATGAACAGTGAAGCTTTAATCACAACATTCCTACTGCTAACAAAATTTCCCCCAGTGCTTAATTTTTACCTCAGAGGCAGTCTGGGAATTCAGACTCCATCAAGATGTGTATGGAAGTTAACGCTGTGGTTTTGGGCTGCCTATGCTTCCAAGTAGGCTGCACTGTTTCGCTTACTCTTGGCTCGCTTTTCACAGATTTTCATCATTTTGATGAATTTTTTACTGATAAAACATGCTGCCAAAGCTCCTGCACTGTGATATCTTTTTTTTTGCTGACAAGAACATTTGCTGTCCATAACAGCTTTTTCAGGAAGAGGGATTTGCTCCAGCCAAAGCTTCTAAGGAGTGTGGGCTCGAAGGTTATCATTCCTGTGGAAAAATTTCCAGAAACAAAGTATGTTAAGCAAATTCCTCATTTCTTAACTGTCTGAAAATGGCAGCTAGTTTGGTTTTCATACAATGATTTCCTTGTCAGAAAAGTATTCCATATGCTGCTGTAGCTAGCCCAGTTTTCTGTTTATGAATGCGGTGTTAGAGGTGTGGGACTTCCAGTCACTCAGGCTGGATAAATAGCGGGATTCATAGAAGTGAGCCAAACAGGGACCTCAGTTAAATCTGTGGAACACTGCAATTGACTCCAAACCAAGCACAACCAGGTCTGGAATAAATAATGGACTGATTGCAGCAGTACAAGCTTCCTCATGCATCCCTTCCAGCCCAGGAATAATACCCAAAGGGCTTTTCTACATCAGAAAATAACAGCACTTAAGTTGCAGAAATATGTTGGGTTGTTTTTCTTTCCAAATTGCGCTGGAAGCAGAAGTAACCCTTTGTAGAGGTCACAGTGTCCTCATGGGGCATGAGCAGCAGCTCCTCTGAATGGCTCCAAATCTGTTTTAGTCAAAATTACTCTGGTTAGAAAACCTCTCCTGTTACAGCTAACGTGGCCCCTTTTGCCTGGTACAACTGAGATATGTTTACTCCCAAGAGGAGCTCTACCAGCATACTGAGAACACAATGATCCCCACCCTCCTTTCCATGTGAGCTACTCTGTGGGCACATCTTAATTTTTCCATCTGCCTGCATAGTAAGCGTCAGACTATACCCTGCATCTAAACCCATGCTAATGTTCAGCTTTGCCTATTAATCATAAATACCTTTCTCAGTGAGACAAGATCAGCTGGGAATAAATTAATAATTTATGCTAAACCACAGTAAGCCATTCCTCAATTGAAACATACATGTTCACCTGCTTTGGACTATTTTAAGTTTAGCTTTCTACAGTCGGTGCAGCCTTGGCCTCTGCTGCCAGTTAAACTTTTGATTGGAGGTGGGGGGTGAAGGGATTTCTTTTCTTTAGTATTTCAGCGACTGGCCATGATGGTACCTGGAAGCTGTATGGCAGAGAAAACAGCCCTGCCACTGAAAGGAGCTGGTAGGCAAACAGGATGTACGTATGAATGCAGCCATCAGAACCAGTTCAGTTCTAAATGAAATCACCTGATACAGAACACACATATAAGGGAAGCAACCATTGGAAAGGTTCTGAGACCCTGTTTGCAAAAATCCCAACTGCAAAGGTGGGTTTATTCCCTGCCCAAGTTGTATAATGCTATGATTCAGTCAGCAGTTATTGTGATGAGTATCTGGCAAAAGAAATTTAACTGGAAAATGCTAGGCCTTTTTATTTTTCATTTTTATTATTTTGCTTTGTATCTCTAAATGCTTCCATGTGAGCAACTTCACTCATCTTTAAAGAATGCGTGTAGGAAAAGAAGATGTTTATTGGTGCATTTAGCTAGCATGGATTGTATTAGAAAACATCAATGTGAAAAATCTCCTTCCTCTAAAACTTTTCTAGGGTTCTGCTGAAGGAAATGTATCTTACATAAAACAAAACGGGTTTTCTGGCCCAATTTGCGTTGAAAACATGTCTTCTGAATGTCTCATGACCTCCTGGTGAAAGCAGTCAGGATTGGGGGTTTCAACCTCACGCTGACTGCTTATATCTGTGACTTCGGCCGTAGCTTCCTTGGTTTCGTTTTGCCGGGTCTGCGTCACCTACCCCTCACGGGCGGACGTGCCCGTAGGGACAGCCGCGGCTGCCCGTGGGATGGGTGGAGTTATTTTCCTGCTTGTTCTTCTTTTTATGAAACGAACCTCTCTTTGGAATTCGCCTTTTTGACAACCCTGTTTTGTGGAACGCGCCCCTTGTTTCCAGGCTGCCGAGGGCCTCCCCAGCGGAGGCCGGACCAAGGCGGGTGTCCCAAGAACGGAACCTCCCTCAAGGACACAGCGCCGGGCCTGGGGCAGAGCAGCGCTTCGCCCGCCGCACGGAACAGCTGCCACAGCGGGCAGGCGGCCGCCCGGGGACAGCCGGCTCCGTCACCTTTTCCGTTCTCTGTCACCCTTTCCACTACCCGCCCTCGTTTGCTGGTCTCCGGGCCGCCCTCCCAGAGACGCCGCCGCTTGGTAGGGCGGAAGAAGCTGAGGCCGCAGCGGCTCCGGCTCCTCCTCCTGCTGCTCCGGCCGCCCCCCGCCACGCCTCGGGACGCTACCGGGATCTGAGGGCGGCGGTGGTCACAGCGGCTCCCAGGGACCCGCGGTAGGACCTCCGGGGCGGTGTGGGGTGGGGCGGGAAGGGACGGGACGGGGAGAGGGGCGAGCGGTACCCTATGCCTGGGTCGGTGTCCCCGGGGTGCTGGGGGACTTGTGTCCGCCTGGACGGGGCGGCGGGACCCGTGGCGCCCTCGGGGTGACGGATACCGGCCCCGGGCGGCAGCGGCCCGGGGGCTGGTATAGGGGCAGGTAGGGACCAGCTGCGTCTCCTCAGTTCGTAGAAAGTTGTTTTTCTTAGGCAAGTGGGGTAGTTTCAGAAGAGAGTACGTGTTTTGCTCCTGTAGTTGCAGTTCTGTACTTTGCCTGTATCCTTAGTTTATCTTGAACTTTAATTTTGATGTTTATGGTAATGAGGAATAAGCCTAAAACGGTAGTCTTGTCATAGCCATTACAGTGTTTGGGTTTATTTACCAAATATCCCCTTCTACAAACTGCGTGTAATGTACTTCTTACTTTTTCTTATGCTATGTCTCTTTAAAGAGTCTTAAAACCCAAACTTGAAACTCTTGTTGTACCTTAGCATTCATATGACAGAAAATAACATAAACATCGCATTATTCAGGAAAGATTTTCTCCCTGTCCACATCCTGTTTCTGGAGAGACTCGGCAGTGGGGAGGATTTTCTCTGGCTAATTTTCCCTCGTTTATCAGATTAACGGTAGTTCCTGGTAGCCTTTTCCTGGTAAGGAGGAGCAGCGGAGGGAGTGGCAGAGGCGTGCAAAGCAGCTCAACTAAAAATGGGGACAGATGCATTGAAGCAGAAAGACCTGAGGTGGAGGAGTGGAGAGAAAACAGACTGATAAGTAAAAAGTGCTTGGCGCAGTGTGTTTTGATGGAGGACCTGAGTAGTAGGTTTTAATGTGTCTGAAAGCCTTGCTGCTGTTGGAGCTGGGGGATTTATTTTCTGACAGGCCCACAGCAGACACTGTGTTCTGCAGTCAGTTCTTTTCTGGAGCACACATGGTAACATTAGAAATGGTACAAAACCGGTGTGAGTGGATGGCTGATGTAAAGCCTGAGCGCATTAATGCTTTCCTCACAGCTTGGCTGTTTCTATAATTTCCTGGGGTTTGAGCTGCTGTAAGTGTCACGTGGAGTGCTCTCCTTGCATTGATGCAGCAGATAACATGCACTGGGCATTGCTTCCAGACCTCTGGCCTGTTCCCTGCTGTGTTGCTGCTAAATTTTTTCTTCCTGAAAGTGCCTCTGTGGCTACTCTTGTGAATTCTGCCTGTCCGCCCCCAAAGTACCATATGTAGTACAGTGTAACGTAGCTAATAAAGATTCAGCAAGATTTTAAAGGGCCTAATGAATTTATGGCTATATCAGCAAGAATATTTATGTACCTTTCTTTTGCCTGAGCTCAGTGTGAGGTTAGGAGCCAAAACATACCTGTGAATCTGGATGTCAGTTTCTGGGGTAATCATGGCACTGATTCATATGCTATGTCACTTCTTTAGCTTGTTCCCTATAGTCACAAGAAGTTTTGAATCATCAGACTGAAAATTCTGTGAAATGTCAAAAGTCACTGAGAGATACAAGGAAGCACAGTGGAGTGAAGATACTTCATGGAGATATTTATGTAATCAATACAGTATACTAAGGAAAAAAAACCACTGTAGAGACTGTAGTGTTAGCTAACAACTTAAAATCCATCATCTGATCTACTACAAAAAGTCCAGCCAAAATATCCGTCTGGTTTGAAGGTTACAGGAGATGCTGTTTCCTAGACCTCTAGCAAGTTTCAGAAGATGGACCATCTAGAGGGTCTGATAAATAACATTGCATTAATCAGAGCTGAGATAGAGCTGAGCTTAGTTCTTGGTAATAATCTAAGGGTAAAGGAAGGCAGCTACAGTTAAAACAGTGTTGTCATCAAAAAGAGCAGGTGCTTTAATGGTGGCTACAGAATTTGTAGCCACCATGGTGGTACCATCATGGTATTTGAACAAATCAGTTTCATTTGTTTTTAGCCAGGGCTCTGTGTAATCATCCATAGACTTTTCTGTCAGCTTCAAACGGCAGTTAGAGGCTTCCCATCAATTAAGGGTACAGCTGAGTGACAGCACTAATGTAATTTCTCATGTTGGCTGTATGTAGTGACTTTTGGTTTGGGTTGTTTTTGAAGAAGGTATCAGAAGCCTTAAAAAGAAAAAATAATGAAAGGCTGCATGTTTATGCCCCTGTGAGCAACTTTCAGCCATTTGACACTTGTCATGCACTGAAGTGAGGTGATCCCTTTGCTTCTGCTGTTGGCAGTTGATCTGAAAGAAGGTGTGTTTGCCGTAAATGCTGAACATCCTTCAGGCAACTTCCCAAAAGTGGCAGACAAGTAAGCCAGAGAGCATCAGGAAGTATACAGAGTGTATACTTTCCTTGTTGCTCCATGTTCCAGATCTTATCAGAGCTTACTACAAAATCTTGGTAAGAGGTTAGATCCTGTCTGCGGTAAGCCTGGAGTCAGTTACAGGTCAGACCAGGGACTTGCACAACCTCACACAGTCCTGCTACCTGACTGTCCTTCTCAGATATTACTTCCTTTTTTTTTTCCTTATATGTTGCCTGTTTGAGAGAGAAGATACTGTTTGGTAATAGGGAAGGTTAAAAGCACCTTTTTATATATATATATATATATATATATATATTTAACTACAAAGCATGGTGTGGTTTTTTTTGTTAGGGTTTTGTCTTTTTTTTTTGGCGGGGGGGTTGAGGGTTTGGGAAAGTGTCACCAAGAAGTTGCACTGTTCTAGCTTTGGCTCAACTGTTGTCTTGGGGAAGCACTGGACTTCACAGTTTCCTTCCTTCTTTGGAGCTGTTAGTTGGTATTCATTTCATCATTAGGAGAGGTGGGCCTCTGATTCAGGCTTTTGAATCCCAGCTTCTGTCAGGGTTCAGAACTGTCAACTGAATTAATTCCATATTAAAAATCCACATGAGTTTTAAATCTTCAACGCCTCTGTGCTAAACTACTATAGCCGTTCAGTCAATATGCACATGAAACGATACTCACTGTAAATTTACATCCCAAAGACATCTGGCTTGTGTAAAAAAGCATGTTAGATTTCTAACTTTGGTCTAGGAAGTTACTCTAAATTAAGTGCTTAAGTTGCCTAAAGCAGACAATGTGAATATCCGTTTTATTGTTGCTAGAGAGAGCAATGCCAAGTTTGGACAATTGCCCTTATTATGTAAACACTGCACCTATCTATAGTCCAAGTAACTGGTTACTGGCTGCACTTGGCAATGTTTTGAAAGTACTCAGTTTTCCATTAGTTAAGAGAATAAATGTATCTCACAAATGTTAGGATTTAAGGGGGGAAATCCACTTATTTTTCAGTAATAAGCTTTTAACAACTAAAGCTTGCTGATCCCATGCATGAACTGGTTTTGTACACCATAGTCTTGGTTTCTCTTAACTTTGTTTATGGTGGTTGTGAAATATCTGGCTTTCTAGTTTACTACACTAAAGTGGTCCATCCTTGTGCAAGTCAGTTCCTGGAAAGAATTAATCCATCAGCTGCACATCAGTATTTCTGTATAGACAAGGATGAATGAAGTGTGTCCACTTGCTCACTGATGAGTAATCATCTTCTAGCATTGCTAGACAGCTGTGTGTGTAAGCCCTTCAGTGTGTAGAAAGCATGAAAGCTGTCAACTTTAAGAAAAAGTTAACGTATTTGCACACTTGTATTTACCTCTTTTTCAGCTGGGGAGGCCCAAGGCTGTCAGCCTGGTGCAGAGCATAGAGGTTTTGTGAGCAACATAAGGTAAGTCCAAAGAGTTTTTTAACCTAGGGTCCTGTGTGGGTGCTGTAAGAGTGCCTTTCTTTGTGCAGTTGTCACTTGAACAGCTTGGTGTTATTCACCTTTTTCTGCAGCCCGAGCAATGTAAATGTAGGAAGTACTGGCACAGGGCCTAATGGAAAAGTTTCATTATCCTTTTGCTCCTCCATAGGTCTGGGGAATGCTGGAGCTCTCCACATTTGTAGCAGGGCCACTGCTGGCTCTGCATTTCAGGCTTGGGCATAGCAGCTAATTAAAAATTGATGGCATGAAATGAACAGTTGGGTATTTTTCTAGTAACTGGTTTAGAGTACTGAATCTTACTCTATTGCTTTAGTTCTGTAGGATTTTCCAGGGTGTACTTTGTGAAATCGGGTAATTGTTATTTACCCATTCTGACTTGTACTGATGATGTAAAAGTTTGTTCTTACATGGTAGAACTTAAAATAGATGAATATAAATACCTGAGCCATTAGTCAGTTGAGAACATGATTCAGACTATTTATAGGATGACTGTTTTTTTGCAGCAAATTATTTTTTATGCCAAGTTATGAGTAGAAAAACATCATTCTATTATTTCTTCAAATATAAACCTATTCCAGTATTATTTCTTGCTTATTGTGTTGTTAGGAAACTCCTTATCTGTGTTTTCATTTATGTTTTAACTGTCTGTATTGTAAATATTCTGAAGAGAACATTGCAAGAGTCGATTTGAGTCGAAGCAGAGCAGGAATCCAAAGTGAAGTTAACCTTCTGGAATTAACTCATGTTTTTGCTGCATGTGGATCTTCAGAGTCCATGTAACTCAATAAAGTTCACTGGGATTTGTTGCTTGTGGTCCTATATATAGGACCTATTATACAAACCCCAAAAGGTCTGTGATATTCCTAAAAAAGTTACAGATGCTGAATGTATGCTGTATGCCTGGGGAATAAATGTTTAGCTACTCAAGCAGGATCTTAACAATGAAGTGCTGCCACTGAGTGGTAAGACTGTACTACCTTTTTCCCCCCTCTCTCCTGCTGTCTGCTTGGTTTGGACCACTAACGCAAAGGTCAAAACCAAGCCCATAAGTATGCTTCATTCTGTTCAGCCGTTTGCCATCTCTGTGGTTCAGTGCTGGTGAATGGTGTTACATTGCCATCTCCAGCAGACCAAGGTCCAGCAACTAAAATATGAGGTTGGCCTGCTTTCCCTTTCAAATTTTGACCCTCTGTGAAGGATGTGGGTCTTGAGTTGTTGAGGAGAATACGCTTGAGCTGGCATGAGTGTGTCTCGTGAAGGAGACAAGGAGGCTGGTTATTGGAGCTTTTGGTGCCTATTTGCTCCTCTGGCATGGCAAATGCTGGTTATTGTTACTAGGTATTTAAGGAATTTCATCATGAAGTGGCTTATTTGCCTGTTACATCAGAATTGTCCTTTGTAGGTTTCTGAGGTCTTAGTTGAATGGGGTGTAATTTTCGTTTTGCTTTCTTACTAGCCAATGAAAGGTATTAGTTGTAGGTCAGAGTGAGTCGTCTCGTAAATTCCATGTGGACTAGATGATATCAGAGGAGGAAGGGAAGCTCAGTCTACTAAATTACTTTTTTCGTAGTCAAAGGCAAGGCAGGGAGTCACATACATAAAAAACTCAATGGAAAACCAAATTACAGGGCTTTTTGTCTGTCAGGACGGAAAATATTACATCTGGTGCAGGAGAGAACAGCTAAGCTGCAGTGCTTAAGTCAAAGGTAAATCTTGCTCAGGCTGGTACAATATTGGTTAGCTAGCATGATGCTGACTGTGGCTTGCTCTTGTCTTGTAAAAGCACAGTGGTGGATGACTCAGCTCACCTCTGATAAAAATCCGCAGCATATTGTAAGGTGACAAATTCTCTTCTGCTTTCTTGCTTTCACAATCAGGGATCGGTCTTGGAGCAGGTTCCGGAATTTATAGCTTTAGGCAGCCTTTTGTAGTACATCCTGGTAATTAACTTGGAGGGAGGAGTAAAGGCCAAAGGTTAATTTTACTCAGTGTTCCCTGGGAAACAGGCATAATTAAACAGATTATTTTGAACAAATATAGGTCATGGTCTTTTCATCCTTTTTTTTACCCTCAAATTATTGGACCTTGACATAGCTGGAGCCTGAACAACAGCCACTAAAAAAAATCCAGGGATGGGTATGAATGTAGCTGCTGAGCTTATTTCTATTGCACCTTGAAACAGAATTTTTCTGTCAGTCTTAAGATTTTATTCTTTACTTTTGCCATGTTAGTGTAATGTGTATTTTTATTATAAGTATTTCCACTTGTCATTTTCTGATGTGCTGTGACTAAGAGGAGCTTATTTTAAGATTCCCATTGAAAGCATATTGTGTATTTAATCTCTTATGAACAGGTCTGTTCTCTCCTAGCTGCCAAAGCAACAGGAAAATGCTGCCTGAGCAGTTCATGGTTTGCAATGTAAATTGAGATAGCAATGTCCATTACAGGAGTAAAAACCTCGGATCTTTATTTAGAGTTTTGAGGTGGACCTCCAGAGTGGGAATGGGGAGAGGACTTTAACAGTCTTTGTTCTGTATTTCCTTCAGGGCACTCCCTCTTTCTGTGTGTGGTTTGGTGATTTGGATTTTTTTTTTTTCTTCTCTTATGTGCAACTTTTTTCATGGCTGAGCAAACACAGATCTTGCTGTTCCTGTATCCTTCCACACAGTATTTATATAGCAGGGTGGACTTGTGCATGTTCTGTTCCTGGCCTGTGTTACCACTTCGTTGTCAGCAGGCAAATGCTGCTCATCATCAACAATTTTAGTAAAATGCTATGGATGTAGCAGAAGAAATTTGGGAAGATAGGCTTATAAGATGAAATAGAGACAAGGTTATGGGAATGGTTGGGAAAGTTAACTTAGAGGAGTAAATATTTGCAAAGTTAGAGAAATGGCCAACAGAGCCTTGATGAAGTAGAGAAGAGGTAGTGATGAGGGAAGTTTTTGAATATAAGAAGTCAGTGTGGTTTTGGATCAAACCAGTGTGGGAAAATTTCCCCTTGGAAAAGTCCTGGATAAATGCAGCATTTGAAAGAAGCAAGTGGAATATTTTTATGTATATATAGTAACATTTTTTCAGATTGCCAATGAAGTTAGCCATTATTTCTCAACTTCAGCTTTAATTTCCAAAAGGCTCTTTCACTTTTTTCCTTTCCCAATTTGAAAGGAATGTTCTACATAGGATTAAAAGCAAACATACTAACCCTGCTAAGAAAAATGCCTATTCCATTGCTCCCCGCTCTCTACCACAGGAAAAAACAAACAAACAAAACCAAAACCCCACGCCTTTCTGCCTTAAGTTTGTACATAGAGTCTATTGAAGGGCATCTTATCATTTTTGGGGCAGTATCCTGTCATTATTGTATTTATACAAGCTAAAATGAAACAATTATGGTTGCATATGATAAAAAATAATAATTTAAATGCTGTAATAATTTGTTGACATTATCTGTATTAAGAATGTGGGTTTTCTTGTTTGTTTTTTAATATCTTGAGTAGCAATCTTTTTTATTCTTTATTTTAGTACCATGGCTGCGTTTATTGCATAAATCAAGTTACCAATGTAGTGAGGCTCTGAAGCGCCCAGCTGCCTTCTCTGCCTTTTGGTTGACTTTTTGTTTTGGTGATGATGGGGTTGTTTAGTGATTGGTTTGGGTGTGTTTATTTTCCTGGGCTCTCCCACTTCTGTGCATTCGTACATTCCCAGAGGCAGTGGGGGAGCAGAGCTGGCAGCATGGGCATCAGGCTGAGCCACTTCTCTGCTGCATGCCTATGACATCCCAACACGTGGCTGGGGCCTGATGGCTCCCTCCTGCAGTCAAACATGCAAACTGTTAAGAGCATGAAGCATCAGGAGGGTGGAAGCTGCCTTCTCTTTTTCCGTTAGAGGGGGAGAATACGTGTTTTGCTTTCAGCTGTAACCAGAAGCGTTGGTTTTGATTTTTGGCCTCAAGAGCTTGGAGTCTTAATGGTCCTTGGGTGAGTAACAGCAGGCATTGCCTCCAGCCGTTATGATTCCCTTGGGATAGCAATATCTTGCAAGTGCTGTTTGTATGTGTTTTACAACCTGAGTTTGTATCTATTTTAATAAAATGTTTAGCTTTACCATGCTTATGTTTGAGTTGCAATGAAGTGCAGTGTCTTTTTGAAGATGTTCAGGCTGGGACATTGTCTCTCTTAGAGAGTTGAAGAAGATCCGAGGTAGCTGCTACTGTATCTTCATGCTGTCGATGTTAGTGAATATTCAAAAGTAAAAATTCATTGTTTTGCTCAACAGTGGATGGCAGGGATGAACCAGCAGAGACTGTTCCCCAAGATTTAGCTTTAACATTGTAAAGTGGACACAGATAGGAACCAAATCTTACTGTAGGATACGCATTGGGGAATAATGCACCTGGAAAAGTAAGTTCGCTCTCACTGGTGACTGCTGTGTATGCTGTTTGCCCTCCCTTATGTATATTGCACAAGTAATTGTATGCTGGGTTTGGTGCTACAG